>NC_135755.1:30080000-30700000 GCF_041903045.1 Epinephelus lanceolatus | reverse complement strand
TGGAGCGTTGAGTTGCCAGCAGCCTGCAGTCATTGAGCCAGATATGGTCAATGAGCCAGTAACACGCTCAACTGAGCGCACAGCAGGACTCCACACAGAATGGTTCTAGTTGACTGTGCACTGCTTTGTCATTCTGTAGGTAGTTTGTGGTTTGTGAGGAACAAGCAAAAAAGAGATTGACACCCCCCCCCCCCCCCCACCCCCGGTATGGAACCATCTAGGCATGTGGACGGGTAAAACAGAATGCTCTCCATGATTTGGATTCAAAGCTGTGTCAATCCCTTCACAGTATATTCATCTGTAAACAGCTCCAGTCTGTGTTTTCTATGATATCTGGGACACAGTTCAGCACAGATCAGCCAGCTCTGTTTCGTTTTTGTTTGTACTGGGCTAAAGAAGTATTTGAAGAGCAGCTGGGTAAAAATCAAGGGATCCAATAGAAACAGCAAGGAGGATTAAATAGCCCTATTTGTTTTAGTGGCTGTGTGTTGGTTGCTTGTTTTAGGTACATATGAAAGGAGGAAGGGGGGTTCTAGTTGATTTTATTAGTTCTAATATATCCAGTAGAGTGAAGTTCTCACTGGAAAAGGAGCAGAGAAGGAGGCTAGAAATGTGTTAATTAGACTGTTATATTTTTGTATTTATCAGGCATTGTTCTTAGATTGTCACACCAGGCTGTTTCAAGAAGGGAACTGTGATCACACAATCATACAGAATTATTTTCAGGCCATATTGTTGCATATGCTCAGGTTTCTCAGACAGTTTTTGTCGGCGCCAAAGAAATCACAGTTGTTTTCATGGAGTAAATAAAGGGGTAAGCTGCCATTTCATGTTAATGATTGTTTTGGTCCTGTCACTTCAATTACTTTGAATACATTTCAAAGTGACCTGGATCCAACATTTTGCACCGCAGGGCCTGCCTTGTCTTGGTGACAAGTAAAATATCCATAATTAAGTCTTTTTTTAAAGCTGTGTTTCCCCACGCTGAATGATAACATATATAACACAGGAGCCAAAATCACTCTGGGTAATCTTAATATTTTGCTCTTTTATTTAAAGAATAATCTGTCTGCATTTTCCAGCAAAGATTTTGAGATAGGAATACACTGTGATTCCCTCCAAACTGTATGGCGGCCTCCAGGCCAGTAGCATCAGGGTATTTCCATCAGCGACCTGTGATATCATCACCCTTTCCTTCCTCTGGCCAGTGATGCAAGTGCTTGTAATGTCACCCAATGGGATGAGTGTGCAGTCTGGTTGAAGCAAAGACTAGCTAGTTCTCATGAATAATTACAAAGTCACTTCAGAGGGAACAGGAGGAAATTTGTTTTACTTCTGTTCGTTTTTGACTAATAATGCATGTGCATGTTTTGTATCTTTGACATATTGGGCTCTATTTAAACAATCTATAGTGCATAGTCTGAAGTGCATGACGCAAGTCCATTTTGGGCCTGTCCAGATCAACTTGTAGTAGTAAAACCGTGCATTATGTGGGCGCAAAGTTAGGCGCAAGTGGCAAAGGAGATGTATTTACTCTCTTAATTAATCAATCAGTGTCTTTCCCATCCTCTTCAAAAGCAATGTGCGCCTACTCCTAGCACTCTGCTTTTTACGTGGCAGATTCGGTGAATTGGAGAAACAGTTTTCTGTTAAGAGTAATGCATTAAGAACAGTAATGTCACAACAGCAAATATAATGGGACATTTAAGAAGCAAAAATAGTAACTGTATGTCTTCTCATGCATTAATGCACAAAGAGTCTCTTTGGATGATAGAGATGTCAAGAGAAAGAAAAACAGAAAAAAAAAAATCTTTACCAATCTCAATTTTCCCCTTGTTAGTTGGGAACTTTACAGGTGTCTGGCAGCTAGCCAATGTTAGTTCATTATGGCCCCAATGAGCACATCCAGCCCTGAAGATGTAACATCAACGACCCTCCAGAAAATGTTGCCTCACAAGATCTAGCTTGGCCATTAAAGATGTTCTTGGGCACTTAAGTTACCACATTAGTCTCAGAAAGTTTACAGGTTTTATCTTTACCCTTTGACTCTCAATGCTATTTCCTTACTTCGAGAAGAGGTCATGCCATCGGTAGATGGCTTTGGCCAAAGTCTGTAAGACCATTTTAAATGGATACATCACGAGACTTCCCCCTCCCACCTTATTTCTCCTTCTTAGCCACCTGTAGGGTCTCTTTCGTCACTAAAGGATAAATGAAGTTGCCCTGCTGAAAGCCTCGTGCGAGATCTTCAAAGATGACCCCAGCACACCAGCACTGTCAACCGCTGATTCTTCATGCCAGATATATCTGGCCAATACGATCGCTCTTTATCTCCAAGTAGTAACAGCAGACATAAAAATGGGTTGCCCTGTTAAGAAGGGAAGTACGGCAAATAAAAAAATAAAAATAAAAAAAAAAGCAGTCAAGAAAAAGAGAAGACGAGCACTTAGCTGGGGCGACTGATCTGTTGAGTGCAGTTGCTAAGGTTTCTTTTCAGCCTTCTGCTTTAGAATGTTTGCTGCATTTCATACTGTGTTCAAGCTTTTTTGTTTGTGTTTTTATTTCTTTCAATTTAGGGTAAGTGCCATTTTTGCAGCCTGAAATCAATTCTTCTGTGTATTGTTTAAAAGGCAAAGAAAATGTGCTCACAGCCTGCTATTAGGGTGCAATTACGCCCATCAACACCACACTAAAGGAAAGAAGCGTCTTGAGATCCAATGTGCAAAATGCCATAGAGTCACATTCAAAATATTTTTGTAAACGGCCACAAATATGAAGTTAGGCCTCGAATGAAACGCAGGTAGTTTGTGTTAGCATCACTTCTGAGTGTGCAGAGGTAATGAAAAACAGATGGTTGTGTACACAGCTCCCTGCAGTCCTGTATTTAAGCTGTGTACATTTATGCAGAATAACAGATGTTGAATCAGAGACATGAGTACTTCACTTTCGCCCAGGCCAACTCCATTAGGATAATTAGACAATAAATTGGTCACTAACTGCAAAAATCCCCCCCCAAATCAAACAGCATTATTTGGCAGGATGTTTGTGTAGCAGCATAGCCGCGGCACTGATAGCAAATACAGCCAGGATATAATATAATTAGCCAAATTATACTTATTAGCATTTTTATCAAGTACTGCAATTTGCTTCTTTGTTATGAGTATTATGTAAAAGAATGTTCCTGGAAGAACCAAGTAGAGGAAATCCTTATCCTCATGTGAGATGCATTCTGTTTTAATGTGAGGATATCTATGTGTCATTTTCTTTACTCTAAAGGGCATCCTTTGAACCGACAAGGTAGGGTCTGGTGTTACATTTATTACATTAAGACTGTCTCATACCATCAGCTTGCGGCTCATCAAACGTGCGGCACAAGATGTGTAACCTTGCACAAAAGACGAAGACTCGAGGCAATTGAATACTGAAACGCGATTTATTGTTACTGGTAGTTCACTGAATGAGGGCTGGTTCAGCAAAGGAATATCACAGAATAGCTATGTCAGTCACAGTGAAGGCCCAGTAATTACCTGTAAGTTCATGTTTTTGTCCTGGCTGCTATATTGATTTGTACATGTCTTTACTGTGCACTTACTCTAGTGAGGGATACAGTTAAAGCCTACTTTAGCCATTACTCAATTAAATCAGGAGTCAGTGATTACACAGCGAGCACAGCGCCATTCCATTGGTTTTCTCTTAGCAACTGCACTTTAGAGTGAAAGCCCCCAGTCTGAGTGGCACCAAAAGCAACCAACCAAGCGATACCATTTAGGGGACAACCCCGCCTATCTCTGGTGTTTAATCCACTTTCTTCCTTGTTTTTCCTCCTCATTCCTCTAATTTCTCTCCACTCTCATCATTCTCTACGTCTGCCTATCCCTGCTCTATTTCTTTCTCTCTCTATCTCTCTCTGTCTGTCTCCTTTGGGCCATGCCTATGCCAGGTCACCATCTCAGTGGATGGTATATTGACCACCACTGGTTACACCCAGGAGGATTACACCATGTTGGGCTCAGATGACTTCTTCTACATTGGAGGGAGCCCCAACACCGCCGACCTGCCCGGATCACCAGTCAGCAACAACTTCATGGGGTGCCTTAAAGATGTGAGTTGTTCTGTGTGATTATACAGTGAATGTATATTGTATGTAGCTGATCAAACATGCAACCATGCACACGTTCGTCTTTGTGTATCTCCCTGCCTCATGCTAGCTAATTACATGCTATGAAAACAATTCCGCTCACTTTAGCCCACAGTTTGTGGTTGATTTCAAGGGGAACGTCAGTATTTTTTAACCTGGTCTGTATTTTCCTATGTTTTTGTGTCCAAGTGGCCAATTGCAACAACATATTTTGAAATTGGTCAAGCATTAAGCGACAAGGCCCCAGCCAGAAGCAGTGAAACAGGCTGCAGTGTAACCACTCTGGGCAATCATGAACCATCACTGTGCATCCACCAAAAGTAATTGTTTTGCCATTGACAGGTGTCAGACAATTTTCAGACAATTGTCAGACAAAATCGCTAAACTCATCAGACTCTGTTTAAATAAATAGTCATTTTATCATCATAAAACACACTCATTCAGAGTTGACAGAAACAAAATACAACTTGCAAAAGCAAATCTGGTCCGTCTTTCGCCAACTCCGGTTTGATTGAAATGAACCCTTAATTCACCCAGTTAGATGTAAAAATATGGTAACTCTATTCACACTAAAATTAAATGTAGAAATAGTGATTTTTGGGCAGTTTCTGGTTTAACAAGAAGGATCTTACTCTTTTACAAAAAGGTCTCTCTGTAGGGATCCTTTCCATAATGTTATCAGACACTTAAAATAACAATTGAAGCCTGTCAGTGGCAAAAACAAGTACTCTAGTGGATGTAAATTGACGATGCATGATTGCATTGAGTGGTTACATTACAGCCTGTTTCACAGCTGTCGGCTGCAGCCCTGTCACTTAATACTGGACAAATCTTGTCAATTGTCACTTAGGCACAAAACATGGGAAAATAGGGTCCAAGTTAAAAAAAAAATACCAATGTTACCCTTTAAGATAGCAGCTGTGTTGCATCATTGCAAAGTGTGGGCATTTTTTGTCCATGGATTACTCGCTTGCATCAGTTAACGGGTGTCTCAAAACTACTGGTGAGAAAATTTTGTTCCAAACTAAATGGGGGAAAAAAAAAAATATATATATCACAACATTGCAGTGAGAACACACAACATGTACAACTGTGGTATAGCGTCATACTCACACAAACACATTGCTCCCATATGTGAGAGAAGGAGGTGTCAGACATACAGTATTCTGAATCTCTTTAGAGTATTTATTACCTCCCTCTCCTCTTCACCACACTGCAGACCAGATATATCCGATAGGCACAGCAAACACCACAACAGGATGGCAGGAAATCAAACAGAAAGTGTCACATTTATACTCATACCCATGCAAGCATACACAGCTGCATATACAGTAGAACTGGATAGATATGTAGAGGACAGTTGCCTTATAAAAACTTTATTACTTCATCTTTGCCAAAAAATGACTTTTATTTTCACCAGGGTTTTAATTCACAGCTTAACAAGCTGTCAAGAGGACCAATCACAGCTTAACGTATTATGCCCTTGTAAATGTAATGACTTGTATAGAGGCGACGCAACATGGTGCCATCGCATTTCCTCATAAAACCACGCTGATTGAATAAGTAATTACTTTTGCCATCACTTTTAATGGATCGCACAGTAATCGCCCTATCTCTAACTTAATTATGCCTGTAGAATTACATTTTCATTATTTGGGTTGCTATCAGAAGGATCCCTAGTGGGTCTTAAACTTCCCAAGGCGTTTAACTATCCTCTCTCATCAAGACAAGGCTGGATTTACAGTCAACGTACAGACAGAGAACTGGGATGTGGAGGAGGGGTGTGAACGGTGGAAACGCATGCTATGGCGAGAGCTAACGGCAACAAATAGAGGTGAAAGTGAAGATGCAGTGTGAGCCAATTGCTGGAAATGAAATGAGCAGATGGTTGGAGAGCAGAACATTTAAGACTGTTGGTTAGACTGAGTGATCTCCCAATAAGAAGCAAAGCAAGTGGAGATGCTGCACGGAGGAAATGAGGGAAAAAGAGCTGCAAGTGGAGGAATGAATTAAATGTTTGATATGTATAGTGTTGAAAAAAGACAATGGACCTCATGCAGCAACATTCTCCTAAATTTCTCTCATGTTTTCTCCAAAAAGTAAGAGACCAAGAGAGAACTCCAGATGCACAAAATGTTCTTCACAATCCAAATCTGCCTTTACCCAGGTGTGCTTAATTATTAATCCCACTTGATCATAAGTCACCTATTAGCATAGGGAATGCCCCTGTATAAGAGCAGGTGTGGTACCGTGTGCAAATACTCAGGCACATGACCAAGAATTGGAGAGATTCCTCCGAACAGAAGGCTGTAAGAAGAAGGAGGACTTCTGCAGCAGCAAAATTCATGTACTGTTAAATAAATTTAAACACAGTAAATATGATTTTCCAGTGTCTGTACTGGTGTTACAGGAAAAAACAAAAATCAAGCAGTGGCAAAACATTTGCTGTATCAGCAGCAGTGGTGAAGGAAGTATTCAAATCCTTAACTTAAGTAATAGCAAGAAAACCACACTGTAAAGGTATTCTGTTTCTAGTAAAAGCTCTGCATTGAAAATGTTACTCAAATAAAAATATGTAAGTACAGTCAGGGAAATGTATTGAAGCATTTAAGTAAAAGTACTTGATCCAGAAAAGTTTAAATAAATGAAATGAATAAAAAATTATAAAAATAATTCAAAGAAAAAGCAGCAAGTCATAGAGGCTGGAACCATGAAATGTGTTTTTGCATAAAAAAAATGAATTACATAATTATCAAAATAGTTTCCAATTGATTTTCCAATCAATTGTCAAAAGTGTTTCAGCTGCACTATTTTCATATGATTTGTTTGCAAAAATCTTCATTTAAGATGTAACTAGAATTGTCAAAAAACAGTACTTGAGTAAAAATGACAATGTGTTCACGATAACTGTAGTGGAGTAAAAGTAGAAAGTGGTATGAAATGAAAATACTTGTGTTAAGTAGAAGTGTCTCAAATTTATATTTAAGAACAATACCTAAGTAAATGTACTTAGTTACATTTGACCACTGGTCGGCAGAGGGATAAACAGTAACTGAAATTACAGTAATTGGGATCAGTGGACCAAGTATAGTAGTATGTCTTGAGCCCTGAAATTCCACTAATCAGTAATCATTTGAATAACCCTAAAACATGCAATCATGCATTTTTAAAATGTTCTTCAAATTTAAAACTTATGTTTCCTCATGTTGGGCAACAATATGTGGACTGTGAAAATGAGTTTTTCTCTTATCTTGCTGAGAGTGCTCTCGACCACCAAAAAATTGGTGAGTCCCAGAAATCATTGGGTACTAACAAAGTAAGAACAAACTGTGGATACGAACAAAAATAAGAGGAAAATTGTTCATATGTTATTTCTTGCCTGAGGCCTACTGTTCCCAGAAAAAGTTTGCGTTTGTCTGTCACGATTTTTATTGGATTGCAGACAAAACTGAGGAAAGAAAAGTGGATGAAGAAGTGAAAGTTTGGAAGTAGAGATAAGATACAGTCGAGAGTGAAGGGAAGGTGTTCGAGACAAAATCCAGGAGAGGAGAGAGAAGTGGTACTGTAAACATCAGATATTGGCATTCATGTTTGACCTTCTGCCAAGGGCTGCATCTTTCATTTAGCAGGCTGGGTTCAGGTCAGCACTGCAAAACATGTCTCAAATGTTGTGTAGTCAAGTATAGAATCTCAAAAATCTTGTTTTCCTCAAATCAAGGGAAGCAGTTTGCTGACAGCATGAGGCAGTCTCTCACTATTCCTGTGGGCCTACTGTGGATAGAGACTTTTATGATTTCCATATTCTGCTGTTGACTGTAGCTTTAGACAGAATGGTACCAAGTGTGCGCAGCCAAGGTCTATATAGAATATGATATCTATGAGAGACATAACTAATTTGTCACTTTTTGAAGGTGTGTTTACAGTTCCAGTACCAGTTTTGAGCTTACTTGAAGCTAGAGCTTAGTGGTTGTTTTTCCTGCTGCTTGTGTTTTATGGGCTCAACTTTCCATCTACGGTCAAGCTCTAATGACTACATCAGTTCAACTGAGTCAGGAAGGTAATCACGCAGAAAAGCACTGAGAAAACCTTCATCGAGAGTAACTGAGAGCGCCAGGTAGAGTAGTACAGTGGTAGCTGAAAATAAAGAGGAAAGTGAGTGGTTGGGGGGTAGACAGCAGTGTGTTTCATCCTGTGCTAGTTCAGTGGCACAGCTCGGATTATCAGTGGTGTTATGGTCCGGGGCAAGGCTTTCATGCCGCCACCGTGGTCAAACGCCTTTGATACGCTTGGCCAGTACCCTCCAGGCAGCAGGAATCCAAAGGAAGAGCGCCGCAGAAGAAGAGTAAAAAGGCACCAAAAGAGGCACTGAAGCCCTATGAAGTTTTTATTTGCTGTGTGTGTGTGTGTGCTCATACGTGTGTGTGTGTGTGTGTGTTCAAAGTCACCCACATGCTATGATCATACACTGTGTGATGTATGTGTGTGTTTTCTAGGCTCCCAGTCAGAGTGCTGGGGTGTGAAATCATGTCTCTCTGCTCCTCAGCCCCCTAGTCTTGTTTCCACAGATTCCTCTCTTCTTCTGCACGTCACCATCTGTCTCTCCTCCGCAACCTCCGCCTCTCCATCTCCCTCCCAGACAGTGACCTTGCTATCGCCCATTTCACACTCCTCCCTCCATCTCAGTCCCTCCCCCTCTCTCCTCCTCCTCCTCCTCCTCCTCCTCTTCCCACCTCCCTCATCACTTCCCTCCACCTCGCTCTTCCTCTCATCTTCCCTTTTCTCGGGGGCACTTTTGTGTAATTAAGTCCATGGTAGCGCTGTTGGCACGCCAGCTTTGCCATCCTGACGGCCAAATTAAAAATTGATTTCTTCGACTGATTCCATGCACTGGATGAATGCTCTGGCCCTCCTCCTCGCCTTCACTCTCTTTCACTCTCTTTCACTCTCTTTCACTCTCTCTGCCGTCCTGCCCTCCCAACTTCATATTGATGCTCTATCTCTTCTTCTGCAGCTTCTTCCTCGTCTCACCTTTGTTATGTGATAAAATCTTCTGGAGTCGTCCATCGCCCCCCACTCACATCCCACCTACCACAAGTAAACGTTCATTCGAGACTTTGTGGTTGGAAGGGCATTGCTATAAAACATGCCCTTTGCCCTTTCCAATTGTGCTTCCTTATCATTAAGGCAACAGCAGTCAATGCAATCTATAGTGATACTGAGAGTACATCACAAATTGTCGGTAAATGTCATTAAAGTTACTAAATATAAAAGGTAGACGGGCACTTAGAGAGCACAGACCTCCACCAAGGCCAGTCTTCTATGATATTCAAATCTACAAGTGCAGCCACTGCATATGTCTGGGTTTATTTGCCAAAGTATTAGAATTATGTCAAAATATGGTTATGCCTAGCTGAAGCCTCATCACCTCAGCTATGCATTTATTATGTATTTATAAATTAGAAATTTGTCAAATACTTTATGGAACAGATTCATGTAACATTCAGAACATTAATACAGAAGTAAAACCACTATTTGGTCTTTAAAAAAATAGTGGCGTAATGGTGTCCTGAGCAGGCATTAAGTCATGCTACCTCACACTGTGTGTGCTATAGTACGAGCTTCTCTATTGTGTGTTGTGGTAGACAGTGTGGTGACATGTGCATCTTAGTGCATGTGAGTCCCCATGAGTGTGTTCCATAGCCTGAGTGTCAGACTGAAGCTCCCAGAACCTTCAGTCTGACATGGCTTCCATTGAAGGCGATTTACAAGGGGGAGGGAATTTGATTTTTCCCTAACCAATCAGTAGAGATCAACGACTCACCCAGAATCTGACGTCATTAGTATCCATGCCTCGGGGGTGCCGAAAACAAACGAGCATTGCCCGTTTAAAATGTCTCCGTCGTCGTGCACGCTCAGCTGCATCGCCGTTAAATCCAGTTTAGCAGCTTCCTTAATTTGGTCCTCCATTAACGCGAGTAGTGGCAAAATACCTCGATAGCATCGTTAATGTGGCCTGTAGGATCTGTAGCGGTCGCCATTGTTGCTATCCTCACCAGTTACCCACCGGCGTACAGCTTGACATCAGCGTGGCGCTGATTGGCTAATCGCTAGACCCCCGGCGTTCATTGGTCCGTCCATCGTTTGGACGAGATAAATCGCAAATTCATTGAAGTATGCCAGACCAGAGATGCAAGCCTACTCAGTTGAGTGGGCGGGGTCTATGGTCTGGAACCAGGCTATGTGTCCCACTGACCGCTGCACTGAACAGCACTGCACTCATACAGCGGTTACCACTGGTGTCAATACTGTTAGCATTGTTTCTGAAGTTGGCACCAACAGCTGCCAGCCACAGGTTTGTGTTGGACATCGTGCAAACAGTCCCACCCCAGACACTGAATTATTGCACGCATTTACATGGACATGAATAACCCATTTATGATCGGATTTTTGGAGTATCCCCTTTATATGTTTCAGCACTTAATCACCATATCCCATTTTCAGAAATGGGGATAAAACCTTATCTCATTTAGAGAAACCCGAACATGCTGGGTAGAGTACTGCAAAAGACAAAGGTTACTGTTGTATGTATAAGCCTTACCTTGGTTATTGAGAGCTGTCGACAACCTGCGCAGATGCAGCTGCAGTCGAGTGACTTAACAGAAATATAAACAATGGCAGCAGCAAGAGAGCTGCACTTTTAGAGCGATAAAGAAACAGTTTTTATGCCTCAATGGCAGCGATAGTTGTGACTGGAGGCATATGTCTCTGGGCTGTCCAACTCTGGTGAATGTGGTATCTCAAGAACACCTTGATGAATTTTCTCTAAATTCGGCAAAAATGCCCACTTGGACTCAAGGATGAAATTATTAGAATTTTGTGTTAGAAGGTCAAGGTCACTGTGACCTTGCATTCATCTCATTCTTATGAAAGTAATATCTCAAGAAGGCCCTGAGAAAATTTCCTCAAATTTGGCACAGACATCCACTTGGACTCAAGGATGAAATTATTAGAATTTGATGGTCAAAGGTCAAGGTTACTGTGACCGCACAAAACATGTTTTTGGTCATAACTCAAGAATTCATATGCTACTTACGACAACAGTTCACACAAATGTTTAATAGGATAAAATGATGAAGTGATGACATTTTGAAAAAGGTCAAACTGGTGTAAACTGTAACTGCAACTGCACTTTGCGGTCAACTCAACTTGGTTCGTGGAGGCATACAACTGCGAGGCGGCAGTTCTAGTTTTCTAACAGTAATGAAAGAGGCTGCCTATATTCTTCCGTCGGTGCTCTGTCCTATACACAGTGACAGTGACAGACTGGCACTGGTCAAAGTGGAAGACAGTGTTACAAGAGTAGCATACCTGCTTTCAAGAATAACCTTAAGTGAGTAACTATGTAGTGTGTGTGTGTGTGCATGCAGTTGAGAGAAAGAGAGAGACGATGGATGCACTGAAGGCAGAGGAAACAGCTGTTGGCGATAGGAGCAAAGAAAAATTAGCTGTTAAGTTGTCAAGTGGTAGCAAATGTACAGTTTAGTGTTTCGTATTTCTTGTTGCTCTCATCTCCCATTGTTAGTTTGTTTTTGTAAACGTCACAGCATCTGCTCAAATAGAGTCCAGTAATTAGTAAGCAGCCTAGTAGTATTTTTTATGTATAAGAGGAATATGAATAAACCTATCTCTCTGTGCTTACATTAACACCACATACTAGATATGATCATAACTGAGATAAGCCTCATAAATGTGTTACTCATGTAAACACACTCCTAAATAGGCTCTGAAATTCACATACAGCTCCTTTAACATAAAATTGAAAAAAACAAAAAATACTTTATTATTGTATAAATACTATATATGCAAGTATCAAATGCTTAGACTGAAATAATGTGTGTAGTTTGTTCAAAAATATGTTGTAACAGTCACAAGAGTGTTAAAATTGTACCAGTCCTTCCATGAAGCCACTGTCTCAGAGTGCTCCGTACTGACTGCTTTCTGTATGAAGTCATGTGTAGGCTACCCCAGAGGATTACTGGTACTTTTGTATATGACACCTTCACCGTAGTTCTACAATTGGCTATGTTTTGTCACTACTGAACTTTAATATCATCTGTTAGATTTTAGGATGTATGAATTTTTTTCTGCTCAATTTAAATGCCCAAACCTCGCAGTGTCAATGATTTGGATCTGTTCCGAAATGTAATGCGTTCTTCGTTTCCACCAAGTTTTATGAAAATCAGGCCAGTAGTTTATCTGTAATCCTGCTGACAAACAGACAAGCAAACCGAACTGAAAACATCACCTCCTAAGCGGAGGTATATATTTGTGTAACTTCATAGTAACAGGAGGATTTATTGGTTGACTGTCTTTGAATCTTTGGCAACACTAGTGCAAACGCAGGCTCAAACTGTGTGATACACAACCCCATGTATATCAGGAAAAAATAATTATTTTTGTAATACTGACCTGCAGGGTGTTAGATTTGCAGAGTTTCTCGATGACAAAACAAATCAATGCAGTCACCCCTGAGGAAGGCTTTGGCCCGGTCACAGTCCATGTCGGGGCCCACACACATTCTGGTTTTAGAAATATAACTGAAGTTATTCCAACATAAAAACACCCCGTGGCTCTGCTGCACAAGTCAATGTATTCAGAAGAGAAGGGAAGTGATAATCACATGAAAAGAGGGGACTGAAACTGTGTTGCTTGAACATTATTAACTGATCTCAAGAAGTCAGTTTTTTTAAGACCTTTGACAGTAGTCTTTTCATTAGTGGACAAAGCCGGCGAGCTTCTCTTCAGTGGACGCTTTAGCTTGTTAGATGATCGGTCGAGACTTGCCCTCCCAGCGTTGAAGAGTCACATATTACGAATGTCTGTAAAAAGCCAGAGTCCCTGAAGGATTTGAAGATATGCAAGAAAGGCATATGGTCAAGATGCTGAGTCAGCACATGCATTTATACAGTATCTGCCCCTGACTGGGTACAGATCATCCGGGTCCTTTGCTTTACAAAGACACAGCTTATTTGATACACCGTTCAGAGTGAGCCTTGCATGCCTCACACAAGCTGGTGCTCCCTTGCATTGCACTCTCATTTGTCATTCACTGCCACCTTCTCCTTCCTCCCTTACTGTTGGACACCTCTACCCTCATTTTAACCTACATTATTCTACATTCTGCTTTTTGTTTTTCATTGCCCCCAGCTACTCCTCTCCTTTTACATTTGCAGACCTGCCAACCTGTACGCATTTTGTGTACCAGGCACGCATTTTGACATCAAAGTATGCTGGTACGATTTGATGCTCTAAAAGTGCGCATATCACTCGATCGCGCATTTCGCCGGTTTCAGTGTATTTGTCTATGCAAGTTGTCACTCTCAAGTTGATGCCCGGTGAATATAGGCGCGTAGGCGGAACGAAAAGATTTCGGCCAATCAGAGCAAGTTTAAAGTGCAGTAGGACTAGTATAGCAGCAAGACATGACATCAGCAATCCAAATTAAAAAGCCTGGTTGCTGCAGGAACAAAGGACTTCCTCAATCTTTCTGTGGAGCATCTGGGCAAAAGAAGCCGTTTACTTCTGCCACTTCTAACAAAAGTGCCATGCAGGGGGTGATCATCCTGAGACAAGATAGCTCTAAGCTTCCTCCTAGTCCTCTGCTCTGTTATGACCTCCAGAGAAGCAGGGCTCATACCAATAACAGATCCCGCCTTTCTAATAAGTTTGTTGATCCTGTTCCTGTCCTCCAATGTTAGGCTGCCACCCCAACAAACAACCGCATAAAAAAGGACACTTGCTAAAATACCATTATAAAAAACATTTAGAAGAGATCTGCTGATGTCAAATGATCTGAGTTTCCTCAAGAAAAATAATCTGGACTGGGCCTTCTTAAAAATAGCGTTAGAGTTCATCTTCCAGTCCAGTTTACAGTCCACATGCACACCCAGATATTTATATGAGGATACAATCTCTACAGACTGTCCTTTAATCAAAATGGGAGTTGCTTCAGGTTTTTCCTTCTCATATCAATGATAAGCTCCTTTGTCTTGTCTAAATTAAGAATAAGGTGGGCTTCCTCACACCAACTGACAAAACTGTCCACTTCTTTTTGATAGGCTACATTGTCATTATTAAAAATATAGCCAACTAGGGCAAAGTCATCAGAAAACTTTTGTAAATGACAAGAATTAGTGCTGTGCTTGCAGTCAGATCTGTACAGCGTAAATAAAAACGGAGATAAAACTGTACCCTGTGGTGCCCCAGTGCTTGTAGTAACAGTTTCTGATCTGCTGCCATGAAGCCTCACATACTGAGGCCTACCTGTGAGGTAATATATATATATATAATTAAAAAGCTGCCAGGACAGTCCTCTCAAAGCACTTCATTACATGTGAGGTTAAAGCAATAGGTCTAAGATCTTTAAGTGCCCTGGCATTTGGTTTTTTAGGCACTGGCACAATACATGACGTTTTCCAAATATCTGGGGTAGGCCCACTCCTTGTCCCCCTATAACTGTTACAGTTGATGAGGTACAATCCCAGCTTAAACGGCTTAATGTAAATAAAGCCCCCGGTCTGGATGGGGTCATGCCGCGTGTCCTTAAAGTATGTGCTGATGAACTGTGCACAGTTTTCCACTACTTGTTCTCTCTTTCTCTGTCCGTGTCTAAGCCCTCCGAGGAGAGGATGGGGTGAGTTAGAGAAACCTTCTGTGAAAGGTCGGAGGTGTCAAAACGGGCAAAGAATTGATTAGCCTCATCAGGTGTAAAAGTTCCCTCTCTGAGGTTAGAATTAGCAGGACCATAACCAGTCATAGACTTTAAGCCCATCCATAGACCCTTAG
This sequence comes from Epinephelus lanceolatus, assembly GCF_041903045.1. NCBI lineage: Eukaryota > Metazoa > Chordata > Actinopteri > Perciformes > Serranidae > Epinephelus > Epinephelus lanceolatus. The sequence continues at coordinate 30,685,017 of NC_135755.1, read as the reverse complement.
AGTCACATACCTGTAGTTTATTTTCTACCCTCTCCTTAAAATTCTTCTTTCCCTGTCTTATGACCCGCTTAAGATTTTTCTGCGCCAGAGTTACCGTGTGTTCAGTCCGGTAAACGGTATCACCTTCTCACGCCCGTTTAAGAAATCTCACTCCACCGTTGCCGAGTCCTTTTTTTAATTTTTTTACGTCCTCTAGTGTGTTCACTTGTGTGTGTGTGTGTGTGTGTGTGTGTGTGTGTGTGTGCGCGTGCGGGGGCACATGTGTGTGTGCGCCCAACGGGGCCAAACTTCGCCGTGCGCAATACAGAGAGCGACCATGTAGAGAGAGAAATGACACGCGGTCTGTAAATAAGATAAATAACATAAGGCTGTTTAGTTTGTTTAATAAAAGGACAAGGTATAGACCTGTTCTATAGGAAGGGTTTCCTTAAGTGACTTCTTTGTGATCTGGCACTATATAGAAAATAAAATAAAATTAACCTGACCTTCAAGGGGGGGCGGGGCGGGGTGCCCCCCTAATAGAATGGTAGGGGAAATACTGAAGTAAATAGTGTCAAAGTCGGCTGTCGTCGATACATTACTGGCGAGAATTGTACCAAGGTAAGCAAATTGCAGACAAATTTACATTCAACTGTGTTATGAAACCATGTGCCCTGCCTGAATAACTATAACACACTTATGATAAAAATACTTTTTGTTTGATGAGTCTGCTGAATTTCTTTAAGAAAAAAACAAGGCAATAAGAAGAGAGTAGTTCTAATAGGTGTCTTACTACACAAGAACATGATGAGGAATGCTAATGTAATGCACTTGTCTATGATCTATTATCTAATTCTATATGAAATTGCATGAAAATAGGATTTCGCCATGTGATGTTTCAAAATTTTCTCGGGGGAGAACCCCCCGAATACCCACTTGAAATCTTTCTTTTTGTCACAACAGGACATATAAATGTATTTTTTAAGCAGATGATCAATACTACCATCAGATTGATGAAACTGACCTTGATCTGCGCCCTAAAACAAATATTGGGCGTCTATGGATGTATGTGGGGCTTAGGCCTATAGATATGAATATGTAGATGTATGCTCGTTTCTTCTGTTTGCCACATGTGCATATTGACTTTAACGGTAAAAAAAAAAAAAAAAAAGTGCCGCGGTGTCCACATATGTTCATGACCACGCATGAGTGTCCGGTAAGGTGGTACTCATAACCTTTCTTCAAGGTTGGCAGGTCTGCATTTGTATTCTTTTGCTGCCACACAAAGGTCTTAAGTGTGTGTGAAAAGATATCTTGTCACACACTTAATGACTGGCTAACATAGCATTTTCATGTCTTGCCCCTGTTGAATTGAAGACGATAAACACCAAGCTAGTCTTAGGCACACACATAGCTTGGATCGAACCCACAAAAAAACTGGTAGTGTGAAAAAATTAAAGTTTCACTGGTCAGTAATAACAGACACGTTTGCCACTAATTCTGCTCTCGCTGAAGATCCCATGCAGTAACATCAATGTCGAAATCACAGTTGATATTACAGCGAGCTAATTCTGGTCGTCTGCCTTCATTTTGGCTTCTATTTGCATCTATTTGGATGGCACAAAATCCCTTCAACATGAGTCTTCACTTCAATGACATACTGAAAGCTGGCGTGATCATCTGTCATGTTTGTGATGTCCCATCTCTGCCTAATCAGCTAGTTTGAGCACAGTCATGACTAAGAAACCCAGTCTCTGAGAAATGCGTTGTTTGGTGTTCAATTTAAAGACTTTTTGTGATGTCAGATGCAGTTATTGTTACATACGTCAGCCTCTAGTCCCTAAGCAGCAATGTTTCTTTACATGTAGCTGTCTTATGTTCACTGTTCACATTTTAGACAAGAGTCAAGAAGCGAGGGCAATGCTAGACGAAAGCTTGTGCAGTTTGCAAAATCGAAAGGCTCATCCACTCATGACCAGTGCATTATTTTTATCGCAAAATTAGAATATTGATGTTCATTTTGTGCCAGGTTATATGGGATTTTTGTCTGGATGCAGCTGACATAAGGATCTATCCTCTAGGAAACCAAATTGCCATGGCAACAATACTGGAAAACCTGGTCATCATCAGTGTTGTCATTTACCCAGATATCATTAAAGGGGGAATTTGACTCAACCAATATCCTTCTGGGGACACACACTAAATTTCATGATAATTTGACCATTAATTGACAGAAATATTGACCCGGACCAAAGTGTTTAATTGCCTTATTGACATCACTTTTCATTGACCCCCCCCCCCCGCCTGCGTGCAGAGAAAAACGGATAGAAATATTCATGTTTGACATAGTTGTGATTGTATTGATTGGGAACAAGCCGTGCCCTCGAAATCTGGAAAAGGAAAAAAAAAAAAAAAAAAAAAATAAAGCAGATTTTGAAAATACACCCTCCTCCTGCACCTCGGCCTGCTCTGTCCTAAGCCCCTCCCGTCAGACAATCATGGGCATATGCACGTGCATTATACAGTAACCCAGTTTTGTTTCGTTTAATGTCAGGCTCTCTTTTAGACTCTCTTTTTGATAAGTCCATTTTCCATTTTTGGGTTGCTTTGCAATGTAGGCCGTTGTTGCCAATGCTGGAAGCACTGCAACTTTCTCTGCTATAAAATAAGGCTTTCACCCAAGGGACATGTACATGCATCTTTATGTAACAGCCAATATGACCTCTCTCTGAGACGACCTATGATTGGCTGTAAATTCTCCCGTCACGTGCTAGATTTTTTAAAGCCCAAAAACAGAGCCAGGAGGAGAAGCAGTAGTCTGGTTTTCTCTCAGAGCATTTTAATTACAATATGGTTGAAATTTATTATGGGATTTTTGCCCACAGACACTGCCTACCTTAGCTTTAACCGTCAAAGATATTCTTCATTATAGCCATACAACACTAGCTTAGATTTGATCTTATATTGGGCCACATTACAGACACTGAATGGCTCTCAAAGTCATCTGCTGCAGCGTGTTGCCAGCTTTATTTCCTGCCTCGTCTCTTCCCTACATGTTGTATGATCCCTTGTAAAAAAAAATAAATTAAAAAAAGCAGAACAGCAGGCTGCATTTTATGTAGAAACAGAGCAGCATGGATAAACAAAAATAAATACCTCAAAATAAATGAAATGGAAGTAAATCTCCCTCCTCCCACTGCCTTTTCTCTCTTTCACCTACCCCTCTCTTTTTCTAACACCTTAAGCCAGGAGAGCTCACGCCTTATTAGCTGCCAGTTTTAGCGTTATCATGGCTAATTACCAGGACTAATCTCTGCTAATGACGACATTATGAGGTGTACAGTACATGTGGCAGCGTGGCCAAGGTAGGAGATAACCAAAGAAGGCTTAAGTTCAAGAATAACCCAGCATATCTTTGTTCTTGCGGTTCATCCTGTGCCTGTGCGTAGGTGTGGTGTTTGATAGAGAGGACGAGAGAGAGGAAGGGGTACAGAGAGAGAGAAGGAGAGAGAGAGAGCGCATGTGAAAAAAAAAATAGGTAAGATCGGAGGGCGTTTGAAAGAGGTACCGTGAAAGACAATGAGGAATGACAGCAGCAGTCTGGTGAAATTAGATAGTCAGAAGCCAATACAGTGAACCACACTGCACAAGACGAGCCTTTCAGTGCTGCAAATACGAAAACAGGCCAATGCAAACAAAAGCAAATGGTGACTAAATGCACAGATAATTATTCAACCCTCATTCTTGGGCTAAGCAGAAGCTCTCAGAATCAACTGAAGGGAATATTCAGTAATTTATCTGTGGAGCCAGACATTCAGGTTGTGCCTAGTTTTCACCTTTATAATTGAATCCTGACAAAATTTATTTGGAACTTCTTTTTCTTTGAAGTTGATTTTTTATAGTCTATCAAAAGGAACAGAAATCAATGGCTATGAAGAAGGTAAGAAAACAGTGGTAACAGCAGGGTGTAATAATATCAATTTGTACTTAACAGGCAAAAGCATAGAAAACCACTGTCTTGGTGCTATGGAAAGAGTGTTAAGCTCCAAACACAATGAGCAGGAAGCTTTTCTGCGTCTTAACTTGATAATTCCACAGAACATGTCTGCAGCAGGAATCAAACCCGAGACTCTGCTTAACCTCATAGCTGCGCCGGCGCCAGAAAACAAAGATAGGGGAAATGGCTTCTCTACATTCCTATTACCTGTCAGGGAGTACGTGTTGGTGTGTGAGAGAGCGTGAAGAGCAGTACAATCAGGAGAGAGGAAAACATACACACAAACAAATGCAAAGACCTTAGCTGCTTCACAGTAGTACCTTGAGGACGGCCTCTTCAAAACGCTGTCTACGGAGTGTTCGGCAAATAAAAGAACAGAAACTATGAAAGACAAGGATAATTTACTTTGCCTTTAGCACTTAATCCATTATGAATGCATATAGTGAGGCATAGACACACACTTTGAGCTGAAACAATAGAGCCGTATTTCATCAAAGGCTGTCGGAGACATTTACATTAAGGCCGTGGGCAATACTCACTCCTCCCTGTGCCTGAGTATCCCCTGGAGCCTTTTAAGTTTGTTCCATTCATTGTGCATACTGTACATACTGACATTTCTGAGCTACACCTCTTGTACAACAACAAATATTTTGTGCGCTTTATAGATTTGAGTTAGGAGTTTATACAGTGTTGAACAGAGTTTGATGCACAGTCAATGGAAGCACGCCCTGTGCAACTCAGTGGTTCTAAGTGGTCGCTCCAGATTGCCGTATTACGTCATAACACATTAGTAAACTGAGCACTCATCTGACCTAAATTTCTCAGTAAGGGGTTTGTTATTTAAAGATAGAAAAACAGCTTCTGTAGAATGTTTGTGTAAGCATTGGTTAGTACAAACACTGCTTTTCAAAAGAACGTCATGTATTTCATTCATGACTTGATTCATCATTTCCCCATGCAGACAAGATTTCCCAGCAGCCACTATAACTGACACTTGAAATTAATTTGGGCAATTAGGATGCATCTGCGGGATCTCAGGATTATGGACGGAATGTTCTTCTCTGTTGCAGCTGTGTTATAGGCTATTGCGATTTGCCATTTAGAATATTAATCCATTTTTTTAAATCAACAAAGTGCTTTACAATTAAACAACATTAAAGTTAAAAATGTGAACAAGACATTCAAGAGGATAAAATAGTTTAGAGTTCATTTGAGAAGGCGTTACTGAGTTTGTCAGCCTAAGATCCTTGGGCAGAGAGTTCCACAATGGAGGATCCCGGACAGCAAAAACCTCGTCACCTTCAGTGACAAGTAGAGATTTCGGAACCATTAGTTGAGCCTTGCTGGATGATCTCAAGCAGCAATCAGGCTCATAGGGAGTTAGCAGATCACAGATACAGGCAGGAGCCTGATCATTCAAGGCTTTTTAAACAAGCACTAAAATCTCAGGCCCTGTCTATTCAAGTACAGATGTTTTTGAAAATAAAACCTACTCCAAATCCTCACAGTACAAGCTACCTTTTTCAGTACACCAACTGGAGATCTCATCACTATTGATTCCCTGCCATTGTAAGGGCAAAGGAGCTCACTTAAAGATAGAAGCATGATATGGGTAATGTCCAGAACGTAAAGGTTTTGCTTCCACTCCTCTTGAAAGTGCCCCACAGTCTGCCAGTTCTACCAGGCCTGATCCGGAACCATCGTTTTTGGCGGACTATAAACCATTGCTGAGGTGGACCAATAAACATTGGGTGCAGCATACGCCACCATTCAGCTGTGAAGTGGTGTAGCGTAAAGTAGTTGTTAGACCAAGCAGTGTTGACTAAAAGGAAACAAACCAGTAGTCCCCCATTGTTGTAATTGTCCTGGTGCATGCTGATTACACACAAAGCAGTGATTGGCATTGGCAAATTGAGGTGATGACATCATAGTTTTGAAAAATCTGCACCTTGAAAGATGTTTTCACAATTTTCCCTTTTAGTGACGTGAAAGTCTACATATTGACAAGAGGCCAAAACACAGAGGAAAATATCTGTTTTCAATCATATCTTCATTCATTTAGATGAGACCTTAAAATACATTCTAAAACTCACAGTGAAGAGCAGCAAGGATTAGTGTAATGTGGTCGTCTCTATTTTTATACGCTCCTGTTATTAATATTAATAATTATAACCTTATAATTACCTTTTCTCCTCTCTGCTTTCCAGGTGGTGTACAAGAACAATGACTTTAAGCTGGAGCTCTCACGGCTGGCCATTGAGCGTGACCCTAAAATCACCCTGAATGGAGACCTGGTGTTCCGCTGCGAGGACGTGGCAGCCCTGGACCCCGTCACCTTTGAGACCCCCGAGTCCTACATCTCCCTGCCCAAGTGGAACACCAAGAAGACGGGATCTATCTCCTTCGACTTCCGCACTACGGAGCCCAGCGGGCTACTGCTCTTCAGCCACGGCCGCCCCCAGGGTCCCAAAGAGCAGAAGCCCGGTAGGGAGCTGAAGACTGATTATTTTGCCATGGAGCTGCTGGAGGGGTATTTGTACCTGCTGATCGATATGGGCTCTGGAAAAACAAAGCTGAAGGCCAGCAACAAGAAGGTCAATGATGGGGAATGGTGCCATGTAGATTTCCAGAGGGAAGGGAGGAAAGGTGAGGGGTGCTTGTTTTGTTAAAACTAACAACTGATGAATTCAACTGTGCATGTGCACACTGTGTGTTTTATTTTTGTTGGATTATTTTTTCTTCACAATTTAAAGCCAGACCCATTCTTTTCTTCACGCCAACATTTACCAATGAATAATTCCTGTTCACAATTTGCAGGACATCAAAAATCTGTAGGATTTAGTGACCTGTACCAAGTAGTTGTTACTCTGTTTACATGATTAAGAGACAAGTATAATTTTGACTGTAGCTAATAGTATCCACCCAATCGACAACCAACACTGAAAAAAAAAAACCAAAACATTTGTTTCAACTTAAAGAAGTTAGTGTCTAGGCTGTTGAAAAATTTTAGGTTGACTGAATTTAAGAAGACAAGTTGAGGTAATCTTGTATTGATTCAAAACAAATAAGCTTTTCCCCTCAAATAAACTCAGTTCATTTTTCTTAAATTTAAAGACAACTGAATCAAGATCAAGTGTATTTAACTAGAAAATTTTGCTCTGAATCATTACAAAATAATCTCAACTAAGGATGGGCAAAAGATCAAAATTCATTATTCAATCATCAAAAAAATGAACGATCAATTATCGATTAATTGATAAGCGAGTATTTCAAAAGAGGGAAAACAAAAGAGTGCAGTGGAGACTGTCGCTGCAAGAGAGCGCACCTGCCCCAGTTTTGAGCCCCCCCAATCATCAATAATCAAAAATTGATGCCCATCCCTAATCTCCCGTCTTCTCAAATTCATTTAACTTAAAATTTTAGGTCAGTCTGGACACTAACTTTTTAAAGTTGAAGCAAGTAGTTTCTTTTTAAAGTGACCTTGTATTTTGGAAGATCTTCAAAACTTCACTGGTTCTTATTATTAGCAACCATACAGTTGAGGTTAGATATGTGTTGGTAGCTCCACACTATTACAGAAAACCGCAAATGTGCACTTGGACTAAACATGTACTTAATCTATTAATATTCCCCTTGTATTTTGTAGCTTCTTTAAGCAGCTGATTGGAAGAGTTCACTGGATTAGAGGGACGCGGATAGTGTTGCAAATTTGTCACAGAAAAGGAGACTGAATTGGCTTTGACACAGTCTAAAACTGTCTAGCTCTCCATGCTAATCCAAGCATGTTAAGACCAAAGCTAAGAAATGGTTACACACGCTATTAATGATACTGTGGTTGTTGTTGATGCAAGTTTATTCCTCATACCTGAAGAGGAACTTGTGTTCCGATGTTTCGTCTGAATGTGGGCACAAACAGGGGCATCTGCATGCTTGAGTGTCTGGTGTCTGATGAATGATCTGTAGGTGGGCAAGCACCTAGGACATTATATCTCCCCCTAATGGCGTCTTATAATGAGGAAGGGTGTGAATGAGTGTGTATATGTGTGCGTGCGCATGCATGTGATCTCACTGCTGCTCCTGCTGTAATTGGCTTTTAATAGAAAATTAAGACGGAGTCGTTAATCACAGAAAGATAGAGGGCCTTTTGTTTCACCCACTCCCTGCTGCATTCTGCTTCCCTTCTCCTCCATTTAGCTTATTACAGACACATTAGACACACACACACACATTCACTCCACTGTCATCTATTCTCCCTGTCTCTTGTATGTCCCTCTGTCTGTGCTCTATGTCCCTAAATTATCCACTTACTGCTCCTCCCTCCCAACCATTCACTCACTTGCCCACTCTCCAGCCACTTGACCTCCCATCCACTCACCCACCTGTGCAGACCACACACTTGTGTGTACTGTGTCATTGAGTCATTAAAACACACTTTAATCTCTCACTTAATACAATATGCATGCCTAGATATATGCAAACACATCAGTTGCACTCCATAGGTATTGACAATAGATATGGTTAGACCGATTTGCCGCTATGTTAGAAAGATTTTTAGATTTGATAGACTTGGTAATGTCTTGTCTTTCAGGATCTATCTCAGTCAACAGCCGCAGTATGCCCTTCAGCTCCCCGGAGGGCAGTGAAATCCTGGACCTGGACAGTGAGATGTACCTGGGTGGGCTGCCTGAGCCTAAGTCGGACCTCATCCTGCCGCCAGAGGTTTGGACGGCACTGCTTAACTACGGCTACGTAGGCTGTGTCCGCGACCTCTTCATTGACGGCAAAAGCCGTGACGTCCGCCGTCTTGCCGAGATCCAGAGCGCATTCGGTGTCAGCAGTTTTTGTACCCGTGAACTGCAGAAGAGGTGCAGCAGCGCCCCCTGTGGCAATGCAGGTCTGTGCAAAGAAGGCTGGAACCGCTACATCTGTGATTGCATCGGCACCGGATACCTCGGCACCAACTGTGAGATAGGTAAGGAGGCTGATGTGTGTCTTTATGGGTCTTCACTGCACTAGAATTCAGTCAGGGTTCTGAACAGCAATGCATGCATCTAGATTGTGATAGTACACAGTTGACGGATCCCAAGTCTCACCACCCTTAGTTACTGCTGGTGAGTCGGGCACACTCGATGAAGAGAAATATGGCAATACCGTTTCTGTTTAGCCGGGTGCCACAGTATGTATTAGTTTCTGGGCATTAGGTAAGATAGCTTCAAAAATCCAACAGCAAGGACTACAGTGTGTGATGAAAGGAAATATCCAAGATGTTAACTTTTATGAAGAAGGCAAAATGACATAAATTGAGTTTGCAATAAAGGGAGAAGTAGAGACTGAGGTCAACATTGCTCCTGCACTGCCGGGTGTATGTCCTCTTTTGCTTTTCTGGGAATCAGAAAAGTACTCTATGTAGTTGCTACTGAATACAGATCATAGTGCTGACCTGACGCTAGTCTCTCTTTACTGTAGAGTTACGTTCATGGGTGGATTATGAGAGAATGGGTCCCTGGGCACGAATATGTAAAACACACAGAGTTTGTGGTGGTTCTGCATCTTTTTGTTGTTGTTTTGTCTCTTTGTGGTTGTTTTTCCGTTTTTTGTAGTTATTTTGTGTGTCTTTGCAGTTCCTTTGCATCTCTTTCTGGTCATTTTGAGTCTCTTCCTGGTCAGTATGTGTTAGTATGAGTGACATATTACAGGTGAAGGCCATGGGGCCTCCTGACAATATGGGCCCTTGGTCCTGTTCCCAGTAAGTCTGTTCAGTAATCCATGCAGGGTTATGTTAGATTGTTTGGGGCAGTACGTAGCCTTACAGAGATATTATAAAAAGGTATCTTTGGCCATGGTCTTTTCTAGCTAACGATAATTCATGCTATCTTAAAAATATGGCAGCAACCAATCTGTTTGTCCTTTTCCAAATCTCTTTAATGTTACAAAAGAACGGAAGCAAACCTCGCTGATGTTGTTGATATAGCTATACATTAGCTAGCTAGTGAGCTAGTGTTTTGCTAGCATTAGCCAACTTATGCGTCTTTATACAACACAATATCTCCATGAAGATTGTTACAGTCACCCAGCCACATCTTTTAACCAGCTACAACATTTGGTTTTCTTTTCAACACAGACGAGCCTAGCACATAGTGAAAAGTTGATATAAGTTTTTCTGTCTCCCAAGCTTGTTGAACTGTTACTAAAACACAGAGCGAAAAGGGGCGGGACTTAGGAAGGGATAATAGTGTTGCGTTATCCCAAACAAGACACACAAATTTGCAAAATAACTTTCTTAACTAACTTTAACTGTAACTTTTTACAGTGAAGCAAAAAATACTTTCCCATAATCAAGGCATCATAAACTACAGATGGTGAAAACATGAAACAATGAAAACTTGCTAAAACGCTAATGTTGCACAATGTTTACAATATAGTGTTTTGAAAACTCCATCCGGTGCAGCAGGGCAGGAAAACAAGTGTAGAATGAGCATTTCGACAATGTGCTTCCTTGTATTTCACACAACCAAGCAGCTGCTGTATGGGTAGAGTGAGAGCTCCGCAGGGAGTGAACCAAATGCCACTGGAGGCTGGGTGGCATTAGAGCCCGCCGGCTGGGAGGGTGGGGGGGTGGGGGGGTGGTGGTGGAGGCTGAAGCGCTGAGGGGCCGGCAGCAGTGTGACAGAGCAGCCGGGCCTACCGCCGCCATCTGTGTCAGTCACGCAAACCCAGGTGGCGCATACGCCATGGCGAGGGGAGGTGAGCCAGTCAAATAGCACCACATACGTCTGATTCATTCCAATTAGCTGCAGGCGCCTCGCTTCATGGTTTGTCTTTGCACGTCCGTGGGGGTGAGTGAGCCATGACAGTATGGGATTTTGAGGGACAAGGAGGGTAATGAGGGAAGGAGAGATTGGATTCAAATCAGGACAGTGGAGGTAGAGGATGAAATGTCTTTATTTTGAAGGGTGATATTTTAGCAGTTTTGTCTTTGGGTGCTCAGATGACAGGTTTGGGTTCAGTGAAGCTCTTTTGCCATCTAGTGGGGCTTTCTGTTACTGCAGGAATATGGCACAGAGAACTTCTCTTAAAACCAGCTGCATATTTCTGTGTCAATAGACTGAGCGCATGGATTAACAGTGTGCAGGGAAAATCAATGAAATTGACAGATGAAGAAAACCCAGAGGCTATTACATGACGCCTCCAGGCCACATAAACTTAAACGCATCTATGGTGTTTTGAGCTGGCGTTAATGAATATTCTTTGTGCGCTATCGATTGTTTTTATTAATTATTATAATAATGCTGTATTGGGAGTATATCACATTTTATGTAAGTGGGGTCTTTATAAAAAAAAAAGAAATAAAAAAAAAAATCATCAATGTGTGTTGGTCCAGCATGTTGGATGTGATCTCTGTTTAAACATCACTGCTCATTACCTGTTTGCCTGCCTAACCGGGATTTCCCTGCAACTTTTAGCATCATTTCCCAAAACCTAAACATCAGATTTGCCCTTTGACAGTGAGTCATGTTAGCCTGTGGTGACGCACATCGACCCACACCACAAAATAAGAGCAGTACTCAGGAAACTGTCACTCTACACAGCAGTCTATTTATGGCATGGCTGATTCTAGAGAGAATAACCACGGTTGTGCCAAGTGTGAATAAGGATTTCACGGAAGCCAGCAGCACTTTTTATGACAAGTATCTAAGCTTGAGGACGGTTTCATATTGGAGTCATAATGAATATTACATGCTGTTTCCTTTCTTTTGTTATAATGAATACTTTCATTTTGTGTGTTGGGTGGTAGATTTGTCATCTGATGAAAATGTAATAGGGATGTGAGACATCCTGAGCATATGCTGCAAACACAGGATATTAGCTCAGCACAAATGACGACACAACAATATGTATTAAGAGAATGACATGGCAAACAGCAAAAAGGTGCAGTTACAAGAACAGAAAAAAGAGACATAGGCCTGGGGGTGTAGTGTACATGCTGTCATCAAACTTTTAAACCCACATAGTTGCCTATGAAGTGCAGCAATGATTGACATGTTTTGATCGCTGTAATAAGTTTTCAGACACATGCGGCTTTGATCATCATTCTCACTGAACGTTCCCTTGATCTTCTGTTGTGGATATGGCATCTTAATACACCTATTTTGACAGGGGGTTTTGTCTGGAGGGGCAGTTGTTGCCATCTAGTTCCATTATATTGAAAAAAAGGCATTTCTCCGGATGATATCTGCAACTCACACCAAAACAATTTAGATTGATAGCACTACAAGTAAGAGGAAAAATATGTATTCTTGATTTGGGTTGAGCAACCAGGTGTGCAGTGTTTGGTGAAATTGGGATTTAATTATATCAGATGGGAAGATTGTCCAAAGATAATAAAAACATTGTCAGTGTCGTTTAGACCCACTTTGAATTTGCCAGATGCTGTCGATACTGGACTGTCATATCCAGTTGATCTTCCGCCTATGATCTGAGTTTATATGAATCACTACCTCTCTGTGAGCACACTCTCCTGTGCAACGTGTGACCTACTCATCACCATCACACTCCTTTTCTCTCCCTCACACCCATATCCAGAGGCGACGGTGCTGAGTTACGACGGCAGCATGTACCTGAAGATCATCATGCCGGTCACCATGCACACAGAGGCTGAAGACGTGGCGCTGCGCTTCATGTCTCAGCGGGCGTACGGCCTACTCATGGCCACCACCTCCAAGGAGTCGGCGGACACCCTGAGACTGGAGCTGGACGGAGGCCGCGTCAAGCTCACAGTAAACCTTGGTAGGCCACCGTGGTTCATCGTGGTTGTCCATGCTAACCTTTCCCTTAGCATACCCTGTCTCCTCATCTTCACTCTGTATTTTAGCATTGTGTACTGCAGAACTTAGAAGAACTGTTTGACATTTTGCGTTTCACTCCAGTGTTTTTTTTTTCATTGTCAAATAGTCAGGTGGGGAAAAGCTTCTAAATTTGTACCTCAGTATTTGTTTTGTATGACAGAGTACTCTGTATTTCATTTAAAGGATGTCAGTACAGTAAGCTAACAAGCTAGGTTATGCCCATCCCTGCCCTGCCTTGAAATAAGAAATGCCAACAGTATTTGAACACAATTTATTTGAGGAAACTGAGGTACAAATACAGAAACTTCTCCCCAAAAACTGATAAAGTGCTTGCTGCAGGAAAGTTAGATTACAAGTAAATATATTAAGGTGTCCCCCATTTTGTCCTCTGTGGGGAGCCACCCTGCAGTCATTTCTGTTTCATATTATTTGACCCCGTCCTCTCTGCATTCATCCATCTCCTTTTGTTCCCTGTGAAGTCTCATAGCACCTCCTCCAGTTTAAAAGCTCCATCTCTAACAGTAAACCCTGGCCCAATCCTGAGCCTTAACCCACTAACCTGTCTCTAGAAGCTTCAAGGTGGCCTTGCCCCTGTGTCGCTCCTCCTCATGGTTCTGCTCTTTTCCCATTTTTGCGGAGTTAGCTGAGGGGCTGGTTGGCTCCACTTCTGCCCAGCGGTGGTGCTAAGAGGAGATAGAGATCCTCATCCTAAGTAATTACAGATGAGTTTAAAGAAGGAGGGAGAAGGTCAGTGAAAATGTAGGGTACAGTTTGTAAGATAGATGGATGTATAAAAGGATATTCCCTCTAATAACTGGCTGCAGGAATGCAAACCTTTTGACATATTAATATCCCATTGCAATGAATATTAGTACTCTGGGGAAGATGGGTATGACCTTCCAGCTCTGGATACTTTAAATCTGTTCTAATCGTTTGAAGGAAAAGACTCTCAGCGGTGAACCTGGAGGAGCATAACAGAGTTGCACCCAGGAATATGGGAGTTTAAGCCACCATAGAGACAGGAAGGGAGGGCAGAGGTGGCCACTCTTCTCTCTTTCTCTATTTCCCTCTCTCTCTCTTGCTTCTCTTCTTCTTTCTCCCTCTCTCATTTTCTGTCACTCATAAACACTCCACCTGGCCAAGACTTCGAAAGATGGAACTTTTCATCCCTTCAATGGCCTGTATGTCTGCGGCCCTTTGGATCAAACAGTCAGAGTGACCGGCTCACAGCTGTAGTTGTCCGAAGTTGCACACACATTTGGACTTATTGTCCACTGGGTCACAGCTTGACCTGCTGGCAGTCCCCAAGCAGACACTTGCGGCTAATCCATAACAGCAAAACCCTCAAGCTAATTCGTACGCTGAATTCCCCACAGAGATTCCCACTTCTCCGTTTAAGTGGGGCTTAAGTGACACCTCAGAAAAGTCAAACAGTTGACTGACACAAAAGCTCTGCTCAGGATTTCCGTAGCTCTTTTGTGAGGGAATTAATTAACAATTAATGTGAAACGCATCAGCTGGGAATCCTCAATATCAGTGAAGGCGTTAATCCTTGTTAAGATAATTAAAATCCTACTAATGAATCACCAGGAAAGGCTATAATTGGACAGATTTAGCCCTAATGATATTTATTAGTTGTAGATAATGATGATAACCTGTTCAATATGTCAGCTGAAGCCTAGTCTGTCACTCTAACAGATGACAGCTGGCTCATTTAAGTTTAACACCATCACACATTATTTTTCTTGATTATCAGTTCAAAAGAAAATCCACATCCTGGAGAGCGACTTTTACCTTTTTCAAAATGCTTGGACAAATGTGGCTTCGTTCATGAAATGTCGCTGCTTACCAACACATTAGGTCCTTCAATACATGTAACGGAAGTGGATTTGTATTACTCCCCACCTCTCTACAGCGTGACGCTGGTCCCTGGCTGTTTGTGTCCACTATTCTGTAGCGGTTGACAGCTCGAGACCACAACCCAACCACGCCACCACATGCCCACACAGGGTACAGCCACTAGATGGGGCTGAACAGCAATTAATTAGTTCCAAGATAAGATATTTGATGAGGAAAAGTAATGACGTAATTTAAAGATCCCTGAGAAGTAAGTTCCTGTTTATGTAAGCCCCATCCCAAGTGGGGGGTTAAAGGTCAGTGTAAGTTATGTTTCTCGCTGTAAAATAGCAGAGCAGATGCTTACTGAACCTGCTTGGACCATAGTCTTCCAGCTGAAGGACAAAGCTGTTCAACCAACACGTCACCATCCCGACAACACAGCTTGTAAAATGATAACACTTTTCACTGTGTTTTTGTAGCACCACTTGTAGCAAATAGAACAGAGTAGGGTCTTATTTCTTGTGGTTTGTGTGCACCAGGCGTGAGGTGGCTGGGATGTGCAGATCACCCTTTCTTGTCATTTACGCTGTTGGGTTTCTCATGCCCAAAGTGCTGCAGAAGGCAAGAGCATCTCAAATTGCTGGGAAAGAGCGGCTAAAGTTAAAGGTGCGAGGCATTGCACCTGCTCTAGTGGGTACACAGCAGATGTAGGAATAAAAGGGGTATTTGTGCACAGTGTGAGCGTAACAGCTACACGGTCATAGGCAAGAAAGAAACCGCCTGAAGTTATTTAGGCCGTCTAAACTTGGCCAAAACATCTTGTGCAGTTGAAATTATCAGGCTCTATCTGACATGCTTAATAAGGTTAATCATATATTTGTAATATTTGAAGTACTGCATGTTTTATATAGTGTTGTTATGATTTACAAAGGGGAAAAACAACAGAATTTTGACATAAAAAAGCATAAAGGTATTGCCAGATGGGATGTTCAATTCTGTGCTGAGTACTTTATAACTGCGCACTATGTGGATAGAACCTTATAATTCCAAGTGCACAATTTGCATTTTGATGTTGTGTTTATTACAACAACAATGGAGCATTAAGGTTTATTTTTAAGCGTCATCATTATGATGACATTGCATTATTCTCTCCTTGTATAGACCCCATGGTGTGAGTCTTGCCTTCTGCTGTGCTTTGAGGGTATCGGGTGGAAGGAGGGTGGATAGATGATGGGGTTGATGGAGGTAAAGGGTGATCCTGACTCAGAGCCTGTCCCCGGATGGTGGCCCCAGAGCAATGCTTGGTTGTCTGCAGAATGTACCTTGAAGGATGTAAAATGTCTTTTTTCTCTTTTATCCTCTTTCTGTCTCTTTCTTTCTCTTTTTCTTTTCTTTTTTTTTTTTTCAATCTCACCATTTCGCTCTTTCTCCCGCCAGATTGTATCAGGATAGACTGTAGCCTCAGTAAGTGGTTCTATCCATTTTTCTGACTAAAATGTATCTGTCTATCTCATCTTGATTCTGTGCAGTGGCCCTTTTCTGCTTTTTCCTGACCTCACATTCAGTGACACCTCTTTCATTACTCATTTCACTCTGCCCATTTCCCTGCCTTTGAATAAGCATCTTTTTCTTTTCCAATACATGCCATTTTCCTTCATTGCCATCTCTCACTTGTATTTTTCTTACCGCTTCATTTGTATGTCTCTCCTCACCTCTTTTTCAAGTATGTGATCTAAGTCATATTTTTCTTCTTTCCATAAGTTCCGTCACTTTGAGTTCGCTTTTTCTGTCACCGATTTAATTAATGTTTCACTTGCATAATTATCAGGATTTTTCATCCTGCAGTCCTCCTCACTTGCCTACCCACACTCCTCTATGAAATTATTTCATTGCGTCTCCCATGCTTATTACCCATTCTATTCATTTTCTTGTCAACCTCCTCCAAAAAACGCATTCAGAAAAGGGCAACTTGACACACCCCTGTTGGATGTTCCTATTTTCTATTATGCGGCACTGAGACTCGGCTCCACTCGGCTGCACACACAGGTGTTGCTTGTTTTCTATGTGGGACAAACTATAGTTTTGGCCCCCAGAAAGCTAATTGCTTATCCACTGAGAGACGGCACCACCTGGCGCGTGCTTGTTTTCAGAGCAAGCTAATGTTTTTCTGCCCCATGCTGACAGAATGATAGCAAACTGTTATTTCTATCATGGCCACTGACAATTGAACAACTAGCCCACAGGTAAGTGCTGCCAGCCACGGTGACAAAAAAATGGAGAAAACCTGATGTTTGCCACAATGTTTGTGTCTGTGTGGATGTTCAGTTCCCATGCTGTTTTTGTGAGGGTAGAGAGATGGGGGCTTGCCTTTGATTAACTTCAGCAACGGAGGTGGTAGCATCACAAAGCAAAAAAAAGTGTTTTTTGTTTTTGCTTTTCTACCTTAGAAATGTGCATTTTAAAGAACTTAAATATTTATTTAGCCATTGGTACATAGCATTAGTTTGCAGTCAGACTTACCAGTTTTGGCCAGTGATCAAGATTTGTATTTGGCATTCAATTAGAAAATGGTAATGTCTGCTTTATCCTGTACTGTTGATGGTAACATAATCAGTGTGGAAGCTGCTTCCGTAGAGTCATACAAATGTGTTGGTATTTGAACCACACTTTTGTTATGCTTCTGCTGCATGTGTATCACGTCCCTGCACTTGAAATGCACTTGAACGCTGTTTATGTGAGACTTTATGGAACGCAATCCAAAAACTTCAAAAGCCTCCACCAGGCATGGAAGTGGTCTCAGTGTATGACGAATTACACCACTTATTATGTGTGGAGCCACTGGCATGACACACATTCAAATAATGCTTAAAGGATGTCTGTACCCGCAGTTTGCCACTAGATGTCGTACAAGCACTGGGGATGTTGTGTGATCTCCCTGCAGCAGGGAGGACATGGAGACTGAAGCTATTTTTTTTTATCCCACCACAGGGCTCTCAGTTACTCCTCTGGAGCTGCTGTGGATTCTGTTTTACTGTATATGACCTTATATGATGGTTGAGGTCACGGCAGATTAGTATGTTCTGATGTGACAAATGTTGCAATCCGAGAATGTCAGGGGTCTTGCAGTTTTTCACAGATTATACATTCTGCCAGTCTTTCTTCATATCACTATGATGGAAAGGCGCCTTTGGTCATTGATATTCTTTTAATTAAGGGTGTGTGTTTAAATATTGATGCGGTATTCTCCGCTTGAGAAACAATCTGTCACAGACTTGGAACACTGGCTTTCAATGGTTTTGCAAGGAATAGTTTATCTAACCTTTATATTCTCTGGTTGACTGAGCACCCTTGTGCAGCAGTGCCCTGCTTCATGGCCACTCAGTCACACATTGCGCTATATAAAATATCCCAAAATATGAGCATTTGAGTGTTTAAAAGAGGGGGAGAGACTGTGTGGGAGAGAGAGATCAGCAAAAAGAGAGAGAGAGGGAGCAAACCAGGGTAAAGCTACAGACAACAATTTATTCACTGCCATGACATCTTCCGCTCGATTCCTCCTCCGGAGACCTACAGTAACTAAAGCCTTGACTTCGAGTAAGAAAATCAGCTACCAAAGTCTCTCTGCTGGCTGGCCCATGCAGATAGGTTTTCTTGCAGGATAAGCAATGCTATTGATATCTCACTAAATATATTTTATATCCTGATTGCGCATGGACTGAAAAGGCCAGTAAGCGGTGGAATAGAATATTGAATACCGTATATCCATGTCTCTACAATATAGGACAAGTCAAAATACAATGTCCTCAGCTGCTAGCTATTCAGACTGAGGCACCTTTTGCTGAGGTATGATATGTAGTTTTAGAGGTAATGGGCAACAACTCGTCGTCAAATACCGCCACTTTGTCAGTGGACATCAGCGTCAGACTTGGACACAAAGAGGCACCATTTGTGGCGGTATGATAAGCACTGGTAAGCGAAATTTGTAACACCTTTGGCAACTATCATAATTTTAAAAAAGCAAGAAAGTCTGTATAGGGCAGATGGGAGGGGAGGTGGATGTGTCATACATACTCTAAACCTCCGGGAGTCTGCTGTCTGGTTCCTGAGTAAATTGTAAGCTAAATAATGTTTTGTTTTTCTAACCCCTAACTACGTGCTTGTGTTGCCTAAACCTAAGGAAATCAACCTTTTACCTACAATGTAAGTTCATTGTGCCAAAAAGACAATTAGCCATGTAATAAACAGAAACTGTACATTTCCTTTCAAAATGGAAGTGTATTTTGAAAAAACACAGTCCATGTAACAAGCATAAATTGACACTGCATCCGCAAACATCCAAAACAGATGCCGGAGGGTACCAAACACATCATATTTTAACGTGTATGTCCACTCACAAAGTGGTGGTATTTGAAGAGTTGGGATGAGAACATGCTAAAACAGTGTATACATTTTTGAAAATGGGTGTATTTCCACAATAAACTCTTAAAAATGTGGGGAGTTTTCCACTTGATTACAAAAAGCAATCCAACCCTCTAATTTTAACATCACATGACTACATCATAACTTGTTGGAAGAACTTGCAAACCAAAAGAAAAATGGGAACAGTAGGACTTAATGATAATCAGAAAAAGAGGGAGTGCTTTAAATTTGGTTGCTTTTTGGGACACTGATGGACCCAGCAAGTTCTACTGGATCATTAGCATACTGATTGCATTTGCACTTGTTGGAAGAAGTATTAAGGTCCTGTGAAAGTATTCCACTACTGGTAAAATTGCTGAACTCAAAACCTAACTTAGGTAAAAGTATTATACTAAGTAAAAGTAAGTACTTGAAAAAGTATTTCATCAAGTGGAAAAGTATGTAAAGTATAAGTACTCTGAATTTGTGCTTATTAAGTACTGTTAGTACTTGAGTAAATGTACTTAGTTACATTCCACCACTGGCAGTCACATACACTACTGTTTTTTTGTTTGTTGTAGCATTACTACTGCTCCTACTTCTAAAACTACAGGAGTTCAGCTAGTGCCCTACTACTTGATCTTTTTATTTCTGGGGCTTTGTGAGGCTCAGGAAGTAAAAGCTCAGCCTTGTGTTTTTATTGCACTATATTGTGACCCTGCTCTCCCACCTTAATGCGACTGGATATGATATGGAGCAGAGCTGTAGCCCTCAGCTCCAGTCGGGTCAGGGTGTCAGGCTGATGATATCTGTTTGGAAGGTGGCCTTTCAGCAGCCAGCAGCACCTTCTCTTAGCACTAGATGAGATGAGATTTGGCATGACATATGGCCAGCATGTGGGGCGCGAGTGCTCCGTCTGTTAATGGCATACCCTTTGGCCTATCAACCTGTGAGTTCTCACTCCAGACCACACCAAGACACGCTTCGTCTGTGTGTGTAGAAGAGATGAAAAGCGACTGATTATTCAGTATGGGTGCATATGTAAACAGAGCAACACTTAAAAAATACTGTATTTCAATCACTGGCTGTTTCAATGGACCACCGTCTGCGTTTTTATTGTAACCTTACATTCACAGATGTAACAAAATACTGTAGAGTCAGGTAGTTAGCAGTGCATCTCATTTATGTTGCCTAATGGGAACAGGACTTAGTAATGGGTGTAAAGTGTGAGTTTACAACTTGAATCCCAAGGACACTGCACCGCACAGGAAATTATTGGATGGTATTAGGCTTCCAAAGAGACTTGGGTAGTAGCTAATGTTAAAAAGCTTTAAAAGCTATTTCTCAATCAGCTTGAGCAACGGGGGCTGAAATGATCACAAAATCACCCCAGGTTCAATATTTCATAGGGCGTAATATGAGCAAAAGGGTCAGTTTTTGTTCGACTCTTCGGCTAATTTGTTTTGATATTCATTTGCAGATTATGTATTTAAATCAAACCTGCTGACTTTTGTGAGCATTAAAATCACAGAGCAATTAACAGACACAGGGGGGATGGCAGAGATGAAATCTCCGTGTATGAATACCAAGCATGTTAAAGATTCCAATATCTGTGAACACACTGATGTAAAATAAGCCTTTTCCATGGGGTAATGGTAGTGATCTGTACTATGCTCTCAAACTGACATTCTTCTTCTACCTGCTTTACCTGCCAGAATAGAAAGATGCATTTATTACAAGTTAATAGCAAAGCACCACTAGACCCTTAAGATTAAATTAACAACCCATGAAAATCTTCTTTTATCCGACCTCCAGCAGTTTAACTTCTTACCTCGTTACTGTGGTGCTACCAGTGTATATTAGTTAATTGCGACATCAGTGTTGGGTGTGGTAGATACAGTAGTCAAGCCTTCTGAAATACCTAGTAAAGGTCATGTAGCTCTATGACCACACCCAGAGGTGAAATAGACTTGAAATGTTCAACCAAACACTGTAGCGAAACCAAATTGTTTCCACTGTTATTTCTTTTGCACCTTGTAACCACACCTCTGCTGATGTCACACAGACCTGGTGTGCACTTCTTAATCACTGCAGCAAGGTTAGAGGTTCAACCACTAGTGTTTAGCAAAAAGGGGTCTGTTAAGCTACTCTTTAAAAGGAAAGTTCACCCCAAAACCAAAATACACATTTTTCCTCTTATCTGTGGCACTATCCATCAATCTAGATTGTTTTGGTGTGAGTTGCAGAGTGTCGGAGATATCGGCCGTAGAGATGTCTGCCCTCTCTCCAGTATAATGAAACTAGAAGGCACTCAGCTTGTGGTGCTCAAAGCGCCAAAAAAACACATTTGGAAAACTTGACAGCAATGTCTCCAGAAATCATGATCCAGTCAATTAAGATAATCGCACAGAAGGAAATGTGCAACTACTCATGGACAAGAGGCTCATGCTTGTGACAGCACAAGATGTAAACATTATTGGCGTCCTCCTTAGCTGAGCTGTACCATTAGGTAACTCAGTGCTGCTACCTGAGCTATTAGTAGATGCACGGTGATGGTTAGCAGGTGTTGTTCAGTAGAAAGAAAATAGTGCCTACATGAAACTCCTCACAACTCGCGTCATGACAACTTGTGTCATGATTTCCGCTGTTGAGTTTTTCAAATGTAGTTCAAATGTTGTTTTAAAGTGGAGTGCCATCTAGTTCTATTGTATTGGAGAGAAGGCAGACATCTCTACAGCTGATACCCCTGATCGGTCAATCCAAATTGAAAAATAGCACTACAGGTAAGAGGAAAAATATGTGTTTATGATTTTGGAGGTGAGTGCATCACTTTGTGAGTGCATAAATTCATGACATCAAATACTTTACATACAGGATGGAAATCCCTGGTAGAAGAATGTTCTGTATGCACATACCAATCAGTGGTGTGAGATTGTTGGGCCACTAACCTTGCTCAAAAAAACAAAACCCATGGTATCAAATTAATTGCAGGAGGCAAACCAAGATAGAGCAACTATTACATTTGGAAGCATGCACAAAATGCTATTGATTTTCATTTAGTTGCAACTAAATGCCTCAGTATATTTTTCCACTGACCTACTCCTTATCCTATAATTGAGCAAATTTCCAGATAAGCAAATATAGGTCCTCATTTTAGCTTTTTATTTAACTATACCATAGACCTACAATAAAAGCTAATTGCACCATGACTTGAGTGCATTTCTCTCCAATTCTGCCAGTAATTTGAACGCCCACAAACACAGATTTACGCACACATACGTTCACAGATGCATGCATCACTTGACACTTATTGTGGGCAGAGAAATGAATCTGAGATTTGCCCACACAAACAAACGGGTTGTATTTCTGTCACTGAAGCTGTCACCCTCTTCAGTCTTAACTGCTTCCACGGAGGTTGTCAGGTGTCACACTCATCCCCCAAGTGTTCTGCACAGTCACAACCACTGAGATATGTAGCATACTCCATGTAGCTCTGTAACCATTATCACTGCCAATACATTACATGTGTTCAGAGACTGCGGGTGCCGTGACCATTTTACATTTGAATGACTGGATTGTTTGGTCTAATTTGTTTTTAAGTTCTTACCGGCCACCCCTGCTCCTTCTTGCTTGTCTCTGAGCAGATGGCTTGCTAACGTTCTCAGTGAATCACAAATATTGAATTGGAATGAGTTTCCAATCGCTCACTTAAATCCTGACTCATCACATCCTATCTGAGCCAAATAGATGTCAAAGATGGATATGCAGTAGGCACTAGAAGTTGCCCTCAGCAGGCACACCATCCTACAGTTTATGAAGTTTGATCATGTATCAGAGTTAGACTGTATAAAATTTATTTTGGAGATGCTCGGATTGGGATTTGATTTTTAAAGGCAATTTAATGCTCCAATGGAGGATAGCCCCTTTTTATTTAATGTTCATTTTATCCTTCAAAACCCCAGGCCAAATGTGATGCAATGAGCCAAAAAGAGGAGTATGTTATTAACATAATGCCTAAGATCTGTGCACCCTCAGAGATATGTACGTCATTTGGTATAAATAGATTTATATTAAAAGCAATCATCCAGTTCAGCGATGGACAACAGAAATTAATTGCACATTTCCCAGTAGTTAACAAGTTTAAACATAATTAACAGTTGTCTGTGTGATGCTGGTGCACTGTTAAGCACCAATGAGAAAACATACAATATGTAAACACATAAACAACCTTCCTGGCAGTTGTCTAGAAATAACGTGCTGTCACGCACAAATCATCTTTTCAAGACGGAAACCGCACACATAAATACCTCCTCCATGGATGCAACTTCATTTAATTTCCACACAATTTATCGTATTTTGCTCTTTGCATTTTTTAATGGGAGTGAACCAAATGCTTCTTAAAATGTTAAACAGAAATGACCTAATAAAGAAATGCTTTGAAGCCTATATGAACTTCAAAGGAATATGTAATCTGAGCATTTTCCTAGCTACAGCTGGAATGGGATGTGCGAGGGTGAGTGTGTTTGTGTGGGAACATCCATGCGTGATAAATTGGACATGTACACTGCTAATGTTTACAGTGCAATGTACTGTGACCTCTAAGCTCTGTCTCTATGCATATTGTTAATGTGCTGGTAGAAATTTCTGTCAACTGAGGCCGGTGTCTGTCGCATAGCCAAGGCCAGTTGCTGTGGAAAAAAGTTTAAGTACAAGAGTATGCAATTGCTAAATGCCATATTTATTATTATAAATGACTCTGAAAACAACGTATAAAGGTTAGGTTAAGAAGTTTTGCTATCTTTTCACTTGCAGATTCCTGAATATTATGTAAGATTTATTTATCACTTAAAGTAAATGGCATAGCCATGTGGTGTTGATTGAGCATTTGCTGCTGTGACACCAAAGCTGTAGAATGACAGAGAGACACAGATAAACCTTTTGAACTGGTAGTTAGTAGCAGTTACTAACATGCACTGTATTGTATTAATTTCATTTATTCATGTTATCTTATTTTTTTATTCATTTTTCATTGTGTAAGCATTGCGTAATTGTTGTGAATAGTGCATATTATCATTTTAATTATTAGTATTAGTGTAGTAGTTGTAGTAATAGTTATATTTGTAGTGGCCAAACATTACATTTTTATAAGATATTACATTTAAGAGAATACATTAATGGTTTGTTGCTGTTAAAGGCAACTCAGAAAAGAGACAGTTAGCCAAAACATTTCTCCCATTGCATATAATTGCACTTATAAGGAGTGGCTCTGACCATAGACTGCAGCCCCGGAGGTTGTTGCTCGGCTCTGACAACCAATGGCAAATGAACAAATGGAAAGAGAACAAGAGAGGGAAAACAAAAGAAATCTGAGGAGCCAGGGGTTATAAGTAACGCTGAGTGAATGAAGAAGGTCTAACAAGGGTGGCACTGTGCCTTTTTTTCCCCCCTATTTACTTCCTCTTCCCTCCTCCTGCCTCGGTTCTCTGTGAACTTGAGACAACCTGAGGCAATCTGCTCAGTAAACCTAACCGGGTGAGGAGATTGCCTTCCTGTCCTTTTTGTCTAATACGAATTGTCCACACCAATGTTCTGCTGTCTACTTGTGCTCTGGCCACAATTTCAATTCTTTTACTTGAAAAAGGTAGAAAAGGAAAGGTGCTTTCTCTGTCTTTTCACCTGGGACCCGGTCAAGTGCTGGGAGCCAGCATGTTTAAGAGGACGACGTGGTCCACTGAACAGCTTGTGGAGCATGTTGAGCAGGAGGGTGGCATGCTTGTCTCACTCAAAGCCCTCTGGTACCTCAGCGGCGCGTAGATAGTAGCCTCTCCCTTTTGGAGACACAGTTTTGCCAGCCAAATATTGGAAGCCATTTTTACTTTTAACAAGTTGTGTTTACACATACCCAAAATAGCTATTATCTGTAAAGAGGCCAGTTAGTTTTGAACACTTCAGTCCTCTGGGTTTACTCTCTGCACAGTTGTGTGGTTGGTTGTCTGTTTTGCTGGCTGCTTTGTTTAATTTTAAGGACATTATTACTTACCATAAGTAGCAGATGTAGTAATCCATTAGACACCCCCTAGTGAGCCCCTCCTGGCCACAATTATTGTGGTAAATGGTTTGCTAACATGCCACGCGGCTGTTCTCCTTCATGTTTGAGTTCTTCTTTATTTCTGTGTCGTGTACTGTAATCCTTGTGGAAAGATTTGATTATAGACATGCTTATATTCTCTTATCTTTTATGCATGTCTGGTGACCTTTTGCCTGTTAGGGCCAATATATGATGATGGTGACTGTACATTATTCAGAAAAAAGAGGTTTATCTGATGCATACGCAAGAACTTATTGTGGATCTTAGACAGTGTTTTAGTGCTGCTGATTCTTAGCTTTTCATGGAAACGTAACCGTTATTTTAAGATTTCATGACACTAAAAAAGTGACAATCTTCTTCTGCACAGAAATTTAGCATTTAAATACAAGGTAGCATAAACTTACTCTGTGTCTGTTGTAGTAAATTAAAGGTCCAGTGTGTAGGATTTAGGGAGATATTGAGAGAAATGGAACAGAAAAGGCTTAAGTATGTTTTCTTTAGTGCATAATCACCTGAAAATAAGAATAGTTGTGTTTTTGTTACCTTTGAATAAATCATTTATATCTTAATGAGAAGTAAGTTTTTATCCACCATATTGCAGCGCCATGTTCCTACAGTAGCCCACAATTGACAAACTACACACTGGCTCTAGATAGGGCCATTTGCATTTTTGCCTTTTTTTATGTTTTTGCATTGGCCACCGTAGTTGGCAGCCCCTTCTGCAAAGAGCTGAATAGTGTCAGGACAAACAAGGATTTTTAACGTGAAACTGCTTTATCCAGTGTTTCACGGTTTTAAATCACTGGGTCTATTTGTTGTGGATGGGAGGAGACCTCTGTGCATAATTTGGCTCCTGGTAAAAACTGGAATCCTTACCAGGAGTTTACATTTGGCACATAGAAGAGGTTTCAGATACAATCATCAATTTTCACCGCTTGATGCCACAAAATCCTATGGATCCTACTCACTGCTTCTTTAACATATAACTCAATAAAGACAAGGTGCAAGGGGAGCTTGAAGTCATTACTTTGAAAAGTATACTAACAAAGTTTTGTATTCTACATATGAAGTGCAAAATATCATTTTACTCCATCAATAGAACAACAATTATCCATGTCCACATGGGGTACAGACTCCTTTTACATCTATTTTTCACAGGAATTTTTGTCAACACAGTGGTAGAAATTGATCAGACCTCAATGACTGCACAGAGGACAGGACCTTTCTGATGTATTTGAATGTGGCTGCCTTGCCAGCATAGCCTCAGTCCATGATCAGTCTGCCTTCTTTCACTGCTACGTGGCACAGGCGACAGGTTAGATGTGGACTCATTACAGAAACTCTAATGAGAGAACCGGCAGCAGCCTGGAGCTGTCGAAACCCATACTGCCTTGCAGGACTGATGGCTATCCCGTGGGACCATACCCTCCTGCCACAGCATGCTGGAAAATGCCGTTCAAATCATAAATCAGCATCCCCCCGGGACCTTCCTCTGAAGAGTGAGGAAGAGAGATGCAAGGAGGGGTAGGAAAAAAAATTAAAAAACAAGCGGATGAAGAAAACTGATATGGCAATGCAGGGCAAGCATACAAAGAGAAAGCAAAATGGGGGGGAATGCAGATGGAGGATACCTAAGAGAAGAAGGGAGTCGCCTGTGTGTGATGCTCCCAAGGGAGTTCTAAATTCTGGAGAGCACAGGTAAAATGTATGATTCATTTCTCGCTTCGCAAAATCATCTGCTGTCCTCTCAACATCTTCCTGAGTCAAATGTGTCTTCCTGCAGTGGCCATCTGCAATTCTCGAAGATATCGACAGAGGTTATCTTGTCATGGATGCTAAAGCATCGACACAGCCCTCCTACACAGGGCCGAGAACAGTGGGAAAGAGAAAGTGTGTGGCCCCTTATAGTGAGCATTGAATACAAATGTCTGTGTGCGAGTGGGCATGTCACATTTTGCTTCAGAAAAAGGAGAGTCAACGCTTGTGCACACTCACACACACAGTCACAGGCTGCCTTATCTCTGTAATTGGCATGGGGGGTCAGAGCGGCAGGTGTAGATAATCATGGCTGAGGGTCATAATCTGTTCGCCGCTCCCCTCCCTCCTTATTTTTCTTCTCTCAGCGACCCCTCCCTAACCATCATAGCCACACACACCCGCACACACTTTTGCCGTTTTACACAAACTCAGTCATCTCTCATCTTTTTTGTCCCTGTTTGTGATGTGGCACCATGTTGGAGATGTTTTGGATGAGGCCGCAGGGGGGCTTTTTCACTGTCGTGTCAGCATGAGACGGTGTCCTCAACTGACTGCTAGACCCCCCACTTACCACTTGCCAATTCTCCCCAAATACATCCCTCCACCCTACCCCAAGATCTGTTCTCAGAGCACAACACATAGAGCAGAACAAGGAGAGCTGCTTTACAGGGGGCAGAACTTGATAGATTAAAGGTGGAGAAATATAGGTTAGAACGGGGGGAAAGAAAGAACAGGAAAGATGGCCAGGAGCAACAGCGAAATGAGGAGTTAGGAGAAGGAAAAGTGCCATAGACAGAGGAGGGGCCTTGATGTAGATGTCTCCTTGCGTTTCTATCAGCGTTATCTGTTCATATCTTTCACTTCCATCACGGCATCGTTGCTGTTAGCAGATGGCTGCCATTTAGATGACACAGGTGCAGGCACAGCCGCACACATGCATACGCACACTCAGAAACACACCCAGCTTTTCATTAGATCTGCAGCGATAGGCCCGTGCTCCTTTTGAGATAGAAAATATGATATCTTAAGATAGGAGCCAAATGACATTATCGTCAAAAGAGGTCTTATCCTGATAACTCTGAAGAGCAAAGTAAATCCTGTCTCTTGCCATAGAAACCATGTTAGCTTCTGCAGCCTTATGTAACTATTGCTGCTATCTGTCTTTGCTTTTACATAAAAATAACAAGTCCATATGGGTCACTCCGTCGAAGAACTCTCAGCCTTCTCATAAACCACATTCCACAGCAGTAGAAAAGTCATTTCTGCTTCCATTTTCACATATGGTGTGTGTATGCAATAACCATTTGGTAAATGATGCAGCAATGCTGCCTGCAGTGAGCGACTGAGGCAAAAAAAAAAGCAAACAAGGATAGAAAAAACTCCATTCAAATACACACACGTACTATATAATGTATATATTATTGGCCTGTGTGGCTCTGGCAAAGCACACTTTCAGATTCAGCCATTGCTCGGCTCAGTTTTACACACCTCCAAATTTGAAAGTCAATGAAGACAGTTAACACATTTACTGGTCAAGAATCATAAAATAGCACCTAGGTTTTAGAATAGGGCATCATTTGCATAGTCCTACCTCTGTGAATTAAATTTTAGCCACATATATAGGAAACAGATGGATTGCAAGGAGCAGTATTTTGTCACCACGGAGCTAAGAAAATCTATTAGGACTTATTTCCATCAGGAAAATGTATAATATTTAAAATCAGTGAACAATAACCTGATTGCATTGTGCAGTACATCGCCATGTTGAAAACTGCCAAATGATAACTACATTTGCCAGAAGGAAAATCCATAAATTATCATTTTACTGTATGTGCATTTACATCATTTTCAATATGCCCTCATTCTTTAGTTTTCTCACTGTATCTTTACTTTTTAAAGTTTTTTTTTCCTCCCCTAGAGGAGGCAGTAGATTTATTCAGGCAAAGTCAGATATCAGATACAAATGCAAGAAACAATTTTTTTTCTAAAGATTATGAGAAGTATATCTGTGGCATGCAGTCTGTCTGCCTGTGCACACCATGACTTGTACTAATGTATTCATTTTTATAAAATTCACAAATATTTTGAAGCAAGATCAAACTGGGAAACAAGTCACCTACAGACCTTACAGTGTGATTAATATTTCACGTAATACAGAGCAATGTTGGTAATTTCTGAAAGGCTTGTCCTTGATTTATACTAGGTAAACATGCAAATGAAGCTGTCAGATTCTTTTTAAACAAACTAAAGGTTTTTGTTGTTATTTTTCGATGCCAAGATTGCTGGAAAAGCAAAAAAAACAGATTAAATGAATTTAAGTATACAGCGTGTCAGGAAGGCTTCTCCAACTTCTCCTTCTACAACCTTACAGAACAAGCTTTGGTAAGAAAAAGACAGAAATAGAGGTGAAAATAGACTGAGATAGCACTGATTAAATGAAATGCAGGCATCGCAGTGCTGTTTCCACAAGAAAAATGCAGATTAGTTTACAAGCCAGAGAATGGCGAGATGCTGACTGAGAGGTTAGACCTATTCACAAGGCTCTATCCAATAGTATTCAGTCAAAGCTTGTATCCAAGTATGATTTCCATAGCAAAAATTTGACTCACTTATTCCTTTCAAACCCAGGAAATGCAGATATCTTTAAAGACACATTATCCACATGTTGATGGATGGATGGATGGATGGATGGATGGATACAGACTGAGAAAGAGGAGCTCTACTTGTCACCAACAATCAACAGTTTTTGTTTGCTAGTAAGGATATGCCATGTAGCTTTATTGCAGCTATACATAATTCTTATCCCTGTTGGTTAAGTTTCAGTTGACTATTGGGACTCATACATCAGTCAAAACAAGTAGCGTTTAATAGAGCATACATATTAACATAAAGGGAGAGTATCTTATCTGGCTTGTTTAACAGATTTCCTTCTGCACCAGAGATTATAATTAAATGTGAAATTTCTTAGATGTTATTATATTTGTGTGTCATAAAGCTGGCAGGAGATTATAGTGCATGAAAAATGTACTGCTATTAAAGATGTCTTTAATAGCAGAGTTTCCATTATCTCTCTTGCATCTATTCAGGATGTAAAGACAAGGGTTTTTACAGAAACAAGCCAAAGATGCTACCCCTTGGTGAATGATTCTCATGGCCTGCTGGTTTAGTTTTGTAAGTTCCAGGCAGCCATTATACTGGTGGGAAAAAAAACATCATTCCAGGGCATTATTTTGACTGTCAGTTTTATTGTATTCATATGACAGAAAAATACTATTGGAAGGCAAAGTGACAGTGACACTTTTAGTCTTTCAATTTACAACATAAATATGATATTCTTTCCTCGTCACTCAGTCACTCACTTGTACTGTGTAGATTTAACCAACCTTTATTTCCCATGTGGTATTTTAATTTACTGTATTGTACATTATGGTAACATACCTATTGGACATACACTGCCACCGTGACGTCACCCATTGGTTTGTAAACCCCCATTTTGAGGCCTCGAGTTTGGCAATTTGGCTGTAGCTACCTTAGACTTTTGGAGTTAGAAGTGACCATATTTGAACAGGCAGAGCAAACCGTATTGCCAGCTGCTGGCATGGTTACCACAGTGCATTTACAGCTATTGTTAACTCTGATAATACCAATGCTAATTTTCGCTAGCACAAAATGGGCTTAAAGCCTTAAAAAACTGAACCTCCAACTCCTGAAGGTTTTTTAAGTTTGGCATTTCAGCCGTTGCTATCCTGGAATTTTGGAGCCAGAAATGACAATATTTGGACAACAGAGGGGAGACAACCCTCATGCTAGCTGCTACCGTAGTTAGTATGATGCATTCACAGCTATGGTTTAGTGTGACAATGTAAATGCTAATGCTAAGTTTTGTTAGCAAGAAAAATAGGCTTAAAACTATTAAAACAAAATTTACTTTCTTGGAGAACTGAATGTCTGACTTCTTTTAGGATCTTTTGGTGCAACCAAACACTAAACAAAACGTTTTAGGCGACTAAAAACATTTAACTTTCATGATCTGAAAACACACTGAAATAGTGACAGCTATGGCTAAATGTATGAATTAAGGTTACCTCATGTTTTACATAATAATTGTCGCTGCAATTTATCAACGGATGGCACCCAACTGTCATCCAAAGCATTCATGCCCTTAATTATGTAACTTTCAGCCATGATACCATTTAAACAGCAGAGTTATATAGAAATTCACCCCCCAAACAGTTGTCATAACCAAGAAAATTAGATTTCCAGACCAAAATAGACTATTTACATTTATATTTCTCCTTTAATTTGGGCATTTTAACATGGGTGTCTATGGGGATTTGATTGCTCTTGGAGCCAGCCTCAAGTGGCCATTAGAGGAACTGCAATTTTTATTTTATTTTTTTTTTTATTTTCAGCCCCAAAGATTGCTGCCTTCTTTTGTATTATTACAGGCACTGTTACACTGTAAAATTCAGTCTCATTTTATTGTATCGCCTCAGTCTGTGCATCCAATCAAGATTGACTGCTTTGACTGATTGTGCTGCTTTAATAGCTAGCCACCTTAGCTAGCACTTAGGTTATTATCTGCAACACTACAGATGAGTGTCATTTTCTGCCGTTTATACTGTAGTTCCCTGAATGAGCTATAAGCGTAACATAATCTCACTTTCAAATGGTAATCATACACTGATTATATGCAGTGGAAAACCCGCACGATATTACTTTATGAATAAACATGTGACCTGCATATTATTAAGTTCTTTTAGTAACATGGTCTGATCTCCTGCATGTCAAGATGTACTTTGTTTGTTTGTGATTTATTATTTCCTTTGCTGTGGTTTGTTTTGGAAATGTAACAAATAATACAAGGATACTGAGGGTTTCTCCTGCTTTGGCAAACATCTCTGAGTCATGTTTGCTTTTCATAAAGGATATGATGCATACCCTTTTGCACATGGTGTCCTCAATCTTGCATTAACATTTCTAATGAATGTGGTGAGTATGTGAGAGCGGTGGCAGAAAGGGCTCTCTGTGTCCCGGAATTTAGGCCCCGCCGTCCAGACGCCAGTCGGCTGGAGTAATCAAGTGTGAAGGTTGTGAGGAGCAAACAGCCATTAACCTCCCAAACACAGGCCGTCATCGCCGTCTGCAGAGGACAGAGGGGAGGGCGTGTGTGTGTGTGTGTGTGTGTGTGTGATTTTCACTGTCGGTATGTGAATGAGAGTGAGTGCCAGGGTGTAGTATAGGATTTTGTATGTGTGTCCTTTATTGCTGTCTGATGGATAGAGTGGATAGTGGATGAGTGGATGAGTGCATGGTGCGTGTCTGCAGCTAGGACTGTCATCAGTTGGGTAGAGAGGATTGTGTGTGTGTGTGTGTGTGTACATCTGGGTGTGTGCAATGGTGCTTGCAGCATGCAACTTTGAGGCCTTGGCTACAGTCTAGTAAATACTCATTGGCGTACTTTCAGACTTTCACATATATACTCTGGCATTTTTAGCTATTTATTCTGATTTGTGGTCAAATCAGGCCATGCATCCCACACTGTCTGCCAATCCAATATGATCTCAGCACACATTATTCCCATATGGCGGTGCAGTGTGGCTGTGCTTGGCACGCCCAGGCCTGCGACCGCCTGTTTGACATGCCACTGTGTCGGCTGGTGTGATGCCATGCTGAACCAACCCATCTGCTCCAGGCCGAGCTGGCACGAGGGAGAACTCATTGGAGGCATGCATGAGGAAAAAGGGCATTGGACCTGGGGTTTGGCGAGGCATGGCGTCCAAAAATCTACTGAACTACTGCCCTCAAAATGGTCCAGTGCATAAATAAGGGTGTGATGGAGTGTGTGAGTGTGTTTGTTTTCAGTCAGCGAGTAAATACACTTTTGAAAAGTGGATAAGCTGTCCACCTTACTAGCTGTAGAAGGCTTCCACCAGCCTGAAACTGCAGGTGAAGTCTGTATTATGTAAATTCATTTTGCATATTATGAAAGTATTATCAAGAGTGGTGCTTTCATGAATTAATTCCCTCCTGAAACGGTAACTGAGGGTTTGTTTGTGGGTCAATGACAAAGAAGTCAAAGGAATTTAAAAAAATCAAACCAAGATGCAATCTGTTATGAATATAAAGTATGCAGTTTTACAATGTTTGTGGATGTCTTCCTCATGGGGATCGCCAACTGAATGTCATAGTTTACTCACCTATTTATGTCTAGTTACATCACGGGATAGAGGTGTATTTATTGTAGGTGGAGAGCTGTAGGATTAAGGTTGTGTTTGATAATGTGTGTGTGGGTTCTGGGAGTGGGATTGCAGGTTTGCATGTCTTAGGTGTAGGCCAAATTTGGTCACAAATGTTCCAATACATAATGATTGGCCTTTATACATAAGATGTGTGTGTAATTGAGGTTAATGTGAGGTACACAAAGTTCAAATCAAGCAGCAACCTCGGGCTGAAAAATGAAGCCAACATGGAAGTGCCAAAGACTGCAGTTCTTTGAATGGCCACTTGAGGCTGGTTCCAGATGCCAGTCAGTCCCCATAGATCCACATATTAAAATGCCCAACTTTACAGTAAAAATAAACATGTTTACAGCCTGGCACAAAAACAGTTTGAGTCTCTATATCTAATTTCCTCCTTCATGACAACTCTGTTTTATAAACTCACCCATTTCCATTTTATTAGGGCTTCTCAGTCAGATCCACCCCTTGCTCCTCCACAACGCCAATAATATGGTCACTTCTGGCTCCAAAAAAACCCAAGATGGCGACGGTCAGAATGCTGAACTCGAGGCTTCAAGCAGGAATCAACCAATGAATGAATGACTTCATAGTAGCTATATCCATTACTTTTACAGATGTTAGAAATTTAGTGAAAGAGTAAAGAAGAATTAAGGTCAGGTAGAAGTTATAAGAGTTAGAAGTTATGGTTAATGCTTGGTGAAGGTTTAGGGTTAAGATTAGGAATGTTAATCAGTTAACTGCCAAGATTATTTTTGACCAGTTATGCATGTCTGTCAGTAGGTTAATGTTGCCACTTTTTAGTTTACTGCACTATACACCAACTACGTCTGGTGGGAGCTCTTTAGTGGTGCCGCTCATTTGGAGATGACCGCTAGTAATGCCATCCCAATCTGACAGGAATGCTATGGAAACACTGTGCCCACCCTCTGGTCTCCCCCCAGGTTGTCCCATTGAGTAGGTGTCCCAGTTTTGAGCCGCAACCCACTTGAGCATTACTGTTAGCACTGTTGGCAGCATCAGCATGCTAGTGGTGCTAGTAGACGGCATTACCAGCAGGAATTAAGGGGTCAGCAGGACCTATGGGGTGCACAGTGCAGAGCAGCCAAGGCTAACGTTAGCTCTACCATTGGAGACCAATGAGTGGCCCACCAGAGTGGGCAGTGGGCACTATGTTTCCACATGTTAACGTGGCCACCTGAAAAGTGGCGCTTAACTTACTGAGTCAATGGAGCATGGGACCAAGGGAAAGACTGCTTTCATGTATATTTTCATTTAAAGTTAACTGATTAGTTATCAGTTAATAGGTATTGGGCTACCAAAAACAAAATCAAGTGAAACTGACATCCTTAATTAGGACTGTAGCAATTCAGCTAAAGCTACCAAAGAATACGTCCAAGGCTATGCAATCTCCTGAAAGTCACGCCAGACCATTGGGCATGTGTGCAAATAGGATTGAAAATATGTGTAACATTGGATTGGAGCAGGTTATCAGTGTGTCTTTCAGAACACATCAGGGGTCCTTTTCAGTGCTGCAATGAGATGTTCAGTATTTATAGGATTTGTTCATTTGGGTGGGAGGAGAGCATTCAGCCATTTGAACTTAAGAGGCAACACACTGTGAGGCTCTGTTAAAAAAGAATCGATAGCAAGTCAGGCGGATTCAGAGGAGATACAGTTCAGGAAGGTGTTTTAAAGGCAGAGATACCTGGGACAGATCAGTTGTTTGTGGATTTCTGTGTGTCTCTGTGTGCGTGTGTTTTCTAACAGTAGCTTGCAGTGCAGGGAAGTCATTTGAGGGTAAGGAGAGTGTGTTGGAGGAGGAAAAGATTGTTAGAGAGACGTACAAGGATACGGCAGGGAGAAAGGGAGAAAGTGTGTGTGTGTGTGTGTGTGTGAGAGAGAGAGAGAGAGAGAGAGAGAGAGAGAGAGAGAGAGACTGAGGGGGGGTGGGGGCGTTCCTCTTCATTACCGACACTAAGGAGCCATGCCAGGAGCACAGATGGCAGAGGAGAGAGGGGGGGCTTGAGGTTGGCACATAAATTGCAACACACACTTGCACACTGCATACATTCACACAAAGCAACATAAAAAAAAAATGTAAATCCAAAGAATAAGTCATCAAAGCTCAATATACTGTCTTTACAATTGTGATATACAATTCAGGTATAGCAAACAGCACATTCACATGGATATTGCCCACAAGATCACCTGCCCACGCACACACGCAGACACACACACACGTGTCATCAAGCCATCCCAGGGTGTTCTCATGCCAGTCTTTTGGCCAGGACAGCAACTGTGCTGACACTGCATTTCACTCCTTATCTTTTGGCAGTCTCACTTTGTCTAACAGCACACACACACACACACGCACACACACACACGCACACACACTACCGTCTCATCACGCTCCCTTTTCTCCAACCCCTCATCACCACTGATGCTATAACCTAAGACCTAAATTAACATTTTAGCAGCACCTTTTTAAAATAAATAAATTAAAAAAAAAGTCTCTCTCTCTATCTATCATTCACACGCACACACACTCAGACCCCCAATGGTCCAATTAGGAGCACTGGTCTGTTTGCGCGGCAGGAAAGCGGGGCGCCCTGTTTGTGTGTGGGAGATGTATCTATTGTGCACAGCATGTACTGCTCTCCTCTGCAAGGTTGAACGGAAGAGCAAGCAGTCACACTCTCTCTTTACTTCTCTCTCTCACACACAGGCACGCACACACACAGACCTCCCACAAAAGTTGGAAGCAAGAAAGCCATGTAGTCTCAGTTCATAGCCTACAGTACCTACAATACACCTAAGGAACGCCTACCACCTCCCCGTCCTTACACTGTAGCTGAAATCTCTTTGTTGCATGAAAATCCATCTTCCAACACTAGCTATGCATTTTTAAATTTATACACATCATTTACCGTGGACACGTAGCTGGATATGGACTATAGAACATAAAACATCTATAAATGTTGATCGATTGTTAGAAAAAACAAATGTGCAGCTGCTATCGCTTTGTCAGGTTTAAAATTGTCTTTTCAGTGGATGCAAAAGTCATTTTTCCATCATATTTAATAACTTTGAAAGCCCCAAAAAAGAAAAACATTGATTGATGGTTTTAATGATTACTGGAAGAACATTTTGCATCCGCTAGCTTCGGGCTTTTTCTTTTTCAAATTTCATTTCAAATAAGATTTTTGCTCTAGGCCCATGTACAGAGAAGGAAATGGCTTCCAGGTGATGGTGCCATATGGTTACCTTATTTTAATACCTTTTTACATTATTATGTGACAGTTGTTGTGCAATAACTGTTTGAAATTAAGTGTGTTTGGTTCACGTGTGCTTCTGTTGAAACAGTACACACATTTTAGATCTTTTTCAATTAATTTTAGACTGCAGTTTTCTGTCTGACGCATGCTTAGTTGACACAGAATCACATACGCAGAGAATGACACAATTAATTTTGTGCAAAATAAATTGCCTTGTGTAAAATGTCAATGTAATATACTTATCCATGAAGACATTTTTTAAACCTATTTCCAAATAATGCTTAGTTTAGTAGGATTTGTTAAGATTAATGTCAGTGCAGTTCTGACACGAATGAAAGTTCACGTGCATCACCCCCCCACTGCTGATGGCCCACTCCTGATTCCTGACATTTTCGAATTGCATAATGAACATTATTATTCAACGGCAGCCATTCAAAACATACAATAACAACCCTGCAGCATATCTCCTGTGATTTTAGTTGCAAAGAACTAAGTGCATCCTCTTTACACATTTTCAAAGTGGTTTGCACTAGCACAAGTATGTGCATACATCTGTGTGTACAGTACAGTTTGTCTAGTTCACTGTGCTTTCCCAGATGGGTGCACAGCAGGGGGTTGCCTGAGGTCTATCACCTGGTAGTGAAATGCTAATCATGAACATAAATAAAGTCCTACGCTTATACTGCACGCACACACACATATTCCCACTTCGATTACAACATTATGTCCTTCTTGCTAAATTTTCTGGGGACATCTTTTTTTATCCCCCTCTTTTCCATATGAATTCACAAAGAAGCCAGGCATTACTATTCCCCCTGGTCAGCATTTGGTCTCTCTGGTTGGATTTTTATCCTCCTCCACTGTTCTGCATGAAAAATCCATTTCAATCAGCTGGTATCCACCCTCATCCCCACATTTTCTGTTATCTTCTTCCCCTCCTCCATCTCTTTCTTTCAAGACCTCTTTTTTTAACCCACAGAATCAACATCCTCCCTTTTTTCCTGAGAGTGGGGCTGCTGAGCCGAGAATGAAACACTATACTGTGTTTCTTTCTTGAGCCATTTTAATTGGACTGCAGTCCACTGTTATATTTTCTTTTCTCTCATGTGTGCTTGCGAGTGGGGATGCACAAATGTGTGTGGCTTTGCAGAAACTCATGACCTCAAAAGTCCCCGAGTGCTAGTTGCTCATAATTATTTTCTCTTCCAGGGAATTTGAATCACAGAGCTTGAACTTGCATTCGCAACTGTATCTCATACTTGACGATGGCACGATCTGTCAAACCTCGTAAGAGGGAATATGACGCTGTTGTGGAACTGGACATAGTAGTTAGGGTTCCCCTGTTCAGTTTA
The DNA here is from genome assembly GCF_041903045.1 of Epinephelus lanceolatus. Taxonomy (NCBI): domain Eukaryota; kingdom Metazoa; phylum Chordata; class Actinopteri; order Perciformes; family Serranidae; genus Epinephelus; species Epinephelus lanceolatus. The sequence continues at coordinate 30,647,243 of NC_135755.1, read as the reverse complement.
GTCAGTGGCATTTTCAGGGCAAAGCATTATTCTAGGATATTTTTATCTGTTCAATGTTACATTTTCTTTTGATCTGTGAAAGCAGATTAGAGACTTTCCAAAGAGACAGTGATGAAGATAAATGTATTTTTACCACTGATCAAAATCCAGCCTCATCACTAGAATAAAATGTCAGTATTGTATGTTGCTGCAAACTACATATATGTTATGCATGCATTGGTTCCTTTCATATGTATCATAGCAACATTAGAGTGACATAGATCAGATTACATGTATTTGCACTGAGTTTCTCATCACAAGGTGGAGGGCATGGATGGATCTCATGACACCTAGGTGAGATCAAGCAGCAGACAGTGACAAACGACGGTACACGAACAACAAACAACATTTTCTGCCATGTTCGTTACGACAAAACCAGGTATTTTGTAACAGCACATTGTCAGCCATGTTTGTTGCGACAAAATTTAATATTCTCCCAGCTGGCACTGAATGTCAGTGCCCTCAGAGAGACATTGGACTCTTACATAGGATAGATGTTAAATTTAGGTTGGAATGAAAATTGGGTTGACTATGACATTTTGCAGATATTGGGTTTTGTTTTTCATCCCTTATGGCTAAAAGTTGGTATGTTACGTCAAGGTGACGTTGGTATGAGATGTTTGAGTGACGGTGGATTTTGGTTACGTCACCCAACGTCTCACCCTAAAGTCAACCTAAAGTCAATATGACATTGGTGGCCAGCTGTGTAAAGCCAAAACATGATCTTTTCCAACCCTAACCAGTTGCTTTTTCTGTGCTCAGAATTAAACAAGTTAACCACAGCAATTTCACAAGAACTGAAACTTAAAGGGCATAAAGTTTTAACACATCCACTGCATATGAAATGTACAAATGTAATGTATCTGTATTTTCCAGAAATATACAATGCCAACATTTATTCTGGCAACTGGGTTGCTTCATCTTAATTTCAGTGGCATTTGAACATACAGTAGGTTTTTCCAGCCACCAGTGTGACTAAGTTGATTGGGGCATGAACTGTCTGGTTAGCTCAAATACATCATCACATCCACTCTCTCCAAGCAAATGTTGACCTGCTGACACCCCTTGCTGTTATCCCTGGACCCGACAATCTCAACACAAACCACATATGCCTGAGCGACCCTGACAATCACTTGCCCCCATGTATGGCTGCATGACTCATGACTGACTCTGTTGTTGTCTACTGTTGGGCCAGCAGCAGACTTACCAGGGACTGCCCGTGGCCCTATCATGCTGTGGCACTGTTGTTTTGGCCAATACATTGGCTAGCACTGATCGCTCCTCTTTGGCCGGCTTCAAGCCCTCTGGCCAGCATCAGACTTCAGCGCACTTGTTAGCTTAACAACCGTGTCTGGGAAGCTCACTGGGTTTGCTGTGTGGCCAGAATCAGTCGAGGATGATTCTGAGTGACAATGGGGATGTAAGCTGGACCGCACATTAGACTGGTTTCATGCAGAATGCAACTGAAACAAATCTCAAAGTAGTGTTTAGTCCTGTTTTTACTTTGCAACATATTCAGTTTGTGAAATGCTCCTTCTATTTTAAGCATTAATCTGAGAGACATCTTGATCTCTGTGCCACTTGTACACAGTCAGAGCAAACAAACATTTCTCATCTCTCACTTCCTGATTGTCATGATGGAAATGTTGTCATCACTGACTGATGAGCAGCTTCACTCCCTGAAGTTGTTTTGATTAGGGTTTAGACATAATGATTATACAACTGTGTTCAAGTACTCACTGCTGCAACAGCAACCACACAGCCTGAATAGATACTGATGGCAACAACCCGCAGCCAATGGCTGACGGCTCGTGTTCCATTGATCCGATTGCATTAATCAAGGTTGTTTACAGAGAGAACACAGCCACCAATGATGGATGACTGCTGGTAATTACGCAACAGCCCACAAACATCACACCTCTCATTTATGGTGTGCTGACACAGTCAATGAAGATAATCCACAGTCCTGGCTATTTTTACACTAGTTAAGAAATCTCCCTGACACCTCTTCAGCTCCCACACGTTTAGAAAGTGCAAAGGAAAAAGTGACAGGATGAGAGGGGATGGTAATAAAAAAGATGAAAAGAGAGGGAGCTTCTGTTTGTGTGATCACAGCCCTTTGCCCTGCTGATCTCTGAGACAAAGTGAGAGGGCACAAGTGGCAGGATGAGAATTAATTGCATTTTAATAATCGGCAGCTCTTTTATTAATGAGCCCTGCGTCCCCCTTTGTTTTTCCAGCAGTGAGTACTTCCCTCTGCCAGCGGCTGAATTAGAGGCTTAGCAGCTCATTTAACCCTGCTCTCAACTTCCTTGTTTGCAGTGTTACCTGGGCAGTAAAGTGAGGCTTCACTTTGCTGTCAGCAATACACCGCATTGAGCCAACACCAGGTGCTTCATCAATATGTGCTTTCGAAGCAGTCATTGTTCTGCTGTAACACCCATGGCATAATGATCTGGGCGTAAAGCCAATGAATAAATATGCCAAAAGGTAATGTTTTAATTTCAGAGTCATACTTTTGATCACAGCAAGTTATTCGTCAACCTTTGACCCCTACGACCAAGTGTGTGACTTGCATCCCAAACTTTTCCTCAAGTGTTGTTGTTACTGTGTTGCGCTTTGCTCCTACAACCTAATAGGTCCCTCGGTTCACTTTTATACCACCTTTTGCCCGGAGCTTTTTGTTGCTTGGCTAGCCCATCCAGAGCAGCCCATATATCTTCAGCCCCCCATTGTTAGTGGTATTATAGCCAAATGGCTCCTGCTAGGTGTGCAGCAGTGGCCCTTGCTCACCTGCGGCCTGTAGCAGCCAAGCCAAATAAATATTACATGGACCCTATTCTAAAGGGTAGCCATTCCCACTCATTTGTGCTGCACTAGACTCTTCTAACTTTAACAATCTTACATCAGCCAGCCGGCTGTGCTGCTGTTGCTGCTGCTCGGTTGCACTTTGTTCCTCCGTTTCTTAGTTCTTCTCTTGGGTTCTTTTCACTCTTCTTTATTTCATCTTCATCCGTTTTCATATTTCCCCCTCTGTCCTCCTATCTGTCTTTGTATCAGCTCTAACTTCTCTGCTGACAACTTTCAGCCACTCTTTGCAGCAATATTGCAGCCTTTTCCTTTATATTTACTTCACACATGGTGTGATCAAAAGTCTCTCTTTCCAATTTCATGTGGCTGAAGACAAAAAGCCCATGAAAAAAAAACAATATAATAAAAAAGAAGTAACAGGAGTAAATGGGAAAACAATTCTCCAGTGGGCCATGTGTATGTTCTTGTCAGGCAGGGCCATCAATTGATGGGACTTTTTTTTTTTTTTTTTTCATCTAGACTACATAATTCCACACACAACTGGGAAGTGGACAATCATATTTCACCAGGCTGTTCTATATCATCCAGTCGAGCACCTGGTATAATACACTCAGGCTCCAGCCAGCCAACTAGTCAGAAAAGTCCCTGGAAGCAGAGTAGGATTTCTAATATTAGATCTACAAATCATCAGCGCTAATGGTGTAAGAAAGCCATTGTCTTTGGATGTCACTTTTCTTTATTTACCAGCAACAATGGCCCTTGCTTCACTCCAGAGCTGCCTAAAAGCGCACAGAGTACAGAAGGTGGCTTAATGGAAGTGACTACTCTCCTCCGGCATTCTGCTATTTCAGTCTGCCCTGCTGTTTACAGAATCATCCTTCTTCCCTCTTATCACTGATTACCTTCACCTGGGTACCATGACACCGTGCACGCCCACTGCTGGCAGGCCATCATTTCAGCCTCTGAAGCCATGTGAGAGATGATTCCTCTTTGTTGTCACATCACATACTTCCTCACTCTTGTATGCCTATTATTGAGCCCTTAAACAAACTTTGACAGCTATTAACCAGTACCAGCCACTGCCCTGACTTTAGCCATGAATCACGTCAACTCGTCAATGAAAGAGGAATTCATGACTGCTGTCTCAATCAAAATCTCCCCTGCTGTCACTCCCTAACGTCAACAATTTGTTCTAATGTAGATGTAATAAGGCCCTGTCATTGGCAGGATATAAATAGCTTGTTCCCCACTTTGAAAATGCGTTTATGTAAATATGGCTCCAATAAGCATTTCCCATATGCATCAAACTGTTTCTTTCAGTGGCAGAGGCAGAATAACAACAAGAGAGGTGAGTGTAGGAGAGGGGAACGGGGACAGCATTTTGGGGGATGAGCGGTTAAACTGCTAGTTTCACCCATCCAGACTGTCCTAAACACGCCTTAATGTAACGTCTGTAACACAGCACCTCCAGTTGTCGTTGGCTGCCTGTTCTAATTGACTTCCTCAACTGGTTATTTCTCCCACTGCCTTTGACGACATCATGCTGCAACACTGTGAGCTTTTGAGAGGACATTCGATTTTACAGTCTGTCAGGCCGGATATTTGATTCCTTTCATTTCCACTATACAGGGAGAATCTATAGTGTGAATGTGTCTCACAAACATGCAGGTTTTCTCCACTGGCACTGTCACCTACTGTGTATGAACTGTGTGTGTGTGGGTGCATGAGTGGGCCCGCACAGCATTCCCTGCTGTGCTGTTTGTGATTTGATTCCCCCCCCACTCCACTACCACAGGCAAAGGACCCGAGACGCTGTTCGCGGGGCAGAAGCTGAACGACAATGAGTGGCACACGGTGAAGGTGGTGCGAAGAGGCAAGAGCCTGCAGCTGTCTGTGGATAATGTCACAGTGGAAGGTTAGTTGTGTTTGCTACATTGAGGGATTAATTTGGGGTGAGGGGCAGTGATCAAGACCTCAGTGAGTGTGAGGATGTAGTCACAAATCCACATGTAATGCACCCACCCACATAGAGTCAACTGTTGTGCCATTTGTCATTAACGACTCAATTGGAAGTGGAAGGTGACTAATTATGATGATAATGAATCAGACATGGAGGTGGCATGTGGTTCGTTCACTTACTATTAAACTGATATTTAGGGAAAATGGTAACAAAGCTAAAAGGTGCTTATCTGTAAATGTCATAATATTTCGAAGATGAAAATTCATTACCAGTTGATGAGTACACCGTAATATGGTTCCAATGTAACCCACCTATGTCTCATTTAAAAGGCTGGACAATATGATAGTTCTTCAAGCATTTACCGGCAGTGTGTGAGCAACTGTGTACAAAGTACAGAGGTACAGGTTCTGCCAACGTCTGAAGAAAATAGCAAGAGAAGAATGAAAGGTCAGGAGACGAGGTGGAGTCACGGGCACTCACAGTATTGTGGCCTCAGGCAAAAGGATGGCAGGGCAAAGGACGAGGGAAGAGGAGAGAAAAAGGTGTGAGTTAGATGAAGGGAAGAGAGTGGGCACGCTGAGGCCAGAAGCAAAGAATGACCCTGTGATGTTCTGACTGGTTCACAAACTGGTTCATGGGAGAGAAGAAAATAGGAAGCACCCGGGGAGTCCTTGCGAGGCTGGCCAGGCTTCAGCAGGGAAGGCATTTAAATCGGCACCTTGCCAAGCTCATTACGCCACATCTCCCAGTAAACACAATATAAATTGTGGCATGTAGAGCAGTAACAAGAGATTTTCTGCAATGTTATGCTTGTATAATTTCCTTCACAGCAGGTTAGACAAATAGGCTCAACCCTTGTGAACCTGCACAATAAAAACATATACTGTACACACACAGTTTTCTAAAGCAACTGAAATCAATTTTAAGTTTATTTGCATTGCTTTACAGTGAAATGCATTTTAAATGCATTTTAATATGTCCATGATGAAATTAAGTTTGGCGTACAATTTCAACAGAAGTTATGAATAACTAGAAGTTTAACATATGGTGCTTTAGAAAATATCAGATGCTTAGAATGGTTATAATCCTGTCAGTGTTACAATGTGACATAATCCTTCACATTTTCCCAGCATGCCTTTTACTGCCTCAAGGAGAACATAGCAATGGATGTGTTGCCCCTTGTGTTCTGAATTAACGCTGTGTTTTCTGTTCCCTCCACTATTCCAGGCCAGATGACTGGTGCCCACACGCGTCTCGAGTTCCACAACATCGAGACAGGCATCATGACCGAGCGGCGCTTCATATCCGTGGTGCCCTCAAACTTCATTGGCCATCTCCAGGGCCTGACCTTCAATGGGGTGCCCTACCTTGACCAGTGCAAAAACGGTGACATCTCCTACTGCGAACTGAATGCCCGCTTTGGCATGCGCCACATCATTGCAGATCCGGTGACGTTTCGAACGAAAGGCAGCTACTTAGCTTTAGCAACGTTACAAGCTTACGCCTCCATGCACCTCTTCTTTCAGTTCAAAACCACCACACCTGACGGCCTGATGCTCTTCAACTCTGGGGACGGGAGTGACTTCATTGTCGTGGAACTGGTGAAGGGGTGAGTCCTGTGTGATTTGTGCTGGAAGTCACGCACCTTCCTTTGCTGTAACGCAATATCACTTTGTACAAGCAGTCCAATTCTAACCCAGTTGCACATTATTTGAAACACAGTGAGGAGCTTGGTGAATAGTCAATTGATCACCACACAAATCAAGTAATTTAGAAATATGTTCTTGGCAACAAAACAATACATGAGCTGAATCATAGGTTGTTTTTTTTTTTCCCCTAGAGTTAACCCAGATCAGTGAGTCATTTAATGCTGCTATGAATCAGGGCTGGCTGGATGAAAGTGACTTTAGCACAAGTAATCATAATCAGTCGTCTTAAAAGCTAAGCTGAACGCTGCGCATACCGCTGGAAAACAGAACTCAGAGAAATATTCATTTCTGTTTTTTTCTTGAAAACTTCCCTCTTGGGTATTTATTTTACAATCCATTAACCGATAACTGTTAATGCATAAATGTGAGCATAATGCATTTCTCTGGCCAGCAAAGTATTTGGCCAGTTTTCTACAAGCTAGAAGATAGCACACACCCAAAATAAACTGCTTCAAATTGTGAATTGTATCACCCTAAAAGCTGTTCATAATTAGAGTATCAAAAAGAGGCTTTTGCGTGCGTATCTCTCTTCCTCTTGTGCTCTATTGTTAGCACTGTTACAACACAAAAGCCTGAGCTCCCTCTGTCACACAAAGACAAGAGGCTACATAAAGGAATTGGAATCAAGGTGGGAAAAAACCCTACATACCTTGAATGAAACAGCCACAATAGCCTTTACCCAAAACACAAAAGGCAGCCATATTTGTGAGAAAGGGGGAACTGTGCCACCTCGCCTGCCTTTGGGCAAACAGGGGCTTTTAGACAAAAACAGGTTTCTGTATTTGCATGTCAAACCGGTGAGCAAACAAAAAATGAATCCAAATTTCGTGCAGCAACATAAACTGGTCGTATTATCTATATCAAAAGTAATTTCTTAGACAGAACACAGGATGGAGACATTAAGATAAGATAAGATACATTTTTATTGATCCCATAATTGAGAAATTCCAGTGTTACAGCAGTCAAGGAAAAAGAGTCAGATTAAGGATTTCAAAATTAGACTTAAAAAGCTTAAATAACTAGGCATGCAAATAAGTACAAAAATCCAAGAGTTGGTGATAAATAACAATAACAATAAAAATAATAATAATGAAAATAATAGGAAGTGGATAATAATGAGCAGTAGTGAATGAAAATGAGCAGTGGATAAAGGGAGCACATCTAGTGCAAGTGATTGTATGTGCAAAACAGCAGACAGATGTGGTGTCCATAAAGTGTCCATAGTGTCAATAAAGTGTCAACAAAGTATCCATGGTGCAGTCTACTGTGAGCAGTGCTGGTTATGTAGCCTGACAGCAGCAGGCAGGAAGGACCTGCGATAGCGTTCCTTCACACACTTTGGGTGAATCAGTCTATCGCTGAAGGAGCTCTCCAGAGCTTTTATCTCCTCCTGCAGAGGATGGGAGTCATTAGTCCTCAGGGATGACAGCTTGGCTGTCATCCTCCTTTCTCCCACCACCTGCACAGAGTCCAGAGTGCATCCCACGACAGAGCTGGCCTTCTTGATCAGCTTGTCCAGTCTCTTCCTATCTGCAGCCGAGACGCTGCTGCCCCAGCAGACTACTCCATAAAAGATGGCTGATGCCACCACAGTGTCAAAGAAGGTCTTCAGGAGCGCCCCCTGCACTCCAAAAGACCTGAGCCGCCTCAGCAGGTAGAGTCTGCTTTGGCCTTTCCTGTACAGTGCTGTTATGTGATTAGTCCAGTCCAGGTTATTGTTAAGATGAACACCCAGGTACTTATAAGATGTCACCATCTCAATGTCCTTTCCCTGGATGTTCACCGGTGTTGGGGGGAGGAGTCTGCGCCTGCGGAAATCCACCATCTTTGGTTTTCCCCGCGTTGATCTGAAGGTGGTTCCTCAGGCACCAGTCCACAAAGTCATGGTTCAGTTCTCTGTACTCCCTGTCGTCCCCATCTGTGATGAGGCCGACTATGGCAGAGTCGTCAGAGAACTTCTGCAGATGACAGGTGGGGGTGTCGTATGAAAAGTCTACAGTGTAGAGGGTGAAGAGGAACGGTGCCAGCACTGTCCCCTGCGGGGCCCCTGTACTGCAGACAACCAAGTCCGATACACAATCCTGGGTCCTGACATACTGCGGCCGGTCCGTGAGGTAGTCCAGGATCCAGGATGTGAGGTGATTAGCCACCCCTATGTGGTCCAGTTTGTCCCTCAGAAGCGCAGGCTGTATGGTGTTGAAAGCGCTGGAGAAATCAAAGAACATGATTCTCACAGAGCTTCCAGGCTTCTCCAGGTGAGAAAGAGCTGTATGCAGGAGGAAGATGATGGCGTCGTCCACCCCAATGCCAGGCTGGTAGGCAAACTGCAGCGGGTCCATTGAAGGGCCTACTGCGGGGCGGAGACGAGACAGGACCAGGCGCTCCAGAGTCTTCATGAGGTGTGATGTTAATGCCACTGGTCTGAAGCTGCTGAAGTCCTTGGGGTGCGGAGTCTTGGGCACAGGTACCATGCAGGATGTCTTCCACAGCTGTGGTACTCTTCCCAGCCTCAGGCTCAGGTTGAAGATGGTTTCAACTATCCCACACAGTTGGTCTGTGCAGGACTTCAGGAGCCTGGAGCTTAAGACAAAGAGACAAAATAGGAGAGCACTTCATTTCATCAGGACAATTGGAGGTTGAGTGTTGTTGACTGTGACTTGTCATCAGTGCCTGTTATTGAGAGTAAACATGTTGTACTGTTGATTGCCATCATTTCCAGAAATTATTTTGTTTCCATTCTTTCAAGAACAGCTGCTGCATTGTAATAATGACAGCTAGGGATGTCCCGATCCGATATTCGGATCGGTATTGGCCGCCAATATTAGCAAAAAACGTGCATCGGATCGGACTGCATGGAAAAATGCCGATCCAAGAACTCCAATCCAGTTTTTCATGGAGTCCGATTTGGGTTTTCCGGCCAGCCCAGCGCTCCGCAATTCAAGCAGTCCATTCCAGTGATCCGCTCCAGCACTTACTATCAATCCACCAGGCCAGCATTCACACAGGAAACAGCAGCACCAGGTTGACACTGACACTACAAAAAAAAAACTGAAAAGGAAAGGCTGCATTGTTTGTTAAATGTCAACAATGTCTTGTGGTGTTAATCTATTTTTTTATTTATTAGGGGGCCAAAGCACAAGTGTGTGGAGTCTTGCTGCTATTTTAATTTCAATGTTAGACATTTTAAAGATTTCTTGTGTTGATTTATTTTCTATTTATTAAGGGGCCAAAGCAGCCAAAGCAAACCAGCTATATTTTTTATTTAATGTTAATGTTCAAGTTTAAAGTTTGTTTATTTAATCCTGTTCACAATAAACAGGTCAGTTTCTCATACCAACTGTTGTGGATCATTCTAACTAACCCGATTAAGTAGTTGTTCTTGTTAGAGTAATATCGCTTGATCAAACCTTTTCTAACATGACTGACATGACATGACTATGTGCTTGGATCAGATCAGTATCAGTATCGGCCAAAACTCAAGGCTGTAATATCGGTATCGGATCGGAAGCGAAAAAGCTGGATCGGGACATCCCTAATGACAACACAAACACATACTCTTATGTCTTTCTTCGCAGATACGTCCACTACGTCTTTGATCTCGGCAATGGGCCGTCGCTGATGAAGGGCAACTCGGACAAGCCGCTCAACGATAACCAGTGGCACAACGTGGTGGTGTCCCGGGACGCCAACAATGTACATACGCTTAAGATCGACTCACGCACCGTCACGCAGCACTCCAATGGAGCCCGAAACCTGGACCTCAAAGGTAACAGCAGGCTCGTCTGGGCCTCAGTGATGCATTCCTCTTGAAAACATTACCACTGACAGGGAATAAGTATTCCAGTGTCATCCTTGGTCTGTCCCTTAAGTGTTGTTGGAAGGTGGCCATGAACATATGCCAGCTCAAATCCATCTAAATTAGACCCACTTCCAGGATCACAGCGGCTTCTACAATAGCCCCACTCTACATCGATTGGTTTTCTTAGTCACTGAGGATTTCTTACTTTTCTGTTTTTTTTTTTTAATTTTTAAATTTTAGATAATTGACAAAATAACAATTCAAGGTATTAACTTGTTCTACCCATACCGCAGAAAAACCACTCATAAAATCTCAGGTTTACAAGGATTTGCATTTTCTAGATTTTTATTTCCTGAAGTGTTGGACATTTCGGTTCATTGGCCGGGATAACCAGAGAAAACTAAATGATGCTGCCAATTGTAAATGTGCTTGCCAAACAAGAGTGGACAGGGGGGTGAAATAAAACTTAACAAAAGCCTGGCAGCATCTGTGCCAGCCTATCCTCTTCACCTTGAAAGATGACCCCACCCCCTCTCTCCCACCACCACCCTTTCAGCAGATGGCTGGCTTTACAGGGACAGAGCAATATACAAGCAATATCCTTTACCGATTGGTATCCCAATATGACCCAAATGCAACAACAGACCAAGGTGAAAAAATAACTGTACCAGAAACAATAACAGCTTATCACTTCATCCTTTCTGTGCTTTGCTCTTTTTTGTTTTCTCTATCTTTTTTTTCACCGTCAAATTGGACACACTTGACTTTTAGCCGTAGTATGATGACTATCTTTTGATGGAGACACCTTTACTTCTTTGACTTCAAACTACCCTGCCCTCGTGAATCATCTTGGAATAATAGCTGTGGTTACAAGGCACTTAAATGTGAATAGGCATCTCTGGTGCGCTGTTAGACTGGGACTGGAAGCTCAGGTAATTGTCAGCTTCAGACCTCAGAAATCAGGTTTTCTGATGTATTATTTGGATGCTTGAGAGTGGCTGTCTGTGGAGCTTAAGAGTGACAGCAATACAATAAAAGTAGAAAGTCAAAGGGAAAGAGATTCTTACTCAGCAGAAAGACCTTGTGATGGTGATAGTGCACATTGTGGACAGATGGTAGCTTCTTTCTAAACTCTTTCGAGTGTCTGTCTGTCGTAACATTAACATTAGCTCTGGATGATTCACTTTGATTTGGTCTGTGTCATGCCCTAGAGTTCGGAATGCTCTTGAGGCTACTGTGGGTTGTTGTGTAAGACACATCAGAAGTCAGGGTGAGCCCCTGGGGCCACTGAAGGAGTCAACAGATCAAAAGGGGCCCCAAGCTTTTTTAGGGGAAGACGTGATTTATAGACAGACTTTTTTCAGTTTCTTGTTTCCTTTGGGGTATGCGAAGTGCAATTAAGAAGGATAATTGTAAGGGAGGGGGTTATAGAGGAATGGCACTGTGCCAGTGTCCTTATGCTGGGTTATAGACAAGGGTACTGAAGACGGAACAAGCTTTCATAGAATGCAGACATAGGGAATGAAGAGTGTAAAATTAGATCCTGTGGTTTTAGCAGTGAGACATATAATTAGCAGCCTGGTCTCACAAAATTTAACGGTGAAATGCAAATAAAGTGCATCATGGACGTGGCCAATTATGTTATTGTCACATGTGCTTTGGAGGAGAAATATAATTGTCACATTATTTGTGTGCTCATCTCACACAAGACTGCGATGTCAATAGAGGAATCTGTAATTACTTGATTTAATGAATGCTTGCTTTCAAGGTTTCTGAGTTTAGCAGGCTGCAGTTTAATATGTATTCATTACACATTGTATGTGATTTATAGATAAAACTAGTCTCCATGCACTCTTTGTGGCTAATCTCCTCTGGAGATCCGTTACAGTAAATGTAATAACTGATCTCTGTAATTAGGAGGGTCTTCTTTTGATCGATTGCTTCTGTCTAGGCTGTGGCAAAGGCTGCTGTCAGTCAGCTCTCAGTCAGACAGTCAGTAAGGCTTTTAAGGGAGTGTGCTGCTGTCATGTAGGTGTTGGACAGTACTGTTTTAGGTTTATGTCTTAGCCAGGACCATTATCCCACATCATCCTCGTCTTAGACTCTTCCACCATATTCAGACATATTGAACTGTGTCCTGAACAAATAAAAGCAAAGATTGTTTAAAAGACATAGCATCCAGTTCTGGAAAGTGAAGCCAATGCAGAGATGCCTTAAACCTGCATTCTTTCTAATGGCCAGCATGGGGCAACTCCACTGGTTGCACAAAGAAGAGCAATTGTATAGAAGTCTAAGAGACAATCCCTCTTTGTCTCACTTGATTCATTACCTCAGATTTTCGTGGTGAGTTTATGGTCTCAGTCACTACGGCATGATGTTCATTATGTAAATAATGGTCCCATTTGGAGTAAAAGAGACAATAAAGCAGGGTATGTCTTGGGGCATGGCTATCTCATGATTCACAAGTTGCTACCACTGCAACTTGTCAATCGGGATAGAGGAGTAGCAATGTGTCATCGACATTGCAGTCAGTCAGATCCACCCTCTCGTTCCAACTATGGTTTCTCTTGGCTTCAAAAAAACAACAAGATGGCGATGGCCAAAATGCCACACTCAAACTTCAGAACATTGGACAACAAACCAATGGGTGATTTCACGGTGGCTGTTTCCACTTCTTTTATACAATCTATGAGCAGAAGTTCACAACCAACTTACACCTTCAGCTGTCACTCAACATGATCTCATCCCCACTTGTCATATTTGGGCAGAAGCTCATTCATTACTAAAATGGCGCCAGGGGCAGCGTTTTGCATTGTATCTTGACATAGACGGGGTCGGTAGTAAGAAGGGGTTGCTGGATAGGTTTAGGCTACAAAAGTACTTGGTAATGGTTAGGAAAAGTTTGTGGATGTTGCTTAAAAACCACCACCTGGCTTCAAGTGGCACAAACATTACGGTAAGAAGGGGTCTAGGGATTTACGCACACAACTACCCGGTTGTGGCTAGGAAAGGATTGCAGATGTTGGCAAAAAACCAACCAGTTGTGAGTGGCATAAATGCAGTGGTAAGACAGGGTCGACAGGTTTGGGCAACATAGTACTTGGTTATGGTTAACACCAGGCTTTAAATGACAAGAATGCCACAACAGATGTTATTGTTTGTTGGTCTCAAACATCATTGTCCTGGGTCAGAGTCTGGTGTTTGTTGGACCCGACCATCCACCTCCACCCCCACCCACAGTAAGCAGACTTTGAAGCTCTTTAAACTACATACGTTGATCTGAGCGTCTAATTATGATGTGGATGGGTTTACATTGGAGTTGGTGGAGAGACTGGTGCATTTCATATAGAGGCTAAAGGGTATTCCCAGCATCACACTGCCGAAGGGGCATATTTTGATGCCCAGGGAGGGAGACCAGGCTGTGTCATCATAGTTTACACAATGTAAATATAATATGTCTACCCATTATTGGAACAAACATTGTTCTCCAAGCAATACAACTGGTGTTAGCATTCCCTCGCTCAGCTTGAGTGATTAATAGACAATTGCACCTCCGTCTTATAAAACATCACCAACCAAGCGTGCACCGACAAGATCCCTCAGCTGTCCGCCGCAGAGCCATGCAGCGACAATGGCTGCATTTGCATATTCAATAGTGCAGACGCCTCATTGAATGATTTCCCTCACAAATGAAACAGAAGGCAGCCGTTTTGCCTTTTCTGTGCCCAATCAACACAGTATACATGGCTGGGGAGTAAACCTCCATCTGTGTTATTAATCTGTGAGCCACTGTTTAGAAACTTCTTTATTTTCGCGGGTCCTTTTCTTTATCAGAGCAACTCTCGCCTGCAGGGGATGGAGGCTGAGGCAACTCGGTGCTAGTGGGAAAAAATAATAGTTGTAAATCTCGCTTCAGAGGACCTTAGTGTGGAGAAGATGTCTCTATCCACAATTCCCCCGTCTAATTAGGCATTCAAACCCTGCTCTGTAGTGCTGTGACCATTCCCCTGCCAAAATATCATACACGGCTCAAACACTGTAGTGCCATAAACACTGGAGCAAAGCACCAAAGCTAAACATGAATGCAAGTGAAGAAAGACTCTTGACAAATATGTAAACATATGTTCTATTAAACATGATAGACAGAATTTTTCTCTCCTCTTAGATTTTCATACACACAGACACACACACAGCATGCTATTAATGCTTTTTCTGACTGTTCAGCAGTCACACACAAAGCTTTGCAAATCAAACACAGAAGAAATGGTAACAATAAGCCATTTCTCACAATATCTGTGCTCTGTTTTAACACCGTTTCTGCCTGCATTTCAAAGGAAAAAAACCCAATTTTCCAAGCTTTATCTGTGTAATTGCCCAGAGAAAATGGGGAAAATAGGTTTTGTGCTCTCTGTCTTCCTTCTCTTTGTTTTTGGACAGGCAAAAAAAATCTTCAAGGCATCCCTCTTTGTCAGCTCAAGTATGGCGAGGGGGCAACACACACAGTCCCTGAGAATAGCACTGAGTGGATCTAGTTCTGTATAGTGAATGGCAGTTTCAGAAGAAGACATGTTGAATGCACACTGTACAGGGGACGCAGCCTCGTCATCCTGTTGACAACCTGCAGTATACAGTGATAGCAGCTTTCTGCCCTCTTGCCCTAAAAAAACATTGTTGATTGTGCAGCACAACTCATATGAAAGGATTCTTATCAAAAGCTTTGTAAATAAACAGAAATTACAGAAATTTTTCAGATAAAAAATGCTATGAATCACAATAAGCTTAATATGATACCACTATTTAGGGAGTGTGGAATCTTAGAGCTTGTGATTTGGATATGGAAAGTAGGACACATGACCAGCAGACGTGATCTTAATCATAGCTTACTGGAGCTATTGTTCAGTGTTATGCTAAAAAAGTAGTGAGGAACAGAGTGTTCCTTAGTCCATATGCATATGTTTCACTTGCATAATATAGCATTATCAAACTAGGACTACTTGTTCGGGTCAATTTGTTCTCACTTGGGTCAGAACAAATTTCCTGCTCCACTGTAAGACTGAAGCTTCTTCTATTTGAATTGTCACAGAGGAAATAAGAAGACCTTGTCAAAGAGTCTTTCTTAAGCTCAAAATAAGCTCAGGCATGCCAAACTAAAACTAATTGGCATCTGCCATCTCATTGCACGATATCAGACAGACCTGCCAACATGTTACAATCGGTTTCATCTTCAGTCTTAGATTGCCTCCACTCTAACTGATTTACGTAGGAGAGGGAGATCCATTTTCCCCTAACCAATCACTGGAGACCAACATGTCTTCCTGAATCTTGCATAATTTTAATTCAGATACACACCGTGTGTTACTTTGAATTTGTGAAGAAAGTATTTTCCTCATATACCTCTATGGTGAATGGAGAATCCAAAAAAAGGAACATTAGTCATGAGTTGAACTAATTAGGGCCCACATTTAATGAGGGAAAACTCCATCAAAACATCAGTTTACAAACTCTCACACTACTCGTGCAGTATAATGTGCATTTTGAGTTTAAATGCATGTGTGTCCAGGCATGCTTCTCATCTGTGCTAGAAACTTTGGGACTAACCTGTTACATGCTAACATTAATGGTAAATGGTAAATGGACCTGCATTTGTATAGCACCTTTCTAGTCATCCGATCATTCAAAGCGCTTTTTACACTACGAGCCACATTCACCCATTCACACACACATTCATATACTGGTAGCCAAGACTACCATACAAGGTGCCATCTGCTGCTCAGGTTTTAACTCACTCACACACCGATGGGAGCATCATCGGAAGATATTTGGGGTTCAGTATTTTGCTCAAGGATACTTCGACATGCAGACAGGAGGAGCCGGGGATCTAACCGCTGATCTTCTGATTGGTGGACGACCTGCTCCACCTCTGAGCCGCCCCATGCTAAAAGCATGTCTTTGAGAAGTACTTTACGACTGGATAAATGAGACTTGGATTATACTGCAGCAGTTGTGTGAGAGTTTGTAAATGGATGTTTTGATATAGTTTTATGCTGTTAAATGCAGACCCTGATTACTTCTATTCATGAAGAATGTTTGAATTTTTTGGATTTTCCGTTCACCGTGCCAGAAAAACAAAGTTTTCTTCAAGAACTGAAAGTAAAACACTTGAGTAAATGGTATACAAATAGTTTGTAAGTGAAGTAACCCTTTGAGTCCACTTTGATGCATGGCAATGCCAACGTACTGGTTTTACCAGGGTTTAAAGGGTGGAGCATAGTGAAGTAAAGGAAACTACAATGTCAGGTGATAATGAGAAGACATTGATTTAAAACAGCCTTGATAGTAGTGTCTATCTTGTCTATAGCAGTTGCCATTTTTATTGTTACTCCTTATTAGTCTCTGCGCGCAGCTTAGCAAAGCTTAACAACACCTCGACAGTGGCACTGATTGGATCGATTGATTTTTAACCAAGAACTATTGTTTCATGTCACAATGCCAGAGAAATAGTCAAGTGAGTGGATTCAAAGGTCTGAACCCAGACAAGCCATGCCATACTGTACCTGTCGTTTTTTTCTTAAAAATAGTCTGTTTCTATTTTAATTATATCAATTGAATTAACTATTATGTCCATATGTTAAGTAATATTTAGCATGATAGTATGGCTGTTATATACTGGTGACATCATCAGATGAAGCCAAGACAATGAACACAGTGTTAACTCTCTGTCTTGGAATCTCATCTGCGGCTTTTTTAAAAAAAAATTATTTTGGGGATCTTATGATTGCCTAAGACGTTCACCAATGGGATCCTAAGCAGTATAAACTGTTGTCGGTTACCAACACCCCTCCCCAGGCGCTACTTTGCTCCAGTAAAAATGTAGTTAATTATCACTGAATAATTTCAAACCCGGCGAAGGGATTTCCTTCATCAAACACATCCCCTCCATCTCTGCAGGAAAGCATCAAACAGCCTGTTGTTTAATGCTTCATATTGTGCGGGCTGCTTTGCCTGTTTCAGTAGTGGCTTTTGATATTTTGCCACATGGCCCTGATGGGGCATTGGTTTCATTATTTCACATTTATGGTGTGAAATGTTTCAGATGTTAACCACAGTGTAATACAAATCGTTTTTTTTTTTTTTTTTTCCAACACCGAAACATTTTTTTTAATGCTCGCCAGGTGTTACGTGTAGCATTTTAACATTAGTAATTACCATGTTCATTTTGAGGGCTCAGTATAATTAGCAAAAAAATAAACAGGACCATCAGCCAGAAGACAAGCAGCCTCCTCTAGGGAAGATAGCAGGCACAATTAGCAGCATCTCCTTTGTGACAGGAAGCGATAGGGTTTATATGATGTGTCTTCATTTTAAGGTACAGCCGCACCATAAATACCACTTGGGGTGAAATGAGGCTAGTTGTCCCCGTTTGTTTATGCTAAGCATGCCAAGGTATCTCAGTTAATTTAACAATGATATATTGATCATTAATTCATTAGTGCTACACATCACCAAGGACACTTCATGTTAATTAGTGAATGTCCTCTGGCTTAAGCCAATGAGAATATGTGTCCTTTGCCATATCATCTTGCATCTTTTATCAGTTTATAGAACCCCTATATCATAGAGCTTAGAGTTCACAGTGTTAGTCATTGTTGCATTGTTTACATAGCAACACCAAAGAGTACTGTACAGAGCATATCATGACCTTACAAATTAAAGTCTCAGTTTTAGAGCAGAATTACTAATGTTGGAAATCAGTGATTGATCTCTCCCAGGCTTACAAACGTAAAATGCAAATTCAGAAAACTGGAGCGATGCATTATTAAAGTTAGTCAAGCAAACAACAGAGCGCTGCCTGTTTTTAGCAGCCGTCTGGTGTTATAGTACTGCTCGGTTTGCATCTGGCATTTTCCTTGTAAAGCTCAAGTTGAAGTAAACAGTGTTGGTCATGTGGAAGAGGAAGGAGACACAAACAACCATGCCCTGAAGGGAATACCCTGCTTTACTATGCCAAGAATATGACAATGTCAAAGATATTAATGTCATTATTAAATACAGTGATGGCAAATGAGAAGTAACAGCAACAACAGTAGCATAAACCTAATGAAGAGTTTTTCAGGTTGAGGAAAGGCAAGGAGGAGGGATAATTTGGCGTGCAGTATTCAGACAGTGCCTGTCCCTTTCTTTTGAAGATGCTTTCTAATGAGGCATACTTGCGTAGAATTGTAAAGAGATGGCATTGAATATGTTCCTTTTTTTTTTTTTTTCAACTAAAGCAGAACAAATTGAAACACAATATGGAGGAGAGGTTTGGCAAAGGGGAGAGAGGAGGAGAGAAAGACAAACAGGTACATAGTTTTTAACGAGCTGTGCTCTTGCCAGCGGTGAAATTGAGATTAGCCGTTTGATCATACCAAAGCATTTCTTTCTGCTTTGTGGTTTACTATCAGTGTCTGACAAACCAAGCTAAACTAGTCGCTCTTTTAATCCTGTACACTCCCCAAATTATAAAGCTGTCGGTTCCACAATAGAAAGTGCAGGCCATCCCAGGGGAAACCAAACCACATGAAGCCCAGTGCCTCCTGGAATTCAATTTTAAGTCTTTTAGTCGCACAAATGTGAAAGGCCAGAAGATAATCAGTGCTTATTGTTGTAATGGAAGAACGTCTGGCAGTACATTAATTATAACCTGGGGCAAGCATTCAGACTTGTTCGTATAAGTACAGATAAGGTGAAAGTTGTTTAATAACCCTTTTTTGGTCCATATCTCTCTCGATGGTTTGATTGGTCTACCTTTTTTTATATTTTTTGGGCACAAGACCTGTTGGGATATTTTGCAGGAGGTATAAATTTTGGGGTAATTATCTTGACTGGAGAAGTTGTGTTAGAATTTAGAACTTTGTGAACAAAGCAGCATGTGGAATTGGTCATTCTCATAATGCTCCTTTTTTGGTACAGTCTCAAAAAAGAAAGGTAATACATATTCAGCACAGTAACTTTTGCTCTTTGACATTGTACGCTGCCATCTAAGTCAAGTGCTAACATTGTTCAATCTCAGCCCGTTTTAGGTAGACTTCCAGCTCATTCTAATTCCCAGGTCATCAAATACCGACACTTTGTCTGAGCATGTGATTCTGACCCCAAAGGCACCCTTTAGCGTCTTTATGAGACCCACCAGGCTTTCAACTGACTCCAATGTTAACCTGTAACTTAAGTACCTGTGGCTGTTGTTTTAGTCAATGTTGTTCTAACATAACGTTACATAGTTTACATATGGTCATTGTGCATCACTCACAAGACATATTTATGTTAAGTGACAAACACATTTGTTTTACCCAAAAAAAACGATCTCTTCTTCTCTACCCAAGTAGTTTTATTGTCTAAATCTAACCGCGACTGTTTCACAGGCCGAATCACATCAGTTGCTCATGTAGACATCTGGGTCAACTTGATCTCACTACATAGCAGAGACAAAAATAGTCAATTTGTGTGCATGCCAACACAGTCAGTTGTTCAGCAGATATCCATGATAATCTCATCTATAGTGTTCTATTTGTACCATCATACCACTTACTGTGGTAACTCGAAGTATTTTGCGACCCCCCCCCCCACACACACACACACACACATATGCAAATGTGACTCAAGACAGAACTGATTAGTGGATTTTCATTGTGAGGTTGACATTTACACTGCTGGCAGTATGAACCATATTTGGTAAGAGTGTTGTAAGGTACAACAGAGATTTCTAAGAGAGAAACAGCACCAAGCGGGAGCTTTTTATTTAAGGTACATTTATGCAAATATTTTCCGAAGGAACATAATGTCTGAAAGAACAGCATTGTAGAACTACATATATCCAACCTGCCTTGTACCTGCCAAGTCTGTTGCCAGTAAACAGCTTCAGTGGAGCAGCTGTGGGTTAAGTGCCTTGGTCAAAGGGAACTCACTGGAGTGTACGGTATACATCAACAACCTAGACTCCCATAGCAAATCTTGTTTGTTAGGCAAACAAGTTTTTATTTTTACCAGGTATCTACCGTATCTCCAGACAGAATTGGTTGACACGCCAGATGTTTGGATCCTTAGGGATATCTAAACTCCTGAACCTGGCGAATGGGCATATTTTGATGAGTGATGTCTTAGTGAAATGATGTGTTTACATGGTAGTGGCCCTACAGAGTCCACATGTTCACTAGCTTCCAAATTAACCACAAACCATAAAATCAACCTCACATTGACGAGTGGCCCTTACAATTTAGCGAAATGCTATTTCCTCATCTCCTCTGTCCTCCATCCATACATCCACACATACATCTGTACATACATCCACATATCCACTGATTTATTTCAATGCAATGTTAATGGCGTTTCCCTGCTGTTCTTCTATCCCCTTTGCCTTATTTGGGAGGTTGTCTATATTATGTGTAATCATAATGTTATTGTGGTACTACATAGGTAATTTAGCCCTGCAACCCCTCACTACAAGGGACACTTTTCTTGTGATACCCTTCTTTGTAAGCGGATCAAGATATGCAACAGTAACAGCCACTCTGGAGCTGCTACAGGGCCTCAGTGTCCTGCTCAAGGACACAGTACCATGTTATATATTTGGTATAAAAGATAATTGTGGCCACAGTCTCTGACAAAAAGAACACGACTTTAACGTCTTAAGGCCCTGACTCAGCTCCTGTATGCACTTTTTTTTACAATCTCAACAGTATCTATGTTTTCCACTGCCTTTTGTCATCTGTGTAGCATTTGGCCTTGAAGACACTGTTGTCAGGCCAACACTGGTTTGCCTCGGTGACTCCTCATGAGCAGCACATCATCAGAACCACTGTCCTCTTGAGTACACTGTCACCAGTGCATTAACATTTTCACTTATTCAGAGTGAGTCTTTGTCAGAGTGGACATAAAACATAATCTATTCATCCTGTGACGATATACATGCATTGTTACATCCTCTGGGTTTTCCTGTCCTTCCATTGGATTGTGTTGAGAGGAAATGTCATTACCATAATGCCAGGGTCTACTCCATTATGCAAGAAGAATACATTTCTCTTCTCCCTCTCTTTTGCTTCTTATTATCGCCCTCCTACATAACGCCACGTCAGTGTGAATAGCCTTTAAAATCAGCGTCTCTGGAGTGCCAGTACAGATCTATCAAGTGAAGGACAAGCAGAGATGTGATCACACGGACAAAATCTATTGTCCAGCATTGGAAATTGAAATCCTATTCATCCCAACTGCAGCCACCATGGACACAGCACAGAAAATAATTTGATTCTGGAGGCAAAATACTGCAAGTGCTGTGTGCTGATTACATATCTTTTTCCATAAATGTTTTTGACCTTTTAATCTTTAGAAGACTATACAGTTATAGCTTAAGGGGCTTCAAGTGTTAAAAATGCTTTAAGATCGTATTAAGCTGTCAAATGTCATTGTGGGTGTGTTCCAGCCTACAGCTTTTCTGTTGGCCACTAGGTGCTGGCACTGTGAAGCCTACGTCTTGAATTCAGTGAAAGAATCCTTGAGAGTTGTCCGACTTATGCAAAGACACTTTTTGTCCACACAAGATATGTTTTCAACAGCTCCAAACTTATGTTTTGGAAGTTTTATCATCTATTATGACAAAGATATGAAGGCTTTAAGAGGTGTATCGTAGGGCTATGTTTATTTCATTGATGTCTGAGCCCAGCACGTAGTCTCCTTGCACGTTGCAAAAATGTGTCTTGGCTCTGCCATGATGATATGTGTTTTTCCCCCTGGTTTATGCTTTCAGAGTCAGACAATGAAAAACTTTTTTTGCCTCTGAGCCAGTGATAGGCATAGGCATTATTCTTTCAGGTTGTCTGTCTATTTGCCCCTCTCTCTTAAATGCAATATCTCAAGAACACCTAGAGGGATTTTCTTCAAATTTGACACAAATGTCCACGTGGATTTAACAATGAAGTGATTTAAATTTGGTGGTCATAGGTCCATGGTCAAGGTTACTGTGATCTATATCTCAAGATGCCTGGAGGGGTTGTTGTCAGTTTGGCCCTAATGTTCACTTTGCATCAAGGATAAACTCACTAGATTTGGGTGGTCAAACATCAAGGTCATGTGACCTTGCATTTGTCCCATTTACCTGAAAGCGTTATCTCAAGACCACCCTGGGGGAAATTCTTCTAATTTGGCACAAACATACACTTTGAGTCAAGGATAAACTTATAAGATTTTGGTGGCTAAAGGTATGTTAAATATCCAAGTTTTGACAGACATTGAGGCATATCAACACAAAGTGGTAATTCTTTTTTTTTTTTTTTTGTTTTTTTAAGATATCTTTTGGGGGCATTTTTAGCCTTTAATTGATAGGACAGACAAGTGTGAAAGGGGGAGAGAGAGACATGCAGCAAAGGGCCACAGGCTGGAGTCGAACCTGGGCCGCTGCGGCAACAGCCTTGTACATGGGGCGCCTGCTCTACCACTAAGCCACCGACGCCCCTCAAGGTGGTAATTCTAGTATAACTTAATATTCTTTCATTCTTCTGTAATATTTGTTATTCTTCTTCAAAGATTTTTCTTGAAACAAATATCAACATTTTGAAACTAATCAGGCAGATCAGTGTCAAGAAAAGACACTGGTAGATTTTTAAAATAGTTTCAGACTGATTTCGATAACAAAAATTGTTTAGATTACTACTTTTGCATTCAGACTGGAAGATGTTCCCAGTCCCAGCGTTCCCTCGAGACTTGTTAGCTGTGAGTGTTGTGAGTACGAACAGTAAACCAGGTGTGCAAGAAAGGTTTCAGTTGCAATCTAACACTGCTGGGAAGAGAAGTGAGAAATGTGAGTTTGAGTACGTGTGTTTACAGCATGTGTACTTTGTTCAATCTCCTTTTAACGCTGCTTTAGTTTGCACCAGGTGTAGGATTGTGAGTGGCAGAGAGGGAAGAGGCAATGTAATAAAGATCTGCCAAAGCAGCCCCTGAATCCATTTGCATAATAATAACTAAACAAATCACATGCAGCATAACTGGATTTGCGTCTCACGTCAGAAAGTATAAATGTCTGCTTCTCCAGGCTCTTGCTTTGCACCTCTGCATTGGAAGATTTGGGGGCGTGAAGACAGTGGAAGCAGTTTGGGAGGATGTCATTTTCATCCACGTGGCACCGTTAGTTTGTCACAATCTATATCAGCACAGTTGGTGATGTGATCACTATTCTTATCTTCCTCGTTATTTAGGTTCTCAGTGAGCAATACCTCTTCCTAATTATGAAGTTCAATCTGTCAACCTTTATCATTGTGTTTATTAAGTAAACAAAGTCTTTTTACAACCACCTCCTAATTATAGTCACTTCTTATGAAGTCAGCTAAAAGGTGTTTACAAGTCAATATATCAAGTGTCAAGTCGTTTATATAAATCCGCCTTAATATATATGTCCTTCACTCAGTCCAATACAGCCTCACCTTGCCTTCCAGACACTTTTTTGTTTCCTTTTAATTCATTTCCCTCCCATGTGTTTCTCTATCCCCTCTATTTTTCTGCTCAGTGTCAGTGCTCTCTCTCAATAAATGATGGGCTAGGTAGCTTGAGTGCTGCAATAGAGCGGTGTGTTTTAGCTTTTTTTTTTTTTTTTTCTCCCACTGACCTGTCTTACATTACAATTTACTTTGGCATTACTCTGAGCTTTGGCCACTTTCCCAACCTCCCTTCTCTCTCCCACTTCATTTCTCCCTTTTATCAAAAAGCCAGCTTCCTTGGTAGAGGTGGAACTGATGTAGAGGCAGCGTTTCTCTGACAGTGAGTGTATTTGTGTGTCTGTGTCTGCACACGTGCATGTGTGTACAGTTTATGCCTAATTCTCTCAATCTTAACTTATCAAATAAGTTTTCTAAATGATTTTTTTAAAGGTCTAGTGTGTAGGATTTTGTGGGGTATACTGGCAGAGATAAATAAAAGATAATCAGTGTGTTTTTATTTATTTATTTATTAGTGTATAATCATCTTAAAACAGAATTGTTGTCTTTTTGTCACCTTAGAATGAGCCATTTATATCTACATAGGGAGCAGGTCCTCGACTATGGAGATTATCATGTTTCTACAGTAGCCCAGAACAGACAAACAAAACAGTGTCTAGATAGGGTTTTAATCACCTGGTCAGTTTGTTTTAGAAAGGAAGAGACTTCTGCGGATAATTCAGCTCCTGGTAAAAGCATCCTTATCAAAGACCACTTAAGGAATTCTGATCGGGAGTTTCAGCTGGTTGCAATCTGCAATCTTCACCACTAGATGTCACTATATCCCCCTAAATCTTACACACTGCTCCTTTAAGTGAATAGTCAGTTGACCAAAATATCACTAACCACAACCTCAGTTTAAATAATAAATCATGATCATAAGTTAATTATCAAGCAAAATTTCCAATCAGGTAATAGAAAAAAATATTCTTAAACAAAATCAGCTATAGTTGCAGTCCTAACAGGCCTGCGTGTCTTTATTTATTTATTATTTGCAGTTTTAATAATTTATATAATAAAATATCAATACTTGGCCCCTGTGTATCAATACAATATTGGCAAGCAAAATATCAAGTTACTAGGCCTATGTTGTATCGACTTTTCCCCGTCACAAAACAAAACCTGTAACATTTGTATATGAGAAATGGCAAACTAATTAATGTTACACACATACACTTAATGAAATTCTCCTCTATGCAAACAAAAGGCCAGAAAGGAAGATGCAATTAAACTGTCTATCCTGCCTATTTTCATACTGTAATGTTGTATTCATAACCTCGCTCCAGACCAAGAAAAGAAGCCTGATTTTCAATAACTGCCAGGTAAAAGGTAAATGTCATTCCTGTCAGGTGAGCAGACTGGGAAAAGAGAGCCATTTCCCAAGGAAAAATAAAGATAGTGCAATTAATACAGAAACTATAGAACATGGCGATGGTTTGTGAGAAAAGATGAAAAATAGAGATATGAAAATAACTTTTCAAGTAATAAATGTTATATTGCCTTGGATTGAACACAAATAAGACTTAGGATCCCCCCCACTGTCCCATCCATTTACAGTTAGTTGATTTTCACAATTCAACAAATGAGTAATGAAGATAAATTTACCCCATTCAGTCGTGTATTTACGAGAGACTGGGACTGGCTTTGTCCCTCGTCAGTCATAAATCCTTGGGGCCTCATTGCCTGCCTTCACCTGGCAGGGGCCTGACCAGTAATAATGCCCCCTGATGAATGGGTTATTGTCATGGGTGCATTTGTTTATTTTCCACACACACAGGTCCCCTCCTCCATCATCCTAGAACGATTGAGAAAGAGGTTGAAAGAGAAAAGCCTGCCCTCCCTCCTGTGGTGGAGGCCATCATGAGGGTCCACTTGAGAGCAGAAATAACAGAACAGTGGGGTTCTTAAGATAACTCAAGTATGTATGCAGTATGTGCATAATCAACTTCTGCCAGCTTTAAAACTAGACCAGGGTAGTAGAACTGAGCAAAGCAAAGAGAAAAGGAGAGGAAGAGGAGATAAATGAAGACAAGGTGAGGATATCGTGAGCACCAACAGCGAGGGTGGGAAGGGAAAGGGCAGGGAGACAAGCACAAATTTGAGGAAAATGGAGAGTAAAAGATAGTGACCAAGCAAAGCGAGAAAAACTGAAGTGTGGTGAAAAGGAAAGAGCGCAGCCATGGCAAAGCGAAAGGACACTCAATTCGGAGTGACATTTCATAGAGGGAGAAGGGAAGCATGAAAGTGTGTAATGATGCCTGTCTGTGTTACTATACAATCTTTCAGAAAGTGTCACCGGTGAGCACTGGCACATATTCGGACTCGCATACCGACTGATTGTGTTTAGGTCAATGAAACCTTGTCATGTTGTATGTTTCATTCTCTGTTTTTGTTTCTGAAATAATGAATTCAGGAATTTTTCATCCATCCAATGTAGATATACAGCACTGTACATCATTCTAGGTAAATTATGGGCTAGTTGCAGCCTATATAATTTTATTGCAATAGGAAACACTATGCCGTAAATGATTATAGAGCAGCTAAGAGACCTTAGAGATGCTGTAAAGCACGCCATCGAGGGGTTTATTAACTAAATGTGCAGCAGCTTTAACATGAATTGATGGAGAAGAACAAATCAAATAATAATGCTGTGCTTAATTAAGAGATGAATAATATATTTGCAGTACATCTCATAAAAGCAAAGACTGCCAGTGTATAATGTGATTTCTGGTTATGATATTTACCTTTTGTGTATCACAGTATAAATGCTCAGCACATGGTTGTCAAAAATGCATAATTACTGCTTATGCTTATGAAGACATTTTTTTTGCTAGTATTTAAAGAGGACTTAGTGTGCTCATTTTCGGGTTAATAGTTGTATTTTGAGTTTCTACTAGAACATGTTTGCGCCCTTTAATGTTCAAAAAACCCATTATTTTCCACACACTGTCTGTGCTGGGACACCTGTATTCACATTCTGTCTGGAACACTTTTGCTAAGTGCGTGTCTCTTTAAGCTCCAATGCAGACAGCAGATTTTATTTTGTTATATTGTATTTTTTTTTTCCTAGGATGGCAAAGGCAAAACCTTCCCTACTCCACCCTACGCCTGGGCCATACAGCCTGTGTGAACAGCGCATGTGCATCAAGGGGCATTTTATTTTGTGGCCTGTGTGAACAGGTTAGAGCAGCCACCCTGCCTGCGTGAGCAGGGTGGCTGCTCCAGAAAAAATACAGCTTTCACTTCGGATTTAATGTCTGTATCTGTATAATGTGTCATGGACATGAAAAAAATGTTTTTTTAACTCAACACTTGTTTCTATGTCAAATTAAACACCCTCCAGCTTCTCTGTGGACAGAATCCTTTCATTTGATTAACACAAGGCTTTTATTTTAGAATACTGATGGCTATTATCAAAGGCAAACACGGTGTAGAAATATTAGACAGGAAGGCAGCAGTGCCATAGCAGCAACACTGTCTCTGTGAGCACAGCACAGGTGTAAGCCGGAGCAATTCAGTCGGTAGCTGTCATGCAGAGGTAGAAGTAGGTAATATGGCCCAGATGTTACACTGCCTCTGACTGGCTTACCCTGAAATTCTTATCCTAACCAATCTTATTTCACATCCCTAAATATAACCAATCCAGTCAACAAGGGCAACAAGTACTGTCCAATCAGAGAGAGTGGGGTAGGTCATACCTTTGCCAATCTGACAGGGGAGGGGTAGGGTTTCCAGAAAAAGCCCAGTCTGCTCTGATTGGTCAGCATTAACAGGTGTTGCCATCTCTGCGTCGCCATTGCACCCTGGGCAATGACTCTAATGGAGTATAGCGTCACTTTCTGCTGTGAAAAACCACAAATGAAAGCTTCACAACCAAAATCTGCACAACCAGCAGGAATATGATCCAGAAATTAACAACTTTGGCAACTAAGATTACAGGTTTCCCCAGAGTTAGCATGTAACTACATGTAGCGTTGTATGTAATGTAAACACTTTCAGTACTGTGCTTGGAGTAGATGACCAAATAAAGAAATCTTGTCTTGAAAGTAGAAAACACAGTTGGAAACTGAGTATTCAGAGCAGTAGGACATTTGAGTTGTTTGCTCACAGTGGTTATTTTTACATACATTTACCTCATTATTTGAAACTTTGGCCACATTTAATCTAAGTATCCAACTTTGTAACATATGTCTATATGGCAGAAAATAAGGGGAAGCATAATAGGTCTGCTTTAAAGTTAGGCAGACTAGATTGTTTGTTACTGGAAGGAACAGTAATGAGCTAATCAGTTGTGAGTTACTCCATTTCTTTCTCTCTGCCTTGTTTTTCTTGCTCAGTTTGCCTGTGTCAGAATGTCCAAGTGCATAAAATGATTTTCATACAACATGCAGTGCAAGAATGCTAATGAGTACATGACTAACACAAACATTAGAAGCTCAGTTTGTGCTTTAGTAATAGTCGTGTAAGGCAGGTTAATTTTCCCTTGCCTAAATGTTCCTCATCACAGGCAAACAAGGACCTGAATATTGATGAGTCATTGCTTAATTTGTGCTACAAAAGAACCTTGATTGTGGTGACGGCATGCAAAATATATGCAGACACAGTCAATTTTACCTCATTGTAATTGTTAAATATTGCATTTTCACTCATTGTTTCCAGTTACTCTGTTTACAGGTTTGTCTCCCTCACTTAGCTGCCTACATTGAGAGCGAGCCTTTGAAAATGTATTACACCACCTGTGGTTACAATAGAGCTGCGAGAGAGTGAGCGAGCATGCACCTGTTAGTGAAAACATGCCACTACAGTATCAAATAATTACGGGTTTAGTTGCCTTCAGTCTTTTTTTTCCACGCAGAATTCAAAACATTTCTTGCTATAGCATTTGCTTTCAGATACACTTTCAACCAAAACACAACGTAATTATACAACTAATGATTTAGCATCAGCAATTAACACGCAAGCAGCAACAACATTTATTCTCTTCACCAGTCGTCTTGTTGTGGCGTCTTTGCAGATCGGAGCGCCTCTGTAATTAGCAATCACACAATCCCTGCATCTTCCTGCTGGCTGCCATTGTCCCAGCCCCTGCCTATAACACACAGCGCCACCGCCTAACAGCCATTCATTTGCACAGCCCGCAGCATATGTGTGCGTGTGTGTGCGTGTGTGTGTGTGTGTGTGTGTGTGTGTGTGCGTTTGCATGTGTTCTTGTGTTTCTCATCAGCAATCATTCAATCTTTGTCAATTAGAGCCAGCATGAGAGCGAAGCAACACAAGCGGCAGAGAGAGGAGAGAGTGAGGACTTGAGAGGGAGGCAGAGATTGTTAATAGAGCATTTAATGAAATTTAATGGTCGGCTTTGTGTTCGCCAGGGAATTGGTAAGAGGGAGCTGATTATTGTTTGGAGATGAGACCGGGCATTGTGCATTCATGGCCTGTTCTCATGATCAAACTTGCCTTAATGATGGATATAAATAATGTATATCACAGTATTGCTAGATATGGAGAAAGACTGCAATACCATCACTTCACTTGGGAGCCAATTACAGGCGAGGATGAAATACAGGTCTTGTCTTGAGCTGACAAGGTGTACTGACCGAATAAAATTAATAGGCTAACCACTGCTATTAGATTTAAACATCTACAAAAAAGTAAACTTTTCCATGATAGAAAAATCCCAAACTCCATTATTTTGCCACAGCAGCTGAAGCCTTTTAAATACTATTTTTGGATGTTGAGATGGGAGTCATGGGTCTTACACCCATGAAATTCATTCCCCTTGCAGATAACTCAAATATAATGAAAACAGTGAAATTGGAGCTATGAGGTTTTTCTCTTGTCGGGTAGTTTTTTCTGGCCAAATAATATATATATAACACAACCAAGGGATGTGCACATTGCACTTCTGTGAAAGTAAACTTCCAAGGTATCAAAAAAAATGACTAATATTTTCCAGTCAGCGCTCCTGTTTCCTAGAAATCAAAGAACAAGTTGTGAGCGGCTGCTGTGGTTCCTAAGGTCATCCACCCAGCTCCCACATGACTCACAGATCAAATTTGCGGATCAGCAAAACGGGATATATGAGGTTTACACACTGTGGAAGACAAATGAAACCATCATCACAGAGATATAGTATATTTCATTTCAAAACCCTCGGAAAACCCTGATTGTCCAGTGCAAATGTTAAGCCAATGTGCTCCTCCAGATTGCGCTGTCAGAGCCTCTCTAGGGTCCCATATCATAGCATCCCAACTTCCTCCCATCGGCCCCTGAGAGGTCATTATGGTAACCATAGAGATGTGGAGGTGGTGGTCTCTGGCGATGTCTGGGAGGCTGTAATTGGTCCCGTCTTGTCGATCGCTCTGAGCTCTTCAGCAGCACAGGCATTCATCACTGCTGGGACAGCAGAGCCAGACTACGACACAGTTTCTGTCTGGGAGGAAAATGGTTACTCATCGTTCTAACCTGCCCACAATAGAACAGCTCCAAAGACTATGAGCCAAAAAACATAGATCAAGTTGTATAAATGGCAAAAACCCATCTTATAGCACCTTCAGATATCAGTCTTGTCCATATTAGTGAAGTATAGCTTCAAAAAATATCAGCACACAAGCACTAAGCTACTGTGTATAAACACTCAAAATATTCTGTCCTTAGTAAGTTTTGTGAAATACTGAACTAACACCATCATTGTGGAATAAAACACTGCTGCTAAAAGATAAATCAGCATGTCATATTAAAACACCTTTAAATGTTATTTACTAGATACCTTAGTGGAAAAACAACCTTGAGGAGTTTTTTTCTGTCCACAAATGTAAACATGGTCTGTGTACAAAAATATCATCTGCTTGTATCTTCTTTTTTTTTTTTTTAATGTTGTGAAATAAAATCGGTCTACACTATAAATAGAAAATAAATAGTGCATAGAAAGTTTGTGTTGGGTCTCTCAGCTGCATGAAAGGCACAGATCAGGTTTTTT
Organism: Epinephelus lanceolatus; assembly: GCF_041903045.1. Classification (NCBI taxonomy): domain Eukaryota; kingdom Metazoa; phylum Chordata; class Actinopteri; order Perciformes; family Serranidae; genus Epinephelus; species Epinephelus lanceolatus. Next base: position 30,616,444 of record NC_135755.1, on the reverse strand, counting down.
GAAGTGGGACTGTTTGAGATGCTTATCTATAGTCAGTGTATAACACACTGTAGATGGTTAGCATGCTCCCTGTTTGGAGGAACAGATGAAACTACCACCCCAGAAGCTCAGAGATGCATTGCTGTAGATGAGGGTCAGCAGCAAAACATGTCTTGGTCATTAAAAAAAATCAACACTTACCTAAAAAATCAATATCAATCTAAGTGATTGCTATATTTATTATATTTCCACTGCTTTACCTTGCTGTCAGATGATTCTTTCAATTAGCACTCCTTTCTCAACAGTGTAACTTCCACATTCCTACACAAAAAAGCCCAATTGTTGCTGTGCAATGTTGGGCACTTGGGTCACAAAGAAATGAAAACAGCTGTGCCCAGTTGCAGTGACTTTTGCACCTTGACATTTGCAGTGAACATTTCTCTCAGACGATTGTGGCAAACCACCAACAAGTAAGCAACAGAGATACTTGCTGAAGAGCACTGCTGTACCCGACCAGTAGCTAACATTACGCTAAACACCTACAAGTGTATAAGTTTACTTACCAACCAACCAGTTAAGTGTGAATCGCTGGCATCTTCTGATTAAGAAAGATCCTGAGGTTGTGTTGTAACGAAGTCCAGGCAGCAGTAGCTCTCCGGGTTCGTGAGCATGCACTTAGAGTTCACAGTTAGCTTCAGCTCTCTCTGGGCCTCCAGTTTCCTCAGAAGTCTCCCTCTGCAAAAGTTCTTCATCTCTATACTCTGGTTCATAAAGTTACATCTTTGTCACCACAGTGAATGGCGTGTCGTTGTCATGATCACTCTTTTTTGTGTTTTTGCGTAGGAATATGGAAGTTACACTGTTGAGAAAATGGCTGTCTGACAGCAAGGTAAAGTGGAGAAAAAATTCTGAATTTAGTATCCACTTAGATTGATACTGATTTTATTAGGTAGGCCTTTTATTTAAGTGGTTAAAATGTGTGTTGCTGCCGACCTTATCCACAGCAATGCAGCTCTGAGCTTCTGGGGTACTAGTCTGATCTGTTTCTCCAAACAGGGAGTGTGCTGACCTCCATCTGCTGTATGTAATACACTGACTACAAATAAGTATCTCATACAGCCCCACTTCGAAAACCCTGAGCTATCCCTTTAAATCATGTATGTAGCACCACTGGGATAACTACCGATAGGACTCTGTGGATTTCTCCAATGCTAACTTGACTGCTAGCTGGTTTAAGATGTTTAGAGCTGGAATCTCTGCAGTAAACATCTCTCTAGCGGCGCTGCAGCTGCGTCGCATTTAAAAACAAGGTGGATAAGCTGTAAAAGTATGCTGCAGTACAAACTGTTCATGGCCCAAATGAACAAGGAAGTCAGAACTTTACCCAAAGAAATCTGTAATTCAGATGAAAGTATTCAACTCCAAACTGAGCACAATGAGTGGGTGTGTGTATGCATTCTGCATATTTATTCATCTCCTGTCATCTTTACTCCACTGAAAGAAAACAAAACTTACATGACTAATTTTTACAGTACATCTGGCACAGCCCTCACTCTTCTCTCGTCTACCCCAGTTATGCAGTCAGCCAGTGGAATCTCAAACATGCTGTTGACTCCTGCAGGAAACGCGCGGTTTGTTCTTTGGAGATTAACTCCATACCGATAATTTCATATTTGCTAAATGGTTCTTTACAGCCGCGATTTCAGGACATCAGTCAGCCGGACAGCTAATGAATTCGTCGTATTGATTGTAATGCCCGGGAGCCCCAGCTGGGAAATATGAAGTGTCAAGTGCTCATTAATTCTAGAGAGAAGTTGGCAAACATCATTGACTCATTCCATTACACAAAGTCCACATATAATTGACCTCGTGGCTCATTGCTTCTCAGAGTGCTAAAGTTGAAAGTTCTGGTTTTCAGCTGTGAAAATGATTTTTATTATTTATTTTTTCCGAGTCAGAAGCTTTTCCGATGGCCCCATCTTTGTAGCAGGATCTCCCCTATGTGTGAAAAGATTTTGCTGCATGCTCATTTTATGCCTTCTTAAAGATAAAGTAGGAGTTTTGATGACGAGAAACGCCCGAAGCATTTCAAACCGTGTTTATTCATATGCACCTACATCAAAGGCCTCTTTGTGCTTTTCATAATTTCACTTGGCATTTTCTCCATAGCTCCACAGAACAGAAGAAAAGAGAAAGAAAGAGAGACAGAGTGAGAGAGAGAACAATTTGGCTTAGGAGTGGATGGATATTTCCTTTTATGTTGTAATGTAAAGAGACCTTAATTGTGCTTGAGCACTGAGATATCCCAGAGCTTTCACACATTCGGCTTCCTTCATGAGAAAGTGCTGCTGTGTATGTTCTGATCTCCTCCCAGAAGACTATATGGACAGGCTCACGCAATAAATCTTTCCAAGCATCAGATGTAAAGCATCAAATGCCATTCCCAATGCTTCTCACTTGATGCTGTGCAATCCATTCCTGTCAACAGTCTTTAAATCATGCAATCATCAAAACATGTTGTTAGCACTTTGCAATGAGGAGCATTTTGTCAGGGGACGTCTCTCAGGAGCACACCTCCAAACAGTCACACTGCTTGGCTTTAAAATGTCATTTCTCTGTCTCTTGGTGACAGTAATGTTTACTGTCTGCTACCTGCACACACACACACACACACACACACACACACACACACACACACACACACACATACACAGTTTTCACAGCGCATCAGCAGCAAACTAATTCACAGGAACCCCATATACCCACAAATGGGTCAGAGACTTGCTCATTCAGCCTTTAACAACAGCCGCACTAAGGAGACATCTCACATTGGGCACATGAATCACAGACAGTGTTGTTTGCTGTGTTAACCATCAAAAAGATATCTAGTGTTGTAATTAATTAGTCAGTGTGATCCCGCCCTTGTCCCTTTGTTGACTGGCACTCTTCTCTTCTCTGTAGAGTACATTGAAGTTCATGTTATTTGCATGTTATTTAATATTTGAACATTGAGTGTTTATACATGAAAAGGCAAATTGTGGCATCTTGTACTCGATTGTTCAGCAGTATGTAAATTACAAACTTGTTTCCCTGCAATTACCACAACCTGCTTGAGAGTTTTGAATTGTAACAAGCATGTGAAGGATTATGACTTGACTTTTTTGACTGGGGAAAAAAAAACACTTGGATGTTGGAGTAGATTGCTGCTCAATCAGGGAGAGTGAAAACAGGTTTGCCTCGTTAGCTTCTCTTAGCAGGGAGGGGCTGGGCCCTGTTAAGCTGTAAGATGGTAGGTGAGATCGTCCTGCAGGAAATTACATTAGCTTACATTTGGTGTGCTCATCGGAGAGTATTTGTGCTCATAGATCATTTGTGGCGCCAGCAGGAACTGAGAAATCTTACTATCATGTTTTGTTAATTTTTCCGTTTGATTTTGATGCTCCGTTCAGCCCACCCTACCTGGGCAGGTGGTAGGTTCCAATTCGGTGAGGCTGAGATAATGCTGTTCACTGCAGTAGGAGGGAAAGAAGAGGTGGCAGCTTAATGTGAGGTTGCAGCTTCCCTCAGTTTCATTAGTGTTCTTTTTGCAAGTTTTATTAAAGGGCCAGTGTGTAATATTTGGCATGGTTTATTGTCAAATCTACCCATTAATGTGTTTATATAAGTGTATAATTGCTATAAAATAAAATTAATTTGGTTTTCGTAGCCTTATAATTATGCTTATATATATATATATAGAGAGGTCGCCATCTTGCGCCACCATGTATGTACGGCAGCCCGAGCAGACAATCCAGCCAGCCAGAGAACGCGTTTCGCATGTATAAATGAACCAACGAAGACAGCGGAAGGAAGGAAGAAGGAGGAGGAAACAGCAGAGAGTGTTAGTAGTTCGTCGCTAGAGAGTAGTGAAAAGTTTTTTTAGTAATAAAGTTTGCGAATGGACCACACTTGCCACGCAACAGGAGAGAATGAACCTGAACCGTCATCTGCGAGGAAAAGAAGACGCAACTTCACTCCTTGTGATGCACTCTCTGCGGCGCTTTTCCTCCTGGTGATGTATCTCCCCAACGATGGTAGCAGTAGCACCGAATCCCATTCTGGGCAGCAAAATGGGAGCAGGGGATTCAGCCTCTCTTCTTGCCCGCTCAGCATCCAACACATGGAGTTCCTCATCTGTGTACTCTTGCTCAAACAGGTATGGCTCTGGGTCTGTGTCCGCTACAAGAAACTCTTCAAAATCGCGTTCAAAGTCGTCCATTGCAGCTACTATAGTCCGGAGATATTGCTAGGCTAAATAAACAGCTGAGTTTTATTTACAGGCTACGCTGTCAGTCAGTGTGCGGGCTGGAGATTGGGGAGCAGAGAGGGGAGGGGGTACCCGCTGGGTACTGTAAGCGGGTATGTGTGTAAGGGGTGTGTGTGTTACGCTAGAAGAGTCAGAGTTTGGGACGGAGTCTTTTACGTGCTACCCCCTGGAGTGTTACCGGAGTTTTTGGAGTGCTCAAATAAACGGGCCTTTTTCCCGAATGCTACTCTGGTCTCCTGCTCGTGAGGGATTCATTACAATATCGTAACATGGTTTAGATTTCTAAATAAACATTCACCTCATCGCTAGATAGACCTACTCCTGAAAAACTCGAGTCTGCGCAAGGCTTTTTGTCCCTACGAGGCCACCGTCATTTACCCAACGGGAGGGTTGAGCGAGTGAGCCGTGCAGTCTAGAATTTGACCACTGATGTCACTGTTTTCAACCCATTTTACACACTGGCCCTTTAAATTTCCAGGGTTTAATTTTTCCTCTGTTTCAGTGAACTTTTGCTTCTGCAGCATCCAGTGCAGAGCAACATCATCCCTTTATCTGGGGTGGCGGTGCTACACCTACAATGAAATGTATGTGTTGTTCAGATTTGTGATTTGTGTCATTGTGTTTTCAATGGTGAATTCAGATGATACTGCGTTGAATGATGCTGCAAATACAGTTGTTCAGTTTGTTGCTTGTCGAGCAAAGGCCCATTCACAGTGGAGTATTTATTGGCAGAGCAATCCTGTGATTTACAGTATGTTACCTGCTTGCTTCAGCAGCAACAACAACAAAAGAATGAATTATACTTTGCAAGGATGGAAGGTGGAATATATTAGGAGCCTTTTATTGCTTCCTTCCACTGACATTTAAATTTTTGTTTGCTTTGATGTTAGATCATCTCACTATGAGTCGTTTCATCTGAGCCTGCTTAACACGGATATGCATATTAATGTCATTTAAAGAAGTCTTAAATGAACGTCATTGTCTAAATAGGTTTAATTTGCTCTATTACAGTTCAGAATCAGTGTTGAAAAATGTTAAATCTTTCTCACAGGTGGTTCCTATGTGTGTGTTTTTTCAGGGGAGCTGTACATCGGTGGCGTGACGAAGAACATGTACAGCAATCTGCCCAAGCTGATCGCATCCCGGGACGGGTACCAGGGCTGCTTGGCCTCCGTGGACCTGAACGGGAGACTCCCCGACCTGATCGCAGATGCCCTCCACAGGGTGGGTCAGGTGGAACGAGGCTGCGATGGTGAGTGGGGGAAACAGATGTCCATCTCATACGGACTTTAACACGCAGTACCAATCAAATCAAAAGTAACAGTACTATTTAATACCTTTTGAATCTACCTTCCATAACTACTGACATCCATGTTAAAAAGTTATTATCTCTCCTGTGAATCAACAGGGGAAATCAAATAACATTGATTTCAAGTGTCTGTGTTAACACACAGTGTGTAATCTGGTGTCCTTGCTATTAGTGACAGTTTCTCACAGAGACTGCCAACTTCCTGACAATTTCTCATTAAAGCTAGCTCAGTTTGAGAAGATTACAGATAATTATAAAGAGAACAAGTCAAAAGTTGGATTGAGTGTTTTTGTTTTTTTTTTTTTTTTGTACAATTTAATGAATCTGTCATTTAGAGACAGAAATTGAAAACATCTCGTGTTTAATTGCTACATGTTTTCGACAGTGATTATATGTTTTAATTGTTACTTAGGAAGGTAAAAGCATTATTTTCAAGGGATTTTAACACAGTACACAAGGACATTTTTACACACCACTGTGATTCTCTCCTTTAAATAGCCACTCAAGCCTTTTCTGTTTTTATTTACTCTCATAAATTCATGGCCTGATTACACACAAGACTGCCAATTGCACAGCACAGAGCTTTCAGTAAGGACACACCAGTGCAGTAATTTGGTGCATTTTTTCTGTGGCTGTTATTCCCTGATTTACACCAGTAACCGCGCCCAGATTCCCTCAGCTCTGGGCAGTCTTTACAATCTAAGCCCCTGTCCTCTGTATATCCTCTCTATTGCCCTATAAAACCTGCATGAGGGAGGTATCTCTCTCCTCTAATGTTATTGTCAGTGTGGCTAATCTCAGCAACACCCCACCCTCATTGGCTTCCCTCATCAATCTTGCATTTGTTGTGTTTTTACCTCTGCTGTGCGCAGTTCGCCACCATGTCTCGGGCTGCATGGCTCCTGTGCCGGGTAGTTAATCCTGAGTATAACAGTGGATTTTGGCTACAGCATTTCCCCTTCCGCACACCCCACATTTTACACTCCCCCGCCACCACATCTCAATGGCGTGCTGAGTGTCGGGGAGCACAGACTTGATTTCCCTGAGGGCTGCACTGGCCGACTCGTTGCGGCACTGATCCAGCTTTTTTTTTTTCTTCTCCCCCTCAATCCCTAGCGCTGCTACTTCTGCCAGCCCGCCTTATTACCTGACTACAGTTATACACCACAATTACTTCGCTCAAAACACTGTTTAAAACTGCATTAAGCTATCATATTGACTCCCCCAGGCATCCAACATGGATGCTAATATTAGTTAATGATTGGAGGTGCCAGGGAGCTGCACAGCTGTAATTGACCAGTTTTGGAAGTGTGGACCTTTATGACAAATAATAGTATACCTAGACCTGAGGCTGTTGCAAATCCATGTATCCCCTTGCTGATATTACAGGAATACATCAAAAACACTTTTGACTACCTATCTAATCCACTGTAATCAAATTCAGACTAGTATTCCTCACCATGTAGCAGTGAAGCCAGACACTTATATCAAATCAGTAAAATTACGACTTTATATTTAATATTTTTGATTGATCTTCTCTAGCAACTACAGCTCAGACCCAATCTCATATTTCCTGGTTGACTAATGCAAAAGTAATGAAGAGGACTTTTCTAAAATGCAGTGTTGTCCTGGGTATGGATCACCACCAGAATCCTGACCGACTTGGTTCTGAGGTTATTGTTAGCTGGTGGACTGGGGATGCGGAGTGGTCAGAGGTGGCTGCTGGTCCGGTCTCGGTAGACTTAAGGCCAAGCAAAGGGCAGAACAGTGAGCATGTTCTTGTAGCTCTGTGCTGACTCAGCAGATCACAATAACACAGAATAAGACGGGGGAAAACAAAGGAGATGGGGAGAGTTGAAGTGCAGGTATATTAACAGTGTTGCTGACTCACTGTAGCTCAAGAGTAGTTCAACAAGGAAATAAGGCCAAAGAATGGAGGAAAAACATCTTTATGGCAGAAATAATTAGTAGGTCATCAGTAGTAGGAGTATGCATATATTAATTATATCTGCAGGTCCTTAAAAAGTCTTAAAATGTCTTAAATTAATTTAAAATATAAGTCCCTGACACACTAAGCCAACAATCATCCATCGGTTTACGCTAGGCTGTTGGTTGGCGTCTGTCGCCTGTTGCGGTGTGTCCCATATTGTAAGCCCTCATAGCCCTTGTCGGCTTTTATTCAGCTGATTCAGCATGTTGAATTAGCATTGGAGATGGCAGAGCCTGTTGTTAAATTAAATCACTTTGATTGGCAGTTCAGCTCAGTGCACTAGAAGATAAATGTAAGTGAGGAAAGTAAACAAGCAGCAAAAGTCAAGATGGTGTAAGATCAACACAAATATGTTGTGATGGATTGTGTTGTTTACTGTGTCACGGCACATATCCTTTGTTAATTCAATATCAGTTTGTGTTGGTAATATGCTAACTGGCTATGTAGCATCTTGCTGGTCTTACAGTTTCCCTTTTGTAATGACAAATACACATGGCTGCCGCCTGCTGGTATGGAGAGTTATTTTCTCTAATGCAGGTGCAGAAACTACATGCTAGTTGGCTGTCGGCTGTAGTCTTTGCAGTGTGTTGAGTTTCAACTTTTTGGCTGAGACACAGGCGCCTGGAGGCGAGACAACTGTTGGCCTCCGTTGCTACCAGTCCTTTGTTGTCGCTTAGTCACTAAATAGTTCTAAATTTGAATTTATGAGATTTATCCACTTTCATTCATTCACTGTAATAATTATATTCTTAAATAAAACCTTCCTCTGCATGGGAGCACATATATATTACTTAACATTTATACTTAACTGCAATGCTTGAATAAGAAAAATATGATTTGTCCAAAGATAAATCTTATATTTGATTAAAAATACTTAAAGGTGTTTTGAGGTGATTAAAAGAAATTGCAGGAGAAGAAATCCACAGGAGACATTGATGGATTACACACAGTATTTAATGAAAGGTGGATTGAGGAAAATCACAGTTAAACATATCAACTGTAACACAGTGTATGCCATCCAGAGATTCTGAGAGTGTCCTTGTCTAAACCTTGTACTTAACCTTAACTTTTCTGAAGAATCATGTTCCTGAATTAGGGTATTTTGTACCAATCTATGAATGTGTGAAGATTCTATTGTACACTGACTTTCAAAAAAAAAAGTATGCTCACCTAAGGCCAGGTTCAGACCAAAGATTGGAGACGAGACAAGTTGACAAGCTGCAGTGCCACCTGCTGCAGCAGCAAATATGCTCTCTGGTCATTTTGACTTGACCAGCAGACTTCACTACAAGCCAATTGGCAGGTAACATACTTTACGTTTAAAACCAGCAGCCGGTGATTTGACCAGCTGAGTTGCAGGTGACACCATCAGCCAGCTTGAGTCAAGCTCAGACTGGCCGGTTCACACCGCTGCAACTTTTCTCTGCAACGTTGTAAAACGGTTCCATCTTGTCGCAAATGTTTGGTCTACAGTGGGCTTTAGTCTGCTGAGTACAGGGCAACCTTTCTTCAACCTGGGTTGCTATAGTAACGGAGCCAGCCAGCACCCCTCTATCTGGGCAGCTGTGCTCCCTCCATCAGTTGGGAGACCACAGATGAAACATAGCTCCAACAGAGGTCGAGTAGCCTGACCTCATGACCTCTTTCAAGCCTGCTGCTGACCCGACCATCCTGACCATTACCCTAAGCTTAGCTGTCTCACATTGCATTCAGCTGACTCAGAATGAGGGTTTCAGTTCAGCAAAAAAAAACATTAAAGTGTCTAGCAGCTTTAGGTACCCTGATATTTGTAGTAGCAGAGTTTAGATCCAAAATTAAAACATGACTTAAAAGTAAAAAAAAACACCAATAAAAAAATGTAAGCTTCCTTCAAACAAGTATTTTATTATGAACTGAGAGCTTAGCTGGCTCTGTAGTTGAGCACTCTGGCCTACTCTACACTGCTAAAATGTGAGCAGATGTTCCAGTTGTAACCCAGCTGTTAGTCGTAGATGCAGGTGACAGCAGCAAGGGAGTGGAGATGTGTGTTCACTTTGGGTTTCACAGTGACGTTAAGCTTATTGGCTCCCTATATCGTGCGAGATTTCCCTGAGCATTTGGAGCAAACACAGCAGATGGATTTTTATGCCCCAACAAACACAAGGCACCTAATAACAGGTTCTCAGGCAGCCATGGAAAGGTAGCGTTTGGCCGATCAATACTTGAAGGGAGAGTGAGGAAGCAATTATATGACTTGGTTATTAATTATGACAATATTCTTAATTAGCTCCTCAAGGGACCCTTTTATTAGCGAATAATTAATGGGGCAATTAGTGTGGTTAGGATATACTTACAGAGCCCATAGATAGGAAATGACGTTGAATTTAAGTGGACATTTTGTAGCAGAAAGTTAAATCTCTCGTAGATCAGTGATTTATTTATTTTTATTTTTTATTATTTATTGCCTGAAGGTTTAGGGGGGTGGTTTTTAATTGGGCCATTTGTAAATGGCACAGTGAGATGTCTGTTTATCTATGCAGAAACAAATTAGTCTGGCACTGAACCATGGTTCTTTGGAAATGTTTGTGTTTAATTGAGATTTTAATGAGAATCCCCACCACCACCGACACCAATGCGACAGCTACCGCACATCCTTATTTTTAGAACTTCTCTCTTGCCTTAGACTTGATCTGCATCCTAATCTTATCTTTCATTCAGCTTCATTCCCATCTAATGTTGAGAACAATTACTTGAAATCGGGTTTTGTTGGGCGAAAAACTAATGAAGATCTTATCTACTTTCGTTTCCATCAGGCATATTAGCTTCTAATAATAGAGGCAACAAAGGCATACACTTGGTAAATTATTTTCCATATCATGTCAGTTTATGTGACAATGCCTGCTGGGTCAGTGGAATGTATAATCTGATGTGGCAATATGATTTTTGAAAGCAGACTGTCACATTACCAATCTGAATAAGTAGCTGGAATTCCACAGAGAAATTACAACGCTGGAGTTTCTAATTGACAATTTAAATGTCTCTAGCCATTCATGACAGTGGGTGGGATCATGAGGAGACAGCATCCCCCAAAACACACACACACACACACACACACACACACACACACACACACACACACACACACACGCACATCACACACAGATATAATGGAGATGCTAAACAAGAACTGACTCCACCACCAACACTAATTTCCAATGCAAATGTGCCCCTTGCATGGCAATTACACCAGGTTTCAACCTTGAATTAATGTCAAATTGAATCTGAATACATTTTTAAGCAACATAAATCAAATCAATGTTAGGCTGTGAGTGAGGAGCTACTGTATTTGGATGCAGTCGTTGGGCCTTTCAACGCAAATACACATATACACCACTTCTATATCAATTTTTCATCATGTGTTACCTTGAATTCGTGAAAACTTTATTTATATCTTGTGCCTCCACAGTGAGTGAAGAATCCAAAAAAACAACATGCATTTTTGCTGAAACTTTAGAACAAACAGTTTCACACGTGGACAGCAGTGTGCCTGGGTTTTAAACTCTGCTTACGCAGAGCTAGAACATACATACACGCCCAGGCATGCTCAATGCATGTCCTACATAGGCAAAATTACTTTATATTGTAACAATGAGCAAATTGCATGTGTTTGGTAAGTACTGAGCATATGATTGGATAAATGAGACTAGGATTATACTGTACAAGTTGTGTGAGAGTTTGTAAAGGAATATTTTGACGTAGTCTTGCTGTTGTGAAATGCCAACCCTGAGTATTTCAGTTCATGAAGAATGTTGATCTGTGGAGGCAAGCGAGAGAAACAAAGTTTTCCCCACTAATTCAAGATAACAAGCACTGAGTAACTGCTATACAAATGGTCATTTTGTAGACAAAGTATTTCTTTAATCTAGTAGCCAGGTCCCCATATGAACATTACAATGGGTTTTCTTGCTGTAATCATTCCTCCTGTATATACTGGCTATTAAGAGATCCCTTCCTAATGTACTTTTAATGGAAGTGATGGAGGACAAAGTCCAGTCCTTGTTTTGTGCAGAAATGTATTCAGAGGTTCACCTGAAGCTTGCATTAAGATATTCTTGATATATCAGCTTATGAAGTTCATATGGCTAATGGATTAATAACCACTTGCCTAATTACACATCCAGCAGAAAAGGAGCAGCATGAGTCTCAGTGCCTCACAAATATAAATTCATGTTTCTCACAGTGAGCTGGAGGCAGCTGAATGTGTTAATTCTATGTGGGATTTACGGTACTAGTAGTAGAAAACCTTTCACAGTACAGTGGTTGCTTGAATGTAAATATCCAACAAGTTGTCCAACCTTTACGATCAAATAAGTCCTTTGTTCCTACTTTCTAATGGCTGAAATACACTGGGTATGGACACTGTGTGACACATCTGCTGTAGCATGCCCACATCAGAGCGCCTCCATTATAATCAACTGAACTGTCAACTGACCATAGAAGCCACACATGCATGTGCAGGCAGCACGCTGCTCAATGCTATTTTTACATGGCTAGTCTATTTTGATGCCTCTGCACTGGTGATAGCTGTGGCCAAAAGCATTATGTTTTTGGGTTGTCCGTCCCATTCTCATAAATGCAATATCTCAAGAACACCTTGAGGGACCTTTTTTCAATTATCCACTTGGATTCAAGTATAAACTGATTAGAATTTGGTGGTCAAAGGTCAAAGCCACTGTGACCTTGTATATCTCATTCTGTGAACGTGATATCTCAAGAGTTCATTATGGGAATTTCTTCACAATGGGTATTGACGTCCATTTGGACTCAGCAATGAACTGATAAGAATTTGGTGGTCAAAGGTCATTGTGACTTCACAAAACATGTTTTTGGCCAAAACTCAAGAATTCATACGCTAATTATAACACAATTTCACAGAAATGTTTGATAGGACATCCAAAAGGTCAATGGTCGACTTCACTGTGACATCATGATGTTCTTCAAAAACACTTGGCCATTATTCACTGTCATATCTCAAGGAACAGAAGGGGAGACATTTGGTCAGATATGGAATCAGTGACTCATATCTTGGGTGTCCACCTTGAAACTATACCGATTGTATAGATCCTCTGTGCTGAAGATGGTGTGTGAAGCATTCATGTTTTCACAGAGATAGATGTAAACTGTAAGTGGACCTTGACTTGTATGCAGGGGCATACAATCACAAGGCAGTCATTCTAGTTTTCCCTGTATGCGTGGCTCTGCGGCCCTCCAACAGGTAAACACTACATAGAATTCTGTAAAAAAATTTGTAAAGTCTGTTTAAAAATGACTCAAGTGAATACCTCATTATGCAAGAGGCAAAGTGAAGCAGCAGAGCATCCTTTTGGGTGTTATTACATTTAACATTTAAATGAATCAATCAAATCAATGCATCCTGTGGTGAAAATAATCAAGTTAATTAATTCAGAACCAGTTAATATAGGCTGTACTTTAAACCCTGCATAACCAACTGCATTACCACCTGGCAAACTCAATATGGACACAGTGAAGATAGCAGCAACCATACACTACAAAGACAGAGTCTGTGTAGTAGGTAGATACTCACTCCACCTGGCTTGGGGGGGGCGGGGTCCTCTGGCAATTTTTTTTGAAGTTTTTGAAATAAAAATCCTTTGTTACTGTCATGGTTTTATAAGGGGGATGCCTTATACACAACATACATATTGAGGGTGTTGTGTCCCCTGTGCCCCTCGCCCATCCATCCACCCGCTTCCTCCCGACAAGGACTTTTGTTCCCGTCTTAATTACTATGGCCACAAGAGGTCACTGCCTAGCTAACAATAAACATATATTTGGGTTGTAAAAAGCTTTTTGTACAAACAACCTCTTAGGTTATTTTTTGGGGAAGAACAATCTCTAAATATCATATATTGTTAAATAAAATTCTTGAGCTGTTATTTACAAAAGAAGTGGACCGCCAGCAGAGCTTCCCTGCGTCAGCTGAAAATGCTTTAGATACTACAACCTCATTAGTAAGCCGTGTGCATCATTTGTGGTCCTTCTCATGAATTTCATATGTTCTGGTTTTGCCCTCAGGACCCAGTACCACCTGTACGGAGGAGTCTTGCTACCATCAGGGGGTGTGTCTCCAGCAGTGGGAGGGCTTCACCTGCGACTGCACCATGACGTCCTATGGAGGTTCATTCTGCAACGACCGTAAGTGAAACTTTTCAAGCTGACTGCCATGGTTTGAGTGTGTATGACTGCAGTGAGTGGTGCAGGTGGAGCTGTTGATCGATTGATAGTTTGTGATAGGACTTACAGTTATTAAACTGCACAGGGAACTTTGCAGTTCTGCTGTTTAAGTGGCACCGAGAGGCCGCTGTTCCCTCCTCAATGGTTTGAGGAAAACTTGTTAACTCACTACAGCTGACAAGTGAAATATTAAAATCAAAATATTAGTTGACAAGGCTTCATTACCTCAATTCAGCAGGGCCATACAGATTGTGCTACACTGAACATTCACTCCTCTATTCACTTTCTATTACACGCACGTCTTTCATTGTAACACCTCAAATTGCACAAGTCAGAGTCCACTGTGGGATTGGCGCCTTGGCTCTGGAGGCACCGCTAGCACATGCTGTGAGGAGAAACGGTGATTAAAGTCTTGTGTCCCAGCCATGTGGTCACCTGCTGGGTGGCTGGCAGCAAGGGGGTTCAGAAAGGAGAGTATGGAGAGAGGGCCAAAAAGATTTATCCTAGGTGTGTTGTTTATCTTATTGATTTAAGTGTTAATTTGTTTTAGGTCAACACTCTGTATTTGATGTAATGTGATTGTGGCCACTGCTTTTTACTGACTGTCCACTGAAGCTACATTTTACATGCTTGCGTAGATGTGAACTAGCTATCTAGCTAACTGGCTACTGTAAAGACTGGAAGTGTTCAGGTGAAACTGCACTGGACTGCGTATGACAACATGAAATTTGATAAGATGGCTATTTTTTGCAGTGTTTAAGAATTCAGCCCGGTAACATGAAGCTTAAGTGCAATTAGCATTCAGCACTCCTCACAGGCTTGATTTAAACAGGGGCAGAGGCAGGGTGACAGGCTAATAGACTTGTTTGCATAAGTCTTTGTTTGCTTATTAAGTGGTGGGCGCTGAGTTAAGCTGTATCACCCTCACCTTCGTCTCTATTTTTGTAAACCACCCTATGTTCCATTCGTGATGGAGTTTATCTTTGATTGTTGTTATGTCAGTTGCCGTGTTAGCTAGACAGAATATGATTGGGCATGACAGTAACGGGATGATTAGCAAGGTGCTCCTTTGGCTCTTGGAAGACTCCAGCAAGGAGAAGGCGATAATAACTGCTCTGTCGGCGTGACAGCCATGCCGAGATAAGCAGGAGAGATCCCCTCGCTCCTTGAGAGAGGAGAGCAAATGATGAAGAGAGCAGAGGGGTGCTGATTCCTGCATTCGAGTTGTTGCCTGTGAGGAGCGTTGGCTGTTTTACTGTGCTGGCTTCAAAGATGACAGGAACTGTGTGGCACCAGGGAGCAAGCCAACATGTGTTCTGTGGAGAGACCAAGGATGTGTGTCTGATTTGTGAGAGTGTGTGGAGTGAGGGGGAGGACCTCACCAGCAGCCTGAACAAAGATATTGTATGACTGCAGAGCCAAAAAGAAGCATTTAAATTACTATCTGTCTGCAATACAGGCAGTCTTGTTAAGCAATCAGTTCTAAATTAGGTCAAACTTCATGAAAATCTCCCACACATGAGAGCATCAGTAGTGGGTACCTTTACATGCACACTAATTCCACTATTACTCAGAATATGACAGTAATCCAAATTTGATATCGGTCATGTAAACAGAGTACTCTGTTTGGATATTCCAAATTAGGCCTTATTCTAAATGAAGTATTTTCCTGATTAAGATGTGGGATATGCTAGCATGTTCAGGTTGTAATACCGTTCTGTGGTCACGTATACAGCATATAAGTAATATGTTATATATATTATATAATCGGTTGTTTAAAGGAAAATATTGCTGATGTTTTCACAGACACATAAAATGGATAGAGGGAATTATGATATATTATATGGTAAAAAAAGCAGATCTTTTAAGTGTTTTTGGGTGAACAAACATTATAAATGGTTGTTTAATAAATGTTTATGATTGCATTTGTGCTAATTCAAAGGTGGTGTCATGAAGGACTGAATGACTTCATATCAGTTCAGTTTTTCATCTATAATGATTTCTGTGTTTCCCTGGCACGAAAGGGGGGATAAATAACTGTAAAAACAAACAAACAAACAGAAAAAAACAACAACAAAAAACATGTGTATCGGTATCGGCCCAGAGTTTCACAAACGGTGCATCCCTGCCATTTAAACAGCTCAGTAGGGATAACGAATTTATCAAAGTAAAGGGCATATTTTGTGCATGTAAATGTTATCAATGAAACTAGCTTATTATTGTTTTTATTTCAGAACATTAAGTACTAAAGGTTCATTGGCAGCTGTTTAAAGTCCACTCCCTCCCTCACTCTGTGTCTTTTTGCAATGTTTTCTCAGTGAGGGATTGCCATACTACAGTATAACACATTGGCAGTATTTGAGAGAACGGTCAGAACCTCTAACTTGCTGATGGCACATTTGTGGAGAATTAATTTTACATCTCACTGAGGCCAATTAGAAAATAAGCCTGCAAGGGCAACCTGCTGTCAAAATTCATTTAAAATGTAGTGTCTAACACTGTGATATTAATGTGTACATTACCAATACTTTTCCAAATGTGTTATACAACAGTTTGTCAGCCCCTTTCACAGTGTGCATGCATTGCTATAGCTGGTTTGTATTGCAGCAAATTCTTCCTTTACAGCAGCTGCACATCTTGAGGCCTGCCCTCTTCATCTTTGCCAGCTTGGAACTTTGAAAAACACATTTCACATCTCTTGACCTTGACAGCCCGCCCTGAGTTAAACTCTTGGCTCCTTGTCTTCATCGTCTTCTCTTTGTGTTTCCCGTCCTTCTCGCCACGCAAGCAGCTTATCCTTGAGCTTGTATCCTTGAGGCTTTTTCTGGACTTGCGCAATCACCAAATCAACATTTATCTGAACATGCCAACCTTGGGGGAAATTTCCTTGAGCCTTCTCTGGAATCTCAAGGTAGGGCCGAATTTGCGTATGAAAGCAATGCTCTGAGAAAGTGTTGCATTGTTTTTTTTTGTTTTTCTAGTGGACACGGAAGACTTGCAGTATTAACTCACAGCCCTATCATCAGGGTCTCTCTTTACTCCAGTGCAAAATAGCTCTCCCCTGTTCCCTGCCATGTGCCCTTGATTTGTCTTCCACATATCTGAAATGGACAGCTTTGAAATGGTATAATTCCTTGTCGAATTTCTTTCCACAGCCACGGAAATCAAATAGCTTGTATCCTGCTTTTCTGTGTCTGCACGCATAATGCGAATGAGACCGTGATAAACAGGTGTATGGGTTGCATCTCTTTGTAGCTTTACAAAGGGTGCGGATGCACGTCATCAAAAGAGGGGATGGAAATAGGGGCAGTAAAATGAATCACAAAGAGCCAGCCTGCCACGTGATCACACTTTTTATCTCCCACTCAGCAGTCATACTCTGGCAAATACAGTATAAACATACAGTGCACACACACACACACACACACACACCTTCTGTGTAACCTTCCAGGCACACACTAGTTCCCCACCTGTACTGTTTATAATGTTTCTCACTTCCCTTTTAAAAAAAAATATTTTAATTTTGCTTTCAAAGAAGAAGGAACGACTTGAATAGAGTGATTGCCACTGCTTTTCATTCTCTGTGTGGAATAAGAAATTAGCATAATTATTCTCCCAATGTTGCTCACACTGCTGTTTGTGGATGGCCTTCCTAGGTGGCCGTGATAGGCAAAGCATAGTGGAGTATAATTGGCATGTGTGTCCATGTGTGTGTGGACTAAACTGCTCTGTTAGAACATGAATAAGCCTGCTGAAGACGTATCCTAACATAGGAAACAGACAAACATATTTTCACCGGGGGGTGCTGCCATAAATGTGCATGCATGACAACGTATGTGCACGCGTTTAGGCAAGACAGCTGAGCCAACTGAAGACACCGTTCAAGACCAATAAAAGACAAAACCAGGTGCTTTTAGCAAGTCTTTGGCAGCATTGTCAGCTGTGATTGTGCCACCAAAAGAGGGTATTTTAAGCCAAAACAAGATCTTTTTTTTGTTTTTTACCATAACTAAGTGGATTTTGTGCATAAACATAACCACATGTTAACCACAGCAAACATAAATTTACGCAAAGTTTCAACATAGCCGCTATATAATAACGTACAGTTGTTATATATCGATTGTGTGCAGAAACATACAGTTCAAACATTTATTCTGGCAACTAGGTTAAGGAGCTCAAGAAAACTGCTCAGACCCTAGACTACATACATTAGTGGTTTAGTTAGTCCAAAGAATGCGCACTACCTCACCTCAGACACAGTTTCGCTCTGGTCTGCATGCGCCAAAATATCCAATATTTCCTTTGGAATGGTGTCGAACATCCAGTTGTCTCTTTGCTGAAGCCACTCACGTCCTCTGGGCAGATCATAATGTAACATCTGCTTGCCTGCCACTCAGTCCTTAGCTACTATAAAACTGCATCCGAATGGATAAGCCCCTGCAGTGGAAGTCCCAAGATGTTTTATGGATTTAAAAAGCAGCTCCAAACTTTGCTGGCAAATTTCTGGTCTTTCTCAGCCGGTTCAGCATGTCTGTGCTAGCTTAGTTGACCCATTGGCTGACCCTGATCCTTACACTTTGACTTGGCGTGATGATGTTGCCACGTCAGATCGTCATATATTTTCCAACAGGCACCTCATTATATGTTGTTCAACGTTCAACACAAATGTGCAGATAGTCCATGATTTATGGTAAAACAGGCAAATATTTACAGGGTGTTGTTCCACCCCTTATCAACAGGGGGTTCTGCAGCCCTCAGTACACACCCTCCCGCATCTACATACAGCATAATGCACACTAAGAGTGGAGTTTCACTTGGTAAACATTGTTCAATAGAGAAAAGCTTTAGTCTATTTTCCTCATTTTAAGCCCACTCATTTGTTTCACTCTGGGTGGAAAGGTTGTCAAAATTATTGACACCACAGTTATTATTTATGAATGCAGATTCACGGTTGAGTGGAGTAGATATTAAACGGAGAAAAGGTTCAATTGTGCAGCATTTTTCAACATCGATGTTTCATCCCAGATAAACTGGAGTGATTTGTCTTGTTATTACCTGTTGGACATCAGCCAATCATGCTGGCTGTGTGTGATGTGGTGAAGGTTAACTCTGTCCACAGCTACAGGAAACACTCTATCAAACTTGTGGTGAAAGGTATTGGTTGTCTTTGCATATTAGATTTCTTTAATTTTTTTTTTATCCGCATAATTGAATAGGAGGATGAGTCAATCGGCCTTAAGTAGCTGCTTACTAAAGCGTTCCATTAGCTCTGGCTTCAATGACTTTTAGTGTCACATAATTTACCCCTCTCTACTCTGCCAAGAATAAAAGCTATTTAATAATCAAACTCACTTAATGGTATAATTTATTGCATCTGAGAATCTTTAATTTTTATATTTTTTTTCCACCGTCTCCTCATTGTTTTGAGCCCTCTCTAAAAGTCACACATTTTAGCACCCAGAGGGGAGGGCAGGGGACAAAATAAAGTGTGACACATTGAGAAGCTGGCACTAAAACAGGATTATCCCGGGGTTATCCGCTCTGTTTGGTGGCGTTGATGAGGCCATGCTCAGGGCTACACTGAAGTGCGTTTCGTTCAGGCGTTATTTAAAGCACACTCCCATGTCCTTTCCCTCCCCTGTCTCATCAACAATTCAGATGTTTGTTTTTGAAGCTGCATTGTTATTGTTTTATGCAGTTGCCTTCTGGGCATCCACTAACAGTTAAGAAAGGGTCTGCTCAGTAGAGTTGTTATTTTCATAAATAGTATATTGAAGCTTTTTCAATTAGTTTTTACAGTTTAAAAAAAAGTAGACCATGTGCAAATGCATTTACCACAATACTGCAGTACACAGTGGTTCCTAAGTTGAACTGTATATTTTCTTACCTCCTAAAGTCCTTGGTCCAGGAAACAATTTTTTAGAGCTGCCCTCTCTGAATTGAAACCAATTGCCTTCCCCTCATCCCCATGTCATACTGGACTGCAGTCTCCTTTTTTTCACTGACATTGCTTATTTATGAGTGTCCACCTGACATGGCAGATAAGAAAAGACACCATTGAGGAAACCCAGCAGCCTGATTGGCAGAAAGTTTGGATTAAAAGTGATCACCATTGCCCAGGGTTAACACTGTTGCCTTTTACTCGTGGATAAATGGACACTGCCTGCCGCTGACTCCTACTTGACGTTTGTCAAGTTTCTATGTAGCAATGCCGCTGAGCAGTGCAACAGTTCAAACTATGGTGGGTGGGCTTCTTTGTATATCTGAAGCAATTCAGAAGCTCAAATCCCAGCGGAGGAGCTCACATTTTGTTGGATGGTATTGTTTGCACCTCCTCAGTGACCCTTTCTGTTGGTCAGTTTGCTCTGACAGGCCTACCGCGCTGCACTCGGGGGAGGCTAATCCATGAAGCGTGGCTTTGAGGAAGGGGCTGGTACAAATAAAATGTGGCATTCCTCCTTCCCACACACAGTCTACTGACCTTGGCAGCCACATATAAACAAAAGTACTCTCCAACAGTGTTTAGTATCAAATGTATCCCTTTCCTAAAACAGCTTCTTCTTCTCTGTTCTCATTAGCAGCAGAAACATCTGGTGCTATTACACTGAAAAACACATCACTTGTAATTCAAACTGGAGGTTGTTGCACATACTGTACCACTATGTTCACGCACACAGACGCATTTAAGGCACAACAAATAGAAAAAAAGGCTGTCTTATAACCCTTCTTACATGCACACACACACACCAGAGAGAGCATTTGTTATTCAGCAGCAGCCTGCGGTGATTGACTGGTCTATTTGTCTCTGCGTAGCGTATAAGTGGGCCACTTGGTATTCTGCCTTATTCATCTGGAACCAACTCAGACAGAGATGCTGTGTAAGTGCGTGCGGTACGAGGGCTTTGTTTCTCTCTCTCTCTCTCTCTCTCTCTCTCTCTCTCTCTCTCTCTCTCTCTCTCTCTCTCTCTCTCTCTCTCTCCCTCTTGCGCACATTCTCTCATTCTCTGTTTATGTGAGTGAGAGAGCAACGGAAAGAAAACAAGACGGAGAGGGAGATGCTGGGAGGTGCAGGCTGTGTCTGTGCAATTCTTTGTTTAACTGTGTGCATTCGCTGGGCGTTAGCACAGCACGTGCATGTGTACAATGAATCCAGCTGCCGGTGCATAGTGCTGTCAGGCATACTAATTGAGTGCAGAGTTCCAGTGTGTTTGCAGCAACAGCGCTGATTTTGATCTGCCCCCTCTCCCAATCTCTCATCTCTATTTCTTGTTTTCTCTATAACCGTCCCCACAGAAAAACACGAAAGCATCAACCAGTGGCCCTAATATGCTGCATGATGAAGAGACTTAAAGGGATACACAGCTTTGTATCAGGCACTATGTGTAAATGAACAATGTTAAATTTCCCTCCATCTTGCCAGTACCCAGATCTCCCTGCTCATTTGCCTGGGTATTGGGCTGTTGCTTGAACTACAGATTGTATTTCCTCATTTTTGTATGTCTGCCACCACAGACACAAGTATGGAAGGGGATTGAGAGAGAGACACTCCTCTCTCTCTCAAACTCAGACCAAACTCAGATCAAACGGTAAAACTAGGCAGTAAGGATCAAATCTAAACCAGTATTCTGTAATTGCATTGCCTATTTGTCACCTTAAATGTCTCCAGAAACATATTTGAAGTGCACTGTTTGGCTGTAATGGGGAGAGTTTATCAATAGGAAGTGGGTGCTGTGCTGTTTTCTGTATCATGAAAATGGAGGCTGAAAAAACTCAGATCAAAAACTAAGCAGTGCTGATCAAATATGAGCCAAGATTCTGTTATTGCATTGCCTTCCCCTAAAATGTTTTCATAAACATATTTTAGCTTACTGTCGACTGTAATACAAAATCATTTGTTGCTGGCCAGCAGCCATTTCATTTCTGAAGGACAACTTGCATTAGAGCTCTGATTGGGCCCAACAAATCAGGCAAGACCCTACATGAACCCACATACTTTCTCTTCAAGCTGACCCACGGCAGCAGTTTTGGTCCCCAGCCTGATTAAAAACCCAAATTTCTACTGTAAAAAATATGTTTTTTTATTTCATATATTCTACTTTTTGTTAATGTAAAAATGTTTATAACAAGCTAAGAGCTGACGCGTTTCCCTACACCTCTTCTCCTTCTGTTATGTGTCCCTCGGTGCATCCAGTACACACAGCGGTCCATGGCTATGTGGCACGCAGATGATGATCACTACTTACGCTGCCAGGGAGGCATTTTCTGCCTCTCTCCCTGGTACTTCACTATAATGCCCCGTTGTTCCATCATTCACCCTCTCTTAGTCGCAGTCCCCCTCTTTCCCTCTCGATTCACCCCAATAAAACGCCTGCCATTTACGTGTGAGTTTCAATAACAAACAACAACAAAAAAAAATAAAGTGCACCAGTAAATTGGTGAGAACCCAACTGTATTCATGCCCGGGCAGATGAATGAGAAATTACAGCCTGGCTTAGCCCAAACCCAGTGGGCCAGGCAGAGAATCAGAGCTCTAACTTGCATTACGTCACCCACCAGCAGGAGAGTTATTGGTCCAGTTTGGTGTCGTGCGTTCTGGTAGTTGTAGGTTTTCCACCTCTTGAGCAAAAGTGACAAAGCCCTTATTCTCTTTTTTTCTCTAATCATGTAGCACCAGTTTCAAATATACTGGCATGTTTCTGCCACATCAACAGCCAAGTTTTGTGATAAGACCATCTTTCCTGCAGTGAAATGTTTCAATTTGTGCCAAATATCATATTACTTAATACCTTTATTTGGAAACTTTATTTTGGATCAAACATTATGTTTAATAATAGAAAATGGACCTCTTTGTTTGAGTGTGCATTTACTGTAGCTCTTTGTTTACTGAGCCCTTTATTTATGTCATGGGAGGGCCATAACAATAAGTGAATTGACTTTAACAATTCTGAAAGACTAAGTGCCGCTCGCTAAGTGCTGTACTCCTTGTCTTTGCTAGCCTACTGTTAATGCTTAATAGGCTTGATAGGTTTCAGCAGGCATTGGTCATGCCTAGCCCTTCTTGTATTATCTCCCCACCAAATTTTAATGAAACCTGATTACTGAAATGCATTCGCTCTCATCCTGAGCAGCAACTCTACAGGTGATCATTTGCTCGGTACATCGCTTGAAATGAAGAAAAAAAGGGAGAAAAGAAAATCAAAGATGGCTACTGGTCTCTAGAGCTAAATAGCCTCACGAATCCAGCTTCACTGTGAGTGTAATGCACTTGGTTTAGGCTTAACATCGATTGTCAGGCCGCTTGTTGTGATGAAGGTCACACCAGCTTCAACATGGACTCAGTGCTCAACACAGCGTGGATCAGGACAGACTTAAGGGGAGGCTTTAGCCCTCTCAGATTCTCATCACCAGCTGAAATCACTCAGCCCAAACTCAGGAGGAATGAGTAAGCAGAGCTGCAAACCTCTCAGAGAGGGAGATAGAAAAAAAAAGAAAATTCCCCTCAAACTCCCTGATCCAATAAGGGAAATCAACTGTTTTCACCCCAGAAGCCGCCTGAGAGAAAGACGAGCGTGGTCGCGCATATAGCCAACTCATGGAAGATGGCTGACTCGTTTTCTTGGCTCATATTCTCCATGACTCTCCATTCTCGTATTTGTTGATTGTTGTTTTTCACTCCTCCCACCTTTTCTGTGGCTCCCATCTTCTCTCTGCGTCGTTTGCCAGCCAGCCCCAAAGAGCTGCTTGTCCGGACCTAGCAATTAACCGCCACCTCATTAGGCCAGAAACGCAGTGTGAATCCTGAATAATCACTTGGCTTGCTTTTTTTCATATCCATAAACACACACACACACACACACACACACACACACGAGAGCCCTCTCTACTTCTCAGTTGTGGGCTGCTCCACAAATGAGATGGAGAGAGAGCGGGGAGGTTTGCAGCTATCTTTCCATTTGCAGACCCGGTGAGTGAAAGCATGGGCAAAGAAATGAGAGGATGGATGGGAAGCAGTGAAAAGAAGAAAGCGCGAGTAAGGGAATGAAATAGGGTTTGGGCATGCAAAGGCAATTTTGGCTCCCCCAAAAGAGGGCAGCGCTAAGCCCATTGGACTTTAGAAGTCACCATGTCAAGAGCTTGAAGGGGATTGGTCGAGGGTGGACAGCCATATTCTGTGGCCTGTGGTGCTGAGGGTGGCAGGTGAAAGTAATAGCTTGGCTCCACATATGGCTTAGTTGGAAATAGCGCTTTTCACTGGTATTAATTGAAATTTTCAATCGGTTTGCCAGTTTTCAAGACTCAGTACATGTGCAATAGAGATGAGGATTCCTCGTTAATAGCGAGCATTTACATTATCTGTTTAGCTTTAAGCTCTATTTGTCTCCAGGCCTGGTAGCTATATGTCTGTTTCTTTGGGTAAAAACACCAAAGGAAACTTTCTTTTGGTCTTGATGAGTTTTTATTTTGTGTTGAACCGCCGCAGATTTTCCACTCCTTGCTTGGTTTTAATTAAAGACCTGGTGAGCTTTTAAACCACAATGTGCATTAAAGGACAATTAATGGGGCTTTGTAATTGCTTTGAGACCACTCCAGCCACTTGCAAACATTATCAAAAGCCTTTCACTGTATGCTGGAATAAGAACAAGAGAGGTGGGAGGGATATTCTGTGCGTGTGCGGACTTGGGAAAGAGAATCAAAATATGAAAGAGGGTGAAAAACAAGGGGAAAGCAATTATTTCTCACAGGTGCTCAGATCACACATTTCATATTAGTCAATTCCTTTGTTGACGCTTTGTAAATAGCAGCACGGCACATCTGACTAGTGTCAATATTCTGGACCTGATTGAATTCAGTGGAGCAAATGCGCTTGCAAATACAATACACACCTTCTGCAATCAAACATGACTCGGGGAGATGTACCTTGTGTGTGTGTGTGTGTGTGTGTGTGTGTGTGTGTGTGTGTGTGATGCGTTTTAAATGCTGCCACAGTGTTAGCATGACACAAATGGCGGTCACAGGCAGGTGCTAAAAGGCTTTCAGCCTTCTCATTTTTTTTAAACAATTTCCAGTCCCTTTTCTTACTTCCTGTGATTCTTGGTCAGATGGCACGGATATGTTAATCTGTTAGAAGAGCTTTACTTTCCTTTCTATTACCAAACATTTTCCTTAACTACAGCAAAAAATTACAGTTATTAGAACATAAGTCACCACTTTTACAGTTGCTGCAAAAACATGTCAAACACACGAAGCAGCAAAAGTCAGGATCATCCTGGATAGAATAGAATAAACAATAACCACATTTTTAATATTTAAGTGAGATAGATGCCACATATAGTTATAGGCAGGTACTACGCAGAGCCTACACATGTGGCCTACACCACTGTGAGCATTTATATTCGTGCAGTAGTCTAACTGCGTTTCTCCGAATTACACCTTCAAAACGCTTCTTGCAGGTGGGGTTTCTGTGCCACTTAAATTACACTAGAGGCAGGGAGACTTTTCCTTCTCTACCATCCCTGAAGCCAGGATACATCACACACAGGACTTCAGATGCTGTTTTGTGTGGGCTTTGTTTTCTTCACAAGTTATTGTGTCTTATCAGTGAAATAAAAGTAAAAAAAAAACAAAAAAAAACCTTTGTTTCCACTAAAGGGAAATGTTTTTCGGTTTACAATCATAAACAGGAGATCTGCTGCACCACCTTCATTAGTTACATTTGTGGGGAGGTGCACGTCATGCTAAGGTGTATGCTATGCCATGCCAATTTCTTTATTCTTAGGACTGTGAAGGTATGAGCCACCCTAATCAGGTAAGCTAGTACTCCTTGCCTTTGTTGGTTTTATTGGTTAGGTTTTGGCAAGAGGAGTTGGTCAGGCTTAGAGTAAGAATATCAGGGTAAGCCAATCAAAGGCAGAGTCAGGATATTGCCATCCAGGGAAAAAGCTTGCCTGTGTCATAGGGTACGTATCTATGCAGAGCCCATGCCATAGGTATAGTGTTGATTCAATGCAGCAGTATTACCTTTGGCCATGCTCGGCTTTTGTTGTCACAGTACTTGTAAGTATGAGACTGGTGAAGAGGCTCGTCTTGAGAGGAAGGTATCAGCTTTGCCAGCATGAGTGGCAGCTGCAATACAAGCAGACGCAGAGTTTATCATTGGAAGTGCTGACCACCTGAAATAATAGCTGGTGCTTTAGGGATGACTGCACTCCCAGAATACATCACATATTGGATAGTACTGTCCACATATAGGATTTGGTGGGAGGAAATACTGCTATGTTAGACAGTTAAACTCCCTCGTATTCGCTCTCTGTCTTTTGTGCTTGATTGCCCTCCTCTAGACACACACTTACGCAAACACACAGGAAACTCTGCTGAGAATGTCAATGTTTCCTCAGGGCATCAGGACGGAGAGAGACCTTTACTCAAGTTGACGTGGTAGATCATCAGGACTGACGCGAACACACGCGCACGCATACAAACACACATCTTCCTTGTATTTATCCCTGTGGGGGTCGAGCTGTCGATAAGTTGAGCTGACAGTCTCCCCTTCACCTTGTCTTCCCTCTCCATCCTGCCCTCTTTCTCAACTCCTCCATCTCCCTGCCCTCTATTCCCTGTACAACTCCCATTAGTCTCTCTCCCACTGCTGCTCCCTGTAGGCCGAGGGAATCCCACGTTACCGGTAACGGTGGCTTAAGCATATAAAGCATGAGAAATTTAAACATCAGAATGATGATGTTAAATGAATTGTGGTCTTTGAAGTCTATTCAAGCCAGAGCTTAAATAAGTCCTCAACCAGGGTAGAATTTAATAAAGTTTATTTCATCAGGGCAACAAGTGTGCAGCAACCCTCCTTTTCTTAAAGTTTGCTTCGTTTGTGATACATGATGCACAAAAAGGACTGACAACATCTTCTTGTGTCGCGCTATAAAATAAGAGTCTGAGAAATAACTAAATAACTGCAGTAGTGATAACACATGCTAACATGCTAAACATTTGCCATAACAAAAGTCTGATTAGATCAGAGATGTGGATAAAGGAAGAGATAATGTCTAGATGGTTAACTTGGCAATGTTTTATAGCTACACTTTGTTTTATATGCTTCATTATACACATCATCCCACATTGTTAGACATGAGGATGATGATAAAGCATTTGAATTCACCAATTATAAACAGAAAAAAAACAACAAAACCCTCTCTGTATGGATTTTCAAGGCAACAAGATCCAACTACAACCAAAATGCTGATCGGACTCGGGAAACTAATATAGATTGAGGTTCTTGTTAAAAGATGCAGTGCATGTCCGTGAACTCCTAAAGCATACTTTGGCAAGAGTCCCATAATAGCTCTAAAATAACAATTGATCTTCTGTTAGCTAGAAGCTTAAAATGGCTTTTGAAAAACATGCACTTCACCAAAACTAATATTTAACTCATCAGACATTTCTCTCTCCACAGCACTTCTTATCAATGCGTTCTCACCCCAACTTGCTCTCGCTCTTTAAACTAAGGTAGTTGCTGGTGGGATTACAAACTGCCACCAGCTGCTGTGTTTCAAAACGCTGTGAAAGGTGCCTTTGTGCATTGGTATCTTACACGGATGTCCACTGACATAACACCAGTGTTGACAACTTTGGTTGTTTACCCAAGTGTCAACCTGGTGCATATTATACCGTCACGAAAGGTATTTTTTTGCGTTGTTATCTTACGCCCTGGCCACTGAATAGGCTGCTCTTTTCCTTGAATGAATGATTGTTTTAATAGAGTAGTAGCAATACATTTCATGAACTTTGGAAGTAGTTAAGTGGTTGTACATAAGTTTGACTGAAAGACCTCTATGTGAACTCGATATGGTTTGACCATATGAATTATGCAACATGTCTTAATCAGTCAGTACATTCTCTGTGGCAAATCCCCAATTGTTCATCATTTTCCCTGTGATGAAATTCTACTCCATGACAATCGTCCATTGATTGAACATAGAATTGGTCCTTCCATGTACGTCTTGTAATTGTCTTGTTCAGGTGGTACTAATCCAACAGAGCTCATGTCCATGTGATCTTTGTATGTTAGAGTAAAACATGTTTTTTGTATTCATGTGCTTGCATTCCAATCAGGAGCATCAGTGTAGTGCAAACTGACTTGCTCCTGAACACTGTCTGTTATATTTTGTACTCAGTTGGACAAAAACTCCCTACACATCCTCCTCTCCGTCCCCAGACCAGTAATGGAACTCCCCAAGCAGAAACGCAGTGGCCATTTTAAAGCAGGGCTGAATAAGGCGGTCAGTGAGGTGATAAATGATGGTGGCCGAAGAGGGCGATAAATCAGGAATATCCCTCATTCCCCTTCCCTAAAGAATTAATATACATTGAGGTGCATTTCACTGCATAGACTGTGACAATTTAATAGATTTTCTTTGCCTCTCGCTTATCCCCAAACCCCTTTTGTTAAAGCCCTGCGTGGAATTTTATATCATCTCGGGGTTATTATGTTGTGTCCAGAGAGAGATCTTATTGATATTTAGCTTCACAAGAACAACAATCTTTTTGTTCTTTTTTTTATATTCACTTCTGTGACAGAGCTGCATTATAAAACCTAATCTTCAGCATATGTGCTTCACTGTGCTTTTGATTAAGATCTTTTGACTCACAGTGTTTGACTTAATGAAGATATGTGGACACGGTGTATGTGCTTGTGTTCCCCTGTGTTGCTATACTGGGATGAGCTATGCTGAGACTCTCTCAACATTATCACTTCATTTCAATGCCTTTGTTTTCTGTACTGCGACGGCTGACATGAAAATGGGCCGAGTAGAGATGAGAGCAACCGAGAGAAGAGCAAAAGAAGATGTAGACAGAAGCAGTGAGAGAGAGAGAGAGAGAGAGAGAGAGAGAGAGAGATGACACTCTTCAAAGCTGTCAAGGGAAAGTTTGACTTTCACAGTTGGAATGCATAAACAAGTCAGCCTTCTCCTCTTCCTTTAAAACAACCCACATCGCTATCTGACACAAGATAAGCTTTGCTTTTTTCATTTCTGTATCATTGAAGTTCAGTTGCTTATAGGCAGTGACTCTGATTCTGTAAGACACCATTATTAACATTGATTGAAGAAATCTTGATCAATAGTGTACCCATACATTACCCCCACAGCTGCATCATATCAAACATAGATCAATGCATTCATTTCCCCTTACTGTATCTCTTTGGTTATTGCTCTTAGTCCTTTTTGCCATAAGGGGTGCTATATAAGTACAAATTTTAATTTTCCATTTTATATTTTCAGCATTAGTAGAGCGGGGGATGGGCGAATGTTTACTCAAAAGTCTAGAATCTTAGTGCTTACCCCTAAAGAAATCTAATATAATTGGGTAAGTGTCCATCTGTTGGCCTAATATTCATTTCAGAGTATCTAAGACCACATCTATCACATTAGAGCAGAGACTAGATCATTATGGCATGGATTCAGGTGTAGCAGCTAAACATCAATTTTGTCAACTCTTCTCTAGCATAGCAGAACAAAAATAGGTTTCAAGATTCGTAATGATGTCTATGCCAAATTCCTACTCAACCTATGTTCTCTAATTTAAAAGTAGTAACATTAGAGATCCTTTGCCTCTTTTTAGGTGGCCTTTGAAATGAGTCATCCTCAACATTTGTCACATTATGGTTTCAGAAAAATAAAGTAACTTGGAGAAAAGTTAGACACAAAATAGGATGTAGACTCTACTGTATGATTTTTATTACCTTGGCAACTATTATGTTTTCCTGAATGATGTACACATTTTTAGGCATTTTATTACCTGAAAAGGCTTGAAGCATAGTGTGTATTGCTGCCATAAATGGAGGGAAAAAACCCTCCCCTGGGGAGCTTTCCCCGGGGGATCCCTCTAGGTGTGGGCTGATCCCTGAATGTTCTTTGGTGTCAATCCATCTGATATGATAGGAGAAAGTTAAATTACAAAATGCACATTATGTAATACAGATTAGATACACACATACAGGTATAAATTAAGCTGCCGAAGCAGGAGGTAGAGTGTGATTTTCACAGGACAGTGAAAAATAATGGCATAGACCTATGTATGTAAAATTGCTACACAGACATGTTAATGAAAGCATCTGATACCAGGTTTGCATCCCATCTACCAGCAATTAACACTGGTTTCCTTTAGTAGCAATGACAGTCCATCTCTGCCCTAAATCAAGTGTAGTGTATCTTAAAGGGATAGTTCAGATTTTTTGTGGTAGGGTTATATGAGGTACCTATCTATAAACAGTATATTACAAACAGTAGATGTTAGTCGACATGTCCCTAGTTTAAAGAAGCAGACTGGAGTCATGTAAGCTAAACCGTTTACTACTTTAGAAAATTCAGCAACAAAATGTAATTTGGCCACCTAAAAAAGGCTATTACTTTTAAGTGTATGCTATATTTAGAATATTTTCATTGCTTAACCTAAATGTCAGACAAGTGCTTTGACAGTGACAGTGACAGTGACACTGGGAAAATGAAGCCGTTATTATATTGCTCTCCTCAGTGCCAGAATCCATTGAGGGGAAAAAGTGATTTAACATTGCTGAACACAGGGGGTGCTGGTCTACTACTGCCTTGATCAGTTATTTCTTTTGTGTCATTGTGTGACTTTTGCTTTTAGAGGGGCTTAGTTCAGATTCACCAAAGTCACATAATAACATAACTGATTGATGCAGCGGTAGACAAGTGGCTCCCCTGTTAAGTGAGCTAAAATTACCATTTTTGTCAATGGAGTCTGGTGGCCTTGATGAAAGCAAAGATAGGGGACTAAAGTTGTTAATTAATGGCTTCCCTGTCAGAATGGGCTGTCTGACCCCCATGCACAGCGGCAAACTATATGAAATACAATGATCGTGGCTAAGTACTTCATACGACCCCAATTCAGAAAATCCATATCCCTTTAAACATAGCTTGATAGATAAGAAAAGACATCGGATGCAGATATGTTCCTAGAATGCACTGGTGTTCATTGCGTTTTGCATGTGTTGCCTAAACATTTGATTTCACTGCTCTGTCATTCCTCATTATTTCCTCCTTTCTTGTTGTTGTCATGACTTCCCTACTCTTGTGGGAAGCATTACCTTTATAGCTGCTACCAGCTCACCGCTGGCCATAAGGAGATTATATGCACTCTAAAATATATATGCTCCCAAACTCCTTAGAGTAAACCCAAGATTAAATGAAAAAGGATATTGGTGTGAGTACACAGGTCACAGGCAGACGCAGACTGATAATATACATATTTTATGTTTGTTTACTATTCTAATGCCACACACACACACACACACAAACACACACACACATGCACACACAGAGGCACATAAGTCTACCCCACAGTGCATCTGAGGAGGGCCAGGGATCGATTGGGGCCAGGCATATGAGTATAACAAAGTGGACAAGTGTCCTTGAGCAGAGCAGAAACTGCATTAATAACCTCCAGTGATGACGGCCCACTTCGCTCTGATTGCAGCCATTCTGACTGTAGCTGAAAATGCGTCTCTGTAATACATGCGTTTCTGCAAATTGGTTTCCCGGCACTCATTGGAGAATCAAGAAGAATTTTAATTGTGCTTGGGATGCTGAGGAAGATGCAGCCAGAGCATCCAACCTGTTGTCATGAATCATGTTGCTGCTGAATACTTTCCACGCTCTGCTTTCTCTCTGACAGATCACTCACTACACATGCATCTGCCTTGTGTTTTCCAACTGTTTTTTCTTACTTGACCTGCTTGAAATAAGCCTGAACCCCTTCCTCCCTCCCATGTCTCCAACTCTGTACCTGGCCCTTCCTGTATTATTCAT
The DNA here is from genome assembly GCF_041903045.1 of Epinephelus lanceolatus. NCBI lineage: Eukaryota > Metazoa > Chordata > Actinopteri > Perciformes > Serranidae > Epinephelus > Epinephelus lanceolatus. The sequence goes on along the minus strand of NC_135755.1, from coordinate 30,584,789 downwards.
GGTGAGGCTGTACTTTATAAATGGAGTAGCTCAGGCGGCCCATTCAGCTGGCGTGCAATGGAGGTGACCATGGGCTGGCCTGGCAAAACTTTTCCACTCTAAGAGCTTTTAAAAGCAAAGGTGGGAGGAAAATTAGCAGCAGGATAACCCAGTGAAACGAAATGCTGTATCAACATTAAGGCTACAGCTCCACCACACACACACTCAACCAGAAGCCTTAGACAACCCTGACGAAACAAACAAGATCGCAGAGCTCATTTTTACCCCCGCACCCCTTCAAATGGTAGAAAATGTGCTTACAGCAGCAACGCTGTTGAATAATTTATTTGCATTGCGCTAGTTCATGTGTATGGTGCTTTGTTTTCTTAATTCATTCCATTCACTCAGAACTTATCAGTGTTTTAAAATTCAAGTGAGCTGGAGACCATGCTATGAATAGAGCTGAATTTCTATTTTGTTGTGTCAATAATACAAATACATGATAGGACTTAATTTAAGGTAATTCATCACACTCAGGATATTACTCTCCCATTGTGCATCGCAAATTGGAGATTTCATTCAAACTTCTCTTCCAAAATCAGGACATTTTCACCACCTGTTGTCTTCCTCACATTTTTGAATCAATAGAAAACGACCAATCTAAGATGATATTACAGAATGCCATCAGCATTAGCGGTTCTTTCATCGTGGCTGCCACAGATGTTGTTGCAAACCTCTCTGTCCATGACCACCTCTGATCTGGGACACCTTTGAGTGAGGTTGCCCTTCACCTTTCAATTCCATGAATGAACAGGCTGAAGAATAACTGTCCACTTACCTAGAGGGGAGATGAATGGGACATTTAAATCGCATTGAAATGCTGTGAAAGAAAAGAGAGAGGAGTTTGAATTGTTTCTCTCTCTTATTCGCCCTACCCCTCCACCCCAACCCACGCACACCACCACCACCCATGGTTCCTGCAGTTAAATTTAGCTGTCCTAATTCCTGTTATCACCTCTCTTTTGTTACTCATTTCAATTTGGCATTGGTATAAATATTATGTTATCTATGAAGCCAGCATAGTTTAGTTACTGCACCTCATTAGTAAAGGACCACGGTTGCTCCATATTAACCTCAGATTCAGTCTTTGTTGTGTATCAGTCGATCATACACCGTCTCTAAAGATGCACAGGTGAAAATGTATTGATAGGGCATGTCCATTATTTATTCATCTTTTATTTTTGAGATGTTTATATCATTGTGTAGCTTCTTAGTTATGCTCCTTATATATTTGGATCCAAGTTGAAAGTTTGTATGTTTTAGCGCCAAAAAGCTGTTTCCTAAAGCTCCTCTTAAAACATTTTCCCACGACTTGACATGTTTCTGCATGATAACACTGCTACATATACTGTAAGCCCTCTAGCCCAGCTTATGTACCTCTCCATGACTTAGCCAAGCCTTCTTTTAAAATTGTGTGTTATAAATCGTCCAAATTATTCCTCCAACCCTCTAACTGGCACATAAGCAAAGCACAAACCAACAAAGTAAGTGATCGAAGCAGTGTTAGACCAGTAACTTCCTTGTTCTGCAGTGTTTTTCAAAGGAGTTTGGTGGCTTTAAGGAGAGTGATATAACCAATGCTCTTGCATACCTCAATGACAGAATAGGTTAATTTCCACATATATGACCCCAAAATGCACATTACAATTCAAATGGTTGCAGTTTTAAATACGTCCTCAGCATTATGAAGTGGTTGCTGTAACGCTATAAAACTTCGTGGTTAGGTTTAAACAACGGAACTAAGTAGTGGTTCGTCTTAGAAAAAAAACATCATGGTTTGACCCTAAATAAGTGCTTGTGTCGCCATCACATAAGTCAATTTACATATGTCAGTAGCATAGAATGCTACACATAGTAGCATACTATGCTACATTGTTAACAAAAGCAGTCAACGTTAGCTTTGGGCCATGAACACCAGTCTCAAGTCTCAAGAACTCTTCCATCATTATTCAACGTAACACTGACTGTCTCTGTCTATACTACATTACCTCACTTCTTCCACTGCTCCCATAATAATTACTAAGGCCACTAGAGGGCACCACCTTAGAATAACTGTAAGAATGGGTTGAAATAAGTTTTTTTCTTGTAAAAACCTGGATATAACAGCTTCAGTTCCGTGTCAGAAAGGCTGTCTGACAGCAAGATTAGGCAGTGAAAATATTACACTGACTGTGGGTAAGTGCCTCATGAAAGCACACATCAAAAATCCGCACCAACTTTCAGTTACTGTTATTATTTTTATCATGATTACTATCAGCAATTAATCAGAGTTTTATCAAAATTGCAAAACGGACTAGTGCGATATCCAAATCGCAGCAGGTGTGATAATACTGAAAGGCAAAATATGTGTCAAAATACCATTCTTAATGAAGTGTTGTGGTGCTACAAATATGTTCCAGCCTACATCCAGCCTATTCTGCAAACTTAAGGAAAACAGATCCTCTGAAAGAAAATTGCACCATGATCATTTTAAAACATTTTTTATGAAAATCATTTCCTCTAACATCATGACTGATATCCCAATTGGAAGATTAGTCAAAATTATTGCAATTATTATTATTTTTCTTTTTTTCAAATCTTTGAGCCCTAATAGTGATGGCTGTTCTAATCTACATCACTCCTTTTGCTACGGGCTGAGTGGGTGATTCCATTTAAAAACCCAGAAAAGAACGCAGATGGACCCACTCTTTAAGTAGCAATTGAGTTAAAAGTAATTTAAAATGACATTACATCAGGCAATGCATCATCTCATGCCCATCATACTGGAAAGTAATGTTGGGCATTTTCACCTCCACTGCCCTTAGTAACACTTTCACTTGCTTGGGGGCATAAAAGTTTATTTTTTCTGTGTATTCTTTATGGACAATCGTAAAAATACTGCTGTTACTCAATAAGAAATATCCCTCTGCTTTCCCTCAATGATTTTCTGTTTTATGGTGAGCTTGACTTTCCAATAGATGGCTTCCAGACTCCTAAATTGGCCTATCTTTGCTTCTTGGCACAGATGGAGCATGCATGAGTAGTCTGCATACAGGCATTAAGTGCGTTTCGATCTAAAAGCCCATCAGTGCGACTCTCCTCAGCGTACAAATGTGCACACAAGCCCATGTCCATACCCTCCCTTTACACACACACACACACCCACACACACAAACACATAGCCTAATAAATATTGCCCCCCCCCCCCCCCCCCTATTTTGTGTCATTCCACTCCCCGGAGAGAGGCCCATATCGACAGGCAGCACAGCTTTGCTTGATCAATAGTTTCTCTCTCTGCTTCTCCCCTTCTGTCTCTCGCTCCCAGCACATCTCACACATATCTCAGTTCCCCGTTCTCCCTCTGATCTCCTAGCTGAATTACTTCTCATATTGAGCATATAGCCAGAAAGCACAAAAGCTCCAATCAATCTCATTTGGTTTCATTTTCAATCAATTACCCAGTATCCTGCATGTTGGAATCTGGCGGGAAGGCAGGCAAGGTGGGTCCTCTGCATTTGATTGTATATCACAGAAATTTTCATTGGCAAGGTGCACGGTGCCTCAGCCCTGATTTGCACAGCCAGTCCCCGTCAGCAGCGCTATAATGTGCTGCTGGGAAAAGGCCAAAAGGTCATATGGAACCATTTAAGTCCAACTAGATTGAATACAGCTGCAGCACTCTGTAGCCTGCACTCTTATGACGAGTGAGTAAAACTGAAGCATACTTGGAGATTAGATGCCTCTCCCAGCTGCATACATATTCAAAAACAATGTCTTATCTCATGAATCATAGTGCCTCAAGCATTGAGATGCCTCGATACAGTAGAATATATAATAGCAGCTGAACTGACATCATAGTCATCTGTGATATAATTACTGCTACTACAGCTGCTAATGAAAACACAAAAATAATTCTAGTGTCATTTGTTATTTAAAGTATGTTTTGCCTCTCCTTTTTCTTGTGTTAAGGGCTTTCCATTGAAAGCAAGAGCAGTTTTGATCAGTTCTACAATAACCCTATGTTGAAGAACGATTCATTGATTATATCAGAGGTGAATGCAGAGGAGACTTTTAATTAAAGGCCAGCATTGGCAAAATGATTCAGTGTCCTGATTTAGAATATAGCACATGAAGGAAAGTGTGATGAGAGTGGGAGGTGGAGAAACAGGGGATGTGGAGGAAAAAGTGCAGGCCTACAGGTCCCCCCTGAGGGCCCAGCCACAGCTTTGTGTAAATACACGGCAGCAGTGCACAGCAGAGAGAGAAGTCTCCCGCTCTGAAGCGAGAAATCCGGTCATTTTAGGGAGCTAAAATATCTGGAATGCCATCTCCTCCCAACCTTTTTTCTTCTTTTATTTATTTTATTTTTTTTTTTACCTTTTTGAAGTCACAGCGCATTGGGAATTGTCTGGACTGGTTTAAAATGTGTTCGGCTGCATTTGAATTATCTCAGAATCAAGATCCGCAGGCTAAAGACAAACTTGTAACTCTCCCTGTATGTGTTTTTTGGAGATAATTTCCAATGCGCAGGCAGTGTAGTGGATGAAAGAAGGGGATGCAAAATGTAAACGGGGGAGAAGATTAAGGAGAAAGGAAACTGCTACTATGTATAGTTTCAGTATCTCACACCCCATCCGCACCCGTCATTGGTGGCATTTGGGGCTGTCAAGGACCAAAAAGGGAGAAAATCCCAACTTTTGATGCCTGGCCTAGCTGCAGTGATAAAATATTGAAGTGGTTTTCAGCTCGCAGTGCAGTCGCCACTCTTTAGATATATTCTGCTTCAAGATAAAAGGCTGACCCCCCTACTGCTGCTATACTTCACCTCACCCTTTCTCATCAGTTACTCTCCCTTTGTCTTACTTGTTCTCTCAGTGCCCTGCTCACCTTGTCTCATAGTTGTTCTTGCCCTAGCACACATATTTTCTGCCTGTCTTTGTGGGAGAGAGTGAAAGAGAGAGCATGAATGACACGATAACAAATAATAACTGGATGGTTTGTCTCACACTAGCCGGTTTATAAGCTCATACGTGTGTCCGTTTGTGACACAGTTCACACTAAGCCTTTAAGTGCATCTTGGCTGATCTCTAAGTGATCGTGTTTTTCCACTTAACTGACACACTGCACCACATTTACAGTTAGTGTGTCTACTGTATTGTTGATTGAAATGTGTCCCTGACTACAAGCAAGGACTGCCCAGTCAGCTATGTGTATGGCATTGGAATTCAGGGCAATTCAAGTGTTTTAATGAATGGTGTTGGATCCACAGCCACTCGCAGACACTCTCTTTCTGTATGTGCTGGCAATTAAAATGTGGCCATCTTTGTTGGTAATAACATGATGCAGTGTACCGTAAACTATGACAGCAGTGTCCCTGAGACAGAATGTGCGCTTGGAAGCTAACTCCAATCAAAAGTGGTCACTCGAGAGACATTGGCGACACGCTGATGCCAGGTGTGAACTGTAATCCACCTCAGAAGGATGTGGACACAGTCTGGATGTTTCCAGCTCGTTTGTTTTCTGACAATGCTGTGTGCACTTCAGGCTGTGGGCAAGAACCAGCAATCTCAATTCCCCTCATGCCTATGCCTCTCTTTCCCCCCCTATCTGACTCTCAATCTCTCTGTCTGTCCCTCTCTCTCTACCCTCCTCCTCCCATATGGCAGTGATTCATCACAGCAGTGAAACTGTGAACACAGGCCGACTGGCCAGTGAGTAGCGTATGGTAGCTACAGCTGGCACTTATTTAAAAAAAAATCAGACAAAAGAGGGAGGTAGAGAATGGTTTCTTTGCTTTCTTTTTTTGTTGTTGTTGTATTTTTAAGTATTTTTAAAATTCACGTGACCTGTCAAGACAAGCTCCCTCCTAAGTTGATGCCAGGCATGTGTTGGCCCACCAGTCCTTTATTTTTGAGGTGCATACCAGTGGTAATATTATACTTTGTATGGTGATATACACTCTTTCTAAATAACTTCATACTTTAATACCAGGGATGGGCTGGGAATGAAAAATGGCTCTGGACTTTTGACTCAGACCAGCCCACCAGTCCCCCCCAGCGATACACCACCACCCACGTAACCCACGCCACACTTTACATAAACAAAACTACTAAACAACATTTCTAACAATAACTTTAGTGAAATAAATATAAAATAGGACAAAGGGTAGGTGTTGCCAATATGAGAAGGCTGGCTAGAAGGAGCACATACTGGCACAGGGATCCTAGCTCTGGCTCAGATCTGTCCATTGCAGATGGACTACCCTCAACCTGGCTGAGTAATTAGTATAAATTAGTATATTAGTATAATAACATTCAATAAAAAGCACAATGTAATAGTTTCTACAATAGAATAATGTTAGTATGATATTAATTCATCAATATTATTTCCTCATTAAATCCCTGTGCAAGAAAAATGCTCTACATTTGTGGTTAGTCTCTAATTTGTTAATGCAAAATACTTAATTATCAATAATCAGAACCATTCAGTTTGCTACTTTTTTAAATCTCCCACCCCATCAAGGCTGTGATTGGTAGATCCACAAAAAGTGACACTGATAAGCACATCTACTTTATGAACAGCTGAATAGGTTTCAACATAAGGCCCCTGATATAGCTAAAAAGCTAGCAAGGCAAACCTTGGTTGTCTTATCCCTGTTTTCTTCCGTCTTATCGCTGTAGCTCCAGAACCTTGACTAACAGTTGAACTGGTATCACTGCGCTCACTGGGCTGTGCTCTCTGCTCTCCCTCCTCTCTGCTGCCAGTGGCTTCAGACTCACTAGGCCAAGATGACTGACTGGTAACAGCTCCAAAGGAATAAATAGTTATTTTAAAACATTTGGCAGAGTTAACCTCAAGGGACTCCCTCAGCTGTTCAGCACTACCTTTTTTTTTCTTTTTGTTTGTCCATCTTGCTCTACTCCATGATTTCTTCAAATGTCACCCTCTAAGCGAGATGGGAAAGGGACCGGGCCCAAAGGACTGGAGTAATTGGCTTGGAGAAAGAGGCTGACAGGTGTAATACCCAACCACTGTGGGCTCGTCTGGGGCAGTCAACCACACTGCGCCTGGTTATTTTTATATTTTGCATTGCATTGGTCCATTTGTTAGGCAGCCCAGCGAGAAAACTCCCTCTGCTTCAGGTGGCCAGTCCCAGTATGACCAATACATAATAAATAGCCAGTGATGGACATGAAGTTGGTGTAGCTTTATCCTGTTAAAAAGAAATATGCAAATAGGCTTTCAGATCAGATTTTCCATCCATCCATTTTCTAACCGCTTATCCTCTTGAGGGTCGCGGGGGGGCTGGAGCCTATCCCAGCTGACTTTGGGTGAAAGGCGGGGTACACCCTGGACAGGTCGCCAGACTATCGCAGGGCTGACACATAGAGACAGACAACCATTCACGCTCACATTCACACCTACGGACAATTTAGAGTCACCAATTAACCTAGTCCCCAATCTGCATGTCTTTGGACTGTGGGAGGAAGCCGGAGTGCCCGGAGAGAACCCACGCTGACACGGGGAGAACATGCAAACACCACACAGAAGGGCTCCCACACCAGAGATCGAACCAGGAACCCTCTTGCTGTGAGGCGACAGTGCTAACCACCATACCACTGTGCCGCTCTAGATCACATTTTTATGTTTTTAAATTAAATTTTCCATACATTGTCATTTTGTTACAAACTCTAGATGTCTGCCATCCTCATGGGATCATAGTTTTTATTTCTGATGGCAAGCAGCCACCATCTCCCTTGCCCCACAACAGATATTCAGAGGCAATGAAATGTGACAGCTTGGCGTATGGCTATCATTAAAAAGAGCATTACAGAAACTGATCATGCCCACTATAATGATCAAGTTGAATGGTTTCTTGTAATTTGCTGTACAGCTTTTGTTTTCTCTTAATTTATTTTTTTTCACAGAAAAATGATGAAATGTAAAAATACATTGAAGTATATCTGTGAAAGCATGGCCTTACTCTTTACACTTAGTGCTGCAGTTAATGGAATGAGTGCAATATTTTCAAATAATTAATAGGAGAAAAAATAAGATACTACTTTAACCATTGAATGATACATAATAAAATAGGCAGTGGGAGTGTCATTTCTTTATTGCTTTTTAAAAACGATTAGAAAGGACACCAAATCACATGAGAGAAAGCATGCAGTCTAGAAGGGAAAGAAGTGGAGAAGGAATGATGAAAGAGTAAGAGAGGAGAAAAAGGAGATCCATACTGTAGGAGGAGATCGTTTCCTCACTCCCAGTGGTCTCCAGAGAACCAGCAGTGCAGCAGGAAAGAGGAGCACGAATCAGCAGAGCACACTCTCACACACACACACACACACACACACACACACACACACACACAGACAGACACACACACACACACGCGCGTGCGTGCACGCACCATGTTCAGAGTGTTTCTAGATAATAAGCAGAGTTTTTAAAACATTCCCCAATATTTTTCTTATTCATCTTCCTGATTCTTTTTATCCCTCCCACACCTTATCCTTCTCTCCTCTATACATCCTTACTTAAATCGTACTCCTTACTTTTTTTTTACACACTCACTTCCTCCTTATTGCTGTCTCTCTCTTCCCACCCCAACTGTGACTCAGTTCCACCTTTAATACTTGCCTCATACATTTCCTCTTCCTTTCTTATCTCTGCTTCCTCTCCATGTCCCATGTTGTTTCTATCCCTCTTCCCATCTTTTCTTCACTGTCTCATCTCACTGAATTCCCCCCTCCATTTTCCCCTGCTCATCATTCTCTTTTCATCCTTCCCTCATTTCCACTGTACTCCCCTGTAGCTGTAGAGTACATAAATGAGGTGATGTAAGAACTGGTGAACATCGGAACTTTTACACAGGGTTTCCTGGATTTTTTGTCAATTTTTTGTCAATGTGTGTCCTTAAAAGCTAGCTAGCAGAGCAGAGACCTCAGTCTAGGTGGCGGTAATGCACCTTGACACTGGTTGCCACATGCCATGATGGAAAAATAGAAGACAGAGCAACCTCAGTGTACTTGTCAGTCAGTTAGACAGCACAGATGGCAGAGAGTGATCGGAGCAACATAGCTCAGAAACTGACAAGAGTGTAAATTGTTACGATATTCGGATGAAATAATGTTTCGTTCTAACAAAATGATGCTTTAACCTAAACGCAAGTTAGTTTCAGGAGGTTGCCTCTAATATTTGGTAGCCAACTGTTACATCAAGCTGGTAATTCTGTTTTAAAACACTTTGCACACACAAGTGCATCAACAGCAATCTTGAAACCACAGATCCCCCCCACATAACAAATCCCAATTTAACCCCTGCCTACATGTATACCATCACTGTCTCAACCTCTTTATCAGAGCTTACCCTTGTGTTTTTCCAATTTAACACTGGACTACAACATGGACCCCTGGGTGTCACAAGGCCTTATCAAATTATCTGGACATAAAAGGGTAAAACAGATGGGGCAGGAGGTCTCAGGGAGGCCGCAAAGAGGGGCATTAAGAGGAAAATTTGTGCATCAATTTATTGAGTATCGCTAGTCTGTGTGTGTGTGTGTGCGCGTGTGTGTGTGTGTGTGTGTGTGTGTGTGTGTTGGGGCAAGTCAATAGTCAGGTTGAGAAGAGATAAGAGGAGAGAGCAGGTGATTTGAGTTTAAGATGCAGTCTGTACGCCCAGCTCTGAGAAATCACTCAGGCTTTGAACCCTGTCTTTACTCTAGTTTAATTCATGAAGTAGCCGTGGTGTGTGTTTGTGTGTGTGCGCATGTGTGTGTGCATGCCGAATTTCAGACAGAACAAGGAAGAAAGCAGCGAGGAGACAGAGAGAGATAAGTAAGGCAGATCTGCGTGTGCGGGGCAAAGGAGGAGAGCGAGGCACTCAGCTCTAGTGGAATCCATCTTAGCTGGGCTCTAGTGGAATCCACTCCACTGTCTTCATTTTCATATCACTCCTACTTACTTTCCTTGTATCAGGTAATCAGTGATCTGCCTTTGCCTTGACTTTTGACTGTATTTTGTCTTTTTCTACATTCAGGGTGATAACCTTATATCTTTCTGTCACCTTTACAAAAGCTGAGATAGGAAGTCTTCTTTTAACTTGACATTTATACAATTTTGACATGATATAAGTGTTTCTGAAAAGGTTTCAACTGAAGAGACAGACATTCAGTTGTGCTGTTTTATTTGGTCACAAGGGAACAAAGCAGCAAATGCTGATTGCTTTTCTGCTCTGATTTGATTTGCTCCAAAAAACATGGCTTATTGGCTTTCCCTCTTGACACCTAATGTTCTTTATATTTCCCTCACTCTCATTCTGGCTAAGACTGAATGTTGAATCAGAACTCTATTCCAAGGTTAAAGGTTGATTTGGTAATTGCAGTCATCTAAAAAACAACAAGTGACTGTTTTATATGCAGCGCTTGAGAAAGTAGCTTTTTGTGTAGGTACCAGTGTTGGGCAGTAACACATTTCAGTAATAATATTAGTTACCCTAAAACCATTTAACTCCATAAATATAACTTTTGTCATCACCCCACTGCTGACTTGAAATGCCGCATTCCATCAGTAGATTCATTTTTGTGATTGCCATGCTGCACATGCACGTCACAATGCAGCAAGTTAGTTTGGAGGATGGAAACACTTACCTTAAGTGGCTGGAAATACTGCTATTGCTTTGATTTTGAGTAACAAGCTCAACAGTGGTAAATAGTAAATGGACCTGCATTTGTATAGCACCTTTCTAGTCATCTAGTGACCACTCAAAGCGCTTTTTACACTATGAGTCACGTTCACCCACACATTCATACACTGGTGGCCGAAGCTACCATACAAGGTGCCACCTGCTACTCAGTTTTACACACCGATAGAACAGCCATCTGGAGCAATTTGGGGTTCAGTATCTTGCTCAAGGATACTTCAACATGCAGCCTGGAGGAGCCCGGGATTGATCTTTTGTTTGGTTGACTACTCGCTCTACCTCTGAGCCACAGCCGTCACAGTAGTAGGTTCATTGATATCAAACTAAACAAAAGACTTTATTTTTTCTCATAATGATGAGGTTTGGATTAAACTAATTGAAATGTTAAGCAGGTAAAGAAAATGAACAAAAGTAAACCATTCCCCTATCCGTCTAAATTATTAAATCGAATTTCAACTCATTGGGCTAGGCAGGATGTCTCCTCTAACCCCTCTTTACTCACAAGCAGAGTGTTCTGACCCCAGGTCAAATCAGACTTAATGAAGTTCACATCTCACCAGTATTGTCGACCCTTTGACACATGTATCTCCACCTCAGCCAAAAGCCTTTTTGGTAACTGATTAAGTCCCCTCTTTGGAGCATATTTTACTGCCATACCTAAACCATTACGGTAGTTCCCCGAAGGCTTGATTTGTGCAGCAGGATGCCAAGGCTTGCCCGGCAAATGGGAAGTAAAGACTGTGAGGCACTCAGCTCTGAAATCCATCTTAGCTGGGCTCTGGTAGAATCCACTTCACTGTCCAAAACAGACTTGATGAAGTTCCCATCTCACCTTACCTATATTGCTGACCCTTTGGCACCTGTATCTCTGTTTTGGTAACTGATTTAGATCCCTTTTGTAGCATATTTTACTTCCATACCTAAACCATCATTGTAGCTCCTAGGAGGTTTTATTTGTGCAGCAGGATGCCAAGTCTTGCCCGGCAAACGGGTAGTAAATTATTAATAATAGGCCTAAATGAGACTGTTAGTCATTGGCTGAAAAGCAGAGGTCTATGTGTGTGTGCTGGCTCGCTTTTCTGCATTCAGTCACTGCGGGGATAATTATTTAAAGGGAAAGAAATTGGGGAAACAAAGAGAAAATGGCTGCAGAAATAGAGAGGGATGATGGTATGGGGAAGGAAATTGGGATGTAGACGGCATGTGGAGAGGATGAATTGCATAATTAAAAAAGTAGCCAGCACATATTGATTGCGCAGATCCTGAGATAGGATTGTGAAAGAATGTCCTGGGAGTGGAGCTGTCCCCAGGCCAGAGTGAGAGATAGCAAGGGCATGGGGCAGGGATAATGAGCTCCTACAAATGGAAACTGCTGCTCATTTAATACACGGTGATCTGTTTCATTTTGATGGAGACGTGCAAAAGAGCATGAAGGCACATACAGTATATCCATACATTTAGCCAGAGAAATGCAGATATTGACATGCTACCATGCAGACATATCGCAGATACACAGGCATACTTGCAAACATAATCAGTATTCTCGTGATACAAAAGGCACGAAACGGCACATGCACAGATCTGCACACAGACAGACATTTAATTTGTACATCCTGTTTCCGTGAAAACTGTAGGCATGCTGTCCCTTTATTTTGTGTCACCTCCATTTTTTGGTACCGCAGGCTGTTTAGGAAGCCAAAAAACATTGTGTGTGCCCCAAGGGAGGCAAAGTGAAAGTAGAGAGAGGGAGAGAGAGACAGCAGTCTCCTGTTCAGCTGAGTCAATTTGGCTGCTGGTCTCCTCTCAGTGTGTTTGAAGTGTGTTTGTTGACCCATAGACCCACAGCACTAACATCCACCCATGAGTTTAGATTTACCCTGCTGGCAATTGTAAGCAATAGAGCACAAGAGAGATAAGGGGAATGTTGAGAGAGCGGCAGAGAGTTGTTGAGATGTTTTTCATAAAAACTTTCAGTCCAGCTGCTACAACAACAAATAGTGACTCAATATAAAACCAGTTAATGAAAGATTTAGCATTTTAAAATGTCTTGTTTTGTTGAAATGCTTATGTTTGATTCTGTGAAGGCCCTTTTTAAGAATTGCAACAGGACCTAAGGCAGTTATCATTTTCAGATGACTGCACATGGAGAACCTTAGGCAATATTTTATCATGGCTGCCTCTAAATCAACACATACATCTAAATATATTTTGGGATAAGACTCATAGGCTTCTCCTCAGGAATAGCAATTTTTTTAGTAGCATAGAGCAGACAAACCAAATGCTGGCTCCGAGTAGGGTCATTTGCATTTCCGTGTTGGCAATTGTAGTTCTGCTACATGCTTGGCACACGGGATAAATTTCAGTTGGTTGCAATCTGTAATCTCACCACTAGAGGCCTTTGAATCCTACACACTGGGGCAGAAGATATTAGCAAGGTCGTTTTTATGGCATTGTAGTTTAATGTGAAGCTCAGCACTGGCTCAAACACATTTTGGCATCAGCATTAGTGGAATGTCACCGAGTACATTTACTCAAATAATGTATATGTAACTCAGAAAAGCCTTTAAGGTACATAAAGTATTTGCTTCATACATAAACCGATTCATGGGTTAGTTGATATTTTGATAACTGATGAAGTAATTTCTTTTCATGCAAAACAACCAACCATTTCATGGTTCCAGCTTCTCCACTGTGAAGATTGGCTGCTTTTCCTTTTCAGTATTGCAATTATTTTCATTTATATATTATAAAACAAGCATTGTGAAGGTGTAACTTTGGGCTATGAATTTAATGGAAATGATCATAAATTCTACACAAAATTGTTAAAATTAGCTTCAATTCAACAATCAGTGAAATGCTGCTCAAGCATCAATAATAATAAACTAATGCTTTAAAATATAATAGTTACATAGTATAGTAACAGTCATAGAGGCCATTTTCCTGTGTTTAGTATGTTTACTTCCGATACTTTGATACTTTTACAGTGTGGTATTAGTACTTTTTTTTATTGTAAAGGATCTGAATACTTCCTCCACCACTGGGTATTGCTATATGTATTCTTCCCTTACATCTATTTCCATGCACCTCTTGCCGCCCTGTTGTGCAGAGAGGTTCTATGGATAGAGCTTTGTCTTACATCAAAATGTCATCGTCTCCAGCTACAGCTTGTGCTTTGTCAGATGACACACTGCCTTCAGAGTCAGCAGGATGATGGTGTGTGGCGTGTTGTTTTCACAGCTTAAATCTCTAAGTCGGTCAAGTTTGCCGTCTCGGTCTCCCACAGGTACCTCGGCAGTGAGAAATGTCGGGTGACAGCGTCAAAGACTTCAAAGGAGGGTTCACGTTTGAATGCTGAGGGAGCGCAAAACCCTGTACAGAGGGACACATACTCAGGAATGCATAAACAAAGACAAGTGTACAAGTGTAGACACATGCTCGCACACCGTCTCACAGGCGCGTGCACACTCTCTCAAACACACGTGCACACTCATTTACTCCTGTGTCCTCTGACTCAGTCTTTCAGCTTGTCTTTGTTGAATTTATCAGCATAATCCTTCTGTCTTTGCTTGTTCAATAGAGAAATGGAAAAACTAAGCCAGAGGGGGGCGAGGGGGGCGGGAATGGGAGAGACACAGCCGCAAAGTAGTAGGAAGGAGACAGGACATTAAAATGCATGGCTGCCCTTGCCAGTTCCGATAAAGCTCACAATACACCGGCATCAAATTCCATCAAATAGTCATCACTGCAGACGGTATATAGCAGGCAGAGGGTCTTAGCACTGCATCCAAAAGCCCTGTTCATGGAGCTTCATGTGCATGTGTGAGTGTGTCAGTGTGTGCGGTCTGACCTTCCTGCAGGCCACTCTATGTCCTTGTGTTCAGTGCTGCCACCCTTTGACCGGCACTAATGGCATAAAGCACTGCCGCTGACAGTGGACACACACACCTGGCCTCACTCTAATGCAGAATCCCCCATGGTCAATCCCAAACACCTCTCCCTCTCTTATCCCTTTATGATTCTATACTCCTCCTGTATTCCCTGTCTTCCCCTCTCTCACTCTTCACATTCCACCTCTGTTCTCTTTCTGTAAGCCTCATTGCCTGCCCTGTACTGTACCTGCCCGGAATCCTAAAGGGACATTGCAAGAGTGCCACTTCCCGGCAACAAATGCGCACCCACACAGAAGGACACAAACACATTTACTGATCAACTAACCCTCCCCTGCTCTCACCTGGCCTGCAGGGGTGTATAGTATGTGTGTGTGGAGGAGGTGGAGAGTTAGCAGAGGCGGGGGAAAAAAGGAAATAGGCTGTCAATACTTGCTCTGGGCTGAGAAAATGTCAAAAACAGACATGGCAGATGGACTGAGGGACACTGGGTGCTCTCTTCACGGTGTACTGCCTCGCTGATCGATCGTGAATAGCCCTCGGTCAAGGCTGATTCAAAGTCAAAGTATTGCATGTTAAAGATGCAACCTGCTGTTGAGGCTGACCTTTGCATTGCGGGGCTTAGTGTGTGTGTATGGTGTGTTTCCTGTAAGGAAATGTGAAATGAATGCCAGATACAAACTGAAAATGTGAGCTACCATGTTCTGCCGGTGTCAATACTAGCCTGAGGTGGCACCGATCAATCTCAGAGATCAAGATTAATTTAATATCCTGATCTCTCCAAGACTTGGTTTGTTTAGACTGCGTAAGGTTGAAAGAAACGTCAATAACAAGTTCAAAATGACACCTCAGGCAACACTGTATTTCCCTATCTCCATAGTGAAAAATCTGTAAAATGCGTCTGCTCCTTTAGTTAATAAGTTAAGTTTGTAATTGAGGCAGGCACAAGCCGCCACGCCTTGAGAAATGTGGACATAAAGAACAAGGCTTGTTGTAAGCAGGTAGAGTTGTGTGTTTAAAGCAGAAAAAATGGATTCCAGGGTTTGATACTGACATTTTAACTTGGTAAATAAGACCAGTAATTAGCCAGCTATCTGCAACAGGTTTTTGCCCTTTCACGGTGGCACCCAAGCAGCCATAAAGCCGGGGCCAAGTTCAGCTGAGCACAAATACCAGAGCATGAGGCAGGGGAAATAAGCGGGTTGAAATGCCTCTGTGCGCTCTGCCTTTTTCCTCTCAGATGATTGATGGTGGACATTGTTCTGTGGCTTTTAGTCACAGGCTTGTAATTGCTTTTTGATATTGTTACAAATGAGAAATTACTCTGTCCCATTACCAGCGCTGGAGATAAACAATAGGGAGGCTTCAGCAGAGTAGGACGATAAGGCAGTGTTTACAAAGGGAAAGTACCGATGTTCACATTCCATTTATTCAAACTGAGTTACAAAATGCACAGTGGATGAAGTAAAGTAGATAGCACTGAGATAGTTTGATACCTTAGGATGTAAATTACTAAGAAATGCATGTGCTCTATCATTTCACAAAACTACACTGGCAGACAAGAGTAATAAATAAAACTCAAATAAAAGATATATCATGGCGAGAAGACAAACAGAACATTATTCAGCCACCTGAAAAAATCAAGGCATGTCTTTAATGCTGCAGAGCACAATATTTTTTTAAATATAATAACGGTCCCTGTGCAGCTCATCCAATCCTGTGGTAAACAGCCTCAAGGAGTTATATTAATGGTCCCTGTTTCTTCATGTCAGGCCTTGTGTAAGTAATGTCCTGGAACGTTGCTCACTGTTCCTTCCTGCCCCCTAACAAGACACCTCCCAACCCCCACAGCCGCCACCTTTCTCACCCCATCTCCTCCCAACACCCTCCCCCTCAGCCAACCGTGGCAACCACACCAACACAGCAAGCAATGCTAATCACCTATTACTTATCTGATCCATCACAAATGGAGGTGTGCCATGGTGATGGGTGACAGATGAAATGGAGGTGGTGTGTATGTGTGATCAGGTGCTGGGTGTTTGTGATGGAAATCTAATACTCTGAGCACTAGGGATTATTATCCCAATTATCAAGAGCATGGACATGATCCTGTCGACACTGGTGACATTTCCGATACATCATTGTCACAGAGAATATAACCCAGTGTGAAATACAGCACATGCATTAATGGCCTGTGTGACAATGGTAGCCTGTTTGTTGGGTTGTCGATTGCTCCGCTGGAATAGGCGAGACAAGTCCACGTCAGGGCAAGTCTTAATAAGCAAATGGTTAGCTCGTGGCAAATCTTAGCAAACCATTATTTTTACCCAGTATTGTAATGTTTTTTCTTGTAAAGATTTGTACAGTGTTTAGTACTGTCAGTGTCTGGATCTAATAGTTAAATGTTCAAGTTGTTGTTGTCTATGCAAGGCCTCGAATATTAGGAAATACCTCATTTGCATATTCAAAGAAAAAGTGTCTGAATACTTGTTATACCAAAAATTATTTTCTTTATGTTAAGTCAGTAACTGGGGAAGTTTTATGGTAATATCTATGAGTTAATGTTTTTATCCTAGTGTCTTATTTTTTGTCTAAAAATGTATGGAATTTTATGAGACATATTTAAATGACATCTTCTAAAAATGATTTTTTTTATTATAGTTTGAGCCAAGACTCTCAATTTCAGTGGCACTTATGTACACCAGACTTTGTAGTTTTATTCCAGTCTATATTCTGAAGGCCTTTACAGAGTGGTTTGTTCATATATCATTCATAGCTTGATTAATACAACATTTATTCCTGAAAACATGGGGAAAATAGATTTTTCATGGCTGCTGAAGGTTTTTTTCTGATTTATGGAGTAATAAAAAATGATGACCAAAAATTCCCTCAGTAAAAACCTTTGACTGTAATATGATAAGAAAATGGAAGGAATTTTGACCCTGGCTTTATCCAATGTTCATTTAAAGTTCTGGAAACGTGTGCTGATCAGCGCATATTTAATAAGATAATACCTCATTAGCATATTTAACATAATCAGCTGAAGTTTCATGGTGGTATATTTTAGTTAAAAATGAAACACCATTGTCTTCCTTGAAATGTGAAGTGACTCACATCAGGCTAGTCCATGCTAAGGCTTAAATCCTTGTTTCTGTGGCTTAAGTCTGAATCCAGTCCATGTTTCTAAGTCAAGTCCACAGCCCTGACTTACATCCTCTAACGGATCAAACAGGGACATTTCTAACACACTCAGAGAATGTCCGATCAGACACTTCTCATTAATCCGAACCACTTCATTCCCCATCCACCTTCCTACTGCTCTCTCTCTTTCTGTCATTACCATTTCTCTTTAACTTAGAGATTGGCAAATCCTATGCCATTGCATCAATACAACAGTGTAGAGTGGCAGACCTGCAATTGGCTTATGAAGACTTGTGATCCAACTTGGCTTTTTACCTACAAGAACTTTAGACTTAAGTTCACTTGACAAGACTGGCATGATTTGGACTGATCTCAATCGATCTCAGACTTGGATTGCCGAGTCATGTCAAGTCAAGACTTAAAACAACAGCTGTGCTGCAATGTCAAGGACTTACGGAGGGAAGACCCCAACAGTGTGGATGGATGCATGCTATTGAAGACAGGAATAACAAACTATATGCTAGCATTAGAAAAGCAGTCAGCTTTTATATGGACCATTGATGTGTCATTGTTTAATGATAGTTTTTTAATAGTTTTAAGACAATAAGCATCTGTGATTTCTGAATTGTGTGCATCAGTTGAGCAGGTTATAAATCAAACCCAAATCTCTGCTTATGAACACAACATTTTAACTTGTGTTTGTCTGTGGGGCCTCTTCTGCTCAGTGACAATATAGATGTGACGTGCATGTTGATATTGAATGTCCAGTGCTTCTTCTTTTGCTTGGTTACTTCTTGAAAATGACACCACTACATTCCCAGTATTTGTTTTGCCAGAAGTTATTTTACATCTCCCTTTAAAGCACAGCTCTAGAGTGCTGTGTGGCTTGCTTTGATTCATACAGCTGCAAGATGCTAAAAAACTTGTTTGCCATTGTATAAAAAAACAAACCTGCTCTCAGAGGTAGCAAAGATCCCTGCAGTATATGTCCCAGCCTTGGTGACAGAGGCAAGCTGGCGTGCAATGAGTCTCAACACTCAAAACATGTCCCCTCTGTGTTGCGAGCTTCCCACATGATTCCCACCCTTGCCCTTGGACATGGAAAACAACTTCCTTAATTGATAGGAACATGCCATGTGATGCAAGCTGATGACTCAAAAGCAGTGTTTGGTGCCTGGAGGTGGTGCTTTCCACAAGGGGTTTTTTGGGTTTGCATGTTGGAGGCTAAGGTAAGCCACTGATTGCATGTCAATTAGACAGCTAGAGAGTAATTAAGAGGTCCACAACAAGTGTGTGTATGAAAGTGGCTGAGAGAGGGGGACAGAAATAGAAGCAAAGACCACATAGCAGTTTGTGGGCGCACTAGTTAGGGGAAGCCATTTTGCATTCTCCAGCTGGCCGTGCTTTCTGGAATACTAATAAAACCCCCAACCACACACAGCAAAAGCTGAGGAAACTGATGATGAAATATGCAACTAGAGTTGTTTGTTTTGTGATGCCTCAAAGGCAAGGTTATTTGTCATCTCATGGAGAGGGTTTCTCATTCTTAACTGATTCTGTCTGCCATGGGCTCATAAGAACAATCTGTTAAGGGCAAAGAAGTCACTACCATCATTTATCATAAACTGGTGAAGCAATAAATATGCCTTAAATGGTTTTCCTTGTCACCATGTGTGCATTTTTTTTTTTTTTACGTTTTTTTTTAGAGATGCATCTTCTTATCTGCCTGCCTAAACATATACTGTGTTGAAGGCTTTACACCTCTTCATTTAGCTTCTTAGCTTCTTGTCACAGAAGAGAGGTGATAATGAAACAGGAAAAAGATGGTACATACTAGGAATCAAGTCACAAGGTATCACCCATTAACGATGTTATAGTCTATGAATAAGAACCTTAATACTTCTCATTTCAATTTGAAATGCAACTGGAATGAAAATTAATCAGAACCCCTGTTGTTCCCACACTCCCCTGCTTGTAGCAGAGATTTAGGTGTTTGTACTGACTTACACACACACACACACACACACACACACACACACACACACACACAGAGGCATGGATACATGCACGCGCACACACACACACACACAAACACACACACACACACACACACACACACACACACACACACACACTGCGTTTGTAACTTGTGTTTTGATCAGTCTTGTGTGTGCTATGCTTTGTGATCTAGTCTCCAGTGGATGCCATCTCTGAAGTGTTTAATCACTGATTATTCTGTCAGTCAGGAGCAGCTGGCTCAGTGAGTTCAGCGTGTGTGTGTGTGTGTGTGTGTGTGTGTGTGTGTGTGTGTGTGTGTGGCTCTGAAAGACAGAGAGAGTGTGTGTGTGTGTGTGTGTGTGTGTGTGTGTGTGTGTGTGTAAGGGAATTTGTTGGGATAGGGAGGAAATTACGAGCCGGTTGCCAAACTGCAGCAACTCTGCAAAATCACTGTATGTGTCTTTCTTTCCTTGACTCAACCACATGCATACATGCAGTGAGGTATCAGGCTCACATGCAAAGTGAAATGAACTCAATGTGAAATGCAAGTCTCATTAATGTCAAGTGAAATTTATTCATATGGCCTTTAACGAACCATTATCAGTGCGATACAAACAGTTATTAAGGGAACAAAAACACAAACATGAAACACTGTGACAGACCTCAGGGCACAAAATCAAGGCAGAAGATGCCTGTTAACATCTGATGTACACATGCAAATATAGATGTTGATAGATGTTGTTGTGTAGATGTATGTAGATTGTACTCTGAATAAAACTACATCTCAAATTTGGTTTGGTATTTCCATCTGTTTAATTTGACTAACCAGGGTAATTTTTAAAATGTTTTTTAAAGCTGTCCTAGAAAGTTTTTCACTACTGGAAAGATGGCCTTTTCTTAAAACTAGGCTTTCTATGCAGTAAAAAGACATGAAGATTTTTGTAGATGGTTCTACATGACCAAAGAAAACAGAGAAAAAGGGCCGTGGTCACAATTTTGCTCGAAAGGTAGCAGACCAACTAGTTAGAATGCAGAGCCCATCGATTTGTCACGGTGGTGGCTGGCTGGTAACAAGCAATCTTGTGTTTCTGAAAACATTTGGGGTGAGAAAAAGGCAATGCAATAACAGAATCTTGATTTGTATTTGATGAGTGCAGTCTAGTTTTACTGTTTGATCTCAGTTTTTCTCAGTCTGTATTTTTACTGTGCAGGAAACAGTATGGTGCCCACTTCCTGTTCACAGTTCTCACCATGACAGCTAAACAGGGCACTAAATTACGCTTCTGAAGACATTTTTGGAGCAAAATAGGCAATGCATCAACATAATCTATAAGTAATATTTTTGAGAGAGAGAGCAGCAGGTTTGTCTCTTGGGCTACTTATATACTCTGTTTCCGTAGTGGTGGCATGGGTGGCGGGCAATACGAAAATGGAGATGTATGGCAGATAGTTTGAGCAACAGCATGAGAGCCAACAAAACTCGTGTCATCTGGCAGAGTTTCGCTGGGAGAGGAGCAGAGAGACTGGACACTAGCTAGATGGGAGGGATTTTACCATAGCTAATTTACACATACTTCCCACATTGTTACGGTACAAAGCTGGTTGAAAGATAGCAAAGTATTCTTTTAAGAAAAGAAAACATAGGCCTGTTAGTTTTGATGTAAGCGTTAACAAAGGCTCTATCCATCACAACAGTAAGAAATAAAATCATAGCTAAGTCAAAAAATCCTTGCTGAACATGATGTATGCTATTATTGACAGAATTCACTGCATTTATAGAAAAATATGAATTGTAAATATGGATATATAAGTAATTTTCATAATAAAATTAATGAAGTCAATATCTTCCATTTTCACTGCTCCACAGTATTGGACAGGTTGACACCACGATTAATGTTTCACCTGTAACAGATTGTGAAGAGATCATTTTAATCATCTTCATTATGGACTTCTTGAGATAAAGTTCAAATGAAACTGAACACATCTTAATTTGAAATCTTCTGCTATGAACTTTACAAAAACCCACATACCTGGACACACACCTCAGTAGGAGATATATAATCATAAAAAAATCAGCCTTTCCTGGTGTGTGTTATGGTTATTTGTTCCTAAAGTATTGTTCAACTCTGCTTTTATGAATTGCATTATATGAGAAAAAAAAACTGTTTTTGTTTTTGTGTTGTCCCCTGTAATTGAGACATGCTGAACCTGCCTACAGTTGAGAGGAAAGGAACTGAAGAGTTTTTGAAGGAGGGAGCTGTCCCTGGTGCTGAATTCACTTCCAAACCTACTGGCTCTTGTTAGTTTCAAGAGAAGACTAAAGTTAAGATGATATTTGGAAGAGGATGTTAGGGAGGGAGGATGGCAGCGTTGCATAATTCAGAGAGGAAGGTAGCGGGAGATTTGTTTGAGTGAAAATGACAGACAGCAACAGCACTGACAGAGAAAAAAGAAAGATGAAGAAGAAGAGGGAGGGAGATGCATGTGAGGCAGCTACAGAGGAAGTATGCATGTGTCAGGAAAGTGTGGTTTTCTAGTAACAGTTGAGCCAGCGAGTATGTGACCTTCGCCACAGTGAAGGCAGTGCCGAGGGAATAGAGCAGATGGATGACTAGCTGGTGTCTCAGCACCTCTCTAGTCCACTACTGGCATACGCTGTCCATTTGTCAGCATTAGGGGGAGGAGGAGGAGGAGGAGGAGGAGGAGGAAGACCATATGGGGAGTTGCAGAGGAAGCTTTACTGTATGTACTCTCACTACTCTCCCTCTCCTGATAGATTGCCAGATCAGATGGATACATGGATGATTAAGCAGATATCATATTCATTGTGGATCACATTCATTCCAATGCGTTTAAAGATTTCCAATATATTTACAGTACTGCAGCCCAGAGACCTCAAACGGCTAGGATCTTACAGCTGAGAGCGGATGATGCAGGCACACACCTTCAGAGTAGGAGAGCTATTGGGAAAGAAACTAGACGACAGAATTGGAGTGCATTATAATAAATCTACCAGGGAAGCGCTTGAGCGCAGCCCAGGGAAGTGTGCCTGCACTCAATTGAAAAATGAGCGAAGTTGCATCATGTCCATTTAGAGTTCAGACGCATTTGGATGTCCTCTGAGCTGCAGACATTCGGTACCTGACTCAATATTGTAGCTCTAAAAGCAACAAACACCAGGCAGCATGGTTTCTATTGATGCTTTACATCTTATACTGAAGCCCCAGTCCATCTTGTGCCACGAATAGGTTGTCTCTGCCATGTGCTCAGGTTAATCAATGCAGCCAGCATGACTGGTTGTGTTTGTATCAACTTGATTTCAACAGAGACGCAGCTGCCATGAAATGCTTTACTTCTGCATCATTTCCTTTTTAGTCTGCAGAGAAAGCTTTGCATTTTAAAATCACTCATAGAAAAACTTTAATTTGCTTTATATGTCAAGAAACTGCATCAAAAGAGTAATTTGAGTGATGCAATGAGTATTATTCTGGAGCATAACTTGGACCAAACTGCTGAAGCTTTTTATAGATATCAGACTCTATAGAATCTTCTGCAGATGAGACATTGGAAGATGCTCCATGGTTCCATATACAGAGGATTCATTTGGTTTGCCCACCTCAGTGGGTCAGATGTACGTGTGAGGTTGAGTGTGCAGTTCGTTGTGCTGTGTTCTTAGTATGAATGTGTATGCGTTGTATGTAAGAGATCTGTGTGTGTACTGCTTCGTTAAAAGTGTTTGCCTCGAGGCATATCATTTGAGTGTCTTGGAGTTTTGTGCCGATATTCAACAGTAAAAACTAGAGATCATCTTGTGATGGGATCACACCAGCTGTGAGGCCAAATCCATGTGTATGGTGCAATGGAACACGTGATATGAGATAAGTGGGTTTGGCAAATCAGGTGAACTGTGCCGGATGTATTCAGTACTTCTTAGATTGCCGTGGATCAGTAGACTGGGATGATTGATTTACACCAGGTAACAGTTTTCCAACTTAAATTAATGTGGGTCCTTGAATGGCCTCTGTGGTAATTCCCACTACAACTGGTGTCTTCAGAACTACAGGCAGAAACAATACCAGCCATCGCCAATCAAAACAATGGTACATACTGTTTAGCCAGGAGCATTGCCATGCCTTCAGGGAATCAGTAACACAATGGCGTAGTAGAGAGTAGCTCCTTGTACACACCAAAGAAACAGCTCCTAATAGCAGGGGCAAAATGTTTTGTTTTACACATTTTACTAGTAACACAATAACACTGTCTGCATTGCTCTGTGAATATCTTGGTCTGGTGTGTTCTGCATGGAGCCATGTTCTTCTGTTTGGAGGCATTAAAACATGGATTTAAGGATAACTGTTGATTCTTGTTATACGAAACACCATGGGCCTTGTTGTGTATGCATGCATTCAATGTCAACATGGTCAGTGGCCTGTGCTTCAAACTGATACCCATCTAGCATCAGTTTTCACCACATCATTGCCGTGCAGTTGATTGACTGTCTGGTGCATCTGAAACATATGCTCTCAGATGCCTTGTGGATTGGTATTAGAATCAAAGGGCCACTGACCAGGCTGCCATATTTGATGCCATGGGAATGACAGCAGGTCGTCAATGTTTGTGTGTGTCTGTCCAAGATCATCCATGTAGATGTGTTTATGACAAATGCCTCAGCTGATTTCAATGGTTTTATTCAGTTTAGGAACTCATAGTTACTATGAAGTTTATTTGCTTGTTTAGGCCTCAGAATTTATATCAACATGCTATCTTTTACAGCTCATAATACAAAGACATTACAGTGCTGCTTCTTAGACTGAAAGTGTGTATCTTGGGCCTGTGTGTGAAATAACAATGGAGTGGGGAAAAGAGGAAATTTCCTCAAATGTATTTCTTCTTCTTCTTATTATTATTATTATTATTATTATTATTATCATTATTATTATTCCTCTTCCTTGTCTTCTTCTTCATATTGTAATGTAGTGGATGATTGGTCACATGTAGACCTAATCAGCATCCTGCTCTCACACAGTGACAATACATGCATGTATTTGCAGCATTGGGAACAAATTTGGGTCTCACATGGTCTTGTGCAATTTTGTTTTTTATTTCTCCACCAAATTCAGCATTTTGAAACTGGGATTGACAGGTTTTTCCCCCTATTGTTGCTGCTGTGTTGTTGCAGCATTTGTAACAATTTTATCAGTTCTCTTGGTTTCATCACAGTTGTGAAAGCATTTTCACACATGGAGCACAATGCACTGTAACAAGGGGATGATAGGAAATAGGTTTCTATGCTTTACAAACTCAACTGAGTCACCACTTCGTAACTTAAAGCTAAGCTAAAAAGCTGAGCACATGTGGGAGGAATGAGTAAACTATTTTGCTTAGTATTGTAGTTCAGATCCAACTTGAATTTCCCTCTTTTCTCCCTGGAATTGTGAGCAGTCCAAACGTGGGAGGGCAGAAACATATATTTTTAAATCTAATCTGTTTTATTTTTACCAGCCCCTGAAGCAAGAGTTTTGCTATTGGTATGATTCACAGTTGCCACCTCAACTACATTAATTAGAGGATGAGTCAGTAAGTTTTGGGGCAGCTAGGTTAAGTTATATTAATCACACATGGAGCAACACAGCACTACAAATTTAATCAGGTGGCTTTAAGGGAGGATGCTGTTTAAGGATTGTATTAAAGGGTAGCAGAGCCCCCAAAAATGCTGAGTCACAACAGGACTGATGATCACCCACACTGCACTAACACACATGCACCACCCAATCCATCTTACTTTGTAAGGGACTGTTCAAACTGAACTAAAATAGAGTTTCCGGAAAATTAAAACAGGAAAGTGTGCTGTCTTTTGTTCATATTTTGTGTATGTGTGTGTATTTTTTGATTATTGTCTGGCGTGCGTCTCTAAAGGGAGAACAATTGGTTCTTTGAAACACACACACAAAGAATCCATCGCCAGACATTTGGCCAGTGAGCTGCAATTTTAGTGCCATCTGCTGTGGGCTAATATACCAGTTAAAAAGAATACTGGCAGTGAGGGTTGTCAGAGTTGGAAGCTTTTTGTCTTTTCCAAATACGACCATGTACTTCACTTTGATAGGACAGGTCAAAGGGCATGTTTCATGACACATTTCCTCGTACCAGAGGGGTTGCTAGCTAGTGAATTGGTAAGATTAGTAGAACTACAATGAACAAGAACAAAATTGCAACACTTTAGTTTTTGCGCCCATTTCTTATGAGTTAAAATAAAAGATCTAACTCTATTTTCTATGCACACAAAAGACTTGATTCTCTCAAACTGTATACACAAATGTGTTTGAATCTGTGTAACTGGGTAAATGGGTAATCCATCCACCTCACAGGTGTGGCATATTAGTCCATCCATCTACCCATTATCGTCCATGACCTGGTCGTGGGGACAGCAGGCTAGCCAAGGCATATCAAGTTACTTAATAAGCAGCAGGTGTGGCTTGGGATAGTCACAGTTAAAGGCCATTCTAAAATGTGCAGTTTGTTCACACAACACAATGCCACAGATGTTGCAAGTTTTTGGGGAGTGTGCCATTGGCATGCTGACTGCAGGGATCTCCATGAGAGCTGTTGTCCAGGGGCTGAATGTTTATTTCACGAGCATAAGCCATCTCCAATGTCATTTCCAAATTTTGGCAGCACATGAATTTAATCTGTGAACAAAGTTTGAGAGAGCTCAGTCTTTTGTGTGCATAGACAAAGTGTTAGATCTTTTATTTCCACTCATGCAAAATGGGAGCAAAAACAAAAGTATTGAATTTAGAGTTTTATTCAGTGCAGTCATGGTGGTTTTGACTACTGAGTGGGCCATATCATTCAGATGAAAGTGCTTTTGAAGCTAGTAGGACCGACCACTGTTGTTTGGCCTAAGTAAATGCTATTTAGATATAAGGCTGGATACAGCCCAGTCGCCAGAAGAAAGTGTTGGCATTGTACATTTCTGCAAACCACAGATACATTTAGAGATTTCATATGTTTGAAACCAACATTGCTGAAGTGACATAGTTCAGATAACATGTATATGAGCTGACTGTCATTAGGTGGGGGAGGTGATGTTGGATGGTGTTACACCACGGCGAGATGGCTGCCAAGCTGCAGATCGCTATTCAAGGCCAACAAAGAACCATTTGTTTTTTTTTAGTGAGACATTTCCGGCGGTGACCTTTCCACCAAAAATGTTTTTTTTTAAACCAAAACATGATCTTTTCTTAACAATAACCAAGTGGTTTTATGCCTAAACATAACCACGTTAACCACAGTGTTGTTGAAACCTAAACTTTTAACTGATGTGCTAGATAATAATGTACAAATGATACACATCCTTGATTTGCAGAAACCAACATGTATTCTGGCTATTAGATAGCTGGTTTATGCTGCTGAGTATTTGTTCGTTGCTTGGGCTAAAATTCAAGGAAGCTTTAAAGGTGTATTAGATCAGAGAATGGTCTTGTAAAGTGTTCTGACATAACTAGTAGCTATTTGTAAGACTAGCTAGCTACACTAGCTTGCGGGTGGCTGGAATACCAAGTGGGCCGTGTCACTTGGATGACACTGGCTAATTAAGCTAGTAGGGCCAGCCAATGTACAACATGTCAGCCCAAGCAGATACAACGTAGATATAAGGTCAGGTTAAGCCATCAAGTATATGCTCTTCGCTTGGGTGAGAATTGGATTTAATGGTACGTTAAGGTAGGTCACTGCTGGAGAATGGTACTGCCTTTCAGAGGACTCAATAGATTTATGAGGACATAGCCCGATACCCACTGCAGGGACCAGTGATGGGTCAAGTTTCAGACCTAGTCCAAATGTCCTGGTTATAATTTTCACTACAAATATTGAGAAGTTATTGGTACTTTTTCTACACGTGATTATTTTGTTCTCATTATTTATATACGATTTAGTATACAATCAGTATTTAGTGAATGATATTGGAAAATATCCTTAATATTGTGATAATTGCTTCAGTTTCTATCCATCACCTCATTGTCAAAGTGTAACTTCTAAATTCTGAATCAGAGGGAGAGAGTGTACGGATTTCTACCTTGGACAGTCTCTATCTGACTTTTTGTCTTGTCTCTACCATGTTTGGCTGTCTCGATGTCTCTCTCTTCCCCCCTCTGTTTCTGTGTCTTTCTCTCGTTTCCTCTCATCTGCTTTGGATCAATGGCTTCCACCAGCCAAACCCATCTTATTGACATTTCTGTGCTCTCAAAGTAACAGAACACTGGTCAGAAAATAGTCATCCTCCGAAACTCAGCCCGGGATATAAATAAAGCTGTCAGTTTGAGACGTCACATAGCTATTACAGTTACAGTGTCATGTTTCACACTTGCATTCTTAGGATCAGTAAATTGCCTGTCACAGTTACTTGAGTTCTCCCAGCTTATTTAAAGATAAGCACTTTTTCAGTTCTCCAGGGCTATTTGGACTAATGGATATTGAGCGTGTTAATATTTTTCTGCTCATTTCAATGCGTTTACATGTTGCCGCGTCAGCCTTTTATGGTAATGAGAACGAGGGAGGTCCGGTAGTCTTGGGGATTTTTTAAACAGGATGAAGTCTAGCTCTTTTTTTGTCTTTTCACCAGTATAGAAGAGCTTCCCTCAATTTCGAGTTATTTATTTATTTATTTTATCTTACATTTTGTCGTGCTGTTGTAATGATGTCCTTCTCAAAGCAGGTCAGCACAAATACATTTCAGACTTTCACTCAGTTGCCCACCTTTTTCTTGTTCATACACACAAATGGACACACAAACAGAGGTAAAGCTACAGCCCATAATGCTGTTTCTTGTCCAGTGTGAAAGCCTCTAAAGTTGGGTGTGCAGGCATTGAAATGTGACAGGTATTCTTTTGTAAAGTGTTGATATATGCGCAGGGTGAGCTGACATAGACAGCATGACTGTCAAGCACACACATTTCAAGCAGACTTGGAACAGTCCTTCATCTTCAGAGTCCAATGACACACGGAGGAAACTCAGAAATGGATGAACTCGCTCAAGCTGAATGGCCTTGAAGGGATATTGCTTTTGTTAGCCTTTTTTGCCTTTGCTTTCGTGTATTTGCATGCATACCATTGTAGATACAAGTTGAATAATGTATGCTTTTAGTAGTAGTGAAATGCAACAAAGTGCATTTACTCAAGTACTGTATTTAAGTCCAATTTTGAGGTACTTGTACTCTAGGTATTTTCATCTTATGCTTCTTTATACTTCTACTCCACTACATTTTGAAAGAGAAATTCTGTACTTTTTACTCCACTACAATTATTTGATAGATTTTGTGACTTTGCAGATCCACAGTAGGAATACAAAATATAAATCCATAGGAAATTATGATATACTATTTTAAGTCAAACCACCCAGCAGAAAATAAGGTAGTTTAAATTGGCCCCATTTTTACCATATATCATGTTATTCTGAAATGGGTCATTCTGCATAAGAAGTACTTATACATTTGGTACTTAAAATTTTGATGCTAATACGTTTGTACTTTTACATATGATTTTGAATGCAGTACTTTTACTTGTAATACACTTCTTTTTGGATCCAAATCACAATAGTTGTTTACAATAACTTCCAGGTAGAAAACCCAACAAGATAGTGATTGAATCCATAGCAACTTTTACTTAGTAAGAGATCTGAATAGTTCTTACACCTCTGATTTTTAGCTGTGCAATATTGGTCAAGTTGAGAGAAGTTTCATTCACTAATCATCAACCTCTCATGGCAAAATCTCTAGTTAGTTTTGTTTTTCAGTGTTAAAAGAACAAATTCAAAGCTTATATGTCAATAGGGAGCCACCGTATTTAGCACACTTTGTTCCAGAAGTTAAATATTGTAATCTTGAGCTTTAGGAATTCAAGGGGTCGACTTGTAGCAAATAGCTGAAAAGAGACACACCCCCTCTCACTACTCCCAAGATGTTTTGCTTTTTTATTTTTCCCTGTCACACTCCCATTTGTTAAATGCTCATTTTAGAGCAGAGGAATGGTTCCCAATTGATTTGGCCCTTTGTACCCCCCCTGCTCGCTCTAGTACACTCCTCTCCGCCTCTGCGATTATGCCTTCCAGTGGTTAGCTGAGGCCGTTTATTTTGGATGGTGAAAGAATCACAGCCTGCCAAAATACAATTGATCAGGCCAAGTTTCCGAATGGCCAGTTACCTTTTGAAAAGCCCTGTAAAATAGGATGCAGGCCATAAGTCACACATCTTGAGGTAACCTTCAATAAATCTTCTCTGTTTGTAATTGTCATTTTAATGATTTTTGCCATGAGAGGCATGTCCACACACTGAATTACCTGTACTTGCCATTTGTATGAGCATTGCTATATTAATTTTGTGACGATAATTGTACTGTCACAAAGTTTCCCAAGTTTCTGGGAATTAGTTTGACCAACATCTAGCTAAACATATTTTGTACCCTTGGCAAAAAAAAGTCTTGTCTCAGTATGCTATTGAAGATTAATCTTCGGAAATTTTTGATAGTTCTACTAGTGTTGGTGATGCAGTATTTTATCCTGTCAAGGTAGGGAGGGAAAACTCTTTATGTCACTGAAGGAAAAGTCAGCTTAGGCCATCACTGCTGCTTCTACCCTGGCTGTACATTGAAAAATATCCTCTAGCAGATTATTCACATATTTGCATTTTGCTTACGATAAAGCACTTTCAGGTAGCCATAGTAAAGCATTGCCTGGGAACTCCATTAAGCATTCAGTGGCCTGTCACAGTAGAACAGGCTTATGGGTTTCAACCTTACCCTTGTTCCCTTGTCACTGATATGCACACATACAAATTGCAAGGCCTGTGCTACACTCACAGGGGCCCACCTCAGTCTCTTTCTTCCCCACGGCTTCATTTAATGACTTCATCAGTCATCTGCAAGATTTTTTTCCCTTTTTTATCATTAGACTGACTCTGGCCAGCGACATTTCTGGGATTGGTTTGACTTGCCTGGGCAGACGGTGAATCATGCAAAGGGTCTTGGGAGTACCGGAGATCCAAAGCTCCATGATTATCCCTTTCACTCAGGCTGGATGAAGGCTGAGCTGGCTGGACTAAAAGCCCAGATCAGTGCCTCTACAATTGGGACCCTAAGCCCCAGGGCTGCTAACCCTTCTTTATTCAAGCTGGCTTACTGGCAGAAGTCGGTATGTGGTGGTGCAGACACATGAGGTCAGTCGGTCTCTGCCTCTCTTTCTCTGTCTGACCCCGTTTTGTATTTCCCTGTAATAGAATACCCAAATGTTATTCTTTCTACTCTTAAATTCCGAATCTGGTTAGTGGCCGATAAGATAAAGATTGAACATCTAATGAAAATGACATAGGAGAAAGGTCTCGGATTTAAAACCACAATTTAGCATATTGATCAACCACAGTCCAGTCATATACAAACTTACAAGCTAGTCTTGTTTCTGATGTTTTTCTTTAAAGGGACTAACCTCTAATGTGCCATGGCCCTTGTCACTCCTAACTCCCTCTGTTGACATATGTGTAGCCACTGTAAATCCCCCATCTAATGGTATATTCAATGACCATCTTTGGCACTACAGCCTTTGATGATCTCCATGATGACTTGTGGATATAGTAAAGGGGGAAGAAATTTCAATATGGTTATGAAGAGTTCAGCTTAAATCCCCCTTTGTCTGCCTGAGAGCTTCCCCTTGAGAAATTTGTCTGAAGTTAACTGGGACGCTCGTGAAATTACTCCTATATGGTTGTGAGCTCCTCAACACCATGAATCTCTGATGTAAGCCCAGAAGAGGCTACTGAGTCTCTGGTGGCAGCAAGGCATTGGTTGAGTGCCATTTGCAGCCTTTTAAAGCTGGAGCTTTTCACCTGGTGCACAATAGTTTACACTGATGGCACTCAAGTATAAAGCTGAATAAGGAGTCATCTCTTTGAGCTTTAGGCATTTTTCTCACATGCCTCCTGCGGCACCCCTCATCTACCCCCCCCCCCCCCCAATGTCATTTTTAGACCCCTGTATATGCTGCAACACATTTTGTCACCAATAGATTAATTGCTGTTTTCAGCCCTCACCTCAATCTCTGAGAAGTCAAAATAATTCAGAAGAGGACATGGGAATTTGTCTGTCAGGGCTGCGTCCTAAGTTGTCACACCTTGTGGCTGCAGGCTAGATTTACAGCCACAGGGGTGGTTTTGGTTTCCCAAGAGCTATCACAGCCACCAACCACACACCTCCTGACGAGTAAAGTTTATAGGGGGTGTTGAAGTTGTGATTTGCTGCAATAAGGTATGTCTCTGCAACATGTAGATGGTGCACAAGTCTTACTTGTTTGCATCATTTATGTATGCAAACATACGCACATGGTAATGACCACCCACCAACCGTGTATTGGTGCAAGCTGTAAGGTCTGTATTCTTAGCATCATCTAATTGCTCTGCCTATCCTCTAATACCCTTCCAGCACTGTGTTTGCTTTCCAATGATTCCTATCCCCTACTGTGCCCCCCCTCCGCAGCCATTCTCCGCTAAATAATGAATTTGTTTGAAGCTAGTCTCTCTCTCCCTGTGCTAACCGCAAGCTACAACCATTATATTGTGGTTCTCTTTAATGTGTTCTTGCTCTTCTCAGCAATCTGTGACCCTTGGAGATAATTGTGAAGCCATTATGTGGAATCATTGTCATTACGCAGGCTGCCATGGCATGATTGTTGTACCTTGTGCATTTTTGCATTATTGACCAGGGTCGTTGCTTTGGTTAGAGATGTTGTGATATTTAGCTGAATGTGCCCCGAATTAAAGTTAAATGTTAATGGTATGGCTTATTAGGCTGGGTCCTCAAAACATTTTATGATGACATGACTGTAGAATTAGGGGTCTGACATAATTTGGACCCAGATAGTTTGAGGGTTTTAGCATAAATTGTATGTTCTAGTTTCTCAGACAAGATATATTTTAAGCTAATGGATGTCGCAATATACTATTATACGATATGGCATTAATGATAAGCGTGATATTCAAAATTAGATATTGATATTGTGTTAATAATACAAAAATGCAATTTTGCAATCGGCCACTGTAGTTCTCACTCTTGGCTCACAGGAGAAGTTTCATTTGGTTGCAGTCTGTGACCTCACTGCTACTGCCACTAAAGCCTACACATTAGAACTTAAAGACAATATTTAATGCCAGCAAGTAATTTTACCTATATACCTACACCTATGTATGTTGTCATGATGGTAATTATTTTAATCATTATAGTTGTATTTAAAAAAGATAATTCTTATAGCTGTTCTGAGATGGGCTGTAAATGGCAGTATATGGTGGTGCTCCATATAAATGATGTCAAGCAGAGTCATCTAGTAGGTTCCTTGAGAAGCTGGGCTGATTTGTCTTACGACCTCAACACACACCAATCAGCCAAAACTTTAAAACCACTGGTGGGTGAAGTGGATAACATTGATCATCTTGTTACAATGCAATCTGCTGGGAAACCTTTGGTCCTGGAATTCATTTTGACACTACTTGAAGTGCTCCACCCACCCAGACACCATTGCCAACCAAGTACACCCCTCATGGCAATGCCAAACCCCTATTGCAGTGGCCCTCCCAGCAGGATAATGTGCCATGCCACACCACAAAAACGGCTGGCTCCAGGAATATGGCAAAGAGTTCAAGGCATCAACCTGGTCTTCAAATTCCCCGGATGCCAGTCTGATTGAGCATCCTTGGGATGTGCCAGCACTCCAGAGGTATCCCCGATCTATGGTGGGGCTTCTTTGGATCAACTTGGCTCTGACCTGTTGAGGCATGGACACAGGACCTCTTGGGGTTGTTCTGTGGTGTCTGGTACCAGGATGCTGTTAGCAGATCCTTTAAGTCTTCTAGGTTGTGAGGTGGCCTACTAGCACATCACACAAATACTTGAACTGATTGGGATCTGGGCAATTTCTTAAGCCAGGTTGATGCCTTGAGCGCTTTTTCCATGTGCCTTGGGCCATTCCTGAGCAGTTTTTGATGTGTAGCACGCCACATTGTCCTGCTGGGGGGGCCACTGCCATCGTAGAGTGTTGTTGCCATGAGGGGATGTACTTGGTCTGCAGTGGTGTTTGGGTGGGTGGAGTGCATCAAGTGGTGTCCTCATGAATGCAAGGACCCAAGATTTCCCAGCAGAACATTGCATTGTAACAAGATGATCAGTGTTACTCACTTTAGCTGCCTGTGGCTCTAATGTTTTATCTGATTGGTGTATGTCTTTTCCAGTGGAACTCTTGATATGTATTGTCACATTCATCTAAATCGGCAAAACAGAAAAGTGAAGACTTAAACCTTTACGTCATCTCTTAGGCATTGATGTCTATAGTAGCTGGCCATCCCCATGAAACTGCTTGCACTGTGCTTCTTCCACAGCCCTGATGGATGGGTGAGTTGACAGTATAAAGCAATCTTCTGTTTAGTGGCATATGTCTCACACTCTAAGCTTGGACCACATGGACAATCATACATGCACATTCACAAATATGCACGCATACGTACATACACTATAGTCACAGCAGACACAGTCCTCCTTAAAAAGCTATAGACAAACAGTCAGCGGATCTGCATTAGAGGCCTGCAGGCAAACTTAAACAGAGTCTCTGCCAGACTCAGACACAGCAACAGTAATTTGTTTTCCTTTGGAATCAAAAGGCACATGCAAGACTAGCCTAAATAAAGATACACAGGATGATACAGTATTAAGTGTACACTCACTCTTTGTACACAGATAACCATGAGTGCAGTTCCTTCTAAGACTTGGACGATTGACTATGTATTTCAAAAAGCCCTTTCAGATTACTTAATTGGACAGTATTGGCGTCTTGAGCTGATGTGTTGTTGTTCTCTTTCACAGCATGAAATAAAAAGGAACAGGGTAGCAATTGACTGTGCAGTAAAGGTCGATTTTAAAAAAAGCTACTAAAGTAGATTTTTATTCTCTGGCTCTGTCTTGTAGCTATTCTCATTTTTCTTTGTCTATTCCCGACCCTTCACTTATTCATTTTACTCATCTATTAAATTAAAATTTCACTATGTACGTTAAACTTTTTAAATGATTTTCTTTTTTCCTAATCAGATTGCTATTTTTCTCTCAGTTTTACATATTTGTATTCTCTTTGTTGTCTGAGAAACTTTGTTCCCACAGAGAGACTCAGAGAACAAGAAGTCAATTCATTTTTTTAATTGCTTTTGTTACCGTATCATTTGTACAGTAGCTGCATGACTTAAGAGAGAACTTCTGTTGTTCGTCTTTAATTAGTGAATTGTGTCGTAACAGTTTCTTGTATTTATACTGGTTTCCATGATTCATGTGACAAAAAGTCATGTTGCATTTGATTTTATAAAACATAAAACATGCAACCATGTGGAGCTAGCTGTAGGGGTAGTCGTTATTTTGCTTGGCTTAGAGTTTTTGCGTGACAGCTTAGTTTTGGTCTGTGAACGACATGGTATAAAGCACCACCATGCCCTTTTCTTTTTCCTTTGCTGTGGTTTGTCCATTTGAGCCAGTGCCAGTGAAGTACAAAATGGCAAAATTACAGCAAACATTACTGGTACTACAGGACACCTGTCTTTTCGTGGTGGAAAATAGCAGCCTGTTCCCGGTTCAATCACTCACTGAACATTTGAAAGGGTCATAACTCTCTCGCCATCGAGGGCTACCTTAAGTGTGTTTTTAAGAGACACTGACTGAACCACCGAATATGTATGTGACTGTATGTGAGTCACAGAGGACACATACAGTAACATACAAAAGGGACTTTCAGTGTTGCAGTAGCACAGAGAACAGGCAAAAATGAAGATATAGAAACAAACAGCACTTGCTAAATGTTGTATACAAAGATACAATACAGTAGGAATATAATTTTCAACCAAAAATATGAATATTTTCATTTCTGTTCCTGTTTCTGCAAGTTCAGTAGAGCCTCATTGTTATTTTTATATCCTTTATCAGTGCTTTAAAAGTCAAATTAAAGCAACGGTACACTCCAACATCACAGACATATTTTTTCTCTTACCTGTGCTTGGATCATTTTGGCTTGAGATGACGAGTGTTTGAGATATTGGCCATGGAGATGTCTGCCTTCTTTCCAATATAATATCGAGTTCAGTAGAAATGAAATAGTCCCCACATAAAACTGCTCATAACAAGGTCTGTGGATTATCTTCAGTTACCAGGGTCATGATTTCTTGAAAGAGACATTGCTGTTGAGTTTTTCGAATGTATTTTTTGGCACTTTGAGCACCACAAGCTGAGTGCCATTTAGCTCCATTATATTAGTGATATGGCAGACATCTCTATGGCTGATGTCTCACACCAAAACAATCTAGATTGATAAATAGCGATATGGGTAAGAGGAGAAATATGTATTTTCGATTTGATGGATGAACTGTCCTTTTAAGCGTACTACTTACCCCAAGAACATCCTGCTTTTCGGTTTCACAATAGAAGCCCTTCACTGGTTCCTCCTCGCCTCATATCTGTAGTCTGATTCCATGTTGACTCTCAGTGGTATTTTGCTACAGTCATTATGATGATTAACAGAAAAAAACTGTTAGTCAATATAATGCACTTAATTTATACAACTGAAAGGGTGTTTTGGGTAGAGAATTGATTTGGCCCCCTTAACTGCTGGAAGGCTATTTACTGTGAATGCATGCCTCTCTCTCCTCCGGCTCTCTATTCAAGTAGGTAAATGACTGACCTGTTGAGATAGATAGCGCAATCAAAACCCTATTGAAACTCATTTCACACAAGTGATTGCTCCAAATTACCAAAAACATTATCTGTGCAGATCTCTGTGTTTGTTCTTTGGGAACAAGCAGAGCTTACGAGGGTACAGTGCCATCACAGCAGAAACAAATGTAGCCTGTAAAACAGTGGGAGAGATGCTCAGTGATATTCAGATAACAAATCCACCATATGATACATTTAGCAGAGGGGGAACGCGTTGGATTTCAGTTGTTTTCCACATTTGTTCCGGGTGTCATATCATGTATTTATTGCTTAAATGTTTTCTGGGTTCATGATCTAATCAGATGGGCATTTTGCTTGCTTGTTTGTGCAGCTTGTTTAGAGAACAGTGACCTGAACCAACACAGCTATGTAATGTGGACTCTGACATAAGTTGTCTCTGTGAAGCTTCCTTAGCACTCTAAGCCCCAACCTGAATGAACCTGTAGAGATGGTGGTGAGACAAAGAGATGGGCCTACACTGAGGCTAAAGTTACAAATCGGGAAAGGTCAGCGAGAGGAACAAGCTGAGCTGTCACTCCACACAAATGTCAGAAGAACAGTTCACCAGGTGGTATTAGTCAAAAGGTGAGCCAATTAATCCTGATTAGACAGCAAGGTTTTCAGGGGATAGAGAGACAGATTTTTTTTTTCTTTATTTGAAGACATAAAGAGAGAAAGAAAAATTGCGAGAAGCCAGGCCTGCGTTTTCTTGTCTTAGGAACACTTTTTGTTGTAGCATTGTTGTGGTAGCATGCTTAATTACTCTACACATTATCTAAAGTAGGTTAATTTTGTTCATTTCAGTGATTTTATTTGATCGACATTTGCAATTTTTATTATAAACAAATCTAAAAATAAACAACCTGGAACTGATTTTCTATTCCTTGTTTACATACATTTCATACATTACATACACTGCTGGCAGACAACCACAACCCTGAAGTATGCACAAAGGGGATATGACGCCACCAACAGGTGATGGCGACCAAATGACACCTGCTGTGTCCTTGATTAAAAATACAGATTTCTCTGGGTTTGAACTTTGTTGGAAACTTTTGAGATAATGTAAGTACAAACTCAAATATATATATTTATATCATTGGTCTAGTCATTTTTTGGAAATTTAAATGCAGAAAAGTTGCATATTATATCTTCAATTTGATTGCAGACAGCCATAATGAACTCATATTCCCGTAT
Source organism: Epinephelus lanceolatus (assembly GCF_041903045.1). Lineage (NCBI taxonomy): Eukaryota > Metazoa > Chordata > Actinopteri > Perciformes > Serranidae > Epinephelus > Epinephelus lanceolatus. The sequence continues at coordinate 30,547,068 of NC_135755.1, read as the reverse complement.
GGGATAATTATAATAATAGTTTGTCCTGCCATTTGATTTTTATTCACATGTATGTTATGATCCCATTCATCCCCACCATCTTTCAGTGATTTACTGCTTCCTGTTTTGTTTAATCTCAATGATTTACCACAAGTGTCTCCACCCATGCAGTATCGTTTTTTTCAGTATGTCACTTGGCATTATGTGGACCGGTTCTCTCCTTTTGTTTCGATGATATACAGACATTTGAAATGGGATGTGTTGCACAAATGAACAAAATAAATTGATGGATCGTCCACGCCCTCAGCTCACATTCATTCTCCTTCCTCCAGAGGTCTCTAAACGCCATTATACCAGTGGGCTCGCACCTCAGATAAAAACATAAACAGTGCAGTGCCTACCATGCCAGCTGTTATAATCTCTGTTATATATTATTTTATATTCTTTTTATTTTCCCACCCATGCCTTTATATTCCCAGACTCTCTTTGTCTCATACCTTGCCTCTATCATCTGCATGCTCCCGTCTGTCTCACTTTCTGGTGCATGGCTTTCACGATGATTTTGCAGGTGCACTGTAATCTTTTCCAAAGCATGAATTATCACAAAACAAACACAGTGCAGGATCTGATTTTTTTTGTTTTGTTTTGTTTTACAGTATTGCTACAACCTAGCCTCACTGACAGTAATGGATGGTCCTGGTCACTCCCTACCAAGTGTGGAGAGGCATATCCTGATCAGTCCTTGCTCTGTGCAGCACAAACAGGGACAGGGAGGGCCTTTCATATCATGTTTTTGTCAATACTGGATTCATGTGTGAGATGGGTAATGTGATCTAAGTTTACACTGTAACAGCCCCTCAATCAATGTCGTCGCCCTTCCTGTCATTGGAGAGTGACACTGCAATCAGTACTGCTGCTGCCACTCTCACCCAAGAGTGATTACAGTGGATGAGAGGGGACAAGCTGTAGAGCTTTGTTTAGTCACCTTCTCCAGTCTCTGTGTTGCTTCTCAGTCCAGCATCTCATATTGATCAGACCAATGTAGCAAATGAAATGACCACGGTGTGCAAAGAACAAGAAATGTCATCTACATACAGCAAAATACTTATAAATAGCGAAACAGTTTAATGAAGAACCACATTTCACACAGACTAAGGGCATGTTCACACCTGCCTTGTTTAGTTGGGTTGAACTGAACCCTGGAGCGTTTACCCCATTGATGCAGTTCATTTGAACAGGTGTGATGACGGCAGTTGCACTGGGATGCTGACCAAAATAACCATGTCTGGTTTCTTTGGGCATCACAAAGTTTGGTTGGCTTGTAACTGCTGCCGTGTGAACACAAACCAAACTTAAGGCAATATGCCACACTGTAACATATTGGTCCCTGATTTGGATCAGAGTAAATGAACTATAGGTGTGAAAACAACCAAAATGATTTCTTTACTAACCAATTGCCGACTCTTACATACCATAATCCTCTTATGAGGAATGTAGGCTTTTTATTGCAGCACAAAGTGAGCAGTGATGAAACGGACCCAGTAGGTGGTTGGAAAATGACCACTTTGAAAGCCAACTTAAAGAGGACCTATTATACTCATTTTGGGGCCTTTGTATTTGATTTCTGGACTCATATAGAGCAGCTACATATGATTACCTGTACATAAAGCTTTGTAGATCTTCAGGATGCTGTGCCTCTCGCTGCACTGCTTCCTTGTATTTCCTGCATCCCGCGAAAACAGTCTGTGTAATTTACTCCACCCCCCGGCCCTCGCCTCCCGCCGAGCCCACTCCACTGTGATTGGTCACACTCCTGAGGACTTCCGAAGGGCTGCTGAGCGCTGCCGGCATGCCTGGGCATGCCCATATAAGTAAGTCCGGCACGCATTAACGTCACACGGACTACACTGTTTAAAAAAAAGACTGTAAAACACAGCGTGCAGAGCCATCCAAAACAGCTTGTAGGGCTCACTTCCAAATGCACGAACCTCATTATTTGACGTGTTGGCATTATTTAACACGAGTATGCGACATTGTAACAACATTTATAGGTCAGAAAAGAGGAAAAGCATAATAGTTCGCCTTTAAAGAATTGTATGTTATATAATAGATTGTCTTCCCCCCATGCTTCCTTATATATCTGCTCTATTCCAATCTACCCCCTGTGCTTCGATTCACAGTCATTGCATGTTTCTTAGCCACACTGTTGTTGTCCTGTGATTGTGTTAAATCACTTTAACGGCCTTTGTGTGCTCCATGAACGATGTTTTAACACAGCAGGACAGCTCAGTTTGCCCTGGGTGGGGCACAGTTTGGAGGGATGAATCTTTTTTCCGCTGTGCTCATTAAGTGATGGATCTCGTAACAGGAAAGAGACGATGTCAAAAACAACTTGATCTGATGAGACCATCTGCAGAAGCTGGAGAAGCATCTGTTAGGCCAAGGGGTAGTCATCGAAATGAATCTGTGTCAGTCCAGGACAACTGCAGATATGTTCTTTCACTGTCACTGATTTGCGGTTCTCTAACTGTTGCTGCTGTATTTCAAAATTCAAATGGTTCTGATAAATTCGGTTGTGACGTCTGAGAGTAGTTGAACTATGAAAGCACTATCTTAAGTACTATGAATTTTTAATGGGGCTTTCATTTAGAATTTTCCAAATCATCTCATGATATTAAGCCAGAGAGGATTGGAAGTGAACTTCTTAGGCAGGGAATTAGTGGGTCTTGTGAGGCCAGAAGGCTCCATCTACATCTTTGTGCCGGTTAGACATAATTCGATACCTCATAGATTTAGCAATGGTGACTTTGACTTTTCGACAATAGTGTAAACGTCTCCATCCTCTTTCCACTCCCCCACAGACTCTCTTTGTTTGTTGGCCTCATGCCTGGTGTATCCCTGGTCTCGCCCTAAACTTCCCTCCTCCTGCCTATCTGCTTCCCCGTCTTTACCTCTCTCCATCCTTCAACTCTCTCCTCAGGGAGTCAGAAAGCTAATGGCTTTGAGCCGAGTCCTCACCATTAATCAGGCCCCCATTAGCCAAGCCCATATAAAGCTTTGGACTAATGGATACACAGGAATGAGTGGACCAGTGAAGACAATAGTTTACAGATGGAGAGACAGGACAGGGGAGTGAGGTGGAATCACAAAATAGGGCAGGGACAAAGTGAGGTTGCATTGTTACAATTGACTTATACCATCTCTCTAGAGGTCATGTCTGGGGCATCTGTCCATAACATCTGCTGACACTTTTATTGGTTTTTAGGATTTCAATCGCTAACAGCATTCCATGACCATTCAATAGAAATAGGAATAAAGGGGCATGGCAAAGCACACTTGAATTTGTTTTTGTTTTGACTCTGGAAGTGTACTGTTATTAAGGTCTTTAGTGATACTATTCCAGTTTTCATTTGACTGATTTGACTTGTGAATGTAGTGAACAGAATGATTTCTTGGCAAATGTTATTCTAAATTATTTTTTAAATTGAAAATTAAATACATTTTTTGACATTTGTTATTGGGCTTAATGGCATTCCTCAGTATTTTACATTAAAGCTGTAGTTTGTAACTAACAAAAAAGATACTATATACTATATCCACACAGTAGTACCTGAGACACATATGCAGTGAAAAAAAAAAAAAAAAAAAGCATGTTCTTCTGCCTCCTCTTAGTGCTCCTAATGGCATTTCGACGAATCCTCTGCAGCTGAACAAAAGTTTGGGATGTTTGAAGTTTGTGTCGCCAGGTTGAAATCAGTCATGCCAAAACCAAGCATGGCCCACCAGTCAAAGCAAACTTTCTCATTTTACAGCTAAACAGTACACTAAGATATGTTTCTGAAAACATTTGAGGCTAGAAATAGGTAATGCAGTGACAGAATCTTAATTCATATTTGATCACTGCCTAGTTTGACAATCTGACTGTAGTTCACGAGCAGTAATTGACATGATTGACCACTGATTTGGAGACTTGTTGGCTCTGATTGGTTGTTTCACAGACGCTACAAACCTCAGCTTTAATTCTGTAGAACATAATGGTTGCTAGGTAGCTATTTCAGTATTGGCCTCCACATATCAGACTGACGTGAAGCTAAATTAGCGTTAACCTCACTGTTTGCTTGCTATATATGGAAAGAAATTACCTTTATTTTGCAAATTATGCTGAACTCTCCACCTCACTTGAAATCTACCTGGTAAGCCAAGACACCTTGCCTCTGCTGTCTTGCAGATTAGCAGTTCAATAACAGCCTGTAATGCTATGTGTTTCCTTGGCATTGGTGGAATCCACAGGGATCCTTTGATTAGCTTTGGTGCTCTGTGCTTCTGTTTATGTCTCTCTGCTCATGCCTACTGTACCCCCAACTTGCCTATCTCTCTCACACACAGACACACACATGTGCACAAACACACAACTTTTTTCCTCATTATGACTTGGAGGAATCTGCTGAGTTGGGAGGATCCAGACAGCAATTATCCAAGCCAGAGAGTCAGCAAGCAGCACTGCACCGTAGGAAAGGCCTGTTAGACAGAGACAACACCATGTTCTCTGAGTCGGATAGTCCTCATCAGAGCCAGAGCCGCTCTGTGACTGACTACCCTGTCTTTGGTCGCAATGAAAGAGAAGAGGGAAAACACTAAAAGGGCCAATTTAATAGGCTGCAAAACGAGAGTATTGGAGTGTGGGTGGAAAAAGAGAAGGAGATATCCAAAGGCGCTGTGATGTGATGTATCACTCTGCCAATAGTAATGGCAAGTTGGAAGCTGGAATGATGGTGCACAGCCACATCTTTAAAAGTATCTGAGAGGCTGCCTTTTTCTTCCGTAATGGAATGAGAAAAAAAATTACCATTGCTTCTTTTTTCAGGTCACATATTCTACATTCCAGGAAGTGGTGACATGTCTCATGTAATGAGAGCAGATGGAGAAAATGCCCCCCACATACCCTTCAATCATGTCTTACTCTGATGCTATCAAAGCAGATCTTCTCTGCTGTATTTTAAAATGTGGCTTTCTTCCAACTAGGATCATTTTCATTTTGTTTGTATGTTGTGTTGGCATTGATCTTTATGAAAGTGAACATGCTGAGTGGCAAAGATCAACAGTAAGTTGAGTTTCCAGCCAAGGGGAGGGGGTGCATCTTTGCCTGTACCCCAAACCAGTCATTTTCCATTCCTGCAGGTTTTCCCCACAGTGGCAGGCTTTCTACTTCTTGCATGACAGAGGCTCTGCCAAGGTCTGAAATATATATGAGGGGGTGCGGGATGGCGCGCCATTTCAGGACCTCCCATTATGACTGTGAATCAGAGCATTCTCCTCAGCACTGAATAATTCATGCAGAGAAAGTATCTGCTTAGTCAGATTTTTTTTCTTCTACCTGATGCGGGGAATGGATAGAAAGCAGTCAGCACTCGTCCTAGAGTAGCTTGGGTACAGAGTTCAAGATCAAGTTCGAGTCAAGGGACTTATGAAGTGGAAATAAAAACTTTAATCTTTGCAAATGACAGATAGAGAAAGAGAGATTGTCCCTTGAAAAAAAAGTACTTTCCAGGAAGTCTTTTTGCAACCTGCAGAATTGCAAAGGAGCAGGTGAGGTGGAGGATGAGTTGGAGTGAGAAGGGCTGTTCCGGTCGCCCTCCTTTATTTATTCCAGACACTCTCAGTGTCCCATTACTCACGCAGCAGCCTGAGAGATCTTACTCATTGAAACCCTGTGAAAGCCCTGCGTCAGCAACACAGACGGACTGAGAGAGCGGAAAGCAGAGAGATAGAGAGGAAGAGAGGGCAATAGACAAAACAGAGGTGAGACAAAACACTCGTCCTGCTCTCAGCCCCATTTTTCCTGAGTGTGTCTGCCGGTGGTTGCTATCCAAACCTCCATTAGCCTCCATGAATAATGAAAAGGAACAATGAGTGTGTTAGCATTGAGCTATTTCCCCCCTTCACTGCAGGGACCTACACCCCTGTGAGCAAGTGGGTGGGTATGAAGGCAGACAAGGTTGAGAAATTAGAAAAGATGTGCCAAGAATGCCTTCCTATGCCCAGGCTGATCTAAAAGAGAAAATTAGAGTTCTTTTTGGAACTACCCGCTCTATCCATCTTGCTGCCGGACGGGTTTGTGTCAGGGGAATCATCGTTTATGGACTTCTTATCTGTTTAAGGTGAAATGGCTTGAGGGAGAAAACTTTGTTTTGATTGGTTTCAAAAGTTTGGGATTGAGTTTTGTATCACTACACTTTTATCTGAGGAACAGGAAACACCCTAGAATAAAACCTTTGCTACCAATTACAACTGTGCACATATTAATACGTAATGATATACTAACCAATATTTGAACTTCAAATGAGTAATAAAACTCTAGAAAGCATATCCACCCTTTAAGGAGGCCCTTAGAAGACTCTCATAATGTATATTTAAAGTCTCTTGAATTCTTAAAGCTGTAGCACACACTGTGACTTCAAATGCCAATGTAAGAGAACAGTTGGGATTTTTAAAAGTATTAAGGACTTGTTCACCTTTGAGCTCTGAATGGATTTGATCAATTGTGGCAGAGCAATGCATGGAACTCATCAGTTGTTAGTGTTTAATGAAAGTGTGTAATGAAAGTGTTTGCCTATTTAAGGGGAGATACCCCAGGTGAATAGGATCACCATGAAACTTCCCCAGTTGATTATTTATAGTATGGGATTTTTTTTTGTTTGTTTTTACATTTCAAGTTTTCTGTATGTTGACATATGCAAATTTGGCATTATCTAATTACATATTTGCTAATTTGCACACATTTCCAGAACAAAAACCTGAACATTTGATAAAGCCAGATTCAAAATACCTGTTACATTTTGTTGACATTTTAGAGTCAAAGGCTTTTACAGAGGGAATTTTGCATGTCTCTTTTTATGACTCCAAAACTCTGAGAATACTGCTTTTAAAAAAAAAAAGAAAAAAAAAAATTTTTACTATGTTTTTAGGTAGAAAATGTTCAATGAATCAGGCTATAAATAATATATAAACAAACCACTCTGTTAAGACCTTCAGATCATAGATAGGAATAAAATTGTGAAGTTTGGTGCATGTAAGTTTGACTGAAGTTGAGATTTTTGGCTAATTTTGAGACTCAAGACTCAACTCTAAACATTTGAGCTAACAGATTTGACCATGAAGCTTTCCCAGTTGATTACGTAGTTAAAGACTTTTTTTTGTAGTACACGTTTTCTGAAATTGTGTGTTTAAATATGCAAATCAAGCACTATCTAAGGAAATATACACTTGTTGCATACATCTCTGGAACAGAAATCTGAACTAAAATGCCTTAATGTGTTTTCTGGCTGTTTTCTTTCAACTAGTGTGAAAGTAGACAATATTATTGCAGCAAAATAGTCCAAAATCTCAAAATTGACCAAAAAAAAAAAAAAAAATCACCCGGGGTATTGTGCCTTTGTTTATCACCCTTTGTGCACCAGTAAGCCTGCCCACCATTGACCCAGCCTCTTTCTTGAAATCGATCTGAACAAAGAGAACAATGCTCTCAGTTAAAGGAAATTGGTTACTCTTCTGTATTCTAGCCTGAATTTTCTATTTACACTTTAGATATAAAATACATATTTCTGTTAGCCTCCAACATTTCTGCACCCTCTGCTCTGCGATCCACATCCCTTTAGCTGTTAGCGCGCGCACACACACCCTGCCACAACCATTGCTATCTCTTTCTGTTGTGAGAACACTTGAAATGGCTCAAATCAGACAGCAACAGCTGGCCTCAGACCTCTGCTCAGGAAAAAAAAAGTGTCAGGATAGGCTGAGAGCAACAGAGAGGAAGGGCAGTAGTGATAGTACAAAGAGGAAGCAGACAGAGGCTGAATGAGTGAAAGAAATAGAGACTGAGAAGGGGAAAGACTGGCAGTGATGAAATAGAGACTGAAAAGAGAAACAGAGTTACAGAGTGAAGCTGTGAAAACAGACATGAAAGCACTATGTGCCTCAGCTCCTCCCTCTGAAAGCCAGCAGGAAGAGATGTTAGGATGAAGGAACATGAATTGTCAAACAGATGACACCCATGCTCCGTTACGTCACTTTGAAGGGATGTCAATTACTCATGACACATAGCTCAGCAGCATCACCTGTCACTGGGGCTTGTGATGGATTTTTTCACATCTTGAAGCACTTTCATGTTGTTTGCATTCCCTTCCCCATAACATATGGAATATTATATATATTTTCCTTAAGAAATTCAAACATTTCATGTGTATGCACACCAATTATCTTTTGGTAAAGACTGTTTGAATAAAGCTGTGCTTAAATGGTCATAATGTATTAATGCAGTTAGGGTCTTTTGTATTTTAGATAGGCACTTTTACTCGTATTTAACTGCATTAAGCATGTTACCGGACCCTTTTTGGTTTATTTCAGTCATCACATTTTTACATAAGCTGGAGCTTAAGGCACTACACCTAATAAAAGATGTTGTTCAATTCTCATACAATATATACCTAAGACATTTTTGAGATCTCTACAGACACTGTAAATAATTGCAAAGAGAGACACTAGATACTGTACTTATTGAAATAGTTGAGGCTAAACACCAAAGCCTTTATATGCCTCTGCGCTGGCAAGGCCTTGGCTGGAGGCATTATGTTTTTGGGTTGTCCAATTATCCGTCCTATCTCATGAATGTAATATCTAAAGAACACCTGAAGAGATTTTTTTTTCCCAAATTTGGCACAGCTGTATACTTGGACTCAATGATGAACTGATTAGGGGTTCGTAGATTAAAGGTCAAGGTCACTGTGACCTTGGCTATCTTTTTCTTGTTAATGCCATTTTTCAGAAACAACTTGAAAGGCTTTATTCACATTTGGTACACACATCCACTTGGACTCAACAATGAACTGATTAGATTGTCATGGTCAAAGGTCAAGGTCACTGTGACCTTGCATCCGTTCATTCTTCTGAATGTAATACCTCATGAACGCTTTGAAGGAATTTCCTCAAATTTGGCACAAACGTCCACTTGGACTCAACAATGAACTGATTAGAATTTGGTGGTCAAAGGTCAAGGACACTGTGACCTTACAAAATATGTTTTGGTGATGACATTTTATGTCCAAAAGATCAACTTCACTGTGACATCAAAATGTTCTGCATAAACACTTTTCTGTTTATTGTTCAACATCCTAACTTGGGGACAGAAGGGGAGACATTTTGTCAGATAGTGAATTCGTGACACAAATCTTGGGTGCCCACCTTGACATTGTGTTGGTTATATAGATCATCTGTGCTGTGAGGGTAGGATGGGTAGGAAGCATCCATGTTTTCACAGACATGGATGTAAACTATAATTGCAACTTAATTGCATGGAGTCATACAACCAAGAGGCAGTCATTCTAGTTTTATATTTGCTGCAAGCGCATTTTCCTTTGCATAAGCATTTTTTTTTTTTTATCTACCTTTTCCTTTTGAAGATACCATACAAACCTTTATACAAGGATACATTGCTGCAGTACTGCATTTAGATGGCAAAGGCCGTGTTGAACTCTTGAATAACATTGGCTGTGTTTTAGTGCATGCAGCATGCAGCCTCACCCCTCAACTTCTGCCTGTTCAGTGATCTTGGTGCTCTGCAGTCATGGTGATGGTTAGGATCCATGGTTGAAACTCAGACACCACACTCAATTGCACATCTCTTATGCCAGCCAGGGTAGGGCTGTGCACGTGTGATTTCATGCTCGGCCGTGCATGTTTTCACTCAATCCATTGTCCCTTTTTACTTCCTTCCTGGTCTCTGTTCTCTTCTCCCTCACTTATTCATGTGGTTGCATAGCAGGGGCAGGAAGGAAATGCAGGTGAAGGACTTGGACAGTCAGCACTCTACGTGTCAGTCAAACCCTGTTTCCTAAAAATGTAATTCATACATTAATTAATTTGCACAATTTTTCCCAGCAATATTCATTCCTGGAAACTAGAGGTTACGTTTGCTCAACTCAAGGCACTTGGTTAAAGTTGGAAAAAATCATGGTCATGATGTCTGTCTTTCTGTTCTCCTGTCTCCCTCTCTGTCTATGTCCACCAGCTCTTGGCTTTGTAGTGTAGGATGTTCAAAGAGAGAGCCAGGCTCGAGAGAACATCTTCTGTTTGATTGCAGAGGGGTCAATCTTGATTGCTGCAGGTTTTAATTCCTCAGAAAAATATACAGAGGAGAGGCACAGTGTGCGTGTGTCTCCATGTGTGTGTAGGTTGAGGTTGTGCAAAAAGTTACTGTGCGTGTGGCTGGATGCTGTTGCATGTGCTCAATTGTGAATCAGCTCCTGGAAGAAAGAATCTGAGAAACGGGACAGCTGGTCTGCTCTGAACTCTCCTCCTGCTTTATTATTTGCTGAGATGTTGTGCCAGAGCACTGTGGTCAGTTATTATCACCTACAGTCCTTCACTTGCAGCCAATTTTACCAAGCTCTTCCAAAGCATGACCCAGACAGACAGAGGTGGGGAGAGTAACAGAGAAGGGACGGTGACCCGTGGCAGTTGATTAGCTCTCTTTTGTAGCTTTGAATCCGACGTGAACTTTCACTTAAGAAGCTGATGTGAAAATCAGCACGGGTCATAAAAAAGGAGTATTCACTCAGCTGTTTCTTTAACTGCAAAATGGGTGATAAAAAAGATGGATAAAAGTGCTGCCATTGATTACCAGAGGTCAAAGAGGGGAGCTCAATACATGTTCTGTGCTGATGGAGTCAAATGATGAATGGCAGTGTAAACAACTCGCGCTCTAATTCTTAAAGGAATCAGTGTGTGTGTCCAGCCTTGTGATGAAGTGCAGATCTAATCTTTATATGTTAATGACATCTCCTCCCCCAACCTCTTTCACCCCAGAATGACCCTCATCTCCAAATTCAACCAATTTAAAGCCACCACTGTTCAGAACTGCCCGTGTTAAAAATTCTTCAGGCTACCATTTCAACCCACCTGTCTAATGCACAACAATAATGATCGAGCAAATTTAAAGGAGATGGCTAGGGGGAGTTTAAAGTTAGAGGGGGGGAGGGAAAGACAAAGAGGAAGAGAGAAGTGATTAAAGGTGTAATGGATGGGTGAAGGAGCTGGGGGAATGGGCGCACTTGGTTCCTGGGACACTGCAAGACGGTGAAATATGACGCCCAAAAAGCAAAGTGACAGAGAAAAATGTCTCTCTCCTTTTTCCGTTCCCCTCGCTTATCACGGCAAATCAGTCCGGTGTCTTCAGAAATTCCTCAGGTGCGCGCCACACCTCGTGAACACTGCTAAACAGGCCTAGTGGACAGGGGGCGAAGAAAAAAACAAAGTGATTACTTCTGGCTAGCCATGTTTAATCAGTCCTCCACTATGCTTTAGAGAACTTCTGACCCAGGCTTGATAGGAAATTAAAACGATTTCTTTTGGTGTAGAATTCAAGGAGTAATTTCCTGAAGGACATCTATGTCCTTAATTACATTCTGGGCAATTCTCCATTACAGGGTCAACAGCGACAGCCTTTTTCATTCGAAAAGCAGGAAGTGAATTGCTAGCATTCATCTCGTTATCGGTTCCTCTAATGCCCTGTGACCTCACTAACCTTCCCAGGGACCCAATGTCCCCATCAAAGCTCCACCATGCATTAAAAGGCATGGTGTAAAATAGTTGGTAGTAGCATAGATAGGACTCATAAAATGGGACTTTGCAAACTTTTTAACACTTAGCTTCTTACTTAGAATAGCCCAGTAACCTTCTCCAAGGCAGCTAGGTTGCCTAATTTTCCCCTGAAAAAAATCAATAAAAGTTTAAATGTATGTTATGGTAAGAGTATTTTCACCACTTTACCTTTCCATCAGACAGCCCATTTTAAGGGGGAAGCCATTAAACGGCTTCAGTTCTCCATCTGTGCTCTCGTCAAAGTCACCAGACTCCATTGAAAAGGAAAACCAAAATTTAGCTTATGGAACAGGGGACCTGCTGATCTACTGCTGCTTCAGTCAGTTAATTTGTGTTATTGTGTGACTTAAGTGAAGCTGAACTTATCCTTTTAAATGCCAAAGTCACACACAACACAAAAAAATGAACTGATTAAGGCAGCGGTAGACTAGCAGCTCCTTTGTTCAGCAATGTCAAATCACTGTTTTCGCAATAGAGTCTGTCTTTGAAGAGATCGATAAAGCAGCTTCATATCCTTGTTGGACATTGCTGTCTGACATCCAGGTAAAGCAGTAAAAATACTCTCATTATAGCATACGCTTTTACTAATTTTATCTTTTTTAGCCTGCCTGAAATAAATTTTGTTGCCGAACCAGCCACAGCAGTAGATTGCTTAGCTCCCATGTCAGTGTTCAGCCTAGTTCTCCAAACTAGGCGCGTACCAAGTGATTGTTTGTAATATACTGTCTATGAATAAGTACCCAAAATGACCCTACTTCAAAAAATTTGGAATTATTCCTTCAACAGATGTATACAATAGCCATGGATGAGATGCATAGATCAAAAAACAATGCAGTCATAGTCATCTTTTGAAAATGAACTGTTCTAAAGCAAGAAATATCCCCTTTCTATGAGTAGATTTGGTGTTTATGAAGTGTCTTATTCACACAGTGGATAAACACTGCTTTGCACTGACAGCAGCACCTTCACACACTTGGCTCTGGTTAGCATTCAGCCATTGTAGTCGCCTCCTTGGGCCCAGTGTCTAGACAGTAATTTCATGAATAAATACAATAGATATTGCATCAGTTTGGCCCTTCTGATTGATCTGTAAGCCCTGTGTTGATATGATGAATACCATAGAAAGAAGTGCTGCGGTGCATACTGTATACCTCACTTGACTCGAAAACAATGCAGGGGATGACTGTCTGTGTTTGTGCGTTGGGTCCTCGCTGTCAGCATTATGCAGAGCAGATGCATACTCAAGCATAGAAATACACACATTTACGCACTCGCACAGCGATGCATTCAGACAGGAATGCTTATAAAGACATGAGCGAATATTATGAACATGTACGCAAACTGCTTACACAGTCTCGCACACACTCATGAATGGAGTCAGTAATAGAAGTAGGTCAGACAGACCGAGAAAGGGGCATTGATTTCACACAACTACAAGACTAACTACCTCCTCACTCATTGTATCACATCCTAGCCACTGCATACATATTGATTTGGCTGAGTTTGGTGCATGAAAACTTCCCAACAACAGCATTTTATCTTGATGATACTTAGCTACTTTCTGTGGCTATAAAGTCAACATAAATGAGAGCTATGATATGATGCTCTCCCACACAGAGAGGTGAGGTTCTGTGCTGCTTGAGCAAGCTGGAAAAGGTCTTCTTCTGCCTGTGGTGCAGAAGATGGAGAAGAGGAGGACGGGGATGGTGGGAAATATAGAGAGGACCAGGAGCTTTAGCTGTGTTGTCCACAGGGCCTTACTTTTTTCTCTACTCACTCAGTTGTCAGATTGTGTTAACGTACAGATTGTATGTGTCTGTAGGTGTTCAGGACAGCATGGAACATGCTTAAAGGGATACTTTGGCAATTTTCATTCAGCTTTGTATCATAAAAACTTTGCTCAATCGTTCCAGCACCCAGATCTCCTTGCACATCTCTCAGTATGAAACCCGTTATGCAGGGGGATTTTCTCCTGCTTTAGGACTGTTGCTCCAACTACAGATTGTACCACTGCAATTTTGTATCTCTGGAGTATAGAAGCATTGATTTAGATTGAGAGAGACTGGTTCCCCTTCTCTCTCAAACTCAGACCAAACTCGTATCACACTGTAAATGTAGGCAGTGCCAATTAAATATAAACCAAGATTCTGTTACTGTATTGCCTATTTCTTTCCTAAAGTGTCTTTAGAAACATATTTTAGTGCACTTTTTGGCTGTAATTTGAGAATTTGTGAACAAAGTGGATGTGCCATTCTGTTTGTTCTGTTGAAAAAAAAAACTGTTTAACTAAACAGCATGGATCAAATATAAGCCGAGATTGTGGTGCTGCGTTGCCTATTTGTCAACTAAAATAAACACAAACGTGTTTGAGTGCACTGTTTAACTGTAATTCGAGATTATTTGTTTTCAGCCGGCCACCATATTGTTTACTGCATCAAAATGGCCATGTTACATTATGCCACCCACCTACCTCTTGCGCAAGAGCGGATGTCACAGCCCTTTTCCTCTATTTCCTCTGGTCATGTAGCAACAACTTCAAGAGTAAATGTGTGTTGATATCGCTGTGTAAAAACGTATTCATATTTTTTATTGCGCAGAAAAATCTCTTATCTGAGACATTTGAATCCAAATACATTGGGGAATAATCTAATACCCTAACAAAGTCTGTTGTTGAGTCCTTTCATCATTTTCAGTTTCAAGGCTTGAACTAATGATAATAGACTCTGTGATATTTAACCTAACTTTGAACTGACAAACCTGGATAATTGCACATGATGATTTAAATATGAGCTGATTAATTTTAAAGTCATTATGAGATTTTACACTATATGTATCTGGTTGTGATCAGATTCAGTGGCAAAACATGAAACAGTCTCATAAACATCAGTGTGCCAGACATTGTGCTAAAGTCAAACTATAGAGGATGCACTGTGCTCTTATGTCAATCTATTTCACTGTCCGTCAGAGGAACATTCAGCCTGTTTGTACATTAAGTTGCTTGGTGGGCGTGTGCGCCTCGATAATTCTTATGTTCCCTTGATTAATGTCCAGCCACTGTTAAGCTGAGTTTGATTGATACCATGTGATGATGAGAACTCACAGGCCCCAAAGTGTCTGATTGATATCACAGACAAATATTCCACAATTACTAATTGAAATGTGGCTGGCTGGCCCACAATGACATTGTCATTAGTGTGACACAGTGGCTGCCCTGTCTGAGCTCGACGCCTACATGCATTTTGAGAGAGAAATGAAAGCCATTGAGAAAATGCTGGTGGAGAGAAAAAGAAGACTAACTGCTTTAAATTAGACTGCTAATAAAATGGTGCAAAAATGTAAATATAAGGGAAGCCATCTCATCCTTGTTTCCATCATGATTAATTACTTTTTTAAATAATACATGGTCATAGTCTGTATTTTGATATATTGGAAACACGATTGGATTTACACATTACAGGAAGTGCATGCACTTGTTATTTATGGTCTACACATCCTACTAATGTGTATGTGGTCACTGATAAGTCTACCACACATAATTTTGCAGTTTGGGTTTGTATGCCACCCACGGAACATGTACACCTGCTGTGATAGATCATGCAGAGAATGAAGGGTGGGGAGGGGGAACATTGTCTACAAGAGCTGAGAGATGAGAGTGGCAAGGTGAGCAAATGGGGTGGAAAATTCAGAATGGTGTCCTACTATGATGACGACCATTTCCTGTAAAACAAGACAGAGTGCGTGGCAGCCTTGGAATAAAAGAACAGAAGAGTGGAATTGTCTTTAGACTGATGGGGGAGTTGCACTAATGGTCACAGAGCCAGTGCGAAAGCGCAGAGGTGACAAGTTAAACAGTACTGGCACAATGTAACGCAATGGGGGAAGAAAGGAAGGATCTTTTAAATTGTTTTCATTCTCTTTAGTCTTGTTAAACCAAAACAAAATCTTAAATCCAATTTAAAAACTTAAGTAAGCTTGTCCACTGGAGAATTATGAGATATTTGATAATTTTCTATGGTTTTTTTTGTTTTTTTTCTCAGTGGCAAACATATAAATTTGTACTCATAGTAAATACTATTAAAATAGGCCCAGATTAGGGCATGGTCACACAAATTGGTGAATGAAAGCAAGTGACCATCGCCTGCAAGGTGATATTTTATGCTGAATGTGGGCAGTGCCAGGTGTGACACACACTGAAAGATAGCACGCTAGCTTATGTTAGCTAGCTTTAATGCAGAAAATGATGTTATTGGTGGAGCTTTCACTTTCTTACGTCCCTGTCTCCTGACTCACTAGCAGCCAGGCAGCATCTCTCATGTGGGGCAGTTTGTATTTTTCATGGCTAATATCATACTATATGAGCTGATTGGAAATGTCAACAATCAGTGTCTTCTGCAAACATACTTCTTTGCTATTGAGGCTGCAACTTTGCCAATCAAACTTAACGGAAGTTTAACTCAACGAGATGGAAAGACGCAAATTTGCTTTGCCCTTGGAAGCGAATGTTTTATTTGCTCTTGCACTCGCATTGAAGGAAAGTGAACTGGAGGCAAATATGGGGCAATGATAGTTTAGCACTTGTGTGACCAACCACTTACCTAAGAAAATCCATTCACAGTAGTGTAATGGGGGTATACACAGGTATACTAAGTATATCCACCTCTTTTCCTGGCTGTTTACAGTGTACCCACCTAAGAGCCAAAAAGCCATTGCAATATATAGGAGAGTATATCCACTTCCTGTTCAGTAACTTACCCATTTATAATGAAATAATAGACTGTCATTAATCATTGGACCCCGCCAATGAATTTGGACAGCTTCTAACACTGGGATTACTAGACTGCTTTGCCATTCAATGTGCCTGGATTATTTTTAATTTCAAAAATGCCCACAACAACCCAAAAGTGAGAATAATCCAGTGATGCATCAGTCACATCTGGATTTTAACGTATCCTACTATAGTTGTAGCAGTGCACAAACATTCTACATCTAAACAAGAAAGCTGCAGCTCTGCAGTTCTGCAGTGGCATGCCTACTATAAAGTGAATAACTACATTCCATTCATTCCTAATAATCATGTATTCAACACAGGTAACTGCTTGGGCCTCAAGTTATCCCCAGATTATAGCACCTGATAGTGAAATCAAATTAAACCAAATTAAAATGAGCCTATTATAGGCCTAATGAATGTAGAATGCAATGGCTGCTCTTTTGGCTGCAGGGTGCCAGGAAGTCATGAAGAAAGGGGAAGGCTTTTATGTTCTAAAATCACAGATCATATCAGGAAACAGTCCAATCATAAAGGGCGCTCGGGGATACACAAGTCAGTGACCACTGAAAAATGTTCTGTGTACAGTTCACCACTCCTGGATAATCTTCGAGGCTTTTGTCTCTAGGGCCAGACAGTCTCGGTGGAAAGGAACTGCAGAGTGTTTTCCTGCATTTTGAAAGACACTGTGTTTCATATAAAGTTAATGTAGTATACTCTGCCCTTTCCCACACTCTCCTCACCAGAAGCCATTGAACATCACTCCAGGCTAATGTTAAAACTTGACAAGACGAGTCATGATGAGAACAGTGTGTGTGTGTGTGTGTGTGTGTGTGTGTGAGGATGAGTGTATGTGTGAAGTGCCTGGCTCGTTCCAACATGTCTTAATCAGTGCCAATAGCTCTTGCAAAGTCCCTCAGCTCTGGTGGCCAGTTGTCTGGGAAGGAGCAAACACACGCTAACATACAAACGCAGACACTAAAACAACTGTGAATGCCATCTGGCTTTCACAGGCCCCTGCGGAGGGGCCGGGGCCCTCAGAGGGATGTGCAAAAGGAGTGGGTGGTGGGAGAAAGACAAGGAAGAGGGAAGGAGGGAGCAAAGGATGAGTTTGTGTGTGTGTGAAATTGCAGACTGATAGGTCTCCACCTGCCCACTACTTATTGCTAATTGGCCATCAGGCTGTTGATGCTGTGCCAACACAATAGCACGATGCCAGCGCACAATCTGACTGCCATATTTTTTGTCTTTCTCTCTGTTTACTCACTTGTATCTTGTCCTCCCTTATCCTATCACTGCTTTGGAGTCCAAACTCCGTGGAGACCACTTGTAATTTAAGAGTAATGTGAGCAGAAAGGCTGAATCCTGGAGGACGTGAGGCGACAGTAAATCTAAATGCCCTCACCACGGGCATGAGAAATGCTCAAGTAGTACATTGCTGTTGCTATGACTTGGCACCTGGTGTCCTTGCACAAGGTTAAGTGAAGTTTCCCATGTAAAAACAGCGTTGTCTGCTTTGCATGCTAACAAGGTCTGTCAGTGCATAATGTACGGGTAAGCTATCTACAGACAGCTGCTGACTCCTCTTACTAGGAAATATGTTTCTGAAGCGGTGTTTGAACTGGAATTGCAAAGGTGGTAAACCCAACCTCAGGTGTCCTTAAAGTCTCTTCTGTTTTGGTATTCACAAGGGTTTACTCATCATCTGTATCTGTGAACGTTTTTGTGTCAGTATGTGTCCCACTTTCCCAATTCCCTTTGTGAAATATTTGGTTTCCAGGTTAATGTCTGGAATCATATGTGATACCTTGCAGGAAACAGTTCATTGGTGGCACAAAATAAAAAAGGGACAGTGAAGTGACTTTACTTTTTTTCAGTTTTCCAACACCAATCCATGCAGAGATTCTAAAGATGTGATGTGTAGTCTTGGTTTTATTAAGAAACTGTCAGTCCCTTTTCCCAGTGGAATTGAGTTTTATTAGCAATTTAGCAGTTTCAACATGAAGTGCAATGTTAATGGTAAGAATAACATTGTTGAAAGAGAGAACATGCCAAAATTGTTGATGCACAGCTTGAGTCCAAGGCAAGCAACATGAGCTGTCAGACACTGAAACGTGTTTATAGGGAATCACCAGTCTGACTCAATTAATGCAAATTTAGATGTGAAATTAAAGTGGTGACACCATTTCTGTCATAATCAACCATTGCATGGCTCTGTAAAACCTACTGGATGATTACAATGAAGAGAACGTATTATGACATTGTCATAATCCTTATTCTCATTTAAAAGTTTGGTTCAGAAATGATTATATTATTGTCCCCATTATTATTGTGTGTATTGAATATCTGTTGACTTTAGTTAGCATGGATGATGTGATTATTCAAACCATTTTCATTCCCAGGTCATCAAATACAGCATCTCATGGCAGTGCACAGGGCACCCTGCACCATATCATCTATATTTAATGCACAGCTGACACACATTAAAACAAGTGATTAATGTGAAACTCTCACAGTTAGGTTTAAGCGACAAAAATACTTGGTTAGGTTTAATAACACAATCATGTTTTGGTTTAAAATAAGTTTGTTACATAACAATGGCAAACGCTAATGCAAGTACGTCATATATTAGTGACATCACATCCCACTCACACTGAGTGGCGTGAAAAAGCAGATGTATTTGACAACCTGGGAATGAGAATGGGCTGGATTTTTTGGCAACAGACTTTCGGCAGCCTTATTGAGTTTTCAGAGGGCCATTGCCCTCTCCATTTGATTTGACTGATCTAAATTTGTTAAGGCCAAAGGAAAGGCCAATGGTAATCTAATCAGTCTTTTTTACAAACAAGTAATAGAAAGTCTATAATGGCTAAGTAAAAGTGATTTGGATTAGAAATGAGTATGGACACTTAACAGACAAATGCTGGCAAGTGGGTTGGGGTAATTAATAGCCCTTCATGGAGGAGCTAGGGGAGGAGCAGTTAGTGATAAGTTTGTATTGGCACAAGGAGAAAGACAAGAGGATAATCGTCAATGAATCAAAGTTGTGTGTCTTTTACAAACCAGTCTTTTTTTCTTTTTTTTTTTTTTTGTTAACTGAAGGAGAGAGACAGAGGAGACAATTTACCCCCGGGGAGTTGGAGCATCAGTGAAAAAAGGAGAAGGCAGAGGAGGAAGAATATGATTATGTAGCTGGGCATTGCAAATTGAATTATTTAAATGTACGCACTGTAATCACGGGCAAGGAAGTGAAAATAAAATGACAAGAGCCAGCGAGTGAAACAGAATGGAGGAGACGGAGAGGAAAAAATGCAGGCTTGTGTGCACGGTGAGATTCTTGTACGCATTGTTTTAACCATGCATGTGCCAAAGCTCTCTGTACCATATGCTATTTCAGCGAAGTTATTTGAAATGCAAGGTTTGCCTGCACTTCAAAGCAACAAGGTCCTTGGACCATGAGCTTGAAGAGCAGACTCCATGTTTGGACTACAGCAGCCAATAGAAAAGGGAAGACATTAAGCATAACTGCCATGACACAGCCTCGGGTGTCAATGTCGTATGCATAGATTCATTTATGTAATCTATAGTTGGAGCTCCCTCACAAGCCAATTTCAGAGGGCCAGAGATTCATTTCCTCCCCTGATTAAATATCAACTCTGCCGTTTTGTGTGCCATTAATCCTATGTGCTTTTTTTACATTACTGTTCCCTCTGTAGTTCCAATCATCCCAGATTAGCGATCCTCCATTACACGTTCCTCTCTCATTTCCACAAGCATTCATCCTCTCGTGTTACATGCTAGCAGTGGTGCCTATCTCTTGGCTAACAAAAGGACATTCCTGCCCATTTCCTATTATTAGTGTGGAAGCCTAATGACTTTATCATACCCTGTCACAGAATGATTCCTGTAAACCCTCACAGTGCATAAGCGAGACCAGACACAGGGCAGAGCTGAATAAAGAGTGTAAGGGTCTTTAATTAAATGTGTCATCTTGGCATTTGATAAGCCCAGCAGGGCATTATAGCTGCCAGCTATAGAGCCTGATGGTGGGAGAGAGGACCGAAAGCCAACTGTCTCCATCTATCATCACCACTACAACAAGAAACAAAATGCAGTCATAGTTTTGCTTACACACAGCTTTCCTCACCAACATGGGCAGTAAATAACCTACTGTTATTCATGTTTGAGAGACAATATATTTGCATCACATTTATCAAACAGGGCAGGAATGCATGATCTTTTATGGCAATGATGAAAGGGGGGCCATACTACAGTTGCTATAATCTCTATAAACACATATCTGCATGTGGATGCAGCATCTGTAGGCAACGTGACAAGATTTTGGTATCAGAAGTGTTCTGGTTTTGTTTGTAGTCTGAGTAGTATTGACCAATTATGTTTGAGTGGTAGGTAAATGGTTCATGAAGGGAAACGCACTGGCTTAAACACAAGGCTCTAGTTTCCTGGCGCAGCACAGGTGGCGCAGGGTAGCGAACCCCGCGCAGAGCTAGTTTCGAGCAGCGCAACCCAAGGCGCGCTCAGTTTGGTAGTTTGGCAGACCGAGGTGCGCTGAGATGGGTGTGGCGGCGCAGCAGGGGGAGGTGTCGACAGATCCAGCTTGGCGCAGTGACAGTTTCGTGCCAAAAGGCTTCGCCGAAGGTGCGCTAAAAGCTCGCCAGCTGAAACCAGGTCTACTGTCAGCGCAGGCAGAGCGCAGCTGGTGTAAGCCGAAGTTTGGCTGACCGGACAGTGCGCACACGTCACCAAAACCTCACAGGCAGGTTTCCAGAATATCAGGCACATTAATAATGCAGTCAGTAGCTACAAAAACACTATTCAATGCAACTATCTGCAATCAGCACATAAATGTATCTCTATATCGACTGTCCCGTCACATCTGATGTCAGATCAAAGGGGATTGGCACCGTTTGGCACGCGTAATGGAAACCCAACCTGATTTGATTAAACAGCTGCAAACTAATGAGTTCACATCCCTCTCAGCCAACCACAAACAGCCACAGCATCAGATAGGGAGTATATATTCAGCATCTGTCATCTTAGAAAAGTCAAAAGAAAAGAAACAGAGTGAGACTGCGAGAGAGAAAGAGAGAGAGCGCACGCACAAGAGAAACGCAACATTGATTTACAATTGTGGTGACCTCCTCCCAGGCTACCTTTGCATCATCAGCCCGTGGAGGTCTGCTCACAGTTCCATATATTTGGACACTGCGAGCAGACCTCCCGGACCAAAACATCAGTTTCCTCCTGGGAGGAGTTTGGCCGTCTGACGCTGCTGCTCTCTTCTGCCATGGTGAATTGAGTAAACTCTTATTACACCTTCGCGCGGCGCATTTAAGGGCGAGGAGAGGGGCTCATTTGATTGGTGTGATGTGTGTAAAACCCACTCCACGCCTTCTCTCCTCCCTCTTTCCGACTTGCGCCGGTAGGAGGGACGGAGGTGGGAAAGAGGAGTAGCTGCGCCAGGGCGCACGGTGTGCCAAACTTACAAAATCCGCCTGGCTACACCCAGTTGGCGAAGCGCAGGTGCACAGCGCCCCTGCTGCGCCCGGTCTGCGAAACTAGAGCCCACAGTCTCCAAACCTTTTGTTTCGGGACAATCATATACTGGAACAGCCTTGGTTTGGTTTAGGCAACCAAACTGCTGGTTTAGAAAAAAAGATAATGTTTTGGGTTGAAATTAGTACCTAAATTATTAATGAGCACTGCAGGACTACTGCATTTTAGTAGTCAATAAGTAGGCCCAAAAAGTAGTCAACTAGTCAATTAATCGCAGGATAGCATACTTATATATATATATATATATATATATATACATATATATATATTTTTTTTTTTTTTTTTTTTGGATCCACCTGGCAGAAGCTGAAATAGCACAGTCTTTTATTGGCTCTGAGAGGCTGTTTACAAATGAGCTGCAACCTGACAGGACTCAACCCCCAGCAGGCTTGTCTAAGCTGGAGATTTTGGCCATCATTGTCTTGGATTTTTGGCACCAGAGGTGACCATATTTGGACGAGAGGGTGGCGCTAACCCATTTGCTGCTAGCTTGGTTGATATAGTGCAATTTACAGCCATGGTTAACTTTGATAAGGCTAGTGCTAATACTAATGCTCACCAGCAAAAAGCAGGCTTAAAAGCATTTAAAACAAGATGTACTCAGCAGAAAAACTAAACATTCGACTCCTTAAAGGGTCTTTCAGTACAAGCAAATGCTGAACAAGCCCTTTTCAGATGACCAAAATGTTATGATAAACTTAAATGAACTGAAAACACACGGTAGTGGTGACAGCTAAGGCTACGCCTAAATGCTGTGAATGTGGCGTTAGACCATGGTTACGTCACCTAACCAACATTGTCACTATGGACAGTACCCACCTGTCTCTGAAAGAAGCCCCTCCCATCATTATAAATAACTTTAAGCCTCTAACATTTAAACAGGTGAGATACGTAAAAATTTACCACCTGTACAGTTGTCATGAACAGGGAAATTATAGAGACCAAAAACATTTTTTTGTACCAGGCTGTTATTTCTGCATTTTAACATGATAGGTTCATGGGGATTGACTTGCTCCTGGAGCCAGCCTCAAGTGGTCATTTGAGGAACTGCAGTTTTTGGCAATTCCGCATTGGGCTTTAGTTTTCAGCCCCGGAGATTGCCATTTGACAATTTAGCTTTATCTTAGCCTTTTTTTCAAAATCTGCATTTGTATACAGATATCTGTTTATGGATATTACCCAAAATAACAGAGGAGTTCTTGGCTCGTGTGTCCACTGTTTACAAAAGAACCCTTAAGATACTGTCTAGTGCCGCTAGAAGCTTAATATCCAATAGACAGACCGATAACAAATACGTTCGAACTATGTCGTCACTGAGTGTTTGTTGTGACAGTAAATGATTCAGATATTTTGTCACTGAAATTAATTTGTAATTGTAAAATAAGCCAATATAAATGCTCTGTCTAGCACTATGGTTGAAATACCAGAGGTGCATGCATTAAACTTTCTGCTGTGTTTTGGATCACTTGTTTTGTACAAACTAGACTCTGTTGTCCCCACGGTGGTAGGTAGTGGTCTTTTAGCTTTACTTGTGTTGGCAGCTTAGAAGAGATGTCAGAGAAATCACTGATGAAAACATCAGACATCTGAGAGTAAAGATGAATGTCTTCACCTTGCCCAATCTTCAAATATGGATTGCACCTAGAAAGTGCTCACACAGCCCTCTTTCACCATCTAAATTATTGAGTGTGTACATGCGATGTGTTTACTTGGCCTGTGTCTGTATGAATAAGTAATGATGTGTCACGCACAGAGCATGTAAAGAAGTACAAAGGGCAGAGGTTTCCAAACAGCAAAGGGGCAGAGAATTTTGTGGAGACAGTTGGGTAGGAGAATTTGGCTCTCTAAACTGTAATTCTATCCCTGTAAGAACTAAATGTTCTCATACAAAGACAATCTTTTATATTGAGGACATTTTGTTGCTATCAGCTGCAACCACAAGCACAATTTTAGGATTGTTCAGGGTCTAGAATTAAGGTTACAGTTACATTGCATTTGGTCTGTCAGGAGCCAAAGTGCATAGTTTAGAATATCAAGTCTCTATTCTATTCACCACTATCTATTATCATAAACGTCTTTGACTTTTTTCTCTGCTAACATCTGATGCACTGCAGGCTTGCCATGTGTCCTGGTAGTCAAAGGCTCCCGACATTTTTATAAGGACAGTTTTTACATGCAACGCATAATACACAACATATGCTGCTCCACAATCCAGTGGTGAAAACCAATACATCTGCTGTTCAGCGTCATGTATTACATTAGTGTTAGCAGGGGTATGTCTGTTAGCTGGTTTGAGATCAGCAGAGGTGTCTAATGCTCGCGGGCTCGATTATTCAGTGATTGACCCATTTTATTGGATGGCTCCTGGCGTGTAATTCCCCTCTACCTGACACCCCAACCCAGCAGACTCAATGTCAACTGGCTCAATTTCCTGTTCACCGCTGAAGTGCCCGTCAAGATTTTTTTTTTTTCTTCACCTTTACTCTCGCTCTCCAGGGTTGATAATTCAGTACTTTCCCACGCCATTTAAAATGACTCTTTCCTTTTGTGTTTCAGTGAAAAACCAGTCAGGGATCTAACACAATGCCGTTAACTGTGCCAGCCTGTGAAAAAAGTTATATAAAGGCTGTACAGATCATTTTTTCCATCGGGTTTTTAACACAGTACCTCACCAATAAAAGGCAATCACATTATCAGTATCACTTACATCCAGGGACTGGTGTTTGCATCCAGATCGCTGACTGATAGTGCATGGTCAATGACCATTATCAAAGACATGTCATAGCATAAGCATTTTACCGTAGCAGTGTGTACATTGATGCATATGTTTATGTTTTTCACATGGTTTCTCCATTTCTTCCTGGTGGCTTGGAATGACTTAATTTAATAACCACTGTAACAGCCACTTCAGGTCATTAAGTCTGCCAAACAAAAAGACGATGGTTTCATGACTTATTACTATGTAAGTGATGTCACCCCGTGCCTCGGCTCTTTGCATGTGTTCATGTCATGCATGGGGATGAGAGAGGAATGGAGAGAAAGAGCAGCATATAAGAATGACTGAAAGGAAAAAAAAAGGTTACATTTCAAGACATTCATTTTAAAGATGAATGTATTTACCCATAGGCTAACTTTGTTATTGTTTGATAATCATTTTCAGTGACTCTAGTCCAATTAAAAACTCAATCATTTCCAGGCCATTAAAATGTGCAGCGCAGCACTTTTTGTCATCCTGATTGGCAGCAGCGGTCGATACCATGATGGAAAGTCATGTTCACATATTCAAAGCAGGCATGCCCATCTGCCTATTGATAACCTGGACATGTTAACCCTTCAACCTTGCACTGCTGCAAGTTAACAGATAAGCTCTGGAACTTGACGTCTCCATCGGCGTCTTCCCTAATGAGTAGTGACTCAATAGGATGCCTGCGCTTAGGTGGTCACTGTCCCCTATTGAGCAGGTTTCTAGGAGCTGTCAAAGGAGGGAGAGAACAAGGGAGAATGGAATGATGAGAAATGTCCCTGGACAGCTGTCTTTGTGTGCCACTATTTTTCCTCTCCTCCACCATCATGGAGTAGACCACCCTGAGAGATGGTCCTCTTTGCCTGCTGTTTATTGCACATAATTTCAAGATCAAAGCATGACTCCATGTTGGTTAAAAACAAATCACAATCATCTCCCCTGGGGGGCACCCCACTTGACTTTTTTTTTTTTTTTTTTTTTTACATCTTATTGGCTCTAAACCTACTGTGAAGATTGATTTGTTAACCGCAGGGATTTGTGATACAGAGAAGCTGCCGTGAAAGGTTTGCCATCCAGTATAGATCCATAAATGAGGATTTTGTTGCCTTCTGTATTCCCAGCTCCTGACCCATAATAGTACGTGTGAAAAATCCAGTTGGGGGCCGGTTGCGAGTGTGGAGGCCTGCCTTTGTAGGGAACCTTGACTCGGGTGACTGAATTCAAGGTCTTTGCTGCCAAACAGCATCAACGATTTAGCATGCTGGGCACTATGGATTACTTTGTGGCTTTGATATAAAAAGCATTACAAAGAACAGAAGCAACAGAAGTTCTACATGTGAAAACACATTTCAAGCACACACACACACACACACACACACACACACACACACACACACACACACATGCAAAGATAAATACAGACATCACTTGCAATATTAACAATCAATTTTTCTCATTACATAAAGGCAAACGGTGGAGGATGGGAATTTCAGGGGAAAGTTAAGAAATAGAAAACAATTAAACTTGTTGTATTAACCTATTTATTTAATGAGAGGAAAAACAATGCACGTAGTAAATAAACTTAACAGAAACAATGCATTCAAAGGTTGGGACAAAAGACTCTTGCTGTGTATGTTGGTTTTCTTAAACATATTCAGCTGCTGTGCTGCCCTGTTGCGGGCAGCGGCGGCGGTGGCTTCTGTGTGCAGAGCGTGTAACGAAGGCTGACACGTTGAGGAGGCAGCAGTCACCCTGTCCATTAACTCTGAAATCCTGATTCCAGTCAGCTACGCTGCAACAGAGGCTCTGCACTTTTGCTGCACCCACAAAACACACGCACACGTCTCACACACACACATACACACACACACACACACACACACACACACGTACACACAAACATAGTCTGTCTCAATGTACAAACTCACCCAAAACATACCCTTTAAGGATATTTTCTGCCTCTGTTTTTTGAAAAGTTGTACTTTGCCACTGATAAGTGAAACTGTATACAGAGAACTGGGAGGAAATATTTTCCCTCTGAGGGGAAATCAGTGGAAAGTGTTTATTTCAAGGGTTTCTCCCTTTCGATAAGAGATGACACAAGAAGGAGCAAACATCAGAAAGGGGGATTATGACCAAACTGCCTCCCAGAGGGAGCGAATGATAAAAACTAGAGTTTTTTTTTTTCTTTTTTTCTTAAAAAAGTCTAAGCTGGGAGCTGGTGTTGGGGGGAAAGGATTAAAATGACAGGTATGAATATCAAGAGAAGATTGGGCCATCCTGGTGAAAGGACACTCGGTGCTGAGAAGCTGTGCAAACTGATAAATGTGCAGACAGGAATCTACAAATACTGCCTAACATTACATTTTTCCCTGGTTTACTCTCTGCATATTGCTGCTCTGTCTCCTGGATAAATAAATGCCTCTATAGTTTTAGTTACAAGTTTGCTTGCCATATGCTCTTTACTGAAGTTGTGAATTTGGCAGGATTGCTTGCAAACTTGTTATTTCAAAGGTATCTGTTGCTGTTACTCAGGGCCAACAAAGTGCAAAGTTCACCAAGTTAGAACTTTTAATATGCTGCAATATATCCACAAAATATACCCACATACTGCCTCCAACAGGCAGTGTAACATCACTTCACACTATTAGTGGGTGTATTCACTAAGAAGTGAGCTAAAAAAGGAGCTCAACTGATCCCAGTTAAGATTTATTAAGACCTGAGATTTGAATTTGGTTTCAGCAGTGCTTAGTCGTGTTTTTGATCATACCCTATGCTGCTCAAGGTTCATATATAGATGCAACGCATTTGTTTTTGCTCCCATTTTTCACAGGTTAAAGATCTAAGACGTTTTTCATGCGCTCAGTCAGTATATCTCTTGGGATGGTCACGATAAAAGGCCAATCTAAAATGTGAAGTTGATGACACAACACAATCCCACAGATGTCACAAGTTTTGAGGGAAAGTGTTGTTGGCATGCTGACTGCAGGAATGTCCACCAGAGCTGTTGCCCATGAACTAAATGTTCATTTTACTACCATAAGCTGTCGCCAGATTTTGGTAGTACATCCAACCGGCCTCACAAGCGCTCAACATTAAACTGCTGTAAGGTCAAGACCGTGGTGAAGGTGACAAGCATGCAGACGAGCATCCCTGAGACAGTTTCTCATAGTTTATGCAGAAATTCTTCAGTAGTGTTGTTTCAGTGAATTTGGCAGTACATCCGAGCAGCCTCACAACAGCAGATCAAGTGTAACTACATAAGCTCAGGGCCTCCACATCCTGCTTCTTTACCTGCAAAATCGTCAGAGACCAGGCACCTGAACAGCTGATGCAACAACTGGTTTGCACAACTGAAGAATTTCTGCACAAACAATGAGAAACTGTCTCAGGGATGCTCGTCTGCATGCTTGTCATCCATACTACGGTCTTGACCTAACAGCAGTTTGCTGTTGTAACTGACTTGTGTGTTTGTGAGGTTGGTTGGATGTCCGGACAAAATCACGGAAACGACATTAAGTTATCAGGCAGCAGCTGTGGTAGACATTCCTGCAGTCAGCATGCCAATGGCCCCCTTACTCCAAACGTGGGACATTTGTGTCATTGCATAAAAAAAATGTCTTAGATTTTTGATTAATAATTTGTAATCCAGCCTTGTTAGCCAATTAGCATAACAAATAACAGATCAAACAATTCGGTAGGTTTGTTGGTGCATGATAGATTGGACTGTGATAAATGAGTTCTCAAGACTGTGAATACACAAGCCAAAAGTAATTTTAAAAAAATCCAGTCAATTTCATTTTAAAAACACAGCACTTTCTATCATCCATAAAAATAATTATCTGGCTTGATAAGAGTTCTGCTGCCCGACCAATGTATTGAGTCTTGGTTGGTACAGGCTGTGTTTTTGGGCTCAGTTCAGTTGTGATTATTTCCAAATGTCATTTATTTTTCTGTCTGTCTGTGTCTGTGTGCCAGACGTCTATCCTTGTGTGTCATATGTTGCAGCTAAATACACAAGTCCCAGTGGGAAAACAGAAAAAGATGATACACAGCCAACTGTGAACCAATGTGTTACATTAGCCTTGTGAAGTAAAGGTCAGTAATGGATACAATTTTAAAAAAGTATAGCCTCAGATCACAGGTCAGTTTCTAGTCTTAGGCTTGGAAGACTGTTAGACTGTTTACATGTCTTCTCCTTGCCATAGAATGCTGTGCACACTCCATGGGTACATTATACACCTCCACTGTTAAAGTGTATTAGCTGAGCAACTCCCAGAAGACAATATAATACCACTATGCTAACTTAAATCCCTGGTGAAAACCCAAGCTTCGTGTGCAAAAACACTTTTGTGCACAGGTTGCTGTTTTTACATGCACGAGCGCCTCTGCAAATATTTAGTAAATACAGCCCAGCATTGCCTGGTGGCTTTGTCTGTGTTGTACTTGTACAGCAGCATCTCCGACTGTGTTTGCAAACCATGTAGGGTGCTGTCAGCCATAGACAAAATTGCAGCTCAGGCCATGTATCTCTTATGTGCAGGATAAGGCCAAGAGAATTCTCTCCCCAATCTGTTCCCTGCAGATTTCTCATTGTTGTTGTGTGTTAATCTGGGTGATAACAGCGAGGGCTCGACGCTCCCTATCTGGAGTTTAAATCGATAGACACTTCCATTTATCGAACATAGACCCCAACGGAGCATCAAAAACGGCTTATGTCTTAAATAAGCAGTTATACAGTGCGCTGTCTGTCTTTCTGTTGATCTCTCTTTTTTTCACACATACACACTCACATTAACGGCTGTTCCTCTTCACGTAGGCTTTGGATAAATTAGATGTGATTCAGCAGGCATTTTAAACACTGGGGCGTCTCATACCCTAGAGCTCTGCAATCTGGCTCCCCAGAAAGATGATGACTCTTTCTTTCTCTTTTTCATGTGCTCTCCGTCTCTCGCCTCTCCTCTCCGAACTTTTTTCTCTTGCACCGTACTATGTCCCCCCTCTCTCCCCAGTGCTATTGTTGGGCCCTCATCGCGTATCGAAATTGTATTTAAAATCCTTAAATCCTTGTCAAAATTTCTCCCTGTGTGCAGGAGATTACTGTGAGCCAGTATTATTCTGGAATAGCTTTAGCAGACACTCTCCCTCCCCACCAACCTTTGAGCATGTACCCTGATTACTACCTTCACAATGGCATGTAGACAGGAACCGTTTTCAGGTCCCGGTAAACCTGTAAATCACCGTCTGAAGTTGTTGCAAAGCAAAGAGTAATCACTTAAACAAAAAAAGAGGAATGTTTCAGCGCAAGTGATAATAACAATAAACAGCCATTGCAGCTGGGAGTTCTGTCACAGTGTGAGTTGCATCAACGGCGTGGTTGCCTGCATGCAGCAGAAACATATCTTTTCCATATTGTTGTGGCTCAGTGAGAGTAATACGCTTCTGGGCCAGTTGTCCATGGCTTGAGGTTAGGGGGGCCCCACATAGACATCATGGATGCAGGAGGATGAGGTAGAGATGAGCCCATCTGGCCCAGACAGCTGGGTCCACAGCTGGAGGGACAGACAGTGACAGCTGACTCACCACGCAGCGCTAGGCTGCAGAGAAGGATGGATGGATGGCTGGAGGGGGAGGAAGGAAGCAATGGAGAGAAGATAAGTAGAGGTGAGAGAGAAAGATGGGAAAAGCTTGCCAGCCTACCAGCAGCGCTATTATTTTGCATTTTTGCAACGGTGGAATAAAGGTGGAGATCTAGATCACAGATTAATAATTTTGCTCCTAAATTAATTTTTGCACAAGACCCATCGATTGCACCATTTAGTTAATGATTTGAGTAAAGTATTTTAAATGTGGCATGCTCCAGTGCCAAGCAGGATTGAATTTCATAGAATTCCTTCTTGTACAGTAGGTCCCATGCATGTACATGTGTGGACAAAATAAAGAGACTGATTCCTCGCAGAAGGCCAAAACAACCAGTCACACACACATAGTACATATTCTCACACAATAGTCATACTTTCACACATGGTCAAAATTGTAAAGTCATTTGTAGTGACTTTCAGCAAAACTAATAAATCAAAATAAGCTACTGAAGGGTGAACAGGTGAACTTGTTTCAGATGGGTTTTCTGGGCTAAAAATAAACCAGTGTCTAGTGCGCTGTAAAACTCTGGAAACTCTGGATCTGGCTACACAATAACAGTGTCCTCCAGCCTTGATATGTATATTTTCTCCCTGGGATAGCCCTTGGAGTACAGCAAACACACCCACTTTGGAATCCAGTGGCCCTTTTCACGCATCTTGCAGCCACCATACTGCAAACTCTGAAGGCATCTTTCTCAAAATCAGTTCTCCGTGACAGTCATTATGTAATGTGACGCAATACCGATGTCATTAGCAAGCTAAGAATCTCTTTCTAACAGTATATTAAACTCAAAATGTGTTTCAGGGTCAATGTGACTGAAAATGAAAGTCAAATATGTAAGGAATGCCAATGACAGAAGTATACCCATGTATCTCTGTATTAACCCCAAATGGCTCATTAAGGTTGTATTCTCCCTTTCAACATTTTTTAAATTGACACTTTTTCAAAAGTACAAATGAATTGGAATAAAATGAATTCACAAATTAGGTCATTTGAGAGCATAAATTGCTGACTAACTGCAAATTTAAAACGCCTGACACCACCAAACTCTGTAAGAGATGTGTACATGATTACTCAGTGGCCAAAAAGCTTGTCTGGAGCATCGACCGTGGCCTCACCGTAGGGTGAACCAAGCTTCATCTGTTCCTCTGTTGTCAAGACGGTAAATTATTTTGACTGTGGGTGAAAAAAAAGCTGATTACAGCACCCCCAGGGGAAAGCCATACCTGTGCTGTTTAAATATTCAACATCCCAACCTACTGATAGATATCAGATCTTTGTAATTACCAAACACCCAATTAACTAGGACAGGGAGAGCTAACATAAGATTGGCAGACAATGTCATTCTGCGTATGATCATTAATGGAATCTCCGAGAAAACGGCTTTTATGGTGATGGGGAATGGAAGAAGGGGGGTGAAGGGAGGAGTAAGTGATTTATATTTCTTCCTCATCTCCTTGCTGTCTCCCTCTCCCTCTCTCCTTGAGGATATATCATTTCACATGATTAAGATGTGTGCAACCTGCTCTTTCAGTCAAGCGAAACAGGAGACACCCCCTCTTGCTAGTTATCTCTCCTCTCCTCTACCTAGCTGCGGCTTCTTGTGCCCACAACACACAGTTTCTCCTTTAATCCCTCCCCTCTAATTACCAAACATTCTCCCCCTGCTTTTTTCCTGTTTGTCTTTCATCCAGAGCCGTTCTTTTTTATCTAACCCTTCTCCTGAAATTTCTCCTGCATCCAAATCATTATTATCCCTCTCACTTCCTGTGACCCTGGTATCATTATACACTATGAAGATGCATTCATTTGAATAGATATTCATAGTTTTCGAAGCTGGGTAAGCCACAATGCTATTAGTGGATTCCTTTGTCCATAATGCTGTACTCTAATGCACCCATCAGCTCTGTGTAGATGGCTTCTTTTTTTTTTTTTCTTTTTTTTTTCATTCATCATTGTGATCTCTTTTGTGGCTTACTTTGAAGCCATTGTTGGGTAAATGTATGCATCTGATTACTGGCAGGATAATTGATGCTGGGTTGGTGGAAAACCAATAGATTTTAATTACCGAACCTCTCTGAGAGCAGCATATTAAAGTCAGTAAATAAACAGTATGACTCACATTACAAGCCACAATCAGGCTGCTGGCCCATGTTACTGCCTTTGCCTGCCCTATACAGTATGATGGCCACACTGTGTACTGCATATGTCACATTCACTTAAGAATACATACACATAAATGTTTTATTTTAGGAAACGCACAGTGTATAGTTGAGATTGTCCTCCGAAGAAAAGACAACCTCCATTGTTCAAATGCTTAAAAGGATCTATTTTTACATTTTCCTTGACAAGAAACCTCTTGAGGTCTTGTACTTTCTTAAAAACAAACTTCCTGGGATGTCAGCACAGTACCACAAAAGCTTTTGGGTAGCTCCTCAGTGGGCGGTCATGTGCAACTTGTCTGACTTTGATACCAATGACCGCAGTTTGCACCATGAACATAACTACAATCTTTCCCTAACATGAGATATGGCTCATATTAACCACTTTTGTGATAGTTATGTGGGCGATTTTGGAAGGCAAAACTGTCATCCTGACAACAGCAGTGCCAGATCAGGAATGCCATTAGAAACAATCTAATTTTTCATTTACGAATGACGACTTCTTAATTTATGTGGGGATGATTTACAGAGTTTTCATCTCTAACTGTATTAATATATGTTAGATGTTTTGTCATGTAAAATCTTCTCAAAGTAGATGGCCCTTTGCTAGAGTTGTATCGGAAATGCCTCCAATTCTGCCTAAAATGCTGGATTGGGCATTGACACGTGCAGAGTCTATTCACCATTCTGATACCAAGTAATTTATAAGTAAACTTTAATTAAAACTCCCTGAGGTCGTCAATGTTGTTTAAGCTTGAATTAGTGTTTTTAGAATATCTCTGGAGTGCTGCAGTCTAAAAACTTACTTTAAATGGCCTCTGCTTCATTGGCCTTGTAGCGTGAGAGAGTGGGCATATCCCTTTCAGAAGCTTTGGAATCCATCACGAACAGCATTGGATTTTTTAGAGACTTTATACAACTGAGAAATCCAACAATAAAGGTTTTCTGTGATTATTTATCCATTTTTTTATGTTATGAAAATCTGTTGTTGTTAGCCGAGGCCTACTGAGGGCAAGTTGTATCCCATGATGCATTGGGTTGAAGCTGTTGACGAATTAGTAACAGTGTTTATCCCAGAGGCCATGCACAATGGAACAACATGAAAATCACCCCATCCTTGTTTGGGGGTGTTCTCAGCATTTCATTTATATATATATATATATATATACACATACAAATGTGTGCTATATAATTTAGATAAGATATAATTATTGTTATTCTAGTTTCAAACATTTTATTTGGTTTCTTGACACAGAAAATTGGTTAGTCATATACAGTTGCTATTATTCAATAGCATCTGATTGGTACTCAGTATTGGCCCATCACGACATCAGGTATCAGAATGGGTATCAGGAAGGTAAACTGGTATTGTGAGATCTTTACCCTTTTCCTGCGTATGGTGGGTGTCTCACTTTGGATTCAGCCACTTGTGCAACTGTAGATTTCTGCTGTCAGATAAATTTTCTGTCTCGCAAAAAGTCTGAGAAACCAAACTATCTGAAGACAGTTGATGACTGACAACGCTAATGCCAAACTACTTTGAGTCAGTATGCCAGTCAAACAAGGTTATTTCCCTATTTGCAGTATCCAGCGGCGTACTTATATAAGCATCCAACATTGGGGGCTCAGTCTGGAGGAAGTTTCTCCAACAGTGCACTTACATAAGCGGCTAACATTGGGGGCTCAGTGCGGGAGAAAGCTACTGAATAGCACAAACAGGAGACAGGAGTTAAAAATTGATGACTTGCTTTTTGTGTTTCGCCTTCCCCTACTGTGCAAGCATTCAGAGATTCAGCTTGTCCTAGTTTCCTGACCTCACCCAAAAAATCTGAGCCTTTCCTCCACTTTGGTGTTGTTTGTTGCTGCTGGCACCCTTCATATAGATCTATGCATTAACATTCACATAACCACGGTGACTCATTTTTTACTTTGTCTACTCTGTCATCTTTGCGTCTTAACATTGTTAACATAATGAATTAGGTGTGTAATGGCAGGAAGGTGAAGATGTAAGAGGCTTTCATCCCACGTCTGCAAACTAATCCTACTTCCTCCATCTATGACCTCACTTCCCCTGAGGGATTTTGGACTTTGTAGTTTCACTGGGGAATATTCCGTGGCTAGGCTTCTCACTTCTGGGACCACCGGTGTTGCATCACACAGCAGTAACACTGACATGGCATTCATGTGTGTGTAGTGCAATTAGTATGTGCGCATGTGTCTGCAGCGATTCTTCACCTGTGTGTATTTGTGTGCTTTGTGTTCCTTGTTTTTTTCTGCGCCGGAGGGGAGCAGAGCAGCAGGTGTTGGCAGTCCTCTGTGTCTTTCATCATAATGAGTTCCCAGTCCACACACTGTCCTCTAAAGGAAACAACTACAGTGTTAGTGACAGACTCATAGTGAAACAGCACATTTTACATGCACTTCGAAGCATGCTTAGAGATACACTTTATAGTAAACAGTATTGTGTTATTTGTGCTCCTCCTTCTAAGTGTTTCCCTATTTCTTCTTTTCTGTTTTGTAAAATAAAAAGCATTTTTGTCATTGTTCTTTTTCTGATAGTAAATGCAGTTGAATGTGCCTGTATAGCGGCATTCAAAACAACTCTGTTCCCCAGTTAAACCAATCAGTTGACCTAATGAAGACTTTAAAAGTTTGGAAAGATATCAGACTATTCATATTACCAGGTGGTCAATTACCAACGCTTTGTCACACTCCTTGGCATGTAATATCGACACCAAAGACATCCTTTAGCGTGTTTATGAGACACAGTGGACTTTCAACCAACTCCAGCGTAAACCCATCCACAGCAATATGTAGAAGAAGTAGACAATGATATACTTTATTAATCCCTGAGGGGAAATACACAGACATGCACAGACAGGACCTATACATGCATTAAATGGAGACATGTCAGAGTGAGGGGTCTGCCCATTGACAGGCGTCCCGAGCAGGGCGCCTCAGCTTTGCCCAGGAGGCGAACTGCCACCTCTCCAGCTAACAGTTCATGCTCCATACTTGGTCTGGATGGGGACTTGTGTTGACGATCCTCCAGTTCCCTACCGCTGCCCCTACTGTCCCAACCACCCCTTACGTGATGCTAGAGAGCAAAAAAGTCTACAAAGGGTGGTGAATGGCTTTAACCCAATACATGATCCTTTTTCTAAACCTAACCAAGTAGTTTGTTGCCTATACCCAGCTGTGTTGTTATTTGCCGACAGGATGAAGATAGAAATGGTATAGATATACATTTATAAGAACAATTACAACAGTTTTATCGACAGTATGCAGCTGAAAACAAAACAAAGAAAGAAAAAGATCTAATCCATTAACACAACACTTGCTGGGTTTGGACACTAGCAGAAACACTTGCACAATATAAAAACTACAAAGAATTACCTGAGCAGACCATTATGTGGAGATCCGTGCACTGAAGAAGTAAGAGTGTGAAATAAAAGGCCAACTCCCACCCACCATCTTCATTACTTTTAATTTAATAATATGCAGCATTTCAGACGGACAACCTTTATTATAAGGTTTTGTTCTCACGACCATTAACTTGTCTGGCCAGAAAGGTCAAATTCAACAGCACTGTAATATTATACATTTTGAGTAGGTGTGTTCTTGAGTATATACAGTGTGGGAAGTCTATAATGTCACATTGTAGTTCTTAGGACTTGTTAAGAACCTGTCAGAGAGATTTTTAACTACATAGGAGGATTGTTTCAGGTTGGAATTTCTTGACTGTGTTGTTGAATCAGATTGCATTATATTATACAGCGCTCCCTTTGTTTCATCCACTATAGTTAAATGTAGTATAATTAACAAATTTTTAGCGCAATTAAAATATTACTTGTGGAGGTACAGTAAATACTGGCAAGGGAGGATTTGCTAAAGATTTTCAGCTCCCCAAAACAAAAGAGAGAAACTTGAAGTTAGAGAATGGGCGCAAGCTTTTGGATTTGGACACTGCATTGTTGCATGGATTGTGGGGGCGGGCTCTTTTTTTATGCGATTTTGTAATCCTTCCTCTAAGTTCAGCAGTTCAGTCATGGTGCAAGATCAGGACACGTATCCCGGTCACCCTGGGTGTCACATCTCCTTCACCCTGACAGCAGCAAGCACAGCATCTCTTGTCTCCCCTGGGATGTTCCCACCTGGCAGAGGTGTTTGTGTGTGCGTGGGTGTGTAAATGAGTAATAGTCCAGACTCTTTTCTCTCCATCAGTGCAGAATACCTGCACTGGCTTTTCCTGTTTTAGCCATTTTTCTTGCTTCTTGTCTCTTGCACTGAGCTCCCGTCCCAGCTGAGATCTCTATCGGCCATGATTTATCTGATACACAATCTCCCTCCATTTCTCTCCTTCTTGCTCTTTCCCTCCATCTCTCTATCTCTCATACTCCGTTTTCTCCTGCAGTCCAGTGTCTACATTACTCTCTGCACTGCTTGCGTCTTTCTCCTCCTCATTATTTTGCATCCCTATGTTTCTCGCACTCCTCCCATGGTCATGTTTTCTTGGTGTCCCCACCTGTCACTCTTTGTTTTTCTGCCTTGCCCACACTACGTAGTCCGCCCTCTCGCTGGCAAAAATAGCTGAAAAATGAGCACATGGTGTGCGGGGAGAAAATAAAAGGCAAGCAGAGGGGGGCAATTGAGGTCCAGGCTTGAAAGGTGTGCTTAGTGATGAGTGCAGAGGGGCCAAAAGACAAAAGGAGGGGGGAAGAGGATTAAGAGATGAGAAGAAACAAGTGTGGATGCACAAAACAAAACATTGTGTCTGCACAGACAATAAAGGGGAAATATTCCTTATTAAATGTGTCACTTAGAAAATAATTCACTTTATGTCAGGTGCTTTGGTATTTAGTGTGAGTTGTGGATGCGCACACTCACCTACACAAGTGTGCCTTGCTTTACATACTCAAGAGGATGTGCTTTCTGGCAGCGTTTTAAAAAACTGTGTGTGCAAACAACAAGCCCAACATGCATGCGTGCCTCCCATCATTCTTGTGTGCGTGCTCTCCTCCTTCAATTCTCTCCACTCATTCCCCTCCCACTCTCTCTCTCTCTCTCTCTCTCTCTCTCTCTCTCTCTCTCTCTCTCTCTCTCTGTCTCTCTCTCTCTCTCTGGCTCTCTCTCTCTCTCTCTCTCTCTCTCTCTCTCTCTCTCTCTCTCCTCTCTCTCTCTCTCTCTCTGTCTCTCTCTCTCTCTCTGGCTCTCTCTCTCTCTCTCTCTCTCTCTCTCTCTCTCTCTCTCTCTCTGGCTCTCTCACTGCTCCAACCAGACACACAAACACTCTCTCTCCCTGTCTCTGCTCTGCCCTATGTATCATAGTCACCGTCTGTGCATTCAAAGGATCCGACTGTGTCCACCTTTCCCTTTCGGCTCTATTTCTGCCCCTGACTCTTGTTTTTTTGCCCTGCCCAGTACAGAGCCATGCGCTCATGCCTTCAGGGGGGGTGGCTGACTTGATCGGAGGAAAAGGAGAAGGGAGAACTGTGCGGGCAGGAAGGATGCGCTCGTTGCTGCAGCTTCTGATTCAATTAGCATGAATTTCACAGCAGAGGCAGCAGCGGCAGTAGCGGCAGCATCGTCAGACTCTCTCAGCAAGCCAGCAGCAGCACCCCGTGTCGGAGCCCCATCGAGAGGACCAGCAGCTGCTTCTCATCTGCCTCCCACCCCAAGAAGCAGTGTCTGAAGGGGCAGAGAAAACGGAATCCTATTCTCAAAGGGTGAAGAGCAATCACAAGTAGGACGGAGCTTGGTTTCAAGTCTGAGGATTGGAGGATTGTTGAACTGGACATCTACCACTCTGATGCTGGTTCAGAGCTTCGGTTATGGTTTAATCCTGTTAAGGTGTCTTCTTAGTGCTGTTCTTCATTCCATGACCCATATTGATTTATTTTGTCAGAAAAGAGGAGAGGGAATTCAGCACCGCCGCACTTGGAAATAGCCGACCGTTTTGTCCTCCCTCTCACCATCCCTTTTTCTCCCCAGTCCTGTTTTCTATTTATTCATCCATCCCTTGTTTTCCCGCTCTCGGCTGCAGACCGAACGGGTTCGGAGCTCCTTCAGGGATTCAAAGCCCTGAAACGGGATTCGGCTGCTCCTTCATCTCAGCACCCTTGCTTCTGCCCCTCTTTCTTCGCCTCTCCCTTTTGCGCCCTGGTTTTGCTCCTATGTATTTTTCTATCCTGCTCTCCATTTAAGTTGTCTCCGAAAATCTCCAAAGGGATGTTGGGGGTCTTTTTCTCCATGATGGAGGATTGGCTTATGGGAGGAAAAACCTTCTGAAGATCTCCCCAAGGCGAAGGAAACCCTGTCGAACAATTAACTCAAAGAGCTGTACACAAGATATTTTTCAAGGAGCTAAGATGGAGTCTTGTGTTTGCTAAATCAGTGCTGCTAAGCTGTGATTATTTGTTTTAGGGTGCCAAGGAAGTTGCCTGTTAGACAAAAGAGGTTACGTTTTCTACAAAAGGTCTAATTGTTTTAGGAGAGGAGTGGGAGTTGTTTTTGTTCTCAAGGATCCAGTCAGAAGCTTTTGGATATCGACATTAGACTGTTGGAGGATTTTTGGGGTCTTTCTTTTCAGGAAGGATTTTGTAATTTTTCGTTTTTTTTCCTTTCCTATCATTTTTGGGATTTTCAAACAAGGATCTTTTTTTCTTTCTTTCTTTCTTGGCTTATTTTTTATTTGTATTTTCTTTTCATCCCCGGGCTGGAAAGCAGGGGATCATGGTCCCCGGATTCATTTGAGATGATCACTTCCTGTTTGTGTCGTATGAGGGGGAGGGGCCTTCTGTTCCTTTCAGGCCCCGCCCCCATGGAGCAGGAGGTGGAAGTGGAGGTGGACGGAGGGTTGCTACTGGTACCCAGGCCGGCAGCGGCGTCACCAGTTGTGTGGGCCAGTCCGGCCTTCCTGTTCAGGCTGGTGCTCTCTCTGGCGCTGCTGGTGTTCCCCTGCCCAGCCGTGGCAGCCCGAGTTTCCTCCTCCCTCAGTACCACCCACCACGTCCACCACTTCCACAACAAGCATGGTACTGTGCCCATTGCCATCAACCGGATGCCCTTTCTTACACGTGGGGGCCATGGTAAGATCTCTTTTTGTAGACTTTTCCAGAACTGACCAGCTAATGATTGACCACTTGTGCTGAGTGACTTGCAAAAGTACATGTGTGCGTAGGGGAATGACATGGACTTTAGGGGTCAATGGGAGTTAATTTTCTTCAAGGGTTGATTTGTGGTGGCAATGAGCTCTAAGTTGAGTACATAAGCCCAGGCAATTGGTTCATCCATCTATTGATCTCTGTCATCTCTGGAAAGACTGAGAGGAGCCAGGCCTTGGTGACCAACCTCACTGCCTCAGCTCGCCATAGGCCAGTGTCTTGATTCATGCCCTCGAATTGGCGGATGATGCTTCCAGAGGCTGTTCCTGTCTGGGCTTTTTGCAGCACACCCCCAGCCAGCTGGGTCTCGCTACTTGCCTTTCAAGCTCAGCCATCTTGGGTCTACTGATGTATTGAACTGTGGCCAATTTAAATTCATGTAATCACCACCCGTAGTAATTGTTGACGCATGATGGCAGCCACTAAAAGAGAATGGCCTTAACTGGTTGTTGAGATGCGAAATCTCACATGCTGTGTGTCATGGTACATTGTGTTCTGAGGGGAAAGCCATTGATAATTGCCTGCGCACTACTTATTTTGTCCTACTTTCTACAGTATATGTCTTTGGCTCAGTGCTCTGTGGTGCATCAGTTGCTGCGCTGTTCTTAGCCTAAGCTGTCAGGGACAAGGCAGAGTTTCACTCTGATGATTCCTTTGATGTTCCCCAGCCCGAGCTTTTTCCAATGCAATTTTTCTTCTCCCTTTTTCCCTGTATTTATTACTCTTGCTCCTTTTCAACACTCTGCACATACATTACTTTGACAGGAGACGTTAATAGCATTTATTGATTCCTCACCATGTTCATGCTCATGTTGTTCCATTTGCATCCACTTAGTGTTTTTTTTTCCAACAAGCGCTACTTCTGTTTGTCTGTCTGTCTGTCTGTCTGTCTGTCTCCACCTCCTCTCCTGCTCTCTTCTCTCTTGCCTCAGTATACCTGTAATCTGTATCAATCAATCTGGTGTCAGATGAGCAGAGGAGCTTCACGTAGCTCTTTGCGGTCGATTGGCTGTGGTAAGCTTCTATAGACATCATCGGCACACAACCTTGTTCCTGGTGTTCGGTACTGCATTGGATTTATGGCTATCCATATTCTCCTCCCAGCCCACAGCTGCATGCGCACAAGTCCTCCCAGTCAAAGTGTGACTGAGCACACAAATGAGGGCTAACCTGTGTCATAGAGGAGATATCAAAGAGTGTTCCTGTTGTCTTGTCAATGAGAAATCAATGACCTAACCTTTTTTATGGTGTTCATTGGTGGTGTAAAGGTTCACAGATTTCATGACTTTGTTTGTCTTTTGATACAGAGGTCAAACTTCAGTTGCTGATTTTCTATTATTTTGTCATTCATTTTCAGAGACCATTGAAACAAAGATGTTTATGATAGACTTGATTATTAAAACACCAGATTTCCAAATAATCAAATTTAATAGCCTGTGAGATATAAGATACTCTCTTGTAATGTGAACAATCATATCAGACAACAAACAGATTGTTTATGTAGACACCTAAATTACACTGCTTTCCTGTATGAGTAGCTGTCCAAGTTTGTCCACCACCCACCTGAAGATGAATGTGAAATGTGTTTGGATCTTTTGTGTGCCTCTTGGTCTAAATTGTGTCTCAAAAACCTTCGCACCTTTGATAACAACTCAAATCAGCTTGTTAGCACTTATTAGCACCTCTTTCTCAACTGGCTGAGCACTATTATGGATCCCACTGCTTTTCTTGGCAAGTCCCGCCCTGCTCTGCTGTCATTGGCTCATCATGCCAATGCATCAAGGTCGTAGGTTGTTAGGGTTAGGGCAAAGAGGTCACAGATGGGGCTGGTACTAGCCAATTACAGCACAGTAAGCTGGGGCTTGCCAAGAAAAGCAGTGGGATCCATGATAATTCATTGTTACAACATATGGGGACCTTGCGTCTCATAGTTAACAAACAACAATCATTAGACCCATCTCATCAGTAATTGAAACAGAACATGAATTCTTGAATTGAACCCAACATACACCTTTTTATGTTGTTATTTTAAAGTTAGCACATTTCTTAACATGGTAGTTTATCAGAGAGAAAAACTACATAACAGCACAAAGGCAGTATGAGCTGCCAATTTAGAAGATACAAACTAGTTACCTCCTCTGATTGCTATTTCTTTTTTTATTTCCCTGCCTTCTCCTCTGTCTAGCTTGGATAATTGGATTGCACTTCTCATACCTTGAGTTGCTAAGCTATTTAAATTGGCATAATTAACATAAAAATGTTCTCTGGCTCGCTCTGTGGATTTATGGCTGTCAGATGATATTGGCCTGCAAGAGAAATGGTATGTTTGCCCCTGTGAAAAGGAAAGGCTACATTTCCATAACAAACTTAGAGCTCAAGCTCAGGCTGGGACGTCACCCTCAGCTCCTCAAGCCTGTCTGTTAGTCCTCTGCTTGTGCTCATAGCTGCAAGTTTGATAATCACGCATAAAGAGGTGCATGTTGAGTGGAAAAGCAGCGAAGCAAAAGCAAGATGGAGAAGTTATTTGGTTGGTTGGTTGGTTGGTTGGTTGGTTGGTTGGTTGGCTGCGTTTCGCTGTTCTTTTTTTCCCCTGGCAGTATGCTGTAGCAGTTACTAATGTACGCCTACACAGCAAACACTGCTGCTTCTCATTCGGTTTGTGTTGTTTTTAGTAGCACACGTCCAGCTTTTTCATTATCTACTATAAGACAGCACACGCACATTAGAACGCTACTCTTGTGCTGGGAGTCAGTTTCAATCGCCATCATAAATA
Source organism: Epinephelus lanceolatus (assembly GCF_041903045.1). NCBI lineage: Eukaryota > Metazoa > Chordata > Actinopteri > Perciformes > Serranidae > Epinephelus > Epinephelus lanceolatus. Next base: position 30,504,608 of record NC_135755.1, on the reverse strand, counting down.
CTTCCATTACAGCCTGGCATATCAAGTCCTTGTCTGAAATACCAGCTCTCCATGTATTGTCGACCAAGTGGCACAGCTTATTACCAACACTAATACCCCACTCTGTGATAAGAGCCCACTTGCTTCAGAGCCTTTTTCAGTAGACAGTTTCTCAACTGGGTGTCATTGTCACAACACTGTAGTAGAGCCTTTGCCACCACAGACACACACAAACACACACTTTAGTAAGACCTCACGTCAGCACAGAAAGCCTCAGAAAGCCCTCCACCTGCCTGCCCCACAGTCTGCCAAGCAAGTCGTACTGTCTGCTGGGAAGGAGGGCACCTAGCATCCATTAAGCTGTCATTGTGGCCCTGAACCCACCGCTGGGTTTTAGCATATCAGGTCTATGAGACTGAAGGCTCAGGCCTTATCTGCTGCTGTCTTCCCACAATGTCATTATTATGCTGCACCTGTCTGGATGAGCTCCTGCAGGGCTCTCTTGCTGGCACCCATGTATGACTACACACATGCTGCCCAGCAGATCAAATAAACTGCAATCTTTAAAAACATTCAAGACATGTATGGGCTGGTTTTATCTTTCATATGGGCTGAAATGAAAATATATTGCACATATATGTTGCATGTATGGCAGATACAATAATTAAATGGGGCTTGGCTTGCTTGTGTGTAGGTGGAACCATCTTGGATGAGGCCCATCCTTGATGCTTGGTGCACGCATCTGCCTCCATGTCTTTGAAGTGATCAGTAACCAATAGGGGGCCTCAGCCGGGGACCCACCGTTTGCCACTGATTAAAGTTTTCCACTGTTACCATCATCCGCCCTGATGGATGAAGGGCTGCTCGATTCAGAGGGCCCTTTCTGTCAGTCCGAGACAGCAACCAATTGCAGGTTTGGATATGTAAAGCAGTTCATTACTGTCTATTCAGATGCAGCAAAGTCTCACCCACATTGCTGTGATTATGGCTAATTGGAGTGTCTTGACCGCTGAACTGTGGCATTTCACCAGGCTGTCTGCCCGATGATAAGTGACCCCCTGCACACATGCATGCAGCCGGCCTTGCATTGGCTACCTGCTTAGATCCATGGGAAATGTGAAGGTTCATGCTGCAAAGTACGACTTCTTCTATGAGTGTGTGCCTCATTATGCTGTGCCGATGTGTTGCATCATAAGTATGTCCTCTGTTCCCTATAAGATATTTACAATACACGCATGAATACACTAGCACTGCAATTAGAGGGAGATTGCGCTGAGGTGTGAACTGCCTACATCATCCCAAATATAAACCAATAAGCTCTGCCCAGGGCTTGTTTATATGCGTGATCATCACTCTTTCGCACCAGTGGCACGGCAGCGGTTTCGTCAGTGTGTCTGGCTTCATTCTTTGCTCATCTATCAACACATCTGTGCTTGCAAACAACACGCACCTATGCACACTTTGCATGACCCTGGATTGCAGACAGAGGAAGGAAATGTTTGCCATGCGAGGTAATCCATACCTGAACACCCCACTGCATAGGACTAAAGGGATTAAAAAGCTAATTTTGATTCAGGCTGTCTTTGATGTTTTAGATGGAGAGCTTCCAAGAGATTTTACCGCTGGGTGGATCACTTTGTCCTTGGCAGTGGACGGAATATATCCACCGGGGGCTTCCAGAAGTGGGCCCAGTGTGTACATACTACACGTGTGTGCATCTGCACGTGCCTTCAAATGCACACAAGTACGAATATTATAGACAGACTCCCAAGGTTGAAACATCTCCCGCAGTGTCTAAGGGCGAAATTTCAAGAATCATAAGCCTCATTCACCTCTTGCCCTCCTTGTCATAATTGGTCACCTAGGAAACCGAGGACATCCTCAACCCCAGGTGTGTTTGTGGAAACGCGCAGGAAATGGAAGGTTGACCTTGATCACCTCAGACCACCAAATGATTTAAGATTCAGACAAGACCATAATTACAATGGCTCACACATCACCTGGGCCTTCTCTCAGCTTCGCTTGAAGTTTGTGTGTGTTTGTGTGAGGAGCTTTTGCACGTCACACATTATTTTCAAATTCTTTCATGTTCAAACTTGCAACTTCACTGTCAAAGGAAAACACATCCATTGTTATCTCTCCAGCAAAGCTTTGTTTACAGCATGGCTGGTATTGTGAAAAAAGACAATAATATTTTTTTGCTATGGTAAAACAGGCTCCATTTTTGTTGTGGTTGTCATATTTAAAATATGAATTGCATCAACAAAATGAACAGAAAACTGGAAATAGACAGGCTACTCTACATAATTGTATTCATTGAATGAAAGTAAAATGTGATGTGCAATATATGAAGGCATTAAAATACAATTTTAAATGATGGCAGGAGTGTTTGTCCACATTGAATTACACCGTGAAACAACTGGCACCCAAAGGGTATTTACTTGACTTGTACTGTGTACTGATGTTAATTACGGGGTTGTCATGGTGAATGCGCTGACCCCTCCTCTTTTGCTGGACTTTGGTAATCACGACAACCCACCTCACAGTGCCCTTAAAGTAATTGAAGAGATATTGTGTATTCACACACCTTTGACCTCCCTGTATAAATTCAATCCCTCACTGTCATCTCTGGCATGGATTTCTTTACCTTTTTAACTTGAGCATATAATTACCATACCGATTATTCCAGTGTCAGTGTTGTTCCTGAGCTGCTCTACTTTCTCTTCACTGTCATCTTTGTTCTCTTAGTTTCCTCTCCAGTCACTTTACCTTCAGTCTGTATTATCATCTAGACCAAATCATCCTCTAAGCTTTTTTTATTTTTCTACTTCTGTTTCTTTTTGCATTGTCTCGTCTTTTGGAGCCATGCTTTCTACATGCCCTGGTCCACTTCCTATGGGAGAACAGTCGCTGTTTGTCGTCCTCTGTGCGGCGTTGTTTGCTTTGCTTGACTACACATGCATACTGATAAGTTCAGCTGCTGCCCACACCCATCCATCCGCCCTATCCTGAACAAGCAGGGTCACTAGCCCTCTGAGTCCCAAGGTTCGAGCATCATCTTTGCTGAAAACCGCCCAGTGTGTGGCCCTCTCTTCTCAAGTCTTGTCCTTTTCTTTTGCCAGTGGCCTATATCACTGGTTACTGTGCTTATGGCAAGCTGCTATGTTTGATAATCACCACTTTATCTCTGGGCTGCAGGGGGAGGTCAGGTGCAATGTGTGTGTGTGTTCATCTGTGTGTGTAGGGCTGTTGAGCGCTTTCCTTTGAGAGTCAAGTCACAACCCTTCTCTTTCAGAGAACGCCATTAGTATTCATTATTCTCCCTCCACACCAAGTCCAAGGCGCACAACCACATGCACGGACACGCACATCGTGATGAGAAACCGAAAGGACGCCTCAGGTGTTCTGGCCAGTTAAGATAAGCTTGCTGGTTTGACATTTTCTGTCCTGCCCTCACACTTCCCAACCTCCCAACCCCTTTCTACACCTGAGCATTAGTGCTGCTGTAAAAGGGGTTTACATATATATGTATATATATATATATATATATATATATATATATATTTATTTATTTATTTATATATATATATATATATATACGTGTGTGTGTGTGTGTATATATATATATATATATATATATATATATATATATATATATACATGTATATAAAATAATAAATGTGCCAGACTACAGTCTTCCAAACAGCTGCCAAGACCGAAAATGGAGCGAGTGTGTCATCAACTTCAGTTAGTTCAGAGATGTTGGATTGTTGAACCCACAGTTGCAGAAGTTAGTTTAACAGGTTTTCTTTTTTTTTTTCAAGAACTTCTTTGTCTTTTGCTCGGTACTTGGCTCTGGGTCGGTGCATTTTTGATAGCTTATGAAGTACAATGAAGGAAGGTGGGCGTATCAAGCAGCTCTCAGCAGCAGTTTGAATCCACATCCCTGTTGTCTGATACCACAAACACACTTCAGCAGTACCCTCAAAGTTCATGCTGCTTAGTTTGTGTATATGTGCTTGCTGGCATGTGAGTGTCTCTTTGGTGGCTGCCTTGCTTTCCTGCACGATTATTTGTACGCCTCTGATGCCTCTAGGCCCAGGGCTGAAAGCTGGCCCTGTGGGCTTGTCCTCCCATTGTTTTGGCTGTAGTTAATTGCTGCAGAATGGCAGCCAGCCTGCTGTTAGGTGATCAGTCAGGAAGCAGATGTGACAGGATGTGTAGCAAAACCATTACCGCCAATTCACAAAAAGTTGTCCCAAGAGCTTAGGTAGATTTTAACTAAACAAGTAAGAGTGCCAAAACTGAAATGGAAAATGGAAAATTGGAGATTACTATCTTCATATGCCAAAAAGTTTAATTGTAAAAAGTTAATCAGTTAACACTATTAAAACGGATTGTTATTGTGCTTACCACTGAAATAACAATAGTAATAATAAACAATAATAAAAAATAATAAAAAACAATTGCTTTTGGTGTAAATGGTATGTATGCATCTGAAAATCAGCTGTCATAACGCCAGTGATTTTTGCAAGAAGTCATCAATAGAAAACCATTATCCAAACGTGTTTTCATTTTTTATTTTTTTTATCTCCATTTCTTTAATCTGCTTTCTTGTTTAAAGGAATAACCATTCTCATTTTCTTGAGGGTGTCTTCAGTTCCAGGTCCCCCTGTTAGTGCGAGACGGAGCACAGTAAAGTTTGTTAGGACAAAATAAAGCTCAGAATAGTTTGATATACACACCAGTACACAGATCACCTCTGCAGTCTTCCTTCATGCAGTTACCTTGCTTGTGAGCACATCTCCCCTGCTTGCCACTGAAATTGATTTGGCCTGTCTTGCTCTCACGTTTTTGGGCGCCGACACGAAATAAGGTGTCATACACAAGTGCGGAGACCAGATAAACGCTTTCCGCCCAACACAGCCATTCATAGTTTTTCTATTAAAAGGAAGCACCGGGTAAGGCGAGGAAAGATGGCACTTTGCTTGGCCGAGGTGCCGAGGATCCTCCACCGCCTCGGGTTTGATTAATGCCCCTCCAAAAGCAAGAGAAGCCATGCACCAATCTATATGTCACAAACTAACGACTATGAATAGGAGTAGCATTCTAGCTCTTATTATTTGCAAGTATAGTGGTATTGACTTAGTACATTTTTCTCATGAATTTTATTTTGAAATGTGTCCTTACAAGCTAAATTTCAGCCTTCGTCAGAAGCAGGTGCAGTTGAATAACAGTTTCTCTGGGGTACTCACAATAAAGTGTTTCCTCCTTGAAATTTAGCTGTCTGAAAATGTGCTAAAAGTTTGCATTAGCTCAGGGGAGGTGACATGCTTACTCTGCGGTGTTGTGTTGCGGGGATGTTCTTATATCCACCCACCTTCCCTGCCACGGCACATGAAAGCACCGCAGGCACATCAGTGGGAGTGCATCACGGCGTGGGCAACGCCTTGGCTTTGTAGATGGCAGAGACGAGGGGGCCAGATCTTCAGAGGGTGCGGTGATGTAAGCGGGCTTTAATTATTTAGCCGTCAGATATTAAAGCAGTGCGACTTGGGTGCCCGCGCCGAGGATTTGAGTCTCCACTGGGAGTGCTCGCCATTAATAAACAAAGTGGCTTGTATTATGCATGACTGATGCTTTGAAAAACCGCCACCTCTGCCACTCTACCCAACCCCAAGGAGTTTTAGGAGGCAGAGGAAAATGCTTTCATCAGCTTTGCAACTATGTGAATGCAACCGGCTAACATTCCCAACATACAACCTCAGATTTCAAGGGACCATTTCCAAATGAAGCTGTCCAGGAACTATTAAGCAAAAATATTAACATATATAATATCATGTTGGAAATTTAAGAGATCCATGCAGAAATTCCATACATGACTTCTTACGAGCACAGGCAGCGCTGAGGGATGTGAGTTTGTTTATTAGACACAGCATTGCATAACAGGGAGCAAATTCGAGGCAATGTACATAAATGCCTTTGTCAGTGCACTTTGCATCAGTATTTACAGAACATCATATTCTTATTGCTCACTAGCATAATAATAACCATAACATATGCACTGCATTATATGCATGAAAAGATCATAATACAAAGGTGCAAACATTGCGGCATTCATATACAATGCACATAAGTGGAGATATATTTTTAAAAATACGCTACCTTTGAAAAGCTGGGAATCTCCTGCCACAAAAGCTTGTTTGGTCCAGTCAGATGGCTGAGAGAGCTACTCAAATTTTTTAAGTGGCCTTTCAGTCCTCTTTACAAATAGATGTTATTTTGTAAGGAGGGTTTGTTTTGTACATGGAGAGCATAATACTGCACAACAGTTCAACCAGACTGACAACTGAAAGGGCAGAAAGAGACAAAGATCCCTCTAGGCAACAGCTGAATAAGAATAGAAGAAATCAGCCGTCACTGATGAAAGAAACTGGAAGTTTAGCATCAAAATGTGTGCAGATATCAATAAGAACAGGTTCCTGTTTGAGAATCAAGTGCACAATAATGCCTATAATAAGCTGGAATCAACATGCAATGTGTTGCTGTAGCAAAACCATTCCTTAAACTTAACAGTAGAAATGTAAGGTTAGTCTCCAGTTAGCACGATTGAAATTGGATCAGGGATATCAGCTGAACATAATATGAACTGACAAATCACAGTTTGAAAATATTAAATCTAATCGTTGAGTAGACTACAGAGGGCCCAAAGAGAGAAGATTTCCCAAAAATATTTAGAGCCCAGTTGCACCATTGTGGTTCAATAATGATTAAGGGTCACTTGTGCTTTTTCGGACTGGAAAATAAATTCAAAATCTAAGTTCTCACAGTATTCTCCCCTGTCATACAACACTGTGGGGATATCAACTAGAGGGAAGTTTTAATCACTCTTCTTTTTGGGGGGCCAAAATTATTTCAGATATGAATAATACATTTTTGTCTGAATTATACTGTTTCTGTCTCTGGAAAAATAGCTTTTATTGAAGGAAATGAGAAAATGTAACAGGTGATTCTAAACCATTGAACAGTAGTATGTAGGAATTTTATAGATTTTTTTTTGCACATTGACTTTGTGGATTTGAATACTGGATATAACCTGTTACTAAACAAGGGTAGAGGGCATGATAGAAGCATCTGTTAGTCTTAACCTGGCATTCCAAAATGGAGGAGATGATTTAGAAACCATTTTGTATGTGTTTGATTTTAACATCTTGCAGTCTAGCGGTGGCAGACATACATCATGGCATCTGATCACCGTACTGTAATTCACCTGATGATTTCTAGTACTTGCTGATGCATGTTTAGGAATTCACAAACATCTGTGAAGTGAATATCTAGAGAAAGGCTTCATCCACTCGAATGAATTCAGTGTTGGTACCTTACTAATCAGTGCCACATTAACAGTATCCTCTGCCTCGTTTCTCCCCACCTATGGTGAACACTGTATGGCCCATTAAACATTTATCTATCGAGCTAGCTTTGCTCAGCTGCTCTCCTGCTTGGCTCCAGCCTGCATTTCATTGTATTAAAAAAAGCTTTCCATGGTTGCATTGCCTTCAAATATTTCAATGTAATATCCTTGACTGAGAGCACTCACAACAAGCAGGATGTCAACAGGGGTTTCCTTGTCAGCTTTTGTTTATTCCGTTTGGTTGACAGAGGAAGCAACCCATGGGACCGGGCAGTGTATTGGCTACGCTTGTTATATACCCATGATTTATTTTTACCGCAGTCCTTTGGGGACACTGATTTCTTGGCTTAATTATTCCTTGTAGCTGCACTGTGTTGTTATGGAGTTTAGAGTGTACCAAGGCAAAATGTGATATATTGCTTCAGCAGAGGCGGTGCATTTTCACTGTTTGAAATAATATGTCAGGACGTGAAATTGAAGGTTTACTGAGAGAGCTTGACAGACAGCAACCTCCTGCTGAGTCTCTGCATACACCGTATCACATAAATACACATGTACGCAAATGCACACACCCACACATGTTCTACCAGCAGAAAGTAACTTTGCAGAGTTCAAGCGAACTTCAAAGATCTCTGCATCTTCATCCGACACATCTGTGTCAGGGCTCTGATGACTGACAGACATGGCATCCATCACAATCATTCCCCCCCTGCCACTACCACTAATGTGCCCACAAGTCATCCCTGCATGCAGCTTCCATATCGCAGAAAGACCAAGGGGAACATGAAATATCAGGCGGAAATGAGGAAGAATGGTGGAAAGAGTGGAGATTAAGAGAGTAGGGAAAAGAAGAGAGCTTGCACAGTAGGGAGAGGAAAAGGAAGGTTGGGGAGTGTAAGGGAGAAAAAACTACAGAGAGTGATAGAGTCTCGGTACGGTGTGTTTGAAGCCCTAACTCATCTTCTTGCACACAGAGCCTTGACACACTTAAATCTCCTCCCCGGGGCCTTTGGGGGGCTGTAGAGATGAACCAAGGCACTATTGGAGCAGAACCAGAGATAGGCGAACCCCCGCTACTTCCCACTCTGCTCCACTCTGCTCTGCACCGCTGCCATCTTATCCCAACCCATCAGTCATTTCACCGCCGAAATAGGTTATTCAGGAGGACGCCCAGGTGATGGTCCCATTTGGGGCTATCCAAAGCCACGCTCAGCTTCACAGGTCTGGGTCACATAGTCATAAACCTTTGCTTGTCAGACCAGTTGCTCTTCTGCCCATGGAACTATTGAAATGTGCATTGACATTTTTCCTTTACATCCCTTACCACTCTATTGCACATGATGGAAAAGGCTTTGAGTAAATAAGAGCACCTGATATAATACAAAAGCGTTAACGGACTAGCCATTTTGCAAATACCTCAAATGATTCCATCTGTGTGTTGCATTAGTTCTAGAATAGGGTTGATTCTAAACAATCAGACCAGTATAGGAGATCGTATTGGTCTCATCTTGGTTGTGGACCAGGTGCAGCCTGTTCTGTTATTGTATGGAGCAATAGTCTAGGTCAACATCTACTAGGAGAGTGTCAAGTGAAAGCGATAACTCGAAGTGGCTGTAAACTAGATTGATTGCAGTGGAGAACAGCACAGGCAGAGCATTCCTAATGGTAGTGGGGCAGGGGAGGCCTATCCAGCGTCATCCTGTACTTACAGAGAGAGTGGAGTTTATAATCTGTCTGCAACGATAACTGTAATGTGGGGGCCTTTATCTGCCAAGGGGGAAACCAAGAGGCTTATCTCATGGCCTGCATGTAAGGCAAATCACTCAGTCGCCCATCCTCTACAAGCTTCACCCTATCCTCCTCCTCTTCTTCTTCCACACGCCAGCTAATGTTTCCTCATTGGGCAGATTATTGACCGCCAATGGCAGAGAATGTGGGCGAGCTAAGAGGCTCACTCTGGCAGAAAATCTGGAAATGGATTGTTTCCCCAGAATCTCCCATTTTCAACTGCACAGCTAAGTGTAGAATGTCTTCGTGAAAGATGTAACAGGGAGAAACATGACATTTCATCTGCTTATTTGTTTATGCTGGAGGATTAAATGGCCCCTCAGCCACATAAATTGAACCTGGCATCGAACACTTCTCCTAAATACTGAGAATCCACACTTAATTTGACTCTCCGAAGTAATTTAGGCTCCTTGAAATATTTTCAATTAAACTCGTGTATCTTGTGTCCTGAAACCTTGGAGCTCTCTTTAGCAGAGCTATCTTACTGCATATTCATCAGTCAGGATAATAACTATCCAGCACACAAGCAGAGTTGCCCTTTTTAAGCTTGGATAGAAGGCTTGGTTTACCTGCAAACTGGGTTAGATTACAACTAACTGTCATCATGAAACTAAATCCTGCAGGGACAAAGTATTATTGTGCTGCTAGGGGGCCTTGCATTGGTTAGGTTGTATTTTTAGTCTTGCTGGCACCCGTAATGATCAGATTGCAGGCCTGTTTGCTCTATAGTTACCAAAACAAACACAGTGACATCATGTAGAAGACAAACAAATTGCAGCAAGGTTCATTTGTAACCAGGAGGCAGCAGAAGTCATTTGGCATTTGAGGAATTACACCGATAGACATTCAGATGCCAGACATATCTAGCTCAAGGTAGATGGATGGTTGGCATGAAGCTAATTAAGGCTACATCCTGGCACTGCCAAACAAACGGCCTCCACCTGGACTCCATTGCTCAGATGCTGTTGAGCGTGCTTGACCTTCCGCCGTCCACTTGTCTTCGTGTCTGCGTCTGTCTGCATTTGAATCATTTCCTGCACAGGAGCCTTGATCTGTTTGCCAAAGATTTAGTGTCGTTTTCCTTTTTTTTTTTTTTTCCACTCACCATTACTCTTATTCTTGATTAACATCCCTTGCTGTGCTGCGGTATTTTAATTTCCATTTTCTTTTCCTTTCCATTATTTAGGGCCGGATAAAGAGAGTGTGTTTGCAGTGAGTGGCCACAATGATATATAGCCATCTCATGCGCACGGCTTTTTGCAGAGGTGGAGTTCCCAGCACTGCACTTGACTTGAATCATTTCCCCCGTTGAGAGAGTGCGCTCCCTAGCTGTCAGTCATCCGTCTTGCTTTGTCAGTTCCCTTCCACCATTCATAGCCACCATCTTCCTTTCTGGATGTGCTCCGTGGTCTTCCATACATTGCACAGAAACAAAGCTCTCCAGGTATTGGTTGTATTTCACTCACAGGTAGAGGGTATTGCCTATAAGCTGTACTTTAGGGATCAAAAGGTCAGAGCTATTGGAGAGTAATAAACAAGATGGATGTTGGACTCTGGTAGAGGCCTTTAAGTGGTGGATAATGGATGCACTGTTATGCTATCATCAACAGGAGCATTTAAAACATTTCATTCTTGTTCTTTTCTTACCCCGCTGTATTGTTGTTGGAGATAATTTCAAATCTGTCACAGAAACGGAAGTCGTGGGATCCCATTACTATTTTTACTCTGGGTTGTCAATGATTCAGAGAAGCTGTATGCAGATGATTCACATGTTATGATGTGGAGAGACTGTAAATGTACTGTATTTCATCAGTCCTATGTGACTCATTTCATTTGCGCAAATAAAACTGGTGCTCCAAAATCACTAATTACTAATCACGTCCGTTCCCACAAATACCTTCGGAAATAGAATTTAATGAGAGCGTTTTTGTCAAACATTTAACACTGAATGTGTTTATCTCATTTAAAATGACATACCTTTTTTAATTAAGTCCTTGTCTCATTAATCCTTCACCAATCAAATTAATTACACAATGTACATTTAACTTTAAAACGTTTGTTCTGCGGTGTCAGAACGGAGGAGCAATTACAATACCAGCGGCATGCTGGGTAATAAAATGAGAGCGTTAATATGCTGTTTGCATATTCAGGTTGCTTTATGGCTCACATGCAGTAATCATGGAGGGTGATGTTGGCTTGCTCATGTCATAATCAAAGTACTGTGTGAGTCAATTTGTGTTGATGGCAGAGGTAGCAATATGTGTTATGAGTACGCTCTTACTGTGTGTGTGTGTGTGTGTGTGTGTGTGTGTGTGTCACCCAAGGCCAGATAGATGGAAGGACAGGAACAGAGAGAGGGGGAGAGGATTGATGAATGCAGGCACAGTGGGCGAGCAGGTGAGAGATGGAGAGCGTTATTTTTCTCCCTCTCTCTTTTCTCTCAGTGCCGGAAGGTGACCTCTAGCTCAGCGATATGAAGAGAATGTCACGCAACATTGCCCCTCCCTTTGCCCCAGACACAGATGAAGTTTTATTTTTTGTGCCATGCTGTGGAGAGAAAACAATTCTTCCTCTCCTTGATTAATGTCTGATATGTGGGTAGGCAGTACACAAGAGGCAGTAAAGAAAAGGATTCTTTTATACATTCTTTCTCTCTGATCTGCCACATGTATTAATCAGACTGTTGACAGGCTCAGCGGAGAGCCACAGTGTCCAGGGCTTCCTCCCTCAGGATGTCACCTATGATCCTTTCTCAGTGGTTAGTTGACCTCCCTCCTGAGGGGACCACTGTCTCACACTGAAACATTTCAAGCCTTTCATTGGAAAATGAAATCCCAGTGGAAAATCTTTATACTGTATAAGACTAAGGTCAAGAGCCAGCTGCCACATCATGAATACCTAATATGTGCCTTTGTCCAATGAATTACCAAGGCACGCATTTGATTCTACATTTGCTTCCATTTTTTGCTTTGTTATACTAGACCTTAGTCCATAATGTTGCCATCTTGAGATAGGAAGCATTAGATGCAGGGTGAGGGTTTCAGTCACAACTTTACCTACTTCAGGTGCATAGAGAAGGGGAAAAAAGAAGTGGTTGAAACTCAATCCAGTCACCAGAAGACCTTGTTGGTGTTTCTTCAAACCATGAGTATGTTACATTTGTACATTTTACATGTATCTTACCACATTTCTAAACAAGATATTATATGAGCTGGCTTTGTCATGCCTAAGTGGAGAGGATGGTGAATGGTGTGGAACCTGAGCAAGACTGCTGCTAAGCTGCAGACCACATTTCGAGACCAACGAACAACACCATTGGTTTTGTTTTAGCAACCCATCGCTTTATTATAGACGTTTTTTTAAGCACCAAATGGCATTTTAGTGACCTGTTGCTGTTTCAAAAGTGCCGCTGTGGGCACCAAATGTGGTGCCCACAACCTGTCACTGTTTTACAAGTGGCTATTTAAGCACCAAATGTGGGTGCTTTTTAGCAACCCATGGCTGTTTTTCCAGCAGCTTTTTAAAGGACAACTTCGGTATTTTTCACCCTGGGCCCTATTTCCCCATGTGTATGTGTGCGTATGATTCATGGGTACAACTCGTTCTAAAATTGGTTCAGTATTGAGGGAGGCGGATGCAACCGGAGCCGCGAAACGAGCTAAAACGGTAACGGGGGCAAATACGTCCCGTATAAGTTTGCGCATTAAAAGTGCTTTTTTTCGCCACTGACCGGTTCAGATCGCCAGTGCTATAAGTGGAGTCAGCTGTCAGTCAGTGTTGGAGCAGAGAGGGGGAGGGCTGCCCCACTGGGTACTGTAAGTGAGTATGTGTGTATGAAGTGTGTGTTTTTTCGCCACTGACTGGTTCAGTTCGCCAGTGCTATCTCTGTAAATAGCATACTAACTTAGCCTTTCCCTTACCTCTGGGCTGTGTGATGTCACGAGCTTTGCTCCACTGTATCTGTAGCTCTCTCTACTCATGGGACAGCCATTTTCTTGAGGAAAAGGTGTTTCGGGATTGGATGTCTTCTCTTCTTTGGCTGGCAGTAGTTGGCAGTTGGGAGAAATGAGCAGTGCAGATCCAATGGTCTGCAAGGCGCAGTGTCTGGACAGGAGTGTTAGCATCCATTTGTAGCACAACTAGCCACAACTTCAGCATCTCGCCGTCCGACAAAGGCAGCCTATGAAAGCTATACGGGGTGTTCCATCCTGTTCTTGCGTTCAGGAAAAAGGCCCATTTATTTGAGCACTCCAAGAACTACAGTAACACTCCAGGGGGTAGCACATAAAAGACTCTGTCCTCTGACTCTTCTAGCGTAACACACACACTTCATACACACATACTCACTTACAGTACCCAGCAGGGCAGCCCTCCCCCTCTCTGCTCCAACACTGACTGACAGCTGACTCCACTCATAGCACTGGCGATCTGAACCGGTCAGTGGCAAAAAAAAGCACTTTTAATGCGCAAACATATACGGGATGCATTTGCCCCCGTTACTGTTTTAGCTCATTTCGCGGCTCCGGTTGCATCTGCCGACCTCAATACTGAACCAATTTTAGAACGAGTTGTACCCATGAATCATACGCACACATACACATGGGGAAATAGGGCCCAGGTTGTCCTTTAAGCACCAAGTGTGGGTATATTTTAGCGACCCATGACTGTTTTTCCAGCAGCTTTTTAAGCACAAACAGTAGGTGTTTTGTGGTGACCCATCGCATTTTCACAAGCAGCTTTTCCAGGCACCAAACATAGGTGTGTTTTAGTGACCCATTGCTGTTTCACAAGCAGCTTTTCCAGGCACCAAACATAGGTGTGTTTTAGTGACCCATTGCTGTTTTACAGGCAGCTTTTTGGACACCAATCATGGGTATTTTCTTAGTGATCACTGTTTTTCTACTGGGAATAGTGCCACGAAAGTTGGTTGTTTTTGAAGCAGGGGAAGAAATGGAGGACAACCAATAATGTACATCCACACACACATCAGGCAATGGTGTATCACCATTGATGGGTTGTATATATGGTCATGTGCCTTTGGGCCAATAAAACAAGAAGCAGTGACAGCGAATGTGACCGTGGAGCCATATGCAAACCTGTCATGATGGCAACAAAGGACATGTGCATGGATATGACAGATCTCCTCCAGTGCACTGGTGACATGTCAGTATGGCTGATTACTCGGCAAAGATGTTACTGTTTTCCAGATGGATGGGGCAGTTTGCATCCTTGAGTGCCTCCCCATGTCGTTAATTACCAAGTAAAGAGAACCTCCCCCCCATCTCAACCACTACTTCCTCTCTGTAATTACCTGTCAGACCTGACCATCACTGGCTTTGCCTTTTACACAAGACCTTCCGTTCTTTACCTTCAACACCATTCAGTCAGTCTGCCCAGCAATCAACTCTGCCCTCTAAATCACACATTCAAGCTTTCAAACCAGTGACAAGGCATGGCTGGTGTTTAATGGTAGCAAATGTCAGATTTGACAGAAGGTCCCTTTAGAGGAAAGCTGTCAGAGGCTTGTCAAGTCTGACATGTGAAAGGCGAGGTGACATTAGGTTGTGGCCATGGACAGTGGGTGGTGGGGCCGACATGAGCTGGCTGAGCAGGAACCTGTTGTCAGTTTTTTTTAGCAACTTCTTTGTCTGCACCTCTGGAGATAGTCCAAGACCTGCAAGAAAACACTAGCAAGTAAATAGAATGAGTTTTTTCACTGCATAAACGTATTTGCAAGTTGGAAAAAGTTTGAAAGTGAGGAAAAGCACGTAGCTGCAGTGCGTGGGTTAGTGTGCATCTGTGTCTACGTGCATGCTAGTACAATTTGTGAAATAGAAGCTGCTGCCAAGCTCATTAGAGAGTCATGCAACACATATTACATTGTTTACATTTAGCAGAGCTTTGCTAGGTGTCATCCCAATACCTTTTGATGAGTGGAAACTGACAGAAGGTTCCTCACACTGCACGGAGTGGGAGGTACGTGTGCAGTTATGTATAATGCACGTGTATGTGTAGGCAGTGTGTGTGTGGGTGGCAGAAGAGCTGGCATCCAGGCATCTGGAAAGGTGACTTTCACTCCAAACAAAGCTGAGGTTTGATTGGCAGGAGGATATCCACTCCACTCCGTGTGTGTCTCATTGCTATTTGATTACGAATTAAGCTCTACACGCTTGAAGTGAACAGATACCTTGTTACAGGTGTGGCAAGAGATAACTGATAATCTTTTCCTCATATTTACTCAAGACTCAAGGACGTCTTACACAATGAAGAAGCAATAAGACAAGGGATTACAGTGTAAGAGAACTGCAACGCATGAAGGGGTTTTCTGTTTTTTACCACATGACCGAAAGCTATTAGAGAAAACTTCATTGTACCTGACTTGGTGCTGCTGTTTTCCACACCGTTGGTCTCACTGCTTCACTGTACTTACCAGGGTGTCTGCAGAGCCTTAAAAAGTCTTAAAAAGTTTTCAATTTAATTTTAGAAATATTAGGCCTTAAAAGTCATAAAATGCCCATACATTCAAATTTGAGAGGTCTGAATTGCCAGTAACATTTTATCTAATTTCATTTCTTTTGAATTCTTTTTGTCAAAATGAGACAAGCTCATCTACATTTCTGATGTTATAAATCTTTAAACCTACTACCAAACCTAATGCTATGTTTTTATTTTGAACTCGCACTTTCCTATTGGAAAAATTTAGATTAACCTAACATTTGACTAAAAATGATCTTGATAAGGTTATAAAAAACATTAAACTTAAGTATCTGATACTTGTAGAAACCCTGTTCATACTGATTTGTGTGTGCCACTGGCTGAAACAGAAAGACAAATAGTTGATACTGAATTAACAAATGTTTCCTGGGTGATTAGTTCTCGATCTCAATCTCAGACACAGTGCTTTCTTTTGGTAATTACTTTTATGCTATTAGAAAGCTAACACTTTGATTAAAAGCCCACAGCTGTGATGCCCAATAAGGTATGCATGAAAGAAAGGTTTGGAAACATGGAAGAGAAACAGGTTAATTTAGGACTAACTTTGAGAGCAGTGCATAATGTTTTGCCTTATTGTTTTAGTCAGAAAATGCAGGTTTTGGCTTTTGTTTTGTAAGATATTAAGAGATATCTTTTTTAATCTCTTTTATGCAAGTTCTACCACTCCCTGAAAACGCTACAGTATATCATTTATGATGCATATTGTGGGGACTAATAACCAAAGAAACATTTGGTTTTGATGAATTGTGCATTATATTGTGCTGGGTAGATAGATTGGTATTAAATCTGTGGTTTATGGTCAGTTTTTGGTAGCACCCAAACCTCCAGTGTTAAGTTTCTTTTTGCACACTTCATTGCTATCATAGGCATGCACTTAGGGTACGGTCACACACGAGCAAATGCACTTCAGTGACCATTTCCAGCTGAGACGATTCATGCTGAATGTCAGTGATACACACAGAAAGCTAGCTTACAAGATAATGTTAGCAAGTTTGCTAATAAATAGCACAACATATGATGTTATTGGTTCATTTTCCAGTTTCTTATGTTCGTGCTTATCTCTCCACTTACTGCCAGCTAGGCACCATCTCTCATGTGAGGCAGTGTGTATTATTATTTTTTGCTGATATAATACAATATCGGCTGATGAAACACGGCAACAATCAATTTCTTCTCCACACATACTTCTTTGCTATTAGCTGAGGCTGCGTTCGCTGCCCCAAGTTTATCAAAGTTATACTCCATGCAATGTGAAGTTGCGAATTTGCTTTCCCACCAGAAGCAAATACTTTAATTGCTGCTTTGTTCACACTCAGATGAAGTAAACGGGAGGCAGACATGCACCAGTGTTAATTTTGCTCATGTGTGACAGTGTAGTTGTACTTTACCTTACAGAATATCGAGGACCTGCAGGCAATTAGTATTATCAGATAAGTGGGGTGAGCCATACCTTCGCCATCCTAGGAAAGACAATTCGCCAGTGGTATATATATAAAGCAGGGGAGTGCTGGCATGGCCTGTTCCTGTTACATGACATACTGTAGGGAGGTTTTCATCCCACCACCAGTCCACTGAATTTCAAACCAGTGTCACCACCAATGCCAAGGCTGGACACCTCTCTCAGAGTTCCAGAAAATAGCCACTACCTGAAAAATATAGCAGAATATACTAAAGAAAATGGGCATAACACTTGTGCACTTTCCCCTCAAGTCGCAGCTCTTAATCAATTAGTGAGACCAAATAAAATCCACAGAGGCTTTGTGTTGCATTAAGCAGGCAATGTTGAAGAACAGGCAGGCATTTGGGAATTCTTAAGAAAAAAAAAAAGGAAAAGCTTTCTTCTTAACCTCCTCTTTGGAAACAAGAATGCTGTTATCAATCTCACTTTGCAGAGCTCCAAGGTTGTTTCAGGCAAACACCTGAAAGAAGAAAAACACAGGGCAGGAATTTCATTCACTTGCTACAGTATTTAAATGGGAGCATAACAATACATTTTGGAATGCATAATCAACACTCCACCACCACCCCTGCTGGCTATCCGCATCATACGGGTTATCTCAGAGGCCCCAATTAAAAACTCAGTAACATTCTTGTGTTCTGAAAATATCATACTGCTTCTTCTCACTGTCCTCACCTCAGTGATCTCTTCTCTTCTGTCTTTGACAAAAAGATGACGAAGAATTTCGTGCTCTGCACCCCGTTGAAATATGAATATAGTTTGAAGAGTAACAGACGGAATGGAATGATAAGAGGATATGAAGGACAGACGAAGAAATCTGGGCTGTTTAGAAAGACCAGAGGGTTTTACACTTCTATAAAACCAGAATCTATTAAAGTAAATAGCAAATAGCAGTGTATTGAAAATAGAAAAAACAGTCATTCAGGCACATTTGAAAATATCAAAATTGTTTAAATCTCAAGGGTAGAAATAATTTAGTGTGACATTGCTTATCAAACCAGCCTTTTTGTGGGACTCAGTACCAAAGCATACCAAATGAGTCTGGCTGTCTCTTAGCAGAGCAGTGGCTGCAGTTTAGGAGATACATTTTGTTTTTCACATTTCAATTGCTCAGTTTTTCTGCAAATGACCAGAATTTTATTTGGCCAAGGAGAACAATCAGTGTTTCAGTCAGATTGGACAAGACATCCATCTTTGTGTCATTTCGAGTCTTATGTAACAGTCTTTCTCTGAAACTGACCGTGCACAGTGAAAGTGAAGTGCATGTAATCAACCTGAAGTCACACTGCAGCGCCCTATCCCCATAAAGGCTTCCACTCTGACACACCACGATCTCTTGGCGCTCTCAGAATGACTGCTGTCCTTATTGATCCCTTCTTCCCTTCTGACTCGCTCTCTGTTTCATCTCCTCCCCATCCAAGCCAGCTCTACAGTATTTCCCCATCAGTGATGTGGAGCTGGGAGGCTTTTGGGGCTGCAGCTAGAACAGCTGTCACTGGCACAGCGGACACTCTTAATTGGCTCCCCTGGGGCAGTCCCCTTGGTGGAGCAGAGCAGGGCAGTAACTGTGGAGGCATGCTGGAGGGAACCAGAGCTCATGCAGGCCTAGTTTAAAAACCCGCTGAAAAGGCCTCTGGGCTGCATTGCTGTGCTTTAAAATTCAGTTGGCAATTGACCAGTCCTGAGTCCCACTCCCCTTAGATACTGTTGCTAAGTCAGACAAGCTTGACAAAAAGAAACATAGTGATGCCAGTTTTTCTTAGTCAAGTGCCACATTGTTTTTTAGATAGCTTTGAGTGTCAGACAATATAACTATAACTAAACAGAAGCAAAAAGCAAGGACTACAGGATGTGATGAAAGGGTATATTGACATACATATTTATGATCAAGGCAAAATGTCACAAATTCAGGCCTCCGGTCACAGCTAAAAGGGAGGAGTAGAGACCAAAGATGACAAGGCTATCAGTCGACATTGCTCCTGCACTGCCGGGTATCATGGATGGATTACTGAATGAGCCTACTGGGCACTGGCCCGGAAACCCAAAGTGTCAAGGCTTCCTCTGGCCTTCATCTACAAAATGTCACTCATATTAACACATACCGTCCAGGAAGAGACTCAAAGTGAACACAAAAAGATGCAAATGAACTACAAAGAGACAGAAAACAACTACAAAAAGCATAATTACCATGAAGGAATGAAAATGACTACATATGCGAACACACAAAAAGATGCATAATGACAACACGGAGACGCGAAACCACAACAAAGTCTCTTATCTTTCTCTTATGTAGGAGAGGTGGTGGGAACTTTTGCATATCTGTGCTCAAAGGCCCGTTCTCTCATAATCCACCCATGCTGGGCATGTGTGCCCTTTTCCCCTTCTGGGTATCATTAAAGTACTCTGTATTCATGGACCATGGTGCTGGCCAACGTTAGTCTCTCTTTACTTTAGCAAGTTACATGAGTTACTTCAGGGTGGCACGTAGCCTTACAGAGTTTTTACAAAAACAAAGGAATATAGAATTGATCTTTTCTGGCTAACAATAATTCATGTTACCTTGAAGATGGGCCTGTGTCAGCAACCAAAGGGGAAATTGGACTGAGGTTCTGCCAGGTACAAAGTTTGTTCAACTGTTTTTGGAGCACAGAGCAAAAGGGCTGGGATGTAGAAAGAGCTGAAGGCTAGAGAGTGTCTTTGTAAATAGATTATTTATTGTTGTTTGTAGCCTTTCATGGTTATATTGAGAAGGATAGTCAGTATGTGATACTGATACCATATGACTGTTCTGGAATGGTCAGACAGTGATGGCACAATCTGTTGGCCAGAAGTGCTACTCTTGATACGGTAATGAAATATAATAATGTCATTATTCAATGAATCATTATGGATTTTAAAATGTACTTTTTATTGCAGCAAATTTGAAAATTGGCTCCTAATGCATTGGACTAAGCAGAGTAAACATCCAAGCTAGAAAAACACATTCTGAACAAACATCAAAAGACATTTCAAAGATGCTAGTTCCTCCATTTGATGAGCTACATTGTCTGTTTGGAGTGGTTGCTGTAATGGTTTTGCAGGAACTCCTAATGTGTCAACTGTTCGAGAAATTGCATCCTCAGCCATGCGCAAGCTGTTTAAAATGGTCGTATCTCATATATCCCTGTTGTTAACTAAAGCTGTGATGTATACAAAGACAGGACATATTCTGAAAGGAGTTTGTATGGTCTGTTACAGCCATTGACTGTCACTGTTTGGCTTTATGCGTATAATCTAATGATCTCCTGTAGTTTCTACAAACAGATATATCAAGACACTAATAGTGATCTCCCAGCATTGCAGAAATCTCAACATTACTTTCTGGTGTGCTGCACACTTTCAACCTTTGCATTTTTCCATGTCTCCATTTCTTCAGTTTCATATCATCTTTTACCTTAATATACCTCTATCTATCATGACTGTTCCTTTCTTCTCAGACGTGCCGGCTTTGTGGAGCTCAGTGCCAGTGCAGAGGGATGAGTCGGTGAATCAGACATCTGCTTTCCCCTCTCCCACTCGCTCATTTTTATTCCTCGGCTCTGCCATCCGGCCCTGCACTCCTTCATGCCACATGTTCCTGACCTGCTTAGATTCCCACTCTCTATACCTTCTATTCCTTATTTCCTGCCTCCTAATTTTTCCTTCTGGTTTTCTTTCCATCGGCATCTCCTACTGTACCATCTTTCTTTCATCCATTCCCCTTCTGTTTCTCTTTCTGTCTGCTGCTGCAACAAGGAGGTTTTATCTTTATTTTCTGGTCCCCTCATTACCGCTAATGCAATTCCAGCACTTTTGTTTTTTTCATCCTTTGCCTCTCGCCCCCTTTAGTCCAGCCGAGACTGATTAGGTGGCATTGTTATAGGACTCCAAACAAATAAAAGCGTGGTTCTGTTTCTCCTGCTGTTAATTGAGATGCAAGTTGACAGAGGGAGAGATAGATGAAGGGATGGAGGAGGAACGAATAAAATCTGGGAGGTTTGGAGGGGATAACTTGAGTATCAGATAGCATTGCCAATCTCACTAATGGCTGTGTCTCAGCATTACTCAGAGATTGGCTTTTTGGCAGGCGCAGTGTTTATGATGTCTTCTTTTTTTTTTCCTTCAAAGTTTATTCAGCAAGCAGTGCTGTCAGCGTGAAATCTGCAGTCACTGAAAACAAACTTTTCAATGTTGACCTCACTTTTTCATTTAAGTCATTCGGCTAGTTGTTTTGAGCTATGACAGAAAGAAAACGTGTACAACACCAGAGCTGGTATCAGTCACAAGAACTTCACCTAATGAAGCAGTAGGACATAAGAGCCATTCTAACAGAGGAACAAAGCCTTGGTGTATTAGCTAATGATTAACATCCATTCACTGGTGTATTAAATGGTACCCAATTAGCACTGAGTAGCAACTTTACGGTGTAATATTTTCATAGCCTCTGGTTCCCTGGCATTTTCAACTGATTTGTTAATTAAAGTTAGATGGGGGGTGGGGGGGTGATTGACCTTTTAGCTCAATTTGTTTCCTAGCTGCCACTGGATCAGGGGTGTGTTTCCCTTTATTTCCTGGTGAGTAACCGAGCGAGGAGAGAGGCCTGCACCCTCGGGTATCCTGCAGTCTGAATTATACAGTCACTGGGCCTGGCTGTTTGTACATGCACTGTACAAACACACACACATATTCATAGCACAGCAACAGAATTATGCATCTGTGTCTGTTCTTGTTAGCAAACAGTGCACACACAGCAGGTGTGCACCTGCTCCGACGCACCTGCATTTAAAGACGCAACAACACGTAGCTGTTGTGGCAGCAACAGAAACACAGAACGGTGTGGATATGCATTGCTTTTACTATGTGACAGTATGTTGGTCCAGCCCTGACAAACATGTTTTTTTTTTTTAAATTGGATGTCTTAAATCAAGTTGTCAGGGAAACTGCTTCACTTAAAACTCAACAACAAACCAGCAGTTTGTAACTACTTCAACAAGGATAAATCACTCCAGGTCTTTTTTCATTCAGTTTTTAAGGTCAGTGAGGTTACAGGACTTGACAACATTTGACTGTTTACTGCACAGATCCATTTATTTTCTCCAGCGGTAGCAGCTGTCAGAGCAAGCTGTGTGGAGCACACCATATGCTCCACTTCACTTTCAATATTTTTGATTATAACAAACTAATTCATTGTGCTAAACAACAGTGGCCACTGTGTTCTGCCCCAATGAGGCTCTGAAGAAAACCTGGACATTAAAAAAAAAAAAGGTTGGGTGTTTTGGTCAAGTTAGCATGTATTTAATCATATATAAAATGGAGGTAGCTGCTGCGACAACATGTTTGTGGAATCGTGTTTTAAAGCCCCAACTTTGGC
Source organism: Epinephelus lanceolatus (assembly GCF_041903045.1). Lineage (NCBI taxonomy): Eukaryota > Metazoa > Chordata > Actinopteri > Perciformes > Serranidae > Epinephelus > Epinephelus lanceolatus. Next base: position 30,482,087 of record NC_135755.1, on the reverse strand, counting down.
ATTTTGGCCGTTGGCCGCTATCTTGGATTTTTGGACCCAAGTGACCATATTTGAACAAGGAGCACCGCTAGCTGCTAGCTTGGTTAGCGTGGTGCATTTACAGTGATGGTAAAATATGGTGATGCTAATATGAGTTTTTGCTAGAGAAACGAAAATGCAAAGTTACTCACCAGAAAAACTGAACATTGAGCTCCATAGAGGGCTGTTAAGTACAGCCAAAAGCTGAACAAGACTTATCCAGGCAACCACAACATTACAGTTCTGTGAATCAATTTGAATCTGGGGTTATGCCTTGTTACATTACCAAACTAACATTGTCACTGTGGTAGCATCAATGGAAGGCGTCCACCCATCACACAAAATGGCTTTGCCCTTGGGGCGTCGGTAGCATAGTGGATAGTGCTGGTGCCCCATGTACAGAAGCGATGCATCGCTGCAGCGGTCGCAGGCTCGACTCCAGCTTGCAACCCTTTGCTGCATGTCAACCCCCACTCTCTCTCTCTCTCTCTCTCTCTCTCTCTCTCTCTCTCACCCCATTTCAATCTGTCCTGTCCATTAAAGGCAAAAAGCCCAAAAAAATAATCTTAAAAAAAAAAAAAGGCCTTGCCCTTAATTATCCACAACTGTAAGCCTTAATAATATTAAATGGGTGAGTTGTATGAAAATTCACCCTCTGTACAGTTGTCATGAACGGAGATATTAACTATAGACCAAAACCATTTTTTGCACAAGGCTGTAAACATGTTAATTTCTGTTGTAAAGTTGGGCATTTTGACATGGGTTTCTATGGGGATTGACCTACTCTTGAAGCCAGCCTCAAGTGGCCATTGGAGGAGCTGCAATTTCTGGCACTTTTATGTTGGCTTCATTTTTCAGCCCAAGAGATTGCCGCTTGTATATAATCTGCTAAACACTTTCCATATCTTACCAAAATCTAAACTTTTACATGCATCTTGATGCCACCTCCTGCCTCTCATTCTGTGTAACTGCAGCAAAACCAGAGTAGATTTTGGAAAATTTTCAAACAGCATGCTTTGAGTCTATTATCTAGTAGATCCATCTCAGCTCTGCTCAACCAAATGGCTGGTCTTATTCAACCGCAGGTCAGTTGCTTTTTCTCTGTACCTTAGCTTGTCCACTACTCCAGGGTGAACCATGTTGTGCTCAGGATGGTTAATCAAGCTGGATAATGAGCTGTAGCAGCAGGACATCTTTTCCATCCTCTACTGTTTATGTTTAAGTACAACACTCGACCGGTCCCGGTTTAAAGAGGTGGAAACCTGGAGATACAACTGAGTTTCAGAAAAGAAAATGTGAGGAAATGATAAAAGACAAAGGAGACAGCTGTGTGATGGAGGGTCTCAGACCAAGGCCAGATACAGGGTTAGTTAGGCAGCTTACAGGGGTCTCCCACTGACTCAAATGAACAGTGATGGCAGGTCTAGACTGACAGGCACACTGACCGCTGAGATTGATGAAAGGCGCCACTGGGAGACAGATGAGGGTGTGATGGGAAGGGACACATCAGATGGAATGGTGGACGAAAAGGTCAAAGTTTGGTGCACAGCATGAAAGGGAATTCGTACTCTGTTCGTTGTTATCAGAGAAATGAAAGTTACTTTGAAGTGGTACCTCGTGGACAGAAAGCTTTTCAACTGCAGAGTTGATGTGGTGCTTGGTAGATGCTTGGAGAACTGCAAAGCCTGCCTGGGGAAATATTTCTATATGTTAGATATATAATTGATGCTGCTGTAATCAAGAGTTAGAGCTGTTGAGGATTTTTTCCACCTGTACTGTTACAGTGTTTCATAAATTGATTCATATGTTTGTTCTTTTTGGTTTAAAAGTCTATAATCATTATGTTTTTTTTGCTTTTATTGGTGACAGTAAAAACAGGAAACATGCAACAGAGGTGCCCAGCTGAAATCGACATATTGTGGTTACTGCCTCATAAGTCATTTCAATTGGAGTTTTACTGTCAGAATTGATCGGGTGCACTTCAATAAAAGCACCCACAGGATCATATTTGTTGTCTTTAGAAATACCAGCTAGTTGAAAATGTGGTAAGGATTGTAACTGTGGAAAGAAACCCAAGAAAATGTATATATATATACATCCATAAAAAAGATAACCCTGAATAAGATATTAGGAACACTTAGTTTGCTTCCTGAAATAGTTATAAGGCTAGGACTTAACATGGATGGTAAATACATGTTCAGTTGTTGATTCTGGTCATATATGTATGTGGTCTGCTCTACTCTTGTCACATTCACATTACAAATTTAAAACAAGGGGGACTGCTTGAGTTCCATTTCAAGTCTTCCTCTCGATGTAGTCTTAGTGATAAACAGTGATGGGGAGGAAAGAAAAGAGCCATACGCCTCCAGTCATTAAAAGATGTAAGCTATAGAGATGGAGTGTGCTGTCCCTCTGCCTGATAGGACCCTTTTCAGAAAGAACATACATTAGCATGACGTCATAGCCTCGCTGTGGCACAGAGGAGAAGGAAGGGAGCCAAGGAGAGTGAAATTTGTCAGGAGTCGCAGTGTTATTGCAAAAGAGAATAGATGGAGAAAATAACCAACTGGATGAATGGGAGTCGACAGTGGAAGTGAGTAAGCGCAGGCAGTAACCTTGAGGTTAGAGAAGCTCGGTTGTGATGGAGAAGGAAGAATACCAGTGTTTTCTCTCAAGGGAGAGGCAGCCAAGGCACATAACCAACTGTTGTACTGTAGTGCGCCTGTGCAGTGACCAGAGCTAGCAGACTCTGATCTTTCTGGGCAGCTCCCAGTAGAGCTGTATGAATGTCAGAGTATTGCTGCAAAAGAGCATGCAAGCTCAGTTGACTGTCCCTGCATAAATAAATGTTTAACAAGGTCTACAGTCCTGCTGGCAGCCGTGTAGAAGCTATGTGGTTAATTATACCCAATGCTATTCAAACTTTTTGCCAAATTTTGCCATCATTGGAACCAGTAGTATTGCAAGAAATGTACAAATTTTCCTGAGGGCGGTTCTAGAGGCCACAAGGTAATTAATCTTGACCGCTATTGGTTAGATCGCCATGCTCTGTACCAAACTGTACATCCCGAAGCCTCCCCACTGGCAAGGTGAAAAAAGTAAACAACAAAACACAGTGTGTGTGTGTGTGTGTGTGTGTGTGTGTGTGTGTGTGACAGAGACTGTTGCAGATGTAGATATCAATTGAGAGAAAAATGCTCCCAATGACTGCCTCCCGTGTCACATTAATGACACGCGTGTTATTATGACGTTATCTGCTTCCACACACTCGTATGCAAATCCACCCTAGGAAAGCCGATTCTCATTGTAACACATGTTCAGTCACCTGAAGCACAAAAGCTGTTGCACGTTGGCCCAAGAGAGCAAGATGGATCATTTCAGTCAAGACCATAGACGTTTCTATTCATGCCACCTCTCTATAGAAGCTAATGGATTTTCCCTGCAGCACATCTTTATTGTCTAATGCACAATAATGTCTCGGATGTTTTATGAGTTCGACCTAGCATGCAGACAGAGAAGAAAGTAACGCCAAGGCTGATCGATGGCTAGGTAGTTGATGGATATAACCATATGGAACAGGAAGGCTGATGGGGAAGATGGGGAAAACATGGAGCTGTGGTGCAGAAAGCTACATTAGATGCCTAATGCTGCTCTGCAGAGAGACATCTGGGCTTAATGCATAGCACAAGGTTTCTTGTATCTTATCTGTGGTGAATTATAAATATGGGTATGTGGGGATGGCGTGCATACCTAGATAGATTTGGACAGAAATGGGCCTAAGGGATGTAGTTAAATCAGCTGTGGTTATTCATAGACATAGTGCATTTCTTTTCTGTTTCACATTGTGTTGGTTTCATTCAAAGGCTTGTAGTGTTTTCTAGCAATGACATTACATAAAATGATTACAGCAATATTTACTGGTGTCTGTGTAGAAGACATTGACAAAAGAAGAAATATGATCTTAAAATATGGCAAACATTTCACGTCACAAACTTTAAATTGAGTACGATCAGTACGACTTGAGATATGCATCGCACTCAAAAATAATACATGTCCTTGTGTATATGCTTGTGGCTTTGAGTCACTTTGTACAGAAGGAGATGTTAGTTCAGCGGTGCATAGCATGAAGGGATGGTTCAGCGCTCCTGTGGGAGTGGCTCTGTACCTGTCTCTTTTATGCCCGCAATGCTTGGCTGCACTAAGCACCCATCTGTAGGAACACACAGGGTGAAGCAGAGGCGGGCGACCGCTGATAGACCACGGAGAGAATCGGTAACGGTTTGATGTTACAGGGAGAGAACAGAATCTGCACAGCCGGTGAACAGACAAAAACTCACAGTTAGCTTATCCGTATGCAATCAAGCACACAGATAGTTGTCCAGTGGAAGTTGGACGGCAGGTTGCGCTACATCCAAAGTTCTACATTCACACCTGGGAGCTGCTCAGTGCAAACACGCTTCTCATTCTGGGCACTGCACAGCTCAAGTGAATGTTTTTACACCGCTTCTTTCTCTAAGCCTTTCCCCCTGTTTCTTTTTTTGAACCTCACACAGCCACAAAAGCCAAGGTGTCTTGCAGCTGCAAATGTCATTTTGAAGGATATTATCTCAATTTTCTTTAAACATCAAGTCTCTGTACTGATGGTGGTATTCAATGAAAAATGATACCACCTGAGGAAATTGTGTCAGAACTAAAGGTGAAGCACTTGCCTTGATTATTCTGTTATTGTCTAACAGATAAAAAAAAAAAAAAAAAACCTCTGTGTCCATTTTGAAATCTTTAAAAGATGTAATACTCTGCAGCTCTGCAAAAAAAAAAGAAAAAAAAAAGATGACCTTCCACTGTGGAGGGATCAAGGCAAAGGCCTTGCCTGCAGATAAAGTTTCACTCAGCACGCTAACCGGCCGACGTTCCACCGCTGCGTTGTATGGCAGACCTTAGAAGATTATTAAACCCAGTTCAGGTTGTCTCTCAGCTTCCCGGCTCCACTGACTCGGCCCTTCTCTTTCTTTTTGCAGCCTTCAAAGTCACTAGTCTTTAGCCAGCCAATCCTCTTAGCACCAGGAAGAGGCTATCCCTTCGACACAATGCTGACGTTCGCAGCATGAGGCCTGTCAGATGTGTATGAGGTGTCAGTGTGCGTGTTTCTAAGAACCCAGCTTCTTTTCATATATATATATATATATATAGAAGCATGTGCGTTCCAAAATGGGGAGTGATGTCAGACAGCCATTACCAGTGCAATAAATAGTATAGTGTTTTTGCATTCATAATGAACAAAGCATGTGTGTGTGTATGCAAGGGTCTACTAGTCCTCACACACACTGCACTTTGTCTGAACCACTCTTATCTATACAAACAGCCATATAGTGCTTGCTGATTATGTTCATGCATTTGGCAGGCTGAATGGGCAGTATGTCTCTTTCAACAGGCCCAGTAATCACATCGGCCACTTTTTGCCAGTGTTTGTGTAACGCTGTTAACTCCTGATAATAACCACGAGTCAGCAAGGTTTTTATTTATGCCCCTGATGGTCAGCACTCAACAATTGACATTTGTCTGCCATTTTTTCAAGTGTGGGCTGCGTATGACCTTTGATATAAGGAGGTGTCTGTGGTACATCTTTGTCTATTGGCCGAAAGTGCCCGTTTTTATGATTTAATAGCAATTATCACTTTTGGGGGAAAAGAATAGACAGTTTATCGGTCCCAGGATGGCTTGAACAGAGCTTGCCGTGTTTGTGTTGCTGCTATCTCTGTGCCGCATGCAGACATATTTAGGGGGTAGCGGGCGGGGCAGGTTGGGGATGAGGTGATGTGTTTGTGTTAGATGAAATGATGTTTTGTTGTTGTTATCCTTCAATGCCATCCTTGTTGCTTATTTGGCTCATTCCTCTCAATGTATTGCTTTTAAGGCTTCAGTGAGAGAAAGAGAGATGGGAAGAGGCAGAAAATATGGAGATAAAGACGCTGGAAGAAAGACAGAGACAAAGGGGAAATGGAAGGGTTGCAAAACACAAAGAAGGGAAGTGAATCCAGCGTCTGTGAGAAATAGAAGCACTGCCAAGGGAATTTAAGAGAGAGCTGGTAAAGAAAGAAGTCGATGATGGAGAGGAAGTCATCTTTGCAATAATATTCTCCTGTATAATGTTTAAATGAAAGAACCACAGCCTCAGTCCGGCTAGATAGATTCAGAAAGAGACTCTGGGGAAATGCAGAAGAGCCGGGGAAAGAGTGAGAGTTCTTATGGACACTGATTCACTCAGAAAAAGACTTTGCTTTCAATGGGCTCCATCTTGCCATCACTCATTGTTATTCCCGAAACAGTCGGGCAAACCAAATGTGGGTGAAGGAGTGTGTATGCATGTATGTGTGTGAATTAGTGTGTTTAAAGTACATAGATAAAGGTGGTAGAGCATGCAACAGAAAGGAGCACTTTAGCCTAATGCGCCATGATGTCTGGCTCGACTAACGCATTTGACACATCTCTGCAACTCACATTAGACCTGCATATTTCATAAGTGTAATGTTTATTTCATCACACGTCTATCTCCAGCTCTCGCTTCATATCGACGTGGCCCAGCCCCTGTGAGCCGTTGCACGGCATGTTCTATGTTATTTTTGTATCTATTCCTGCATTCACATATATGTTTTGTCCTCATTTACCCCCATTTCTTTTATGCTTTAGGTCACGCTGCAGTGTCAGCCCACGCAGTGTGTCCTTTTTCCTTTGATGTTTTTGCAGCCTTATTTGCTAAAAGAAAAAGAGGGACATTGACATAATGTCTGAAATATAATGGCCAGATTGTCTAGATTTAAAGCTACACCAGAGGATTCATATTTAAAATCAGACCTGCATGATTAGCACAATGCACAAAGCCTGAATGGGACCTATAGGACGATTGAGAACATTTTGATTGAGATTTAAATGGAATTCTGTTGTCTGGTGTGGACGCTCTCATTCTGGGCAAGGTTGTCTTTCACTGTCTTCCAAAAGGACCTATACAAGCGTTTTCTGATCTGGCTCCACTATTGTCAGGACAACATTGTCATTGTTCTCCAAAAAGCGTGTGGTATCCCACCTGTATTCCAGCTGCCATTCGAAACTGTCATCATGTGAAGAATCATGTTATTGTCTGTCTCACAAAGCTGGTAATTCTTCTTCCGAGAGTCATTTACTGAAGTTCTCATCAACATGGGAATATGTTAACACCATGTTGAAAACTGTTTTTCACATTGACTAGACTATGTGAAAGCAACATTGGTATAGAAAAGTGACATGTGATCCCTTATGGATAGATTAGTATGTAGCACTCTCTGAGGCACGTTCATGCTCGCTGATGTTTTCTGACACGTCCAATTTAGTTGATCTATCCCATGTGTATGCAAGGTGCTGCAGTAAAATAAGAAGAGGGAGCTATTTTTAGCACCCTAGCTACTCCTATCTGGACTAATTTTGCTGCAAGTTGCAGGATCCCATCATAAATAGTGTTGCCTACCCATTCAATTCTCATTTTACAGTATAGTATGCCATACCTCATGACATTAACTGAAAACATATTTGGCATAGGAGGTGAATTGTCAAGGGGTTCACAATAACAATAAATCAGCAGGTGCCTGCAATAGCAACAAGAGAAGAATGCAAATGCACACACCCAGCAGCATTTTGTACAGTACAAACAATGCACAACAATGAAATGAAATGAAGGATGACATCATTATGGGTTATGGTTAAGATAAGCATTCTTGTATGTGACAAAAAAAATCTACATTAATCACTGCTTTAATGCACCACCCAGAGAGCATGCTAACTGACCCAAATCAGCCACACCCACAATGTCAGGAAGACAGTGTGGGTTTAGTGAAAATACTACATGCAGACATGCTCATGGTGGATCATCCAGCCAAGACTTCGCTGCACAACCTTTCTGCTGTTTGTGACAATCCCTGCCATGGCTGTCACTGCTGAGTGCTTGTTCACCTCAATTTTTTTTTTGAATTCGAGGAGCTCAGTGGGACTAAAGAGGCTGAGTGGACTGGGTACTGATTGTTGTAACTCACTGTACAGAGGAGGATGTCAACAACCACTGTGTCACCTACAAATGTAGCATTGTGTTTTGTTCTACGCGGCGTGTGTGCTTGTGGGATTCGGCTGCAGTAGAGTTTATATTGTCTCTAAATCTTTGCGCTGACTGTCTTGGTGATGCTTTATTCTGCTGTTAAAGTGGTAGTTTATTTAATTTATGTAGCCTAATAATGCTCGTTGCCCCCACTGCAGGGTCCATTGCTCTTTTTGTTTGTCAGTTCTGTTTTTTTTAATTGTCTAAGTTTTGTTGACTTTTCTGTTTAAATTTTAAAAGACTACTCTGAGGAAGTTGATTGCATATATTTATGACTGATGCTGAGTTGTATGCTTAGTCTGCAAATGTCCAATTTTAGAAAAGGAACAGGGCAGGAGGGCTGTTGTGCAGTTCATGATTTTGTTCCACCAATGTATGCATTGACATGATTTTGTTTTGTAGCCTAAAGGTGTTCTTCAGGTGGTGATGTTTACTAAGGACACATTTTTACTGACCTACTATTTACTATTTACTCACACCTCTAATCGATGTGGTGGAGAAACTAGTCCTTAAGCTCTGTCCATATGTGTGTGGCACACAGGCTCATCTGGTATTCAGTGGTAAGTCCTGAGCCCCTCTACTGCAGCAGTGAAGCACATGATCCAGAAATCCACAAACACTGATTAGTCTCTTCTCTTTTTAACTACAAATATCTATATTCACACATACTCACTCAGAAACTCTGTCTTAACCGTATTTCTCACAAACACGTGGTTACCATGTTTGGGCAATGGAATTACTAGGTCTGTAGTCTCCTGGTCGACTAGTCGATTATTTGGTCGCTATGCTCTCATCCGACCAAATTCTCATTATTCGAATAATTGCCATGTAACATTCATAAGGAGAAAAGCGCTACATCAACAGCTTTCCAGGATTAATCCATTATTTCCTGCGGTGGGGGGGCAGGCTAAGTTACCTGTGAAAATGGGGGTGTTTTCAAAACACCCCCTTTGTTGACAGAAAGTTGGACTTGCCCACCCTACGCTCAGCGTCGCGGTGACGCAGACCTCCCGTCAGTTTCTGTAAGCTGAAACCATTTCCCTCAGTGGAAAGAAACTTGTATTCATGTGTATTTCACAGATAAGAAACAATAAATTGTGAAGACAGTAAAGCCTCCACTAAAATAGCATTTTAAGTCTTGTGTGTGATTTATCCTTCAGGGATTTATACTTAGGGATGTATCCTTGCTTCATATGAGCAGAGGAAATCTCCGCTCATCGCTAGGCTAATGTATACAATGTAAAATGCCATAGGCTGGCGCTAATAATGTTAGTATGTTGTATTTGCTTGGAAAACGTGATTAGTATAAGACAGTTGTTTTGTCGGTGAATGTTGTGAGTTGTAATGGAGCCAAACTGTGTGCCGTTACCTTTGTTACATGTTGCCGTTGTCCCTGGTTTTATATGAGAAGAGGAAAAGATTGCTAGACGCTAGGCTAATTTATACAATGTAAAACGCCATAGACTTGTGCTAATAACGTTAGCATGTTGTACTGGTGGGGGAAATATGTCCAGATAAAGACAAGTGTTTGTCTGTCAGTTCTGCGATTTATAGTGAAGCCAATTTGCATACTTGTGTTTGAAATTATCCAGATTAAGCCATGTTTAATGTGTGTTTTGAATCAACTATCTAAATAAAGTTTGATTTGAACTAAACTTTACAGCACTTAACACAGTCCTCCACCACCAACTAGTGTTTTGGAGGTGTAACTGCAGAGTGACACAGACACACCACCGCAGAAGTAAAAATAACGTGCAGATTTGTTTTTTGCCACGACTAATCGATTAGTTGAAGATTATGTGCGACTTTAGTCGACCAAGATTTTCTTTGGTTGACTACAGCCGTAGAAATTACCAACACAAAACCACTCCAAACAAGGCTGACACTCTCATTTTACAGGCAAATCAATATGAAAGTCCAGGCTTTGAACTTAATGAATACACAATAAGTTTTTTCACTTTTGTCTTCACTAGTCACTATACAACAGAGAAATTTACCTAATTGACCTAACCTAAGATTTTTTATTTGTTTCACAAATCATAGTATTATCAAGTATTATGCACCAGACATTATTGGGTCAGTTCATATTTAAAAGAGATGCATTAGTAACTGAAATATGTTGCAAATAAAACGATAATCTAAAGAATACCAGAGCAGGGTACTGCATAAGATTTTAACTTTTCACTATATCGCTATCTCTGTTTTGTTTTCTCTCTGTTGGATGTCTTATTTTAGAACTTCCCTTAATCGCTAAAGCTAAAAGATATGTCCATCCATTTCATCTAACGTTCACACCACTGTCAACAGTCTCCTCACCATCTCAGCCAAAGAGTGCATGTGGTGGTGCTGGGGTCGCTGTATTGCTTAGGGGCCATTAATTTCCAAGCTGTGCTTAACGCACTTGGCGCTCTGTGGGGAAGTTGATATGTATATGTAAGAGATTTTGGGGGCCAGGAAAGAAGCAAGCAAGCAAGGGAGGGCGAAAGAGAAATGAAGAAGCAAGTAGAAAGAAGAGATAGAGAGGGAGGAGGTGATTACGGAAGTAAAAATAGGAAGTCGAGGCATCGCAAAGGTCTAGACGAGAGAGGAGGAAGAGAGGGTGGATATAAAAATAATAATAGGCATATGCTGCATTCTAGATTGCTTGGCTCAGAAAGGTGCAATGAAATTTCAACCCCAGGTTAGATGCAACATTTTGTCCTCAGTAGCAACCCCTCGAGCCAATAAAACTGCATATTTACCACAGATCTTACACATCATAATCACAGGGGATGACCCACATGGGAAAGAATACATTTAAATGATGAGAAATCCTAGTTCTGTTAAAGTGAGGCGACAATATGTTGTTGTTTTTTCTCCATTGACCTCCAAATGTTTTGTACAGGTTATTTTAATTTTAATGAGTTGGTTCAAGTATCAGCCCTGGGTAGGGCCTTCCTTTTGAGGTCCTCTTTCAAAGCAGGCTCTTTGCTAAATATTTAGGCCACGGGGCTGATGATATAAATAAATATGGACACATTTTAATCTTCAGCAAAATTTAGTTTTCAGTCCAGTCTCTGTCCCTCCCTCCCTTGTTGTATGCTTTGGGAGTTGAGATTTTTAAGAGAGATTCAAAAGGCCAGGAGTTTAGTGTTGATACCACAAACATTCGTAAAAGCAGCATATATATTTCATATGATTAATCACTGAGTTGCAAAACAATCACAGGTTCATTAAGAGCATGAGTGCAGCCCTAAAATACTTCCTTTCTTGAGGAAACATTGCAAACACGCACACAACAGCATTTAAAACCCAGGTGGAGGTGTCATATGTTTCATTGTCTCCAACTCCCAGTCCTGTTCTTGTCCCTTTACATCCTCAATCTGTCTATCAGATCCTCTGTGCATACTGAATGGAGACTGGAAATGAGCATAGAGACATTTTGGGACATCAGACATCTTTGATTATTTCTCTTCAACACATATTCCAATTCTCTGCAGCTTTGCCTCAATTTCCATTTCTCTCTCTTTGTAGCAGTCCTCCTCTTTAAAATTGTCTCTCTCTTATTTCTCCTCCCTCCAGTGGTGGTTGTAAGGTCTCTCATTAACCCAAACCCAGCCCGCAGAGCTGGGGTCATTTCCCGCCTTGTTGCCAGTCATATACTGGTGTCGACCCCCCCTCTGGTTCAGTTACAGACCCTCCCACGCTTGCTGTTCCAGCCCCTGGCACCGGATTTCCTAGCAAGCTGAGGCCTCAGAGAGGCAAAGCTTTCCAACCATGATCCAAATGAATTGTGACAAGGATCTAATGCACCACTGAGAAACTCCTCTGTGTTTTTGCAGGGTGCCTCCATCATTCCTGTTTTTGTGCTTTTGTTATTGCGGGTTTATTTATTTGCTTAGTGTCACATAGATTTTTCTATTCAATGCTCACATTTATCAATATGTGCAATCACACTGAAATTTAGTATTAGCTACAAGAATCATCTTGAGAATATTAGAAATACTGACTTTTTATAAATACATGCATCATGTTTGTCTTGGTAACATAAACTGTTGTTTTGCATCGCATACCTTAAGGGGATCTTGAAAAATATGAATGTATCCATGTGTGTGTACTGTATAGGCTTGTGTGTGGTGCATTTACTGTAAGCCATTACGACACCGAGATGCAAACAAAACCGACAACTGCCCTGCCCATACCCATTTAAAGGATCACTGCACCTTGATTACACAGAAAACTTGTACTTGTGACCCCTGAAACTCAAATCATTCTCTGTTACTAGTAGATGTCACAAGAAATAAGTGGGTAAATGCGTCTTATTTATTTAGGTCTTGGCAGTAGGACATTTGAGGGGGCCAAAATGCATTCCCCTTAACCTGCCATCTTTCTCCATCCTGCGGGTCCAAAGCCACGATGCCATGCTTTCCCTGCCAAGACCTATAAAACTATAAATTGAGCGTTTCTACTTAAACCACCGCTGCATTTGTGGCACTGGTTGAGCAACCGGGAAACTCAAAGACCAATTACATGCATTAAATCATCTCACGTGATACTAATCTAAACAAATCTGTGCATTCCAGTGACCATTGCAACTTGAATGAGTGAGAAACACAAAGGAGAGACGAGACGAGTGACAACAGTCAGGGAAATAAGAGAGCCAGGGAAAAGTAATTTCACATGGCATGTTTTGAAGAAAGAAAGTAGACAGTGAAAATAGAGCTTTTAATTAAAAATGGACAGACTGTTACGTGTTCATTCTTCCCATGGGTAGTTCAAAACCACTGTGTCTCATCTTGTGTTCTGAGACCGCGAGGATTATTAAAAGCAGCAAAGTGAAGCGCCACTACGAGAGCACAGAGCATCTGTAGAGCAAACATACCCACTCAAATCTGCACTGACGGCACAGAAAATAAAATATTTTGTACCAGGTTATTTGTTGCATGAAATCATACGAGGTACAACTTTTGTAGGGTTTTGTTCTCATTTTCAGCTTCTGATTTATTTCCTTCTATTTTCTACTTGTCATCTACTGGCATATTTATTGTATGTCCCTGTTCAGTTTACATTTAGTAGTGTAGAAAGAATGTAAAATAAGGTTACGGAACAGTTAAAAATCATATTCAATGAAGATGGAAAGGTCATTGGACAAAGAAAAGAGGGCCGATGAGACTCCACAGTAGATGGCAAAGTGGGTTCAGGTCATATCTGTACCCTTTCAGTGGCAGAATATTTGCTGGGTCCCTTAGTTTTCCTTTTTGCCACTTCTTTGTCAGTTCGTCCATCCATCCATCCATCCATCCATCCATCTGCTAAGTCCAGCTGAGATAGATGCCAACTCTGCCCCACTCTTGCCACCATGTTATCTCCGCTCTCCTCTCCCTTCCAAATGGCTGCTTGTTTTCAGGCTGCGCAGCCTGCCTGTTCAGCCGTGTTAGAGGGCACCTGCTGAGGCTGGGAATGAAGACAGCGAAAAAGAAAAAGTAATGATCCGAGCCCTGACACGGGTCCGGCACACCAGGACAGGGTAGGTTTAGTGTAGATGGGACAAAGCGCGGTCCAACAGATATTGTTACCAGGCAGCTTGTTTTTGGCCCGCCAAATTTCCAGGAACCCAGCTGGGCATCTGGATGATGACACAGGCACAGAGTAAATTTTTGGAGTAGAGCACACACACGTATTTGTGTTGCAAGGTGTTGGCTTGTGTTCAGACAGTGTGCATTGTTGCGTGTGCGTGCCCTTCACATGCCTCCTCTCTGCTGTTTCATCTTGATGCTTTAGTAAAGTTTTTGTCAAACTTTGAGGTGTGGCTTGTATGATGTTTCTGTCACTCAAAATATAATTGGGCCTGTGTGTGTGTGTCTGTGTGTGTGTGTGTCTGTGTGAGTGAGAGAAAGATTTGGGGACTTGCTTCTTTGTGTGCACACACAGGTACTGTACGTGCATGCTTTTATTTGCTTCCTCTAGCTTGTTTAGTTTTATTTTTCCCCAAAGTCGGTTTTGATTCCAGTTTAATAAAAACCCTAAAGCACAGATACTGTAGCATTACCAGATTTTGCTCTAGGCATAATTAAACCACAGCTTATGGTAATGCACTCATCATCTTCCTCTCTGTATGGAAATAACCAAAATATTGCTGTCAGAAAAGTTATTTTAAAAACTGCCTCCTCGGGGAAAACACATTTAAATTATCAATCACACCTACTGGAGCCTCTGTATGAGCTAGAATTCCCTCAAAATGAAATAAACAAACAAGCAAGCAAACAGATTAATAAATAAACACATAAACACATAAATAGATAAATATCTTCACAGCTCATTTGCATCTTACTCCCCGTGTAGCCGCACAGCGCTTCATCCAATCCCCATCTTTTCAATTAACACTGGATGAAGTTGCTCGGTGATATGGAAACAGTAGAGGTGATGAACCCTATATTTTCCTCCAGCTATTCTCAGTCACACACACACACACACTCTTTTCTGTCCCCTTTTTTATATTCCTGCACCATTCCCGCCACCCTTTGCTTCCTCCTCTGGATCTGCTTGTGCTGAACTCCACACTGATATCGCTCGGTTAAAATGGAGGTCAGCGGAAAGAGCAGGTGAATGAAAAATCAGAATACTGAACAGCCTGATGCACACACAACCCATTCACACACATGCTGCTTAGGTACCTATGCGTAGATCAATCATAGGCAGCCACAGCAGGTGCTATCATGGAAACTGATGGGGTGGTGCAAGGGCGCCACAAGTCCTTTCATGTGTCCAATTAGTGCCTGGCACAGGCGTCTCTTCTACAGAAGCATACCTATTATAGCCAGGGGGCAGTTTTAGGAGGGATGGGTGGAAGTATCTGTTTTGTGAAAGATAATTTTTCAAGCAGTTACAGTGCATTGAATGTTGACAACAGTGCACAATTATATGCAAGTTTTATTGTTGAAATTGTCGGTATAAATTCTGTTTTGCCGAATGCAGCCCACTGTAGAGAATCATGTAAAGAAATGTATGGAAATTAGGAATAGGTATATTTCCCTGCCTGTTACTCCCTCAGGTGTGAGATAGGGTACAAACCTCCGCATTTTGGGGGGAAATGAGATGGAAAACATTGTACCGGCACACCTTGTTAAAATTCAATGAATGGCCTCCTGTTTATGCCCAGTAGTTTATTTTTCCCCGTCTGGAAGATGTTTTTCTGTTAGTACAAGGGCTATGTCTCTCACGACCACCAGTACAAGCTGTAAACAAACTCATGAAATAGCCACTGAGCAGAATGTTTTTATCCCAGGGGATTATCTTTGGTTTTAATCAACCACTGAGCTGGTCATGAGTTGTCTGCTGTGGTGTTTCTCCAGTTCTCAGGTTGGCAGCTCACATGAGTTGAAAATGTAATAAAGTTAAGATTTCGGGAAGAGCAGAGTTGTGGTGAGCTGCCTTAGGAATTCACTATTCATCGTAGCTATGCTTAACTTACAATGGGCTGAGGAGAATACTGCAAGCACTCACTCCCCACCCAACAGTTACACCTAATTACACCATGTTTCTGCAGTATGACTTGGGAGGACAATTCTCAGTGAGGAAAAGATAATATTGTGGCTTAAAATACCCACTTTAGAGGGAAAAATGCGTGTGGGAAAGCAGCAAAGTCATAGTAAAAGAAAAAAAAAAAAAACACTTTCTTTGGCACTATCTCTGCTGGAGAGGCATTGACGGGTAGTTAATAGCACCAAAGTTTGGAGCCTAAAAAGCCGCTGGAAAAACACTAACCATCACTACAAAACACCAGTAGTTGAGCCAAAAAGCTGATTGAGATATGTCAAGGGGTTGCTACAAAACACCCATGTTTGAAGCCTAAAAAGCCGATGGAACCACAGCAATGACTTCATTGCTATTCTCAAACAGTGGTCTGCAGTTTGGCAGCTGTCTCGCCCAGGTGACATCCACTGTCCTCACCACCTCCTGATGACAAATTCAGCATATATATACTATGTCACTTCAGATGTTCAAATGTAACATATTCATGGTTTGCCAAAAATGTACAACACCGACATTTTCTTATGGCAATTTATCTATGAAAAACAAAAATCCTGACGAGCTCCTGTCTAGGGTTGGGATCCGGATCTGGTTCTTTTTTGGAACCGGGTCCAAAGTTCCGGTTCCAGAACAGGTTCCATTACATTTGGATTAACGGTTCCTAGATTGTAAAAAAAAAAAAAAAGAGTCACGTGCATTTCCATTAGAGTGCGGCACGGGCCGCATATTTCTGTCCGAACCCGACAGTCATTCTGTTTTGTTATGTCTGAAACCGAACCGAGCCCGACATTATTTAATCACTAAAGCACTGAGTTTATGTCACACAGTTGTTATGGTTACCGGCTATTTAACAGGCTGGGCGTGCGCCGTGGGTGCTCAGCGGAGAGGGAGACCTCCGTGTTTGAGACGGGAGCGGGCGGCAGGAGGTCCAATGCTTCCAGCAAGGGGAGAGTGAGAAATATAACAAAATAAGATAAAATAGGAGACACCTGTCTCCCTCTTTTATTTAATTTTCAGCGTTTAATCAAGGCAGAGGCGGGCGGCGGGAGGTCCGCTTCCAGCGAGGGGAACGGTAGAAACAAACAGCCAATGTGTGTCTGTGTGTGTTATGTTCAGGTGTTGTCATGTAAATAACAGTGCCCAAGCATAAATGCATATAAGTATTTTTTTATTACATTGCTGTGGTTAATTTGAGGTAATAGTGTTACTGTAGAAATCAGAGAATCGCTTTTTGTTGTTATATATTCTCAGGGAGATGATACAAGCTCTAAATCTGAAATACACACCACACACAAATGTGTATTTTCATCTAATTGTACTGTGCAACAGTTAGAATAAAGTTTTTGTATTTGTATGATTACATTTGTGTTTATTATATACTTGTTTAAGTATAGCAAGTATAATGAATATAATGTAGGAATCGATAAGGAATCGGAATTGTTAAAATCCTAACGAGTCCCAACCCTACTCCTGTCCTGTCTCTTTGTACAGCAGGTATTGTCTCATTATGTGATATGACAGCTGCTGCACTGGCATGAACCCGATTTAATCAGACAGTATGTTTAAGTCAGCTGGCAAAGAAATGCACACCTAAAGTTAAGAAAATATGATGTGCAATGTTATTTAGTTTGATTTAATTGGTTTCAATGCATCTTTCCAAATGACTACGGTGGAAATTATAGGCAGCTGGCTAACACTGGCACATTTACAGAAATGCTAATTCATTTGGGTCCCTATGAATAAATACATGAAATTGAATGTACAGCCTATTGTCAGTTTTCATTAGCACTTTCTATTACAGCTCAGTAATAACGTGGTTATAGTGGGAAAACATGCCTCACAGTGTTTGGTTTAATCTGGTAATTGAAAAGAAGCAGGTAGTGTGGTATTTTACAGCCCTGATGTAGTGTTTTTTAACAGGAACTACCACAAGAGTTTCAGGTAACAAGTCACAGCATTACACATAATTTGTACTGTACAGTATTACCTGGAAAAAATAGAAAGAATATTTGGAGCTTCAGGGGTTGAATTTCAGCATTATAATGTGGTAATTACCAATTTTTGATTTTGAAGGTGTTGTGCTGATAGTAGCTTATAATTGTGTGAAAACATCAACATATATTACCTCATTATTATCAGGTTATTATCCAGTAATATCACCTTATTACCACTTTAGTCAAAATACTGCACTGATATAACCATGTTTTACCAACATTGTAACTTTACTATTGCTACATTGTTTTTGTCACATTGCTATTTTTAAATGTTTTTTCCTATTATTACCCTTTGTTTCTGGCCCCGTGTTATGCTATTACAAACATTCAGTCCAGTATTACCCAGATATACTCATTGTTAATACCAAGCTATTACCTGGTTATGTACTTTGTTATTACCTGGCACTGGAATGTATTATACTTCAAGTAGCATTTGTAAATGAAATTGGAGTCTGAATTAAAAGATACACTATCTTAAAAAATGGAGTTATTGGTACTGGGGGAAGAAAAAATGCAAAAACTGCCTTTACAAGCTGAATTTACTTGTAAAATTAACTCCAATCCTATTTTGCAAAAGAATTGCTTTGCTAACTCAATCTACCTCAACCAAAAATAGACATCCAGCAAGAATATCTCAAAATAACCAAATGTATTCACCACACTCACATTTCACTGAAGGGTGAGTGAGCACCAGTCACTGTGAGAGAATTTATCGTCCTCTGTAGAGGAATTGACATGAACAAGGACCATTTCAGACAGACCTGATACACAGAATCACCCATGGCTCAGTCTAGAGCAAAAATGTTGTTTTGCAAATTCACTTCATTACAACTCTCCACCAAATAGCAGCTTAGCCAGGGTCGCACCGTTAGACTGAGTAATAGCCTGGCTGTCGTGATTGTAGCTTGTGATTAACACATCTTAATAAAAAGATGTATTCACACATTTATTCCAGAGCTGTTACTGACTTTGCATTATATCACTTTCAGTGGTGAATGTTTTTATTTTTAATCATTTCATATATATTAAAAGACTAAATTGATATCCTTATTTTCACAACCATTTATCACCAGTACCACTTGTGCACTCATTATGCAAAGCAGTAGATTTGTTCTTACATGCAACACAGTGACAAAGAACGGCATGCAAAAATGACACTGATCACTCATTTCCAAACTGCTAGGCATACTGTACATCTGGGCCATATTACTCAAATATTGCATTTGCCAGAATACACAGCAGACTAATATTATACATAATAATGGAGCATACCCATGATATTGCTGTTCATTTGATTGTGATACAGTCAGGTTTCAACCCACCATGCCGCACCCCGTCTCCCACACAAAAGTTATTACTCTAAGCCGATGCAGCCAATTTAGTCTCTGTTATTCTCATGCCTTCACATATTGAGACACACGCACGTACACAGGTGCATGATAAAGTGAGAGAGGAAGTAATAAATGTAGGCCACTGTATGTCGCTCAAAGTATAAGCTGCTATTAATTTAGAATGTAAATGGGATTTCTTTGTCTTCCTTCCACCTACATTTTACTGCATTTACTTTCAGAGCAGGAGAACAAATACACACAAGAACACTGTTAGAGTGTACTGCACTGCAACCTTTGATTTAAATGAGTCTCTGTTGGCAGTTGTGATCTGTAGGAGGCATGATAGCATTAGACCTAATGTCCCAGTCTATCAGTACATGCAGTGGTGTTACTGGATAATGGTGGTTAAAAGGGGGCCCTTTTTTTAACCAGGCAGAGGTGTTCTGTGTTTTGATAAAGGCAGCTGAGGAAAATGGAGAACGTAGTTATGTGTGTGAAATGGATTCGCTCTTTGAGCTTTGCATTAAAAGGGGCCTAGAACATTTGGAAATGAGATTTCCCCCCTTGCCAAGGTTTTATCCTTCATTTGCTGCAATGCACATTAGCAGCACCTAAATAAGATATTCCTTGGTACAAAATGCCTTTGGCAGGTACTTGTGTGTTTGTATGTGTGTCCTTGTCCAGGTACTATTTCAAATGTGTACCCAGGGCTCCTGCCAGGAGCCAGCCAGCTCAGGTTTGTCTCACATCAGCAGATTTCTGTTGTCAAATATTTTTCTGTTGTGCTTCAGCCACCAACAGTTAAATTGAGGGGAAGAAGTGAACCAGAAACACAAAAGCGGAGAAAAAAAAAACTATTTCTCTCGCTGTATTTGGCACCAATGTAGCTGTCATTTCTTTTTGTCTTTTTCTTTTGTTATTTTTTCTTTTCTGTGTGTCCCACCAGTGTTTTGATGGTTTCAGACCCCAAGACAAATTGTGGTTGTTTCTCTTGTCAGAAGAAATACATCTCTTAAAACACGCCTTGTCATGATGAGCCAATGCCAGTCCCATCAAGGGTCCTCTGAGTGCTCCAGGTGCTCTTCTGTGGGTGTCCTTATGAAAATACCAAGTGCCTCATTGACCCATTTCTGCCTGTAATGTCCCACTTTAAGTAGCAATTTCTACTTTGCACAAAATGACTATACTATATCTGCAGGGGGCTGATAGGGCTGTTGATCAATAACAATTACTTAACGATTTCTCAGTCGTGTCGAGAGTTTTCTTTGAAAACTCATTTTCTAATTTGTATGCTGTTTGGGAACAAAATGCTTCCTTTGAAGTGTCAAGACACTGCAAATTCTCAAGTAGCCCTAGAGCTGATAAGGATAGAGTGTCTTGCTCAAGGACACTTCAGCAGGGCGGGCTTTAAAACTGGGGACTTCTAGTTATAGAGCCGTATTCAACCACATGGCATTATATATTCATAATGCACAAGATAAAATCAAAGCCTTTCATTCAAGAGTGCAGGTATGCTGTCCACTAAAACATGGTCAAATATAGAAGCACTCTGGTAGGCTGTGTTGTTGCTACCTACCAGGTTTTATAGTCTTACTAGATGTTTGTTGTAGCCTCTCTATAAAGCAGTACTGTCACGGTAAATGTCAGATTGCTGAGAGTTTTTTCCCCCTCTGTGAATCCTCTGCTAATATACTCACACAGCTACTCTGCCTCTGAATGTTTCCTCCAGTCCGTATCCCTGCCTGAGGGTCCTTAGCCCCTTGTGGTTTCTCATGCGATCAATAAAGAGGGGGGCGTTCGATCGTCTCATCACCTACCCCTGCTCCTGCTTCACATCTAAGACAACTGTGGCGCAAATGTACCCACATACAGTACAGCGTTCTCTCTCACGCTATGTCTCTCCACTTCACTTCATCCCCTCTCCCCCCTATTCACACGCTTACCCTTTAACGTTAAACTTTGCTGTCAAGTCCCTGCGGCCAAGCCTGAGTGCAAAGACAAATGTTTCCCGTCGAAATGAGAATTGATTTTTTCCAACTGCCTCTGTAATCAGTGGTTCGTACATTTTCATTTCAATAAAAAGTAGCAAAGGGCATCGTTGCAGTAATGCTTTTCCCCATTGGGAACTGAAGGGCACCCGGGAGGGAGAGATGACCGCACACCATGTGGTTGCTCAGGAGGTGATGTTCTAGCAGCAAGTTAGGTACCTTGTTGATGAGATCATGCCATTTATTACTACTTGTGCGCCCTTGAGTCCACTTGATCAGAGGGATGTAGTAGCATGATAAACACTTAAAGGCCAGTCACATTATAACAAGTAGCTCTTGAGTACCACTTGACCCGTAACTATTATTTTCAAACAATATCAACCTGCAAAGATGCGACCTGGTGCTGCCTTTCACATGTAGAGGAATGAGACCATATTCATGAAGAGTGAGGTCAAGAAAAAATTGCGAGAGGATAGAGACAATGTTATGGGATGAAAACGTTGGATGAGTGACAGTGTATGCCACGCTGACAGATTTAGTGACGGGGTGGAGATGGAGGAAAGTGGATGCGGAGGGCAGGAGTTGGAGCCAAACTTAATGGCCTATACAGCGGCGAGTAGCGAGGTAAATCAGCCTATAAATCCATGTGCTGATGTACCAGGCCAAGGCTTGGCACGGTCCCCTGCCAGCGGTTAGCGGTTGCTTTCCACCTGACTTCCCCCATTCTTCTGGCTCTTATTTCTCTCATTCTGCCTCCTGTCTTATTGTCCCTGACGTGACACAGATATCTGAGGTACTATTTCTGTGATGCGAGAAAAATGTAGCAGCAGTAAAGACTTGAATTTTGATCCCTCTTTAACCATACTCCTTTAACCTTACTTACGCAAAGTTCTATGCAGAAATATGTTTTTATTTTTGAAACTTGTATAGAGACCTTTGGCATCTGTTGTTTTTCCGGCTGACCTGGTGGCTTGATGGTTTTTGCCCACAATACCCATGATTTTATCCAGCTGTGAGCCTTTGTCCTCCTCTCCCATATTTCCTGTCTCTCTCCACTGAGAGACAGAAGCGTCTTTTAAAGTTTATGCATGCAACATCATTACATGAATATCATAAATCCAAGACATTTGACAGCTTTATTGCAACATAAAGCAGCTAATTTAATTTAAGGTGCCATCTATATTCCAGTGGCAAACCTGCACCTCCTACACATGGACATTAGTTTACTCTGGAGAGAAGTGCAGTCATTGTGGATTTGTTGAAGCATCACTGCTTAAGGAGGATACAGAAAAGAAACTTGATTTGTCATGACTGATGCCAGGCCTGGTGGTGTTTGGCTGTACAGCCATTTGGTAATGTTTATTTTCAGGTTTTTATTGGCCCCCAGTTTTCCCTAACGTGTTTGCAAGAGAGGAGAAATGCCAAAAAAGATAATGATACTGAACAAACATACTCCTATCTTGCTGATGCAAAGGCTCAGAGGATCACTGTAATGTAACATCATTTTAGAGAAAGTGTCTGCGATGCAGCCCTGTCGCCTAGAAGTTACATTTATATGCAACTAATTTGAAACAGCAACTACATTTTTGAGAATAAGAAAATGCAGAGCAAATTATGTTTTCTGTTAACATAATGAGGAAATGTTGCTAATTAACATACCTAGCAAGTCACAAAAATGTTGATACTTACTACTATCAGCAAAATGTTCACTGTCAAGGTATTTCATTTGTTTTCCACCAAAATAAGCAATCCTGCACTACACCGTCCACTCATAGTGACTATAACATTATTTTTATATCATTATAATTAAGGGAAACTTTTGTATTTTTCAACTTGGACCCTATTTTTCCAAATATCTGTGTCTAAGAGGCTAATGGAGCCATCAGTTTTTGAGACTGGTCCAATATTGACAGAGACTACTGCAGCTGGCAGCGGTGAAACAGGCTACAGTCTAACCACTTGAGACATTTGACGCTGTCAGTTTATGTCCACTTGCTTGTTTTTACCACTGACAAGCTCAAATTATTATTATAAGTGTCTGACATCATCATGGAAATTCTCCTTCAGAGAGATGAACCAATTTTCTGTACCTATCCATCCGTTTTCAACTACTTATCCGAAGCCAGGTCATGGGGGGGCAGTAAGCTGAGCAAAGTATTCCCGACATCCCTCTCCCCAGCAACACTTTCCAGCTCCTCCTGGGGGACCCCGAGGTGTTCCCAGGCCAGACATGACATGCAATCCCTTCAGCGTGTTCTGGGTCTGCCCTTGGGCCTCCTACCAGTAGGATGTGCCTGGAACAGCTCTAACTGGAGGCGCCCCGGAGGCATCCTGATCAGATGCCCGAATCTCCTCAACTGACATCTTTTGACGCAATGGAGCAGCGCATGTATTGCTTTTTGTTATTCTGTGTAACCAGGTCTTGCTCAAGGAGAAGTCTCATTTGAAATCTTGCAGACTTTTTCACATTGTCAAAATCAGCTAAATATTCAGCCATTACATTAATCTTGACATAATCTTTTACGTAACTCTAAGCTTTGTTTCTTGTTATCCAGTACAACAAACTCGTCCCTGTACTCCTCTCTCCAATTCTCACTAACGTTTCCACTGTTGTTTTCCTGCAATAAGTCATCTCATGCGAGATTTCTCCTTGAGCGAGACTTGTTTGTACACAATAACAAACAGTCTGGATCAAGTGAAAGGGAAAGAAAAACTTTTTATTTCTCTGTAAGGATCCTTTCCACCATGTTGTCAGACACAATAGACATCTGAGCCTGTCTGTGGCAAAAACAAGCACTTTTAGTGGATGTAAATAGACAGTGCAAAATGCCTTAAGTGGTTACACTGCAGCCTGTTTAGCTTTTCAGTAATAGCTGTCTTCATTAGTCAGCTGACAAGCTCTGAAGCTTTCGGGTCAGCCTGAAATCCTTCCCTAACCTTAACCAAAGTGCTTTTGTTGCCTAAATCTAACCACAAAAAAGAGTCTTGAGGTGAACCAGGAATTCTGGTGTCACAGTCCTGCACTTTGTTTGTTCACCATAAACCCACACCACCTTCCTGCAAATTCAGCGCAGTACATAATCGAGTGCTTCATTAACTCAAAGACACATTTCCGATTATGTTGCATGGTAATGTCTTATGAAAGCATTTTTGTATAGTATGCAATTTCTAGAAGACAGCGTTGTGATATGTGCACTTAACAGCACTGACAACAGGTACAGCACTTTCCTTTTTTCAGACGGTGTTTCATACTTGGCAGCTGTTTGACATGTATATAGGGCATCATCCACACACCTCATTGCATATGCATCTAACCCAAGGCAATGTGTTCCGCAAGGCACGTTGACGAAGCCACAGGCATTTGCATCTGGACACATAGCACGGATCATCATCATCATTACCTGTCCACCTTACTGGGGAATGTCAGAGCACTGAAGCATTTGTACTTTTCTCTATAGGCCACTGGTTCTCATGATCCAGCCTGCAATTACCCACAGTTTGAAGGAAAAAAAAAATTGAAGGCAAGGACAGCAGAGATAGGAATGTACCACGTGTCTGTGTGGTGAAGTGAGTGGTGGCTATATGCTACCTCTTAGCCTTTATATCCCTTGACATTTCCTTCACTCTGGCCCACTTTGCTTTCTGTCCTTTTCAATGTGATACTGAAATGATCCAGTGACAGAAAGGTACAGTGCTCTTTATGTTCTGGTGTTTTATTGAGCTAAATTCCCCTGACGCTCACTAGAAAATGAACTCCTTCGTGGCCTTTGTCATGCTAAGCTTTACCCCAGATCTATCACATTTGGAAAAACGGGGGGGACTCACCACTGTGGCTTAATGTGGTGTATATCTCTTGGTAGGCTGGGCTATTTTGACTAATTGAAGCGCAGCATGGCATTTGATAAACAAGCTGTTCCCCCCACTGCATGCGACTAATAGAATCTCCTCAGTTGAATTAATAATGGCGCAATAATTTAGTCCATGTTTATCTGTGACACCGGGGAATGAACATGCAGGGAGGACACTAAGCTGCAGAAAGGAAATTTATTCTAAAGATGATTAATTATACCTCAATAATGACTACTTTTTCAGTATATCTTAGTATGATTTAGCTATTTTTAATTGCGGATATGTCATAAATGTTCTTTTCACCAACTGCAGTATTTGTCTAATGTTAGAGTACAATATTTTTGTTTGTGTCACGCACAGAACAAATCCATGTTGCCATACAGTTGTATCATTTGGAGTGGATTTTTCCTTTAAGGACTGCTGTTTTCAGCTATAGCGTATCTTTAAGTGGCCACTTTTGAGTGGCTAGTTGGTTACAGACTGCCAAGTGCCACTTCACACATTATTCAGTGTCTGCAGTGGAGTTGCCCTGTAGCAGAGTGGAGGATAAGAGTAAAACACGATAACAACCTGTGGCAAATGGATACATCTTTTCTCAGGATGGCAATGAGCGGATGGCGGTAGCTCGGCTCTGTTCGCTGGGTTATTGCAAGTGCGATGTCAGCGAAAGACCGAAGGCTGTCATTCACATTTGATTGAGGCTGACATTTTGTCGGCGTTCACCTTCCCGCCCTTTCTTGATACATGGAATCAGCCCTGGTTTGCTTGTCAGATGGTTTCCATTAGTTGGGCGGTTAGGTGTATGAGAACAGCTCTCTGGTGGATTACAGTGTTGATAGTCTGTCAGTCTCTCACACTGAAATGCAAGACTTCACAGAGGTTTCCCTTTTTACTCTCTGTATATTTGCTATCACTCCCCCAGTGAGTGTTCATCCTGAAAGCCTTGACTTGTGTTTATACAGCAAGAATTCATCTCTAAGTAATCCCTGGAACCTCAAGTATGTGTTTCACCATATTACATGACTGTGTGTCAAACTGCATTTAAGCAGGTGTTATAATCTGAAATGTTGCTTCTCTCTTCTTCTGATCAGTCACACAGTATCATGAGGTCAGGAGAATGGGTATGTTTACAGTATTGCACAGAGACAGTATGTAGTGTATAACTTACTAAACGGTAAACTGCAGGCTGTGGTCATTTCATGCCTTAGAATTTCCAGGACTTTCCTAAGAGTGGGATAAAAACCTGGTGGAAATATTATCGATTTTACTTTTTTATAGGGGTGGCTAGACGGGGCCAGTGGCACAACATAACCAAAAACCATAACTTAATTTAAGTTGAAAGCTAGGTGAAGCCAGTTGAAAATGATCAATATGAGAATTGAGAAATTACATACTGATTAACTTTGGATTCTCATTTTATTGTTGATATTACTAATTGCGTGATGTGCATATCATACCAGTACAGTTAACCTTTTGAGTTCCACAACAATCCTGTTTTAATGTGTTATGTATCTATACGTGTTGGATGATTTAAATATTGCATATATGGTTGTCCTTTTTCTTAAAGAACAAATAGACACCATTATTATAAACAGATATAGATAGATTATAAAATATTTACTGGCAACAAGCCTTAGGGGAGACTCAAAGGTACTCATAGAACCCATTTTCATACAGATATCTTGAGGTGAGAGTTCAGGGGACCTCTTTAGAAATTTCCATGCCAGTTGTTCCCTCCCCAAAACATTGGAGTGTTATTTAGCCTCCTTCCTGACAAGCTATGCCAACATGGTTGGTACCAATAAATGCCTTCGGACACCTTTGTGCCAGCTTGAAAAATTAGCATGCCACAGCATCTTGAAGGCAGCAATACTGGCCCCAAATGTAGAGGGGACTGGGGGGTGGCAGTGATTATATCATGGTGGCCATGGCCCCCCAGGCCCTCCTTGGGGGTGCCACTGGAGCCAGCAGATGCTGGAATTAAAATCTGAATCCTAAAATTTGGGGATTTCTGAACACACATATCAGAATCAGGGAAAATCTGTCCAGTAAAGCAGAAATAAGCTTCAACACTAACTGCAGCTAACCAGCTTTATGATAAGTATGAAACATGTAGGAGTTATTGCATCTGGGGTGTCTCACTTGATCTGTGGTTTGTGCACATCTGCAGTGAGTACATTGACTATATATCTGCAAATATCAGGTATTTATGTCGTGATTTGTCTTTAAGTTACTGTGTTATAGCGCACTGTGTGGTCTGCTTGGTATTATAGTCACACCAGTTATCAGGTCTGTAATATTAGATGGGATATGTAATGCATGTCACAGTTGGTATGCGGGTCCAGCAGTATTTCAATAGTATTTTCTGCAATCCAATATGTTTTATCTGTCACTGGGAGTATGACACCTGCAGCTCACTGTTGTATTTGTAGCACTAACTGCCAACTAGATCAAAGTTTATCTCTCGATGTGAAGTAAAGGATATTGCTTTTGTTGGAAAGCATAATAGCAACAGATGTGTTTATGAAAATCCCTGTTTTCTACAGATTCTAATACTGATAGCAGCCCCTTTCCATGATTTTTTTTTTCTTTTTTGTGAGCTCTGGCATTAGCTGACTGTTTTTTTTAGGATCTGTCGTTAGGTTTGGACGCAATGAAAGATTAAATATCTCCGGGATAAGCATGTTGGGTGTGAGGGAGTGCAGAGAAGAAATGCACAGTAATGACCCAATCTGTTTGAGGATGGAAAGTAATTCAGTGTTAAGCAATTCCGGCTGAGTGACAGGCCTGGCGAGAGGCCTTGATTTCCCCACAGCGCTGTCTTAATCTCCATCTTCAAACTAACCTCATACATAAAAAGACCACCAATTAGGAGTTAGTCGGGGCTGCCCACCGTCCTGGATTATGATTCCATAATTGAGTGTGCTGGAGGTCACTACGCTTACTCTATCTCTGCGGGGGAACTTTATTTGGAAGCGGCCTTGCCAACAGAAGGTGATGGCTTCCTAATAGCTGCCAGCTTCAAGCAAAATTGCCTGTCAATGAAGGTAATTGGGCACATAAGCCATTGTGTGCACTGTCATTCCGTCCACATTCAGATCCCCTGTAACACCTTAAAAAATAGGCAGTCAGTTTTACATCACCATGTCGTTAATACACACCTGACATCTTGGCTGATTGAATAACCTCTGATCAGACTGTTATTTTCTGTTTTACACTGCATACGTCCCCTCTATTATTATTTAACATTAATTGTCACATGCACAGAGCTCATCAGGTGTAATTGAGCAGTCAGTGCTGGTAGATGCCTTTCACTGGATGCCTTCTTTGGGGATTTAGCTGGATTAGCCCATCCCTGTCACCACACTGCACAACAGTATTCAACTCTGGCAGTTTCTTTAACACATCTGTCTAGCCCAGCTGGCTGATTAGCCGGTGCACATATATTTCCTCACTGTCACTAGCTTTCTCTTTCCTCACTCTCTTACATCCCTCACTAAAATCAGCAGGAGTAGCTGGGCGATCTCACTGCTGTACTCCTGTCCTCTTTCCTCCACACCCACACATCCCTTTCTGCATTTGGGTTTCTGATTGTGAACTCATGTCTCTCACCCACCGCTAACACTAATCAGGTCAGGTCTAGCGATCACAGAGTGAGGCTATGGAGGGGCAGCTGAGAATAGCGCCAAACAATCGATAGGCAAGCACTGAAATTTAAGGAGAGGAAGGGAAATACGTAGCATATGCATTTGGTGCTTTGGGGTACCAGGAGGCACTGAGGCAGTGAGGCAGCAGCTTAGGATCTCGTATACATTGCACAGCTTCAGCTTTTTATTGTCATACAGCTCACAGACAAAAAAAAACAGCATATATGAATGGATTTGTGTGCTTTTGCTGCAGGTAAGAATAAGACTTTAATATTAACTGGAAGTGTATTCATAAGAGAATCTCTAAGTGAGAATTGAGCAACCAGTTTAGACCTAAGGGGGTTTTGGTCTGGTACCAAAGAGAGACGAAAAGAGAGGGGCTCTACCCTTCGGCCATTATTCACCTTCATAGCTCCCATAAACCAGGAAATGTTCCGGTGTAAAAAAGGGAAATTGATTCGAAAATGGGGAGTACTGTAAAACCAGAGACGAAACACTATGCAGGTGGAAGCTCTCAGCTGAGTGTGTACATAAAATACAGTAGGAGCCACACAGTTTGAAGACACGTATCAGCACATCGTTGAGCTGAGCTGTTGAGTCTAGTCGCCGCCCTGGCTGTTCTCCCTTCTCAACCCCATATTCTACTACATCTCACCTCTTATCTCTCTCTCTCTGCTTCCCTCTCTCTTTCATCTCGCGGCTTCTTTTATTCACCATGTATCATTTTTGCCTGACCCAGGACTGTGTCAGCTGCTGATTGAAGCCATCAACTATTTAGCTAAATGCAACAGAGTTCTGGCCAAAGTCCTCCCTTCAACTCCTGCCACTGACTCAACTCTGAAGCAGCTTGGTGAATTATTCACAAGTACCCTCTCTTCCCTTTGGCTACAGACCTATACAGCTACTTCACTTTTGGACTTCATTGGTTTTCAGCCTAAGGTGGCAAATAAAGCCTTAGCTAATGCAGACACTGCTGCAGGTTAGTTCTGGTTTAACTTCCATTGGGGGATTTATGCTGCTTTCATTAGCTGGGCCTAGCAGCCTAATCTTATGGATTTCAAATAATTTGCATGGGGTTGCTACTGTAAGGTTGGGCTTTAAGGTGGTCACATGATACCCAGTACAGCCGTGCTGGAGCCAGATTTTGATAAATGATCTGAGAACAGCTTCAGAAATGCAGAATGTGATGGAAAATTAAGTTTTTGTAAAGCAGTATCTCGAGATTACAGAAGAAAACAAAGTTGCACATAACATCTGTGGGGGAAGGCTATCAGGGGAGGCTTTGTCTATAATTCCTGCTTATTCTTTAAAGACAATTCAGCCCTTGTATAGAGGGAACATCAGCAGTGTTTTTTAAGTAGCGGTGCGTAGGTGACAGGATGGTCAAAGAGTGGAGAGGGCTGGTGAAGGGATGTGTGGTGGTGGTGGTGCAGTGTCTGGATTTGCCATCGATGTCAATAGCGAGCACAACGGAGTGCACAGCACGGCCTCTTTGTATTGTAAACGTGGGAGGCAGGCCTTTCACTTTTCCCAGGACTCGACCGCTGTGAGGCTCCCTGAGGCTGTGCTGCTGGAACAACACACATGCACACACTCACACAGTCAGACGGCATGACTACACCCACCCACCATGTAGCGTCCTCAGATTTTCTTTCTCTGAAGCACATACAACATGCCCACATGTTCCTAATATAGCTTAATAGCTGCACCAGTCTTATTATACCAAAATAAGCTTCATTCATTTTTTGTTGAACATATTTTTTTTATGATAAACAGTTCAAAGGTACACAGTTAAAGCTCAGAAGTGTTGTATTTAATAAAATAATAAAAGGTTAGGTTCAAGAAGCACTTCAAACAGCAGCAGACTGCCACAGCTGAAGTTGTATAATGAGTTTTTTAGCTGTAGCTAGAAGTTACAGGTCTCGCTAATCACTGTTTCTTCAGACAAGCTGTTAAAGTTCAGGTAGTTAAGACTTTTTTTTTGTGTGCCGCTGCAGCCATCAGCGGAACAGGCAGCTTTTAAGTTGAGCATTAATTAGGAGCACAGCCAGGAGTCCAAGTTAGCATTTAGCTCCTGACTCCTTCTTAGCATTTTTCCTCAAAAGAGAATGGAAATCCAAATGAGATAAATAGGAAAGCAGGAGGAAGTGGCATGATGAGTAGGGAGAGGTCAAATCAATGGGGCACTGATTCAGCAGGCGCGTTTATCACAGGCTTTAGCTACAAGACAATTGTAAGCACAGGTGTGTGTGTGTGTGTGTGTGTGTGTGTGTACTTACTACATAGCAAGGGCCCCAACACATAACCAAGAAAATTAGGACATTTTTAGAAAGTGAGGACATTTTTGCCGGTCCTCATTTCTTTAAAGGCCTGTTTGAGGGTTTTGACTTGGTTTTAAGGTTATGGTTAGATTCAGGTTTAGTTAAGGTTAGGGTAATTGTCGTTGGGGTTAGGCAATTAGTTGTGATGATTAAGGTAAGAGTAATGGCGAGGGAATGGGTTATATAAATGAGGGCCCTCACATAGATAGAAGTGGCTGTACCTTGGCTCTATAAGGTTGTGGAGGATGAGTTTTGTATCCAGTCTGGACCTGTAATTTACAGTACATGCAGACTGCAGTCATTAACTGACTCAGAAACAAAGAACACCAAAAAAGATCTTTGTGTACTGATTCTGCCAGAACATAAAAGCTGTGGATAGTGGAACCACATGACACTGCTTCTTCTAGTCTCTGTGGACAACAATCAGAGCACTTGGCTTGCATTGATTCGACCAGCCAACACAGCTACCAGTGTTGGCTACACGTATCACCTGTATTGACCGGATTATTAGCTTCCCCTGACTGATTCCCTCGCAGGTATAAATGATTATTGGATTGCTGGAGAAGCAAACGGTACAATGTGTAGAAGAGAAGTCAGTCATCCGTGTAGGTTTTATTGACCTCCTTACATGGAAAAGATGGAAGGAGGAAAGGGAGAATGAACTGTTAGGAGATCTCAAAATGAAGACTAATACAGGGAAATGCGTTGTTTCCTTTGTCCTAAAAAATATCTCAAATGTAGAAAATTATAATTACGTTATAAAACCTGAGGTTGCATATTCAGTGATTCATGAAATGTCTGTTCACAAAAGAAGACACTTCATCCCCATGTACCTTGTTGTTATTCCTCTCTGAAGACCATCTCTCCTCTGCTCACAAGGACATTGTGGTTTCCCTGAATGAAGACTCCCGTGTCTGTCAGTGCGTTAAATGGGAGGGGGAACAGAGCAGTAGTGCTCTGTGATTTGGCCGAGGTCATCCTTTTGTTGTCGTCAGCGCAGCTACACGGCAGATGGACCCGGCCCCTCTGTGAAATTAGCAAAGCAGTTGTCCTTGGTGGCATCAGCTGCCTTTCACCGACACAGGCGTCTTTTATTTCAAACACGCTGTAGTGCAATAGATTGGGGACAAATGATTAGCAGGGTCTTATTGAATTAGCAGAGTAATCGCTGTTTTATTGTTTAAGTGTTTTCTCTTTGGAGTAGATAGAGTGTTGCAGATTAAGTGTGGGGGTGTGGATGCTTGTGCTGTGTTTATGTGCATTCACATGCTGCATATTTGCCTTCACGGGCACATTCTTGTTTGGGTGGAGGGTTTTTGAAAGTCAGTACAAATATTTCGGTAGTTTTAATTTGAAGGTGCCTCCAGCTAGTAATTTGGTGCTAATACTAAATACTTACAGATTAATTTGTCAAAAAGTCAAATAAATGATATGGGTTTGCCCCAGACATCTGTCTCAACAGGATAGCGATTGCGTTGTATGCAATGGAAAATGAAAATTCTTTACAAAAAGAAAAACTGACATATTGGGTATCATATCTACATTTCTAAAGTGAAATACTATATGAGTGGACTTTGTCATGCAGAGGAGGAGGAGATGGTGGATGGCATGTCACCTAGGTGAGACGCTTGCCAAGCTGCAGACCACTGTTCGAGCCCAACAAACAACAAAACCGGATTTGTTTTAGCGAGTCATCACTGCGTCTCCAGCAGCCTTTGAGTCACCAAATGTCGGTGTTTTGTTGTGACCCACTGTTTTCCAGAGTAGTTGTTTTTTTTTTTTTAAAGTCTTTTACTGAGACATTACCGCATTTTCTTAAGGGATTGTGCCCCCAAAACTGGGTACTTTCAGCCAAAACATGATCTGCTACATAGTAACATACAAATGTAACGTATTCGTGGTTTGTAGAAATGTACAGTGCCGACATTTTTCTGGTGATTGCTGTGTTCAAGGAGCTGTCATGTGTATAGCCGTGACATGTTTGAGATGTGGATTAAATGGTTGTTGTAGCAGAAAACAGTAGAATGATTTCTCAGTAAAAAAACTTACTTTCAAACACTAATGTCACCCATCTGTAACCTCACATATGCACCAAATTTAAATGTATCCACTGATTCTGAACACTATGGGTGAACTCTGTAGATGGTTAAATCAGTTCTAAAAGTTTGGAAGCATACAGAATCAATACATGACTGTAAAGTCATTTAATAGTATTGTGTTGCTGTAAAAAATGCGATACATGAACACTAGCAATTCATGCTTCTGTATTGTGTACTGAATCTATATTTCAAAATAAGTTTCTGAAGAAAGCAGTAGTAGTCGTATCACTTTCACAGAAAAGCTTTGTGAGTTTAGAGTTCTGTCTTATAAATGGAATTTTAGTAGCTCGCTCAGCAAACTAGTAACATCAAATTCCCTGTCCAACAACAGCAATTTATCCTCCTGGTGTCCATGAAGAATACCTTGAAATACTGTTTACTCATTCCTTTTACATTACTCTTAATGCCTGTGTAAACAAACTGAATCAAATGATAATTGTAATGGCTCACTGTCATTCCTCTCACTTGTGCATTTCTCTTACCACGGTTTCCTTGGGCGCTCGGCCCACTCCACATCCTCCACCATGTCCTTCAGGGGAGGCGGAGGCACTGAAAGCAGAAATAGCCACTCATGCATCACTACAGTCACACAGCCTTGTTCACTCCTCGTCTCTCACTCCATCTCCCTTTTGTCTTTTAAACAAAGGGGCATGAATATCAGGGAGAGTGTTAACCCTCCGAGAGTACTGCATTGACCCAACACCTTGCAGCTCCTACGCTACTTTTCACTTCACCATGGTCAATTTTGAGCTCTGGCATGATAAAATGTGGTAATAGCAGTAAGAGTGCATTCATGTCAGCTGAATGAGAAACACAGGGCTCTGATTGGAGTTGGATTTAGTGTGAATAGTCCAAGGATCTTCTCTCATGGAGAACGTTCGACTTTGTCTTCTCTCTTTCACCACTGTCCTCAATTTCTCTTTCAGTCGTTTTTGGTGTTCAGGTGTGGTATTGTATTCTCACGGGTCATTTCTATAAAAAAAAAAAAAGGGAGCAGAATAGAATAATAAACACAAAGTAGACAAGATTTCATAAGTTTATTTTTGAACGCCTGATAATCTTCAGCTTGAATTTAGAGCCACTTCTTTGTCCCTGAAATGTACAAATTTAGGCTGGCACCTTTCTCTCTGTTTGTGCATGTAATTAGGGTTTAACTTACTTAGGCTGCAACTAATTACGTTATCAGCAACAACTGCTTTCTAGTTAATGCTATCGCCATATTGGATTAGCGACTCAGTGAACTCCAGGCTCCGCTTGAAGTTTAATGAGTGCACAGCCGTGACTCTCTGTCCGCACTTTGTTTGCTGTTATGAAATACTTACATTATGTTGATTTATCATCTGTGGTCTTTTTCTTTCTCTGAAGCTTTGCTTTGTTTTACTAATTCACTGCACACCCTTTGCAGTACACTCACCCTTTCTCTACTGTCACTGAGATTTATGTGCAATGCAGGTTAATTTAAATTCCTCCTACCCGACACCGCGTTCCTGCACATATTTGCACCTTGCTTTTAGAGGCCAGGATTTTCCCACCAAAACTTACTCTTGTAAATTGTGTGAATCCATCAGAAAGAGCACTAAGCTATACTGATCATATCTTGTTTTTTTATTTTTTTTGCATGGCTCTCCTTTTAAATGCATTTAAATGAAGGAGAGAGGCGCACTGATTGCACACAGGGCTTCTGCTTAATAAACAACACACATTTACTTAGTTGAACAATGCATTTGAAAAAAGGACCAGCCAATACATACACACACAGGTCTACACTTTTGTTTGCTGTTAATGCAAATTAAACTGCTTTTCTGGCACTGATAGTTGGTGGTCATGCAACTTCACTGTATATACAACAAATATAGCTACTACAGGCAAGATGCTTGACCTGCAGTGCTTCCTGCTCTTCCAGGTAAACGTTTGAAACGTACCTTTTACCCATCTTTCATTCGTCCAATTGGTGTTCTGTATCGGTTAGTGTGTGTGTGTTGTGACACCTCACTGGAAAGACTGCAACATATTAGAGCAAAGGGGAGAGTCCCTGGCATTGAGATTGATCAGGTGCAGCATCAGAGCGGACAGGCTACTGATTGCAGACAGTAATGATCACACATGTCAGGTGCTCGGCACAAATAAGCACTTACACACACTACAGCACGCATGCACCATGTTGGAAACACATTCACGGGAAAAGAATATGTTTCTGGCTTGCTAAGGCCAGGTTAAACACACAAAGAAGTGAAACATGTAATGAGGGATGAAGATTGTGTGTGAGCTCTGAACAGCCCCATGGCTTTAGATTTTCTGGTCTACCGATCTACCGTCAGGGTGAAACTTCTGTCTCAGCCTTTCCTATGATGCGTTTCTTCCTGTACATGTAGTGAGATGAGAGGTTTGAAGCACTCTGTAGTGCTGATACCAAAAAAAAAGAGGTTGAGAGTTGTCTCACATCACTGAAAACTTGTTCTGCTATCAAACTCCATTGTAGCTGCACTGGAAGTAACTCGACATGACAATATGCCTTGTGCGTTCAGTGAGCTAACCAGGGCAATTCAAAACAGTCACAATACATAAAAAAGCTTCCAGAAATATGAGGTAAAGTGCCTCAGTTATTTAACATGCAGTGTTTTACCATTATTCCCACAAATAACAAAAATGTGATAATAGTGAATACTTAAAAGTGGTTTACCAGCGGTTCAAGTAGAGAGTCATAAAGCGAAATGGCGGTTACACAGGAACTATCTGCGGTTTGCTAAAAATAACCACCATGTGTTTTGAATTGAGTTAGGAGTTGTTTCACGGCTTTCATTTGGAGGAAAAATAATACTTTATTTCCTCCTCTAAAAGTTACGGCCTTGCTTTAAATACTATTGTGTTTTTCTTCTTCTTTGTTCAACCTTTTATAACTGTAGTAAATAACCATTATTAACTTTACAGGAAATGATAACTAAAATAAAGAAGAACAAAACTTGACTTCACAAAGGAATACTTTGCCTATTTTTGACCAGATTTGTATCGTAACAATGTGGGTAGAATGTGTAAATGAACTGTGGCAAACTTCCCTCCATCTTGCCAGCAAGCAGATCTCCCTGCTCATTTGCCAGTGAAATGCGTTGTCCAGCAGATTTTCCCTGGCTCTAGGGCTTTTGCTCAAACTACAGACTGTGCTTCCTCATTTTTGTATGCCTGCCACCACAATGGACACTAAAACCCCTTTCACACATGCTCTGCAAACCTGAAATTATCTAGACATTACCTGGAGGGAAGGCAAAAGTCCGAATCAGTTAATTTGGACATTAAACAGATCTTACCTTGCCAGCTCCCTAGTACAAAGTGCAAAATTAGCCCATGTGTGAATAGAGCAGGTAATTGTATGCAGCATTGACAGTGAGTGGATGACATTTCTGTCTTGAGGCTTGCACAAAACCAGAAGAAAACAAACATCCAAGGGTGTAAAAGAACAGTTGTTTGCACGAAGATGGCAACAAAAATATCGAACTGGAGAGATGATGAGATTTTGGAACCTCTGTAAGGGTCAAAGCCGTAACCGTCAGACAAACTATGAGAACAGCAAAAGACTCATTTGTTTATGGGCAAATTATGAACTGTCTATATAACCGCGGTTTAATCCGTGTCATGTCCCACCTCCTGCACGCTCTATCAAGGCGTTACCCCTCGCCTAAGCCAAACAGAGTATTTCCAGTATGTGAGAACGCTTCGGACGAGGACAATCTCCTCTTGTGGGCTACATATGTGAAAGGAAAATTCAATGCCCAGACCAGATTCTGCAGACATTGTCCAGAATTCATGTGAGAAAAGGGCTGAAGAGAATAGAAGCAGATCGATAGAGACTCATCCCTTTCTCTCTCTGTCTCACATTGCAGACCAGACTCTGATCAAACTGTAAAACTAGGCAGTGCTGATCAAATATGAACCAAGATTCTCAGACTGTGTTGCCTTTTTCTTGCCTTAGATGTTTCCAGAGTCATATTTTAGCTTGCCGTTTAACTGCCACCATATTGCTTTCGGACAAGCCAATGCCACTCATCTCATATTACCTCACCCACCAGCGGGAGCAGTAATTGGTCAGGTTCAGCATAGTGCGTTCTTGTAGCTGTAGGTTTTCTACCTCTTGAGCAAAAGTGAGAGTCACAGCCTGTTTCTCTGTTTCTCTGGTCCTATAGCAGCAATTTCAAAGGTATTTGTGTCTTCCTACTGCATAGATAGCCCAGTTTTATGAAAAGACCATCTATCCAGCAGTGACATACTTCTTTAAGTATAAAGCTCTTTATTCTTTGGATTGCAGACAGTCGATTGCAGATCTGAAATATAAAGGTTCTGGGTCAGAATGCAGGGCAACACCTTCACTCAAGCTTGACAATTACTGCAAGCTTGGGGATTGCTCATACTTTACATACGTTATTGCCGGTAAGGTATCATCTAGGAATCTCAGCCTGAAATGCCACCATTACACACTCACACTCGGCACTAACAAAAGCTTTACACCAAGGAGCTCACTTCTGGAAAAAAAAAAAAAAAACCTGAAAGCCTCTAAAATATTTTTAGACTATGCCTCTTGTGACACTGTGATTTGACTGATGTGTTGTGCGTGCGCGTGTGTATGTGTGCGCCCTATCTCCGGCCTCAGACACATCCACAATAACAGCCCAGGCCTAATAATGATTCCTAATAGGGAGTAGTAATTGGAAATAGCAACTTCATTAGTGAGTGACAGCAGCAGGTGATAAGACAGGGGAATACTGTGTAGCCAGTGATGCTAGAAACTCATTATCTGCAATGCATGCCCCACTCCTTAATTATTTGAGAGGATCTCCACACTCTTCACAGCCCCTCTCTCTCTTTGACTGTGGATTTTTAAGTAGTTTCTTTAAAAGAGATAGTTGGGGTGCCTCTGTTATCTGTCTTTGGGAGGTGGATGGCCTTGGGATGAAAGTGATGAAACGGAAGAGGAGCCGTAATGAGAATCTCCGCGCTTCGGCCTTTGATGCAAAGTAGATGCAGCTATCCATATTTCCTTTTTTTTGTGGGTTAGCCTCACTGCAGACTGCCGCAGTTGTTTGATTTTTAATATGCCCAACATTACTCGCCAACATTTTTCATTAGCAGCTTATTATTGCTACCCAAATACAATATGTCACCGGCAAGACAGAAGTTTAGTTGTAGCGCGCAGCCAAAAGTGTTCTCATTTCTCCCCTGAAAGCAAGGTTCATTAAAATAAGCACTCTTGCGGGAACATGGAGCTTACATGATGCCTGTGTATTATGTGCTTTGTACTTCAGCACTCTAGACCCAGCTTTCCCCCACGGACCTCATATTTCACCTTTGACCATGGATGAAGTGGATTTACCTCCAAACAAAGCCTGTATAAAGGTCAATGTGGTCAAGAATTATAAACATTTTACATTTCTGTAGCTTTGTCTTGACCAAAAAGCAGCCGAGTTGCAAGAAGAAAATGTTGGCATTGTACATTTCCGCAAACCATGGATACAATACATTTGTACATTTCAAATGTATCATATCAACATTTCCAAAGTGACTTTTGTCATTTGGAGGCGAAAGGGGTGGTGGATGGCATGTCACCGAGGCTAGACCCATGCGAAGCTGCAAATCACTTCAGACAACTGTTTGAAACCAACAAACAACAAAACCTGTTGTAATTTAATGAGTCATTGCTGTTTTTCCAGTAAGTATTTAAGCACCAAATGTGGGTATTTTGTGGTGTGTTTTTTACTAACACATTGCCGCTTTCCCTCCTGGGACTGTGCCCTCCAAACTGGGTATTTTCAGTCAAAGCATGACCTTTTCCCAGCCATTACCAATTGGTTTTTCGGCCTAACGTCCTGCAACCCTGCGTTCTCATATGAGGACATTACCTTTTGGGTTTGCTGTACCTTATATTTTATTCTGCTAAACTAAGACCTGATGTTCATGGACACTTTCATGTGCTATCTCGTGGTAGCAAGACCACAATACACTTATCCATGTAAAAACAAGATGGCAGCCATCTCTGCCAAGTCAGTCTACAACCGATTCCAAAACAAAAGTGGACAAGGTATAAAACCTGATCACATTTTGTGGTTTAAAGTTTTTCATTTATGCTTAATAACATTTGTAGTTGAATTTGGTTCATATATTTGCCTAAATTTAGCAATAGTAACAAGCTAATATGCTTTTAACTAGGAGGTATTTATATGAAGACATTGGAACTTATTATTATTGTGTTACTACAGAATTTCACATAGGCCAATTAGGACAGACTGTTCCTACACACAAAAAGGACATTCCTTGATTGGAGCAATCACAAGACTTTTAGATATGTTGATTTATTTACAATTTCACTTTTGCACTGCCATGTCCAGGCATTGAAAGGAACAGTTTTGGACTTGAGGAGTGACCTCTAAC
Source organism: Epinephelus lanceolatus (assembly GCF_041903045.1). NCBI lineage: Eukaryota > Metazoa > Chordata > Actinopteri > Perciformes > Serranidae > Epinephelus > Epinephelus lanceolatus. The sequence continues at coordinate 30,442,798 of NC_135755.1, read as the reverse complement.
ACACAGAGTCACTAAACATTTAACAAATGTTGTATTATTTGTAAATTAGTTTTCGTACAACAATGTTCAGGCACTGAAATAAACGATTTCATCCTTTATTATAGACCTGTTCTATTAAAAATAAACCCATTGTCCCCATTTGAGGATCTCACTTTTGCTGAAAAACTATTAACTGTTCAAAGACAATGCTTAATTTTTAAACTTATCAGGTCCTACTATTTCTAAATAGATAGGACAAATTAAAAATGCACAGTAAACAAAAGCTCGGGTCTCGAGAGGCTGAACCTAACCAAACATTAACCACAGCATTGATGAAACATCACCAATATTATTTCTGGCGATTGGGTTATGCAGAGATATTAAGCAGGCTGACTATGAGTGCACATGCGTATGTGTCTATCTGTGTGTAGATAGTAAGACTTGCTGTAGAGTTTGATTGCCTTACAATAGTTTCCTCTCATTTGGCCTGTGATTGGCTGCCGCTGAGAGGGTGGTCGAGAACCGGAGGAGACAAAGGGAGAGGCAAAGAATGAGAGACGGAGAGAGTGCTTGAACCCTTGAGTGGCATCGGTGATGCTAATACACTGTTCAGAGACAGAGCGAGAGAGAGGGAGAGAGAGGGGAAAGAAAATTGAAATAGTAAAAGTGATTGAAGGAAACAGGGGAGTCGGGCAGGCTAATGACACCCAAGATCACAGTGATTGAGAGAAGAGGTAAGATTATCCCTGATTATCTTTGAGAATATCTTTAAGCATTAACATCGGAGGGAGGAAAGAGACTGAGAACAAGTGTTCTCATGCACAAGGCTTATAGAAATGCTCCGGAAGTATGGCAGAGCAGACCCTAAATCTATGCTCTTGATCAAACGTGATGAGCAGAAATTGTGAAAGGCAGGCTTAAAGGTCAAACATATCATGCCTATTGCAAAGCATGATCTAACACACTTAGTAACACACACAAGGCTACCACTCATGTTGCAGCAAGATGTAATTGGGGATGATTAGCTCCCCCTTTGTGTTGTCCTTTGTGTCATCTTCATGCTAGTTCTACATGCCTGGAGGGGCTCCCAGCTGTAACAGTGGCGTGACAGGCTAGAGGGGCGGTTATGACCACTTGCTACATAACATAGCAACTGCCATCATACAGTCAATATAGCTACATCATTCAGGATTATGAATATAGATTTTTAGACATCAGGTACACCAGTAAGCCAAGCTGATCCGATAAAGTTTCGACACATATTCCAGCCTGAAGGTGAACAGTGCAGCATGACAAACACACACAGAGAGCCCAGGTATTCTGCTCCCAATCAGTGGATGTTTTTAGACGGAGATTCCAGCATCTTGTGGCCATCTGCAGTCGTGAGAGGACTAACGATATTGTGTTTACTGCCGGGACCAGCCAAGACAGCAGCGGGCACGGCAGCCAAAGAACTGTCGCATCCATCCTGATTGGAATTCAAATGGATCACCCTCGCCGGGATCAATACTGCATGATAATGATGTTGTGACATTTGGAGAGGGGGATCGTGCGCGGGGATGTGTGTTTGCAACCCTCATGGCGTGTCTGTGCCGGAGGTTGTCAGGGCGTATAAGCAAGTGTGTGGCTCTGGATTTGCAGTCACATAACCCTCCTTGTTTTCCCTGCATCCGGTCAACAGTGTCAGAAGCAACATTGTTACTTTAACTCACTTATTATTTTTAAATGATTCTGCTTTTGCATTAAATCACCAAAAATGGCAATTACCTCCTCTCCTCCTCTCCAAACTTAGGGTGACTCAGTGTGATTTCCTTTCCTGTGGATCACCAGGGAAACCAGATAACTTTGACATGCAACATTGTTCGGATCTCTTGGAACTGAAAAACTCAAAAATAGTGAAACCCAGAGAGAGACGTTTCTACCATTTCTCATTTTATTTGGCATTATGGAAGACATGGAAGAAATCAAATGTAGGGTATGGGACTGGGTTATAGGAAGTAAGTAAATCACCTTTTTAGTCATTTCTGGAGAAGCAGTAATACTACTACTTTAATATCTTCCTGTATCAGGTTTATGAACACACCTTATGGGGCTTTAAAAATGAAATAAAAGGCTGCTATATCATTTGAAAGCTTTGACTGTGTTATAGCAATGACAAATCTCAGTTTTCAATTCTTTGATTCCTCTAAGAAAAACTTTTTTTTCAGTGATGTGTTTTTCGGAACTGAATTATATTTATCCTTGTACCCTCCAGCTGACGCATCTTTGGCCTTAGACCACCGAAATGCACTGGCCTCTGCCGTGCTGAATTAGTTTTAGCCATGGCAGCTTGTTTTATGAGTGACATCAGCGATCTATCAAAGAGGTTGGGGACAGCCCTTTAGCACCATTGATCGCTCCACTCTGCAGACTGTGCATATATAACCCCCCCAATACATCACTGGATAACGCTTCATCAAGAGAGATAGATGAAACACAGTAGCAAGCTTGGTCTGCATTAGAGATACTAAATATTTCTGAGGGTGCTTGCCCTGCTGATTAATGGCTTCATAAAACGTCCACAGCTACCCCTCATCTTTCGGCAGCTTTTCAATCACAGGATACCGTCAGAGAGACTCTGCTCGGAGCTTCGGGAAAGAGTGAAATTTGAATCTGATTTGTGCTTGTTTGTTTTGTCCGTCGGAAACATTTATATCAGCATCCTCTACATCCGGTGATTAGTGTCAAGAGGGGCATCCGTCTGGTTTACAGAACTATTTTCGTTCCTCTCTTTCTTTCCTGCTGCGTCTGTCGATATTTTCCGCTCATCCTTGTCTCCTAAGCTCTCCCCGCTCCACACGCTTACCTGTTTTTTCAGCTCATCCGGTCCGTCCAGCTCCTAAAAGAGTTGGCTGCATTGTAGTGAAACACTATTAATTACCTTGTCATCCCTAGACAGTTGGCAGTGGCAGGTTTTAGACCAGCTCTCTGAGGAGGTGGGCGGACACCGGAGCTAAATTAAAAAGCTGGGAGAGCTTGGCATATCCTGTCATTGGTATATTTAATGAAAAACCCAACATGTGTGTCCATGTGTGTGTGTGGTTTGGTGAAGGACAGGGTGATAGACGTGCAGAATTATAAACAGATGGGCGGAAGGAGAGAATCAGACACGTATTGACTAAGTGAGAGACCAAGAAACAGCTGGTGGTTACATGTGCAGAGGTCCAGAGACAAAGAGAAATGAGGCCAACACAAACAGTACAGGCGGCAACCAGAGCGCATCAGGACAGCAGGCATCTATCATTTTTAAAATGCAGAACACATGCCGAGGGGATCTGAAGCGTGTACAGGCAATAACTTTGGACAGTGTACTTTACCTTGTTATCTTTTTGTCATTCAACCAGAAGCTATTTTGAAAGTTCTACATATGTGTCCCCACCTGTACTGTTACCTGATCCGAACCTCTCTTGTTAGATGAACAGATGTCTCCTCTAATAGGCTACTACAGTATTCAAAGCAAAGTTTCCAAAAGTTTTGGACATTATTTCTGTCAGTTAGGAAAACATTGTACTCATCACACTAACTGCTGTAATCTGGGAGTGTGGCAACATGGCTATTACAAAGTCAGAAGCATGTCTGATCAGACAGCTTGTAAACATGCCAGTTTGCAACAGTTAAGCACATTATGCAACATTTTACCTAAAAACAGCAGCTTTAACATCAGTTAGATGGTACACTGACTTGTAATAGGGAGAATGGTGCCACCTTCATTCCCACTCCATGCCCTGAATGCCTGTTCCCGCACTACGTAACCTTAGTGAGGGGGTAGGATCTCCCGGGAGAGATGCTTTACAGCTCTACAGCACACACACCACCAGATAACATCAGCTTTCAGAGCAAGTTTCTTTGGTTTAATATTTTGGTATTGCAACCCTTAATCCCCTGCCCCTGTTGTGTTTTACCTGTAGCCTCACATTGTATACATTACACCAGAGAGAAGACAAGACAAAGTTAATGTTGACGAAATAATCGTTACTGTAAAAAAGGCTCCATACATCATTAGCAATAAACGATGAATGATATTTTGTAATTGAGCAAACTTAGGCAGCGTTACAAGCTGTTTATACTGTCCAGACGTAAGCTGTAGAAAACCATGACAATCCGACAGCAGAGCGTATCTTACTGCCAATGTTATTTATGATAGATTGTAACGTATGCTGTATCTTTATCAGTGTTATTCCAAGCGGCAACCTCCAGGGCTGAAAAACGAAGCTTACATGGAAGTGCAGTTCCTTGAATGGCCACTTGAGGCTGGCTCTAGAAGCAAGTCAACTCTAATAGTCCCCATATTAAAATGTCCAACTTTACAGCAGAAATAAACATGTTTTCAGCCTGGTACAAAAACAGTTTGGGCCTCTATAGCTAATTTCCCCCTTCATGACAACTGTACAGGGGGTTCATTTTTATATAACTCACCCATTTACATTTTAATAAGGCTTAAATTGATACATAATTAAGGGTGGGCCACTTTGAGTGGCAGGCTGTGTGCCGATAGTGCCCTACGCTTTTCAGCCAGATCCACCCCTCACTCCTCCACACCACCTGCCTTTCACCCAAATATGGTCACATCTTGCTCCAAAAAACCAAAATGGCGACGGCTGAAATGCTGAATTCAAGGCGTCAAATTGGGAGTCCACAAACCAATGTGTGACATCATGGTATCTTTGTCCATTATTTTTACAATCTATGTGCAATCCCCGTCTAAGGGTAGTTTTTCCAGATAGCAAAACGTTACATTCAAACACTTAGAAGGTCATGACCTGAAAATGCTAGCAGTGTTTCAGCCTGTGTCAAAATCTTCGTACACTTTGCTGTCGAATTGTCATGGTTTTCCAGTTAGCTGCGAGACAGATCAGGAAAGCCTATGTAAAGACAGTATAAACAGTTTGCAGTCTTTTTTTTATGAGAGACATGTATCAATCAAAAATTGTAAGAACACCAATTTGCAAATATACCAATTCTAGCATAATGCTGCTTTAATTAAACTGCTTTAAGAGGTCAAATTAGCAGTGAGTGCACCTAAATATCAGTAATACGAGAAAAACTGTATGTGCTTACAACTACAGCCTGCATGGCAGCTCAAACTTTAACTGGACAGTTGGTCTGCAGATATGATGGATTTTTGACAAACCTATGCTGTTAGCTTTTATTTTCTCTTCTTAATACTCTTGGCTAACCCAGGTGTTGTGTAGTAGTGCCTTCATACTGAAGTTATTTTATTTCAGTACAGCATTTTTTTTAATTTGTGATATGCAGCAAAAGATGCTTCCTACTTAAGCACATCACATAACAAGCCAAGCCACGCTGCCTCCTCTGAGTTTCCCCCCGAAAGAAAGATGGAGATTTGTTGTTTAGATATACCCCCCTACCACTTCACCTAATGGAAAAGCCATGTCATCTTTCCCAGGGCCCCCTTCACACAAAACAGGCATGCTGGGGATCTGTGTGTACCAGGCTGCGGTGGTGAAACACTCGGAGACATGTCCAATCCCCCGCGGTGTTGTTTATCCCGGTCCAGACCTGTGTTTGGCCTGGCGAGTGTGAACAAGCTGCAGCAGCCCCGGGGAGCTGTCCGTTGTGCTGAAACCAAGGATCTCTCCACCACTGCTGGGACTGCTGCTCCTCCACTGCTTCACTAGCTGATTAGCCAACATAGCATGATGTCTCTGGCACTGACTTCACAGGCGGATGTATTTTGAGCACTATACCCATTACTTTACTTTCTTAAACTTAATTTGTTATCACTGCCTACTTTTGTTGGCCTTCACCTATTTAGAATCATATTTAATCATTTTTGTGTGACGTTCCCTGAAGTGTAAATGGATTCTCAGCTTTCATCACATCAGAAAGCATTTCCTTGAAAAAATAGTGCCAGTATATGAAAGCAGTGTTTTAAATATAGATTCCCACAGCTCCAATGTGCTGTGATAAACAATCCATTTAATAGCACGGCCCCAAATCTGAATATAGAAACATATGCACCCAAAAGATAACCAACCACCCAGTAATTTTCTTTAAGTTTGCTTCATTTGACATTTTCAAAATGAATATGGAGTGTGCAGAGGATTGTAAGCACTTTATAAAAGGTCACAGATATGAAGATTCATGGTAAAAGATTCATATTAAAAGTTTACTGAAATGCTTTTACTCCCTGAGCTGTTCTTTAACCCTGCTCAGTAAAGACAAGATTAGAACTGTACAAAGTCTCCTGATTGTCCAAAAGTCCTTTAAGTGAGTCGTTTAAGGTCAGAAAATGCTTTTGTGAATTCAGAGTGGACTGTCGAGAAGCCGTTACACTACCCTGCGAGAATCTAAGGGAGGCATACAAATTGAATTATCCCGCTTGGTTGTGGCCATTGGGATGATATCGTAACAGGTGATAGCAAGCCTTGCTGCAACAGCATATCCTTGTCTGGCTCTATTAAGCGCAGCTTGAGTCTTAAACGTGGGAGAGAGAGTCCATTGGGAAGGGTCTGTTATTTTCAATCCTTCACTGAAGAGGGTATGATGTTACTGCGGTATTATATCTTTAAAAAAAATGCTTAGGAGGGTGAAAGAAACTAAAAGAAAGGAGAGAGAAAGAGTGAAAAGAGCCCTGGGAAATCTCCCGCCCCATCTCGCAGGCACCTCAGCTTCGTTGTTCCTCTCACTCACCTCACTGACTTTCAATCGCCGGAGCCAATTTGCTGGGAGAGAAACCCCACGCTGGCAAGAAATGAAACCACCTCAACTCCTCGACACACACCTACCCCGCAGCAACCGTCCTTCTCCTCCTCTCCATCGCCTCCTATATTCTCCCCTCTCCAGTCTCCCAGCACATCAAAGGCCTGGAAGAGAAACATGGAGACTCACTTGGTCGCCTCTTTGCCTCTCCACTCTTCATTTTGTACGGCAGCCTCCCTCCTCTCCCTCCTGGGTTTCTTGTGCCAACTGTGAGTCCGTTAGAGAGAAAGAGAGGTTGACAGTAAGAGATTTAATAGTCCTTGTGCTGCTGCGGTGTAACAAGAAAACGAGGAGTTGATCAAGTTGAGGTGCTCATCCAATACCAATTACTGCTGTTTTTATGTCTCTGCACCAGAGATAGCTGTGGCCAGAGGCAGTATGTTTTTGGGTCATCCATCCCATTGTTGTGAATGTGATACCTTAATAATGTCTTGAGGGACTTTCTGCCACTTTGGCACAAATGTCAACTTGGACTCAACAATGAACTGATTAGATTTTGTTGGTTAAAGGTCACTGTTACCTTACGTCCACCTCATTCTTATAAATGTAGTATCTCAAGAGGGCCCTCAGGGGATTTCCTCAAATTTGGCACAAACATCCACTTGGACTCAACGATGAACTAATTAGATTTTGGTGGGCAAAGGTCAAGGTTATTGTGACCATTAAATCCATTTTATTCTCGGAATAACTAAAAATGCCTTCAGGGAATTTTCTAAAATTTGGCACCAATGTCACCTTGGCCTCAACAATAAACTGATTCGATTTTTTTGGGGTCAAAGGTCACTGTCACTTTACATCTGTCTCTTTCTTGTAAATGCAATATCTCAGGAAAGACCTCGAGGGAATTTCCTTGGGAAAACCGCCTGCTTGGACTCAAGAATTCATAGGCTAATTATGCCACAAAATTACACACAAATGTCTAATAAGATAAAATGGTTAAACTATGACATTTATATCCAAAAGGTCTAAGGTCAACTTAACTGTGACATCATTATGTTCTGGCCATAATTCAATGCCATATCTCAAAAACAGAAGGGGAGACATATGGTCAGAAGGTGCATTGGTGACACCAATCTTGGGTGTCCATTTTGAAACTGTGCTGATTGTAGAGATCTTCTGTGCTGCCGGGTTGAAGATGTCTGTGAAGCATCCATGTTTTAGAATATGTTGACATTTGCAGGAACATGCATATTTAAAGCATTCACAACTGTAGTGGCTACATATGTATTTAGACGGACATGGATGTAAACTGTAACTGAAACTTGACTGGTTTGCAGAGGCATACAACCGGGTTGCAGTTATTCTAGTTTGTTTAGTTTTTTTGGACTAGCTCATTGTTTGCCCTTCAGACTCACTGTTTCCAGCAAATCAACATCAGGTTAATAAATACAGTGGAACTGACGCTTACATTTGACGCACTGCACTGTTTCAAAGGTTGATGTTATAATTTGAACCAAAACACTAGAAGTCAGAGTTTGAATAGCTCAATTTTACAAGAAGTCAAGGGCATCACGCGAATGAACACATTCTACTATCTGCTGTAATACATTGGAGACCAGTTGAGGGAGAAAATGGTGAGAGTAGAAGGAAGGAGACAGGAAACAAAGGTAGAGAAGGTAAAAAAAGAGAGGAGGGTTGTTTGCCTGAGGCTCTGGCTCTCCCCAGCACAGTGGTGGCAGTTTCAGGGGCTTGAGACTGTAAATAATTTACCATCTCACCTCAAAGAACACACACACATGCGCCACACACTGGAGCCCTCAGCTTCGCACATGCACAGACTTTCTCTTTGCGCACACATGCACAGACTAAAGCCATTTTAGTTTCATTTCTTATGGGAGCACCAGCCACATTACTATTTCATTTAATGTTTTTGTATATTTTCTTTGCTGACATACGAGGGAGTAGGAAGGGAAGGTGGGGGGCAGAGTTAACTCCAGGGCCAAGAAGTAACACGCACATGCAATACAGTGGAGGAGAATCAGTGTTGGTTTTCCCTACACTTCCTGTCCACCCTCTCTTTTATACTCCAGTGACGCTGCACTTATCAAAGGTCTTGATGCATGTTCAAATGACCTCACTGCAGGCTGATCGGCCCAAAGCTATCACTGAACAACGTGTAGCAATGACACTAAATTACCCCACTGTTTGTTATTACCATCGTAGCATTTAATTGCATTTTGAGCACCCCCAGGGAGCAGGGTGCACCATTTTACTGCTGCATTGTAATGGTTTTATAGTTATTCCGTCTCTGGCATGAAAACACCATTACTGCCCAGAAGGCTCCTCCTGACATTTAGCATGGAAGTGTTGGGTGAGGGGTGGGGAAAGAGTGATGGGTAAAACGGATAAATATGTAGGTGGGGTGGGGGGGATGCTGTAGAATGGGGGTGTTCGTGGAAAGGCACGCAAAATGTCAGATGTGAGCTGCATAGCGGACTAAGAAGTGAATGTCAAGGGGCGATGGACAGCTGCTGAGCAATTTCCTGGTCGTTAGCGAGATACCAGTGACCTGAGGCGGCGCGGATGACCTCAGTTCGCTCATGGCGAGTGTGTGTCAGTGACTGAGCCACAGGCTAATAAAAAAATGTAGTGTTGGTACTGTGCAGCGTGCAGACATTGGAGGCCATCTGCAGAATGTAGGGCCTAACTAGGGTTTGTATTAGAGATGTGCTTGTGTCACATGGTGGTGTCGTTTTACAAACATTTTACAAACACTGAACAGTGAACTGTATACCACTTTCCTGGAAGTTTAGGTTGGTTTGAGACTCTGAATGAATAAAGTTTTGCTCAAATGCACACACTCATGTTTTCGCACATAATCTTATTTCATTGAAGTGGTAATAGTTGAAATCATCTTTAAGGGCAGAATAGACATAATGGGGTTTTGCTGTGGTAGTGTTTTCCAGTCCTAATTGGGCTCTGGACACAAACATCTCCCGCCCTGCACATAACCTCTGCTATACTAACAACAAATACCACACACAAAGCTGACCCATGAGGAGGGACATGACATGCAATCTGGAGGCAGAAAGTTTCATCAGTCATGTAAAATGCATGCTCTCTCTCATACTTAATGTTACAACTGGCCCGACAGTAGGTCAACAGGCTGCTCTGCTACGGGTTGAGTGGTTATGGACACACCCTTGTGGATAATCAAAATAAAACTGCTAATGCAGAAAGGAGTGCTGTATACGCTAACTTGTGAAAGCAATGGTAGTCATGGTGATGAAGGCAACAGAAACTGTCTGCAGTGATGTTACAATCAAAATGTTTCACCATGGCGTATAATTAAACCGGTGTACCAGCGCATGTTGAGTGTAAATTATATATAAAAACCGCAAGACTGTCTCTTAAAAATTCTTCTTCCTGGAACATTTGTATTAAATTAAACATTAAAGCAGCTCTATGCGACATTCATAGCACTAATGTAACAGCAAACTTTCCAAAGAAACAGTGGAGTAATGGCGTCCTGAGCAGATAATAAAGTCACGCTAACTCTGTGTGTTTTATTCGGAGCTTCTGTGTTCTTTGTAGTGGTAGATGATTCAACCGTCTAGCTACTGGCTCAGCCACCTCCATGTTGAGAACATAGACTGTATAAAATAATGGATGTAGCTACCATGCCACCCATTGGTTTGTGGACTCCAGTCTTGAAGCTTTGTGTTCGGCATGTTGGCCGTCAACTTCTAGGTCTTTTGGAACCAGAAAGGATCATACATGGACGAGAGGTTTAAGCTTTTTGAAAGGCCAAGGGTGGGTCTGACCCACAGACTTAAGCGACATCTCACAGACAGCCTGTCACTCAAAGCAGCCCAGTTCTTATATATGCATACCTTTAAACCTTAGTAAAATGTAAACAGATGAGTTAAATAAAAATTCAACCCACATACCCAGCCAGCATTTCTATGTGGGGATAAATGGGCTGAAGACGGGGCCCTATATGGGGTACACTGGTTCTACAATGGTCCTGTGCTGATTGCCCACATGTTTGATTTTACCCAAGAAAAGATCCCCATATTGGGCACATACCCACTTGGTACCCAGGTAGCCCTAGCATAACCCATGCATTATCCATTTGGGTAAACCCATCCATGTGGGCAATTGGCATGGGGCCATTATTGAACCCTTTGACAATCCCATATAGGGCCCATTTTTCAGCGTATTTACTACCCACATGGACCCCATATACAAATGTGTCTGGGTACAGTTGTTAAATTATCTACAGAGACCCAAACAATTTTTGTACCAGACTGTAAACAAGTTTAGTTGTGCTGTAAAGTTGGGCATTATAACACTGGGGTCTCTGGGAATAGACATGCTTAGGGCCAACCTCAAGTGGCCATTCAAGGAACTGCAGTTTTAAGGACTTTAAAGTTGGTTTTATTTTTCAGTCCAGGAGGTTGCTGCTTTGTTTAAGAAACCCTCTTCAGACTCTGAATGATAGATAGGGTTCATTCTGAACTTATCTGCAAAAGGTTTAACACGCTTCTCCAAATGGACCTGACCATAATGATGTCACTCTAACTGGATTGGAAAAGAGGTCGCTACTGAACCATGCAATAACCCGTCACCCAAACCATATTTGATAAAGCAAATTCATCATTCATAATTGATTAATGTCTACAAACGTGTTTTGTTGGAAAAAACATTGAAAAACTGACACCGTTTGGGGCGCCAAGTAGCTCACCTGGTAGAGCGGGCATCCTGTGTATAAGGTCCCGTGACCTTGCCGCAGCGGCCGTAGGTTCGATTCCAATCCTGGCCCTTTGCTGCGTGTCATTCCTTCTATATCCTCCTTTCATGTGAACACTTTCTTATCAAAGAAAGACTTAAAAGCCCAAAAATAATCTAAAAAAAAAAAAAAAAAGAAAGAAAAACTGGCACTGTCGAATGAGCAAGAACGTCAGTTGCCAACACAGCATGGAGCAACACTTAGCATCATTTTCTCACACTGAACACTAAACAACACCCTGATTTGCATGCTAACAGTGTTTTACGGACACATACGCCACCCCTCCTCCCCTCCTGCCTTGTTCCCTCTGAAATGCCAGTAAGTGGTGGGGGCTCTGCAGCAATTCCCAGCATCCCTTATGGTCTCATGTTCCCTCCTGGCATGACACAGATGGAGAAGGCCGTGCCCCACCGGTGCCACTTTGTTTGGGTGGTGTTTCGCTGTGATTTTGAAGCCTGTAGGCGCTGGCAGGGACACACAGGCCTCTCCTGGCATGGAGTCGTATCATCTCTGCAGGATGATAAGCTAACGTGGAGGGGGGGGGGGGTTATTTAGGAGAGGAAAATGGAGACATGATGCTGCAGTGCATAGCGGGAATATAGACCATATCTACGCAAGACTACAGAGGACATGGAGATTTTTTTATGTGTTAATTTTGTTTTGATATTTGTTATAAAAGCACCTCACCTTCTTGCTTCTACCCACCTTGATAGCATGTCAAAACAGTAGCCGAGGCTTATCCGATCATTCTCTTCGTACTGCAGAATGCACTCCATCCCTTCTTCCCTTGATTCCTACCTCCCTCTCTTCCCTTTCCCACCTTCCCATCCTTACGCCAGTGTGTTACTAATCAGGGTGCACAGAGCCAGACAGTTTGTTTGTTATCCGATAAGAAGGATGGACCAGAGGGAGGGGGGGAAGAGAGGGGAGCAGGGGGGAGGGAGAGACATTCTGAAAATATCAGCAAATTGGATTTAGCAGGAGAAAATAGCATGTATCTGATAGCACACAGACTTGATTCTATTAATGCAGGCGGAGAAAGTAAAGCAGGTGGTGTGTGAGACTGTGTGTTTGTGTGTGCATGGCTGTGTGTGTGTGTGTGATGGTGGTTTTAATTAAGGAGGTGCAACATGGAACAGTTCCCCCTCCACACCCTTTGTGACAGAAGATAGGTATTTGAAAGCTGGCACTCTCTCCTTTTCTCAACATGGCTGCCCAACCCCCCCAGCCTCTTAGCTCCCTCCTCCCTCTTCTGCCTCACACACACACACACACATCCCCCAAACTCCACATCACAACCACCTACCTCCTCTGCCTCCGTTGAGCCCACCCCACCCCACAGGTTTGTCGCTTCCTTGAAAGGAGGCCAAAATGCTCAACAAAGCAGTTGTTGCTCATTGTGTTTGATATGGAAATTTTTAAGATAGCTGCTAATAAACAATGAAATATAACCTCCGCCGCTTGCCAGATTTTCACTTGGAGAACTGCCTCTACCTAGTTATTTCTTTTTCCAATACCCTGCTCCATCTGCACACCATTTCACCCAATCGACGAGAAAATGGGCAGCGATCAACAACCGAAAATACACACATACCCTCCGCACCTCTACTCCCAATCCTTTTCTGTCTTTTCCCCTCCCGCCTTCCTCTCAGTATCTTCCTTGGCTGACCTAGATAGTGAAAAGCGAGGAGATGGAAAAACATGACTTCAGCAGAATCAAAATTCTTTTCAACGGTCTTGCAGACTAGCCTTTTGTTATGCAGCTCGACAGGCAATTGCATATTCTTCTGCTTCCAGATGGCAGTATTTATAGCAAAGGTTGCTGTTGTTCCAAACACTCATAGGTTGTTTCTGTTTTTTCCCCCTTTGCTAAATAAGGGCAACTTTGAATATTTGACTTCAGAATTTCGGTTTTATCTCACGTGTGTTTGCACAGTCATACCTCAGTTGTATCTCGAGGAGAGAGGAAATTGCAAAAACATGCTTGAAACTCATTTTTTCCCTGTGCATTTTCACCCAGAAAGCCTCAGTCTCTCTCTTTCCCTCCGTCACAGTGAGGAGATGTATTTACATCACCACACACTGGCTGCATGTTTCGATCCAATAGTCAGGCATGAAGAAACGCTGTCAGAATGCAGTTCTGTTTGTCCTGCCTGTGTACCACTCTGCCACTGCCAAACTAGGTCATTAGACCGTGCATCAGAAGTATGGATAGTCTATGCTGAAAGAAAAAGCCTGTTCCCAGACACTGTGTTAAAGAGACAGTTCACCCCAAAATAAAAAATATATATTTTTCCTCTTACTGGTACCGCTATTTATCTGTCTAGATTTTTTTGGTATGAGTTGCAGACTGTTGGATATATCGAATAAAGTCCGTCCTTTCTTCAATATAATGGAACCAGATGGCGCAGAAGGAAGTGTGCATCTGCTGCTAGCTTACCTAGCACCACTGAGCTATCTAGTGTAACAGCTCAGCCAAGAAGAACGCCATTTATGTTCACATCTCGCACTGTCACATGCCTCTAGTCCATGAATAGGTGCTTCTCTCTGCACCGTGACATGGTTGGCAGATGTCGGTAGAAAGAAAATAGTTCCAACATGACACTGCTCAACACACAGAAGAAGAAGGGTCACGCTCATGACAGCACGAGATGTCAATATTAATTGCTACCGCCTTGGCTGAGCTGTATCTTTAGGTAGCTCAGTGGGGGGTCTGCCCATTGGTCCGACAGCCCATTATTCCGATAGTCCATTGGTCCAACATCCCATTGTTCAGACCATATTAAACCCATTGTTCCGAAGTCCCGTTGTTCCGAAATCATCATGATGCCCTGTGGTTAAGGTCTGGTTAGGTTTAGGCACAAAAACCACTTGGTTAGGGTTAGGAAAAGATCATGGTGTGGGTTAAAATGAAAGAGGAAGTGGCAAACACATAAGCCGTGAGCCTGCTTCGCCTCAAGCCTTTCCCAGCTGACCCAGAGCCGGTCGCGGCGCACCATCAAGGCAGAAATACGCCCGCCGGGAGCCATTCAGCACCACGGAGAGCTCCCCACACAACCTGGACCCCAGAGTTAATAACAGGAGGTTATGGTGTTTCATTCTCTCCTCTCTATGACACTTGGATCTCGACCAGTAGCCTACTTTTGTTGCGTTTGCTAATCCTCTATGGTACACAAATACAGTATAGCCTAGTATAATCACATATCGGAACAATGGGACGTCTGATGTCAGACCAATGACATGAATCCCTCAGTGGTGCTCAGCTCAGGTGAGCTGGCAGCAGATGCATGCTTCCATCTGTGTTTTGATACGGTTGGCAGGTGTTGTTCAGTAGAAAGAAAATGATTAATACTTGAAACTGCGCACAAGAAGATCCGTGGATTATCTTGACTTAGCGGGTCATGATTTTTGTAAAGAGACATCGCTGTTGAGTTTTGCAAATTTTTTTTTACACTAAGCCGATTGCCATCTAGTTCCATTACATTGGAGAGAAGGCAGACATTTTTGCGACCGCTATCTTCACACCAAAACATTCTAGATGGACTACAGGTAAAAGGAAGAAATGTGTATTTATGGTTGTGGGGTGAAGTGTGCCTTTAAGAGTATGTGAGTTGGAAAATTCAGCTTGTATGTGTGTTTTTCAAAATGCAATTAGGGGTACACGTTGCAGTTAATTTTGTATGCAAGAATTTTGGCATACACTTTTCACATCATGTCTCAAGGACCTTATCCGGCCTCTGGTTTCTGTGCTCTGCTCTTGATCTTTGCCTCGGATTCCTCTTTTGTCCTGGATGAATGACTTTGTGTAAAGGACGGCATTTATTACGTCCTCTATAGAGAGGCCGTGGCTAAGTATGATAAATGAGTGATGAATTTATCGGTATGTGATGAATGTACAATCTCACTGAGGTGCATTTGAACTAAAGAATTTCTCTCTTCTCTCTCTCTCTTTCATGCTCTCCTCCTGCTCCCACTGATGCCTTGAAAACAACCAAATAGGTAAGTGACAGAATCCCACTTTGCACACTAAAATGTCAAATTGAGTTATTTGGTTCATTTTCGTTGCTAGAAAAAGGCAGAGGCTGTACGGCGGCAAGCTTAGGCAGCAGGTACAAAAGAGATGCAGAATGGTCTTCAAGGATCCTTTAATAGTGAGGCATTTCCACTGCCTGGTGACTTTTAATGGGATTCTGGTCCCTTTGAATGAGAATGACAATGGTTTACATACTGTATCAGTGCACCTGTGAAGCAAGGAACAACATTTGTAGGGAAAAAAAGTGTTATAAGGAAGGTATTCTTTTAATTAAATTTCTCTTCGCCTGCCAGTACTAGCAGCTTTTTCTGAAAACCTCAACGCTGTCATTCTGGCTGTGATTTAGGCACAGGCGGCTGCTTGCTTTTAATTACGTATTTAGCTCAAATGGGGGGAAGCCTTGACTGTAAGTTTTCTGAGAGTCCGCTCTTGTGGCTCAGAATCTAGGCGTAGCATTAAATTTTAATAGACAAGAGGGTTGCAATGCATCTTACTTCCTTCCACCACTGACTCATTTTCTACTTATTCCTCTATGTATCACATTTTAATAGTCAGGGGACACTGCAATATTAATGTGTATGGTGATTATAAGAAAGGGGCAATCGCCAGATTTTTGGAGGCAAATTACCTCCTGCATTTGTAAATGAGGGCAGCTCGCACCACCACCTCCGTGCTGTTGATGGGCCGATTTATATCAAACCAGTTAGAGGAAATCTGGAGTTTGCTTTAACTTTTTTTCTCTGTGCTGGTTCCTTTTAACAAAATATCATTGGGTTGCTCATTAGAGCTCACAGCAGACTGCATTAGAGACAGCATGTGATGCTTCACTTTATTTTGTCTGGCCCTCCCTCCCTCGCGCTCTCCCTCCATTTCCATGTGCATTCTGCCACCACCCTCTCCTTTCTCACCAGCACAAAGGCAAATAGCTCATCTGTCTCCCTGGCTTTATTCCGCCCTTCTGTCTTTCCATTATCCCTCTCCGTCTCCTTTTGTCCTTTTTCATAATCATGCAAACCATCTTTTCCCATCCTTTTTTTACGCTCCCTCACGTTCTGTGCTGTTATTCCGCTCACACCTCATAAGGCAGGAAAAGAGAGCAAGATGGCGTTTGCGTTGCCTTACAATGGGGGCTCATGTGTTCCAATTTAATTTTCTCATTTGATCTTGTCAAACGGCTGTATTTGGAATACATGAGCCTGTTTAAATTCATGAGGTCAGGAGGAGTGCTTTCTGTAATTGGAATCATTTACACACTTTCTTGAAGATGCCCTCTTGGCTCATTGGTGACAACAATATGATGAGTGTGGGGGTGAGAATGGCCAGTGTACTCCACACCACAAGGAAATCAGAAGCAATAACACTGCATTGTTGTAGTAGAGGTGGAATATAACTCTTAATCAGACAGTCAGCTCGCTGCCCTCTTCTGATAGTGAACAGACTACAGTATCATATGAATTTTTTTTGCTTGGGACTTGGCGTAAAGTCTTATTCACAGGAAGACGAAGCTGTAGGAGTGAAGTCATTACTCTTCTTATTACACTTCCTGGGCAATGTACTTCTCTGCATATTTTAAAACCAACTTGCTTTAATATAAAGTCTTGTTAACAAGGGCAACTTTAAACAGACTTACATAACCACCAACTACATTAGTCTACCCTGTCTATGGTGAAGGTAGATCAGCCAGAGGCATCATATGGTGGCATGTTGGTAGAGCTGAGCAGCCAGCAGACTTTTTCCTATGCAGTTGCCCCCAGAAATCATTTACTGGGGTGGCCAGATAGGACCAAAATCTTGGGGTGCTGTCTAAACCTGGTAGCCACCCCTCAGTCTCCCCCAGGTCACTCCGGTGGATAAGCGCCCTAATTTTGAGACACAACACCTCTTTAGCGTTGTTAAATGTTATCACCGCTAGCCATGCTGGCACTGCTGATGGTGCTAACAGAGCTAACAGCGATAACATAGTTAACAGTGCTAAACAGGGTTTGCAGCTCAAAACTGAGCCGCTTACTCGCCAGGGCTAGCTGGGGGAAGACCAGAAGGTGGGCACAATGCTTCTACAGCAACACTGTTGGGTCGGCACAGCATTACTAGTGATAATCCCCAAATGAGCTACGCTGCTAGCTAGCTCCCACCTGACCTAATTGGTGCACGGTGCAGTAAACTGAAGAGCAACAAAATTAACCTATAGACTGACATGCATTAGGTCAAAACTATTTTCAGTGGTTAACTGATTAACAGTTATGAATGGCAGTAATTGTATCAGGGTGGCTGTGCCCCCATGGCCAACCCTTAGTGGCGCCACTGTTCCGGTGTCGTTTCCAAAGGCATAAAAATGTAGATATACTTGAACTAAAAGGAGATACAGATATAACCTTGTCACAGTATTATCAAATCTTAAAACGGAGAGAATGCAATCAAGCCATTTATTCTTGATTACTCCTCTACATTCAGCCAGAGTGCTCTTGCCCACACAGGAGAAAGTTATTATCGTTGTGGGATGAAGAGAAAAAAAATCGCTGTGTTGTTGAGTCTCCATTCACCCTCAGTGGTTACATTGTTGTAAGTAAATCCAAGGTCTTTGGACATTATGCTGTCAAAATACTGCCACCTGTGTGCATGTGAGAGACAAAAATAGTGTAAACACTGTCAAACAAGCTCTATTCAAGGGGGGGAGGACAGACATGCCAAACATCTGACTTAACACACACACACACACACACACACACACACACACACGCACACACAATATCCTAAACCTAACTTTAACCATACCACTAAGTAAAGTAGAAAGCGACAGTTTAACCCATTAATAAAAAGGTTACATCTAATGTTATCTGAGGTTTTCCACTGTGGTCCAAAATCAACACTGTTGTTTGGTGATAGGGTTTTTTAGTAGCATAAGGGGACATAAGGACAAGTCCCAAAATAAAGAAGTCAAAAGCACAAGCATTTTTATTACGAACCACTGGAAACTTTGGCGAATGAAATTGCAGTCATCTTTCAATTACACTACAGTTGTTGCCTGTACTATTAGTCAACAGAGTGAGAGGCATATTTGTTATTCTGAATGACATTATCCAAGAGATATGTTTGACGAATGTCCCAGTTTCCAAAAGTGGTGCTCAAAGAATGAAATTGCTTTACATGCAGCTCAAAATAACATGCTTTCTCATTTTTGTTTTCACGTGTTTGAGCTGTAATTTTTTAATTTCTGATACTAGGCAGGAACTCAGTTTTTGTTGTGCTATAATTTGCATTTTAAAGCAGCCCTCTCCCTGAGAAATTCAGCTCATAGATTACTAAGTTGGATTGTTCATTCGGTTGTGGTGACAATGTAATCGCTGCCTAGGTGATATTCACAGTTTCTTTGACTGAATGAAACACTTTATGTATGTACCATGCTGTATTCACAGGATTGATTGGGGCTGATGGTGGACAGGACTGTGACACGAGAATCCCAGGTTCGATTCTGGTTAAATGTTAATAGAAAGGGAAGACTTATAATACAAAAATAACGCCCGCGCATAGTCATTGTGGGTGGATAGTTTATTGTAGGATTGCCTATTCCGGTGGAAAAAAAAAAATGGCAGTAAACATTTGCTGATATGTTTACTATCAACATTTTTGCGACTTGCCAGGTAAGCTAATTAGTAACATTTCTTCATTATGTTGATAGAAAACATATTTGCTATTTCAGTATAGTTGTACATAAATGTAATTTCTAAGGCTGTGAAAGATGTTAGTCAAAAGACCTACAATTTTCTGAGTGACCATGCATACTGCAGACATTTCAGAAGTGGCAGTGAGATCCAATCTTGTTTTGAGCCTCCGCTATTGGATTTGTCGGCATGACTGACAGTCAAAGGCAACCTTTGGGACATTACCTGCTGTGTTGAGCTGTGAGAAATACTCATACAGTAAATACATGTAATATATACAGTCCATCAACGCTCTGCCCTCATCTTTAATCAGTGTGTTCCCTGTGGAGGAAATGTCCTTAGAGACTTCCCATGTGGCACGCTGCAGACTCTTGTCAAGCCACCTTTATTGATTGAATGTAAATCAAAGTGTCCCAGCTACTCTGTGTGATAGTCATCCTTAATTCTGAAAATTCCCAATAGAATATCATGTTTATAATGGAGTTAAATGTAATAACACAAAAATATCCTGAGCCAATGATTTAGCCCTGAATTCTGTGACTTATAAAAGCCCCCACACTTTTTTCCTTCTGATGTCAAAAGAAAAAAAAATGTGTGGGCTCCTTAGATGTAACTGTACCAAGGTCAGAGGAATTCTGTATCTTTTCAAACATGGATATGCAGCAGTTAAGCGTAAGGAGCCCATCATGTGTTTGATCAGCAGTGTTTGAGCAGTGTATTCACTCCTTGGAGATGTATTGTTTTCTCTGTATTTGCATTTCAGTTGAATGTGAATCAGAATCAGACAAAACTATACATGACTGAAAGAATGCAGAAAAGAGCAGAGACGGAGGGAGTCACAGAGACAGATGAGTGAGCATCGTGCAGAGACAACGTGTGAACAGAGGTTTGGTGCTGCAGGGAGTGGAGCTGCTGGTTTCAGTGGTGCTTTAAATGACCCTGCTATCTCTCTTGCATTAAACACACTGCCCTGCAATCTACACTAAGCCCGAAGCCTCTCTCTGTGCAATCCGCTTACCCTTGAATAGCTCTAAATTAGCAGTTGGCTTTTTCACTTTATGCGTCTAGAGGGCCAGAGGCAAGTCAAGGAGGTTTTTTTTTTTATTTTTCTTCCAGTGGTGAAGACTTAATACAGCCTGCAGAAAAATGTGTTTTTAATTAGCTTACCTTAAGGGTGGTCCCTCTCCTGAAACCTTTGATTAATTAGATAGGACAGTTTCAGATGACGGAGCCTGTGGGCGACCCTGGATGCTTCGTTTTTTCTTTAAGGACCTCACTACCCCAAAATCCTTTAATGTGACATCAATGAGCTGTTCGCTCCTTAAACCTAAATTTTCCTCGTAATGTCTGATGGGGAAGGAGGTGGTGAAGAGGTCTTTTACTTCTTAGGAGACACAGGTCTAATAGTGGCTCTATATTCCATGAAAAGAAAATCTAGCTTAGACTGCATATTTTCTATTCACTTCTTTTTTACTCATCACCTTTTACCCATGTACATGTCCATGTTCTCTCTCTTCCTTCTCCTCTATTGTATGTCTCATTCAATGGTGGAAGAAGTGGAAGAAGAAGTGGTGCTCAGATCTTTTGCTCAAGTTAACGTGATGTTAACGTATCAAAAGTAAAAGAACTCATAATGCAAAATATTACATAAATTAGCTATATATAGTTTTGGAATTTTATACCTAATTCATCATAAGCAGCTATTACTTATAGTCAAGGCAGAGCCAATTTTAAGAGGTGTAAACACTTTTGGTATAACAATGCATAATTGTGGCATGCTTTATCAAAATCATTCGGATGTTACAGCGTCTCATTTCTACATAAACGTGGATTCATGTCACTGTCTCGATTTTTGGTCATTTGGGGATTTTGTTTGATTTAAATGTACAGAGTCTTGACTTTCAGAATATGAAACTCTTATCGCCAAATTCAGACCATTAATATAATTTCGAAGCTTGTTAAGGCATATTAAACAGCTAGCAGCTAACACATTAGCCGCTGGGGCTACTCAGCGCCATTCTTCCCATGTATGTCTCCCTGAAGCTGATAGTAACAAGGCATGATCTAGGATGGTAGCTTTTTGTCTGGTTTCAAATTAATAGTCTTGGCTTTCATATTAAAGCCTTTCAAAACCAACTGATGAACCACTGGCAACCTGCTTGAGCTAGTTCTGAGAGATTTAGCATTGCGCATGAAAATATAATGTTACATTTTTAAACTTTTGTCAATATGGACACGCTACACATCATTAGCTCCGTTAGATTCTTCACAATTAGATCGCTCAGCTCATTTTACTGAAAGTTTTAGCACTAGCATATAATTCATTCAGATTTACCAGCATGGTAAACAAGAGAGTACTGACTCTCAACCTTTGAAGCTGTCAGAAGTCCAAATATGTGTCCATTCTTTAATTAACTATATTTCTGTAGTCAATAAGGTTCCACCAATCCAACTAACCAAAAGAATTTTCATGAAATTAATCCACGTTGTGAATATTGTCATTTAAAGTCCGTTGCTAACTGTATGCTAACTTCGTTCGTCAAACTGACTGCAGTTCTTCCGACATAAACAGTATTTTCTCGTCTTTGGGTATACTGGTTTTAATAATCTTGCTGGCTACAAAATAAAAGTGACTCCAAGCGTCATCCATGGGACAACCCCCGAACACAGTCTGCACTCCTAATTTGAACGGCCAATGAGCTCTAGCATGTATCTTTGTGACCTTCGTGCTGCCAACTTTGAACACCTTTTTCTCAAAATCATGGCTCAGTGACAGTCATTATGTAATGTGACATATTTTGCCTAATATTTAGTCTACAAAAACAATACTGATATCAGTAGAAAACCTAAAGTAACCTCTTTCTAATAGCAGTTAGAACTCAAAATGTGTCTCAGGGTCAATTTAAAAAATGATTGCGCAAGTCACAAATGAAGTGAAGTAAAAGTACATTGCTCTTTGAAATGTAGTGAAATAAAAGTACAAAGATGCATAAAATCAAAATACTCCAGTAAATTATCTCAAATTTGTCCTTAAGTGCAGTACTTGAATATATGTACCTAATTACATTCCAACATGTCTCTCATTGGTCATGTGACAACAAACTCACTCAGCAAACTAATGTCTCTATAGGCCGACATCTCCTGGGGCAATGCTACATTAAGCCTCCCATCTGGTGGGATTACAATTACAGGTATTTAATTTGGCAGCGCTTCATTAGTGCTCTGTTATGCTGTCTGACGCAGTCGAGCCTCCTCCACCAATGACAATGACCTGCATTAACAGAGATTAGATGACAGAGCTGATCGAGATGATGACACAGGAGAAAGGTAATTGGGTTGTACGGGCGTAAAATCTTAAGAAAGGGATAAACCAAGGGGAGAGAAACAGAAAATTGACGACATGACAAAGGAGTGAAAAAACAACAAGAGCTGCACAAGAGTGATTTTTGAGTACAAATAAGTCACCTTATCAACTGAAATCCCAGAGATTCCTCCAGAGATGCTGTGGATTTGCCTTAATTACCCACTCAAATTCTGAAAAACTTCTCAGTGCACAATGAGGGATTAATAAAAATGCTAAATTGGTCCTTAACAGCACTAAATGAGTCCTCTATCCAAAGACTCACTATTAGATCTTTTGCTTCTTTTATCCCATTGGAGTACTTCAAAGTATAAAAAGTATTGCAGTTCTAGTCCTTTAATAATGTAGTTCACTTTATTATTTAAAGTGAACTACATTTATTTATTTATTAAGTTCAGACTGTTTGGAACAGGTTATCTCCTGTTATGTGCACCTTTAAATTTTAATGTATTTTCAAATTCACACCAGAGTAGAGCCGTCATTTGTGTGTAAGAGCCACTGAAGCATTTCTTCAGTCATTCCACATGGACTCTGACCTTTGTTACTGTCGTCACTGTCCTCAAATCAGGTTGGCTTATACCAGAACTTTAATGGATATAAAATGTTTTGGAGTAGCCTTAATAAGGAGTGTGCAGAAAGAAGACACACAATGACCCCCCCCCCCCACCCCCACCCCCCCCCACACCCCCCCCCACACCAACCATAGCTCTATATGTCTGTGACAATCTCATTGTAAAACTGCAGGCTTTGGTACGTCATCATAGACAAAGTTAAAGGTGCCCTGCTTTCCTTATAAACAAGCAAAAGTTATTTACAGTCAGTGCTACTCATCAAAATGCATTGTGTATCCCAACAAGGTCCACTAAATGTCTTGAATGCATTTCCCTCCTCGTAAAACAATTTGCAAAGCCATTATATAAAAAGTATTTTATATCCATGTCCTTTACATCCATGTTAACTTGCTAGCAGTGGTCTTGTGGTACATGGCTGCATATCTTCATGTGTTCTGTGGAACTGTGGGAAACCATTGGTAGGACCTTGTATTGTCAACCGAGCATGTGTTTGAATAGATACACAGCTCTACAGCACTTACATAAGTAAAAAAACAAAAACAAACAAACAAACAAAAAAAAAAACAGCAAGCTTTAGCTAGCCTGGCTCTGGCTAAATGGAAAAACACCCACCTACCAGTACCTCATAAGCTCATTAATTAACATTTTTTGTATCTTGTTTGTTTAATCTGTTTAAAAACCTAATTGTCAAAACCACAGGTTGTGGTGAATTTCTTGAGTCTGGAGATTTGTGGGAATCGTTGACCAGACCAAGAAATGCTTCCAGTAACATAACTCCCTGCTAAGCTAAGATAAACTAAGCTAATCGCTTGCTGGCTCTAGTTTGATACTTAATGCACAAATGTGAGAGCAGTATAGACAAGTCTGAGAAAGACTGCAAGTAAACAAGTCATCCTTACTGTGGTGGCATCTCCCTACAGTACACACAGTTGAATACAAACTGTCCAAAGAAGTGTGTCATTTTCAGTGTTTGCTTTCTATTTTACATTACTGTTGACAACACCAGGGAGAACCTGCACACTTCTCAGCTGCTTCAACAGTAGTGGTAAGCTTCAACTTTGGGGAAAAAAAACTGATTGTGAAACAAGTAATGTCAGCTTGGTTAACAGTGTTTAGCAAACGCAGCTACATTTGTGGGCTAACATTTCTGTCTGGGGGCTGTGGTGGTCCCACAGAATAAATTTACTCAGTCAACTAACTGTAGCTTTATTGTGAAATATACATGCAAAGTTAGTTGCTCCAACTGGGGCAATGACTACAAAATAAACATCGTTTGGTCGGCATTACAAACGGAAACCGACAATGTTACTCAGTGTTTCCGTTTTATCGAGTGAGTGTTAACCAACTCAGTCGGATTTATTTTGGTTGCTCATAGTGACAACAGCTGTATCTAAGTGTCCTCATGAAAGCCTTCAATTTTACTCTTATCAATTCGAAATTGAATTTCAAATTCCTACGTGCAACCATTGATGCATTCAGCTGGAATTCACCAGTTTACACAGTTTGTATTAAACTGTAACACTGGCAGCTCTATGTTTACTGGGAGTGTTTTTTTTTTGTTTGTTTGTTTTTGTTTACCATGGAAGAGTTTATGGTTACTTAGCAGACAACAATATTATCTACATTTTCTGCAAAAGTTTGTCATTAATTAGCTTTCATCATTTCAAAAATCCACAACCTTCGCTGCTTTCACTGTCAGCAGGCAGCAGCAGACACAGAGACTCGCCACCGCAATAATGGCGGGGCCATTCAAAGTGGTCGACGAATTTGTGTATGAAAACAAGCGTTTATCCCAAAATAACAAACTACTCCTTTTACGTGTTCACAACACAAGTGGTGTGTTTGCATGCTTCACATGTCTCTGAGCTGTGTGTTGATTGATATATCTATAGAAAGAGAAGCCTGTCTGTCCCGTGAGCTAGACAGGTGCTGGATGTCTAATACTGGCATTGAGGATTGCTCCGAAATTGGTCGCAACCTCCAAGTGTTGTACCTCAATGACTCAAGTAGTAAAGAAAATGAGGTGGTAGAGCGAGGAGAGTTTGACCTGGGTCAAGCAGCTGATCAGTGCCAGCAGTCACTACAGTTAATGGATTGTTGTCTGTCCACTGTCTGCAGAGGAGATTTACAGGCAGCGTCTATCAGGGGAACATCAGCACCTGCTTCTTAACTGGCTGCATTCAGTCTGGCGTAGACATAGAGGAACTGATGTAACAATAAACATAGACAGCTGTGGGGAGCCGCAGTGATTTACTTCTGTCGAGCCCTGCATTGTTGTGTTTAGGTGTATATGTTGTTTTGTCAGATGTTGTGTTTGTAGGCCATACTGAAAGCTGCCAATTTTAGAAGTGATGTTCTTGTGTTTCCTTTCCTCCTAGTCAAAACACTGCACATGTTGATAACTTTTGGTTTACCGCATGATTGAGCATCAGTGATATGTCAGGTGAAAGGAAGTATTTTTTATCCTCTGCACCTCCCGCCCATGTAGGTCACTTCTATATGCACAATGCTGGATTAAAAATTAAAGACACCTACAATAATATAGGGAGCCATTTGGTGCCATTGATTTCCTCCCATAGCAGCCAACATCTTGCTTCTCGTCAGAGCATGCTTTTTAATCAGACCCATGCAGGAGTCTGTCTTTGTCAAATGAAAAGAGAATGCAGGGGCTGACTGGTTGGGAGGGAGGATGAGGAGGAAAGAAAAAAGCACCGAACAATTGGCATGAAATGAACTGTCGTCAAAGCCAGTGCTTCGCTGAGCATAAAACAGTCAGGAGGGGATGATTTATTGTCGCAGAGAGAACAAGAGCTCTGCTCTGTATGCATATTGTATGTGTTCTGATGGAGTTGTGGTCCCTATCGAGCACTGTTTCTAAAACATGAAATAATAATAATGGGGGAAAAAGTGGTTGAAGCTTACAAATTGAAACTTTTGACTCTGGTTGCATTCTTCTTTCTTTCCTCTGAACCATTCGATCTGTTGAATCTGAATCTGAAGCTATGTTTTCCCTCTCCGTCACCTTCTCCTTGTGCCTGTCATTCCCTGATTCACATTTTGTTTATTTCCCCCTGCTGCCCATCTCTTTCCTTCTCTGCCAGGATGTTTCACAGCCTTTCGCTTCCTTCATATCCCCTCTCTGCCTCCCATATTTCCCTGTCACCCCGTGCGCCCTTCCCTCCATACCCTTAGTCCCTTTCTCCTCCCTGGAGCCAAATCAAGACAGCTCCCTGCTTCCTTTTCCAGATACAGGAGGAGCAGTGGGGGGGGGGGGGGGGGGGGGGGTGAAGTAGCAGCGAGGGGGTCTTTGTAGTCAAATTGACTTGTGCCTTGTTCACCAAACGGATGAGCCGGGCAGGTCTGTGCCCGGGCTCAACAGTATGCATGACACACTCATTTGTCATGCATTGGCCTGTACGTCTACTCCTGCCAAAACGCTGTCCTGGCTCCCATCCCAACTCTCTCCTTATTCACTCAGCACTTAGGCTTGGGGGAAAAACACAGGCACAAAATGGCTGCCGCTGTCACTGCACTGTTCTCTCGGTGAGTGAAGAAGGAGGAGGCTGTATTTTTCTAATGTTCTATGAAGAATGAGATGGTGCAAGAGTGCTTTTCATGTGCAAACTGTCGAGGCAATGTCAGCATTGGGTTCTGAATTCTCCAGGATTGTGATTTATCGTGTCCTTTTGGATCTTTTAATGGCCACTAGTGACTTAAAGGGGATCAAAATTGATCATGATATCTGTTTTAAGCTAAAGCTTTTCTTACTTCCTTTAGTCCATAGTCATTTTTCCTGCGTCAATCCAATGATTCCTTTCAAAGTATAAAATCACACAAAGTGAGGCTCCAGGACCAAAGTTTCCTCTGAGGTGACAGTTTAGTGACCTACATGAAGTGATTTATTACCTCAGCGTGATTTATTACATTGACCTTAACAATATTTAGTCGGACATTAGTCATCGCGTCACCTTGTCCCCAGAAATTGAGTGCCATAAATTGGTTTGGAAGTTTTTAAGGCAGCTTATACACGGAGGCTCACCTCTAGATTAGAGGCTTAGTTGCATCAGCCACCATTTTCTCACTGACGAATGTCCCCATTTTGTAAAGGTCAGTGCTGTGTTTTTTTGTGCTTTCCTCAATGTAGGGTAGTCCCTCTTTTGTTCCTCCTCCATCCTCTTTCTCTGTTTCCCTCTCTCTCTCCCAGATTACGGTGTAGTGTGGACACGGCAAACACTGTGTGCTGGTTATTAAGGCCAATTTCCATCACTCCTTCTCCTCTCCTGTCACCAGCGTGCCTTAGCTAGGGAGAAAATGGATTTTAATGGGCGGCAGTTGATTAGTGCAACACTAACGGCAAGTCAAGTAGTGTGGACGGCTGTGTATAGAGTGAGGTTGATTTAGAGAGGCAGGGGGCACAGAGAGAGTAAGAAGATGAAACAGAGTGAGGGAGTGACTCAGTTATTGACTGACTGACTGATCGATTGTGGCAAATGAGTTCTTATCTAGCCATATATCCACATACATATATAAACATTTATAATGACTATTTATATTTATGTACACAGACACAATGCTTGCAAATTGAAACTTCTGACTCACTTTGTTTGACATTTGTGTTTTCCCGCCGTGTCATGAATGCTCTCTCATTCTGTCACCATCTCATTGTCCGTGTCCCTCTCTGACTCACATGCAGTTTGTTTCCTGCTTGTTGTTAAGCAGGGGCCAGCCCACTCCTCCTCTTTCATCATTTTCACTTGTATGGCAGCTTTTCATGCCCCAAGCTCATGGTAATGTTTTTGGGGTTTTTTCACTTCCCACGGAAATCACTCATGATTTCCAACCAGATGTGCTTCTGCTACAGGGGTTTCATCTGCAGCTACCAATGGGTATGTGGAAATATTGCAGACTTGCCTCACTAATTTGAAAAAAAAAAAAAAAAATATATATATATATATATATATATATATATATATATATATATAATCTAGGTTTATCTCTGACGTACTTTTAGGCTTAAGTAGGCTGTTTTGAGGGCAAGAAAGCCGTGCAGGATGAAGCACTTAGTGCACGATACAAAGGGCACTGAAAGTTAAGCCAAACGCAGCATAAACAAGGGGTTTTACCTCAGTTAACCAACTAAAAATATCCACTGTAAAACATAATGGAACTGTGTAGTAGTGCAGTCTACCCATCCTTCCAATAATTTGTAAGGGCATCTTCTACATAGGAGATATTACCTCCTACAGAGGAGATACTACTTCTGAGTTGGAGATAATACTTTACTTTTAATGTTTGGGTCAGCATTTGCTGCAAAAAATTGTTTACATAGATCAAAAAGCGTAGGACAGAATCATTCCTGCACAAATGCTGTTAAAATAATTGGCCTATAGTCATCAAACAGTCTGCCTACAGTGTACATTTTGAGTCTTAACATGATGACATACAGGAAAACAATTTAAAACTGCTGTAATTCTTTTATTTTTGAACTTAACTCCCATGGCCCTTTGTCTTGAGATACCTGTCTGCTTCCAGCTGGCTAACAGAGGCTGGCGCTGCATGTACATTGA
This sequence comes from Epinephelus lanceolatus, assembly GCF_041903045.1. Lineage (NCBI taxonomy): Eukaryota > Metazoa > Chordata > Actinopteri > Perciformes > Serranidae > Epinephelus > Epinephelus lanceolatus. Next base: position 30,414,133 of record NC_135755.1, on the reverse strand, counting down.
AATCATGACGAGAAAAAGAGTCCTTTCCTCTCAATGAACAATGTAGTCTCTTTGAAGCTTATTGCTTCTCGTACTGGAAACAAGAAAACAAATGCACATGGGGCAAGCACCCAAGGCAGTAATATTGGGGAGGACACAAGTGGTAGTACCAAACCACTTGCATGTCCAGGATCACCATGTGTTGTTTAAAAGAATATTGCTAACAATATCCACTTAGATATAATTAATAGTGTTGAAAATATCCAGTTTAAAAATGAACTCAGGAGGACTAATTTGAAACACGACCAGCAGTGTTGATGAAGGGGCTCTCGTGCAACTCCTCAGAGCAATGTTTGCCTAATAATGAAGCTCCTTTAGGTATTTGGAGAAGTGTTTTTCTTATATTTCAACTTCCAACCTGCTTTAATTAAATTAGATTTCCATGTCTCGAGTGTTACATTTCAGAAGTCTTGTCAGGAGCAGGAAGACTTCTGGCAACAAACCTAATGTATACGAGAGAGCGTTGCTGTTTATTAAAGATCTCTCTCTCTCTCACTGCCAAATCAAAAGTAGGCCACTGCAAAACTGTGAGCCACTGTAAATCACTCCTTCCATGTGCTGTAACTCCTCTCTACACGTTCTCATTTCTACATGTACACCTGTATAACAACATTGAGATCGGCTCACTGACATGTCAAGGGTAAGGATCCAAAATTGCATTAGGGATTTATTGCAAGAGGCCGCAGGCGAGATAGCAAATAGGCTGATGTTGCGCTCGCAAACATTTTTATCATGTTAGAGGATTGGGGGCGTTGTTATTAACCATGGCAATAACAGCTAATAAGACTACAACCCAGTTTGTTTTAGCCCGTTGGATAGTCGTGAGCTGCATTTTTTCTGTCGTGCCTCAAAGATAGAGCAGCATCCAGTAATCCTGTGCTCTAGCTCCCCCTGTGGTCCTTCTGTGCAAGAACAGTAGTTTCAGATGGGGTGTTTGCACTATTTAATGCTAAAGAGATGGGTACAATTTGGCAGTGGTGGACTTTAACTGTATATTTGTATTTTACATCAAGTATATCCATTTTATGCCACTTTACAGTTCTGCTCCTCTGCATCTCAGAGGGAAATATTGTACTTTTTACTCTCCTACATTTTCTGACACTTTTTAATATACATTTATTTGACTTTTTATATATAAAAAAGCCTGCTATTATTATATGATATGATGCAGTGCTATATTACTAATCTGCCTTATAGTATACAGAGTATCTAAAATTGGCTCCACATTGATGAACTACAACGTTAAAATGCTCTTACATCATTGTTTGCAATAAAAACTGAATATTAGGATATTCTATTGAAAGGAGCCATTGTGCATACTGAGTGCATTTACCTTTGGTACTTTAGTGGAGATATTTTCCAGTTTTCAACAAGCTTTGTGTCATGACAGTCTGGGTAGTATGTGTGAATGAACTGTGTCGAACGTCCCTCCATCTGATCTACACCCAGATCTCCCCACTCATTTAAAAGCAAAAAAACACTGGCTCTTGGGCTGTTGCTTGAACTAAAGATTGTACTTCCTTATTTTTGTACACCTACCCTCACCATGGACACAACAACGCATTCTCATCCTTATTCGTCAAATATCGCAGCTTTGGCTATGGACTTTCATGTCTATTATTGATGCGTTAGGTATCCCCCTGCATCTGTTGTTGACGTTCCAGGACGCCATGTCAATTTACGCTTGTTACATGCATTGTGTCTTTTCAAAATACTTACATCAGTAAAACACCTCATATTTACGTTTATTTCCAACAAAAGCATGTGGTAAGACATAGGTATAATGATTATGGTTTGGCTCTACATTCACACAGGAAGCAAACAGCGGGCTACCAGGTGAAAGTCCAGGGTTTGTTGGACCCATTCACCTCCCCTCCCACTCGCCCTTTAGGGACTTCCCAGCTCCTTATATTACGTTGTTAGTGGCAACATTACCAACTCCAGTGCATTTCATAACTCCGCGAAAGTGGCCTCAGTGTGTCGGTATCTAACGCAGACGTTCACTGACCAAGCCCAGGTATTTGGTGACTTTGGTTGGTGGCCACTGCATCAACAACTGACGCCACCCAGTGCGTATTATGCCGCCACCAAAGATGCCTTTGTGTGTCAGAATCTAAAGCCCAGATCACTGACAAAGTGGCAGTAATTGATGAGTTCAGAATGAGAACAGGTTGGAGGAGTATGTTAGTAGTTCGAGGGAAAGTCACCCCTCGCTGTCTCTCTCAAAGTCAGACCAAATTTCAATCATATGATAAAACTAAGCAGCGTTGATCAAATATAAACCAAGATTCTGTCACTACATTGCCCGTTTCTCGCCTCAGATGTTTTCAGAAACATATGTTAGTTTACTGTTTAACTGTAATTCAAGATTGTGTGTTACAAGCCAGCCGCCATTTTGTTTCGTGTGTAGAAATGGCCAAGCTTGCATTAAGTCTCCCACCAGCAGAAGTGTTTGTTGGTCCAGTGTGGCGCAGTGTATTCTGGTATTTGTAGGTTTTCTACCTCTTTCTGTTTTCCTCTGTTTTCCTCTGTTTTCTCTGGTTATATAGCACCAATTTCAAAAGTATTTGCGTCTCTTTACTGCATAGGCAGCCCAGTTTTATGAAAAGACCATCTTTCCAGTAGTGAACTACTTCTTTAAATAAAGGATCTGAATACTTCTTCCACCACTGCAGCCTAGCCACATGACATATGTAACATAACCAGCAAAGGATCCTTTCATTCCCCCGATTTGCCTGCCAACCACTACGCCAGTTCACCAGTGATCTGACCGAGCTGCACAGCAGTCGTCCAAAGCTAACGAGCGCCACGAAAAAAAGAAGAGAGGAGGGAATCAGTGAGGACGGGAGAGGCTGGGGAGAGGATGGGACACACATTACGGGAGGATTTCAAAGTCAAGCGTTCTGTTAAGAAGACGGCATGTGGTGGCTGTGGAGTGAGTGGTTCACAGTGTTACCATCACCATGTGGGGGGCTGTTGACCGAGGGGCATATGAAGCAGAGGGAGAGCGGCACACACAAGCCTCAGCTCACTGTAGCCCCCTGATTACAGCACTCCTCTCATCTCTCATCATTAATGTCTCCCCTCTCTCTCTCTCTCTCTCTCTCTCTCTCTCTGCTCCTCTCTAGAGGAGAGCTGCTCTGTATTTGCTTGTGTGAGCAGTTACATTATTCACACAAAGCCATCCCACTCAATCACACACACTCGCGCAGTTTGTCATGATTGCGCCGATCATGTAATTAAACACTGTTTTATTTAGCACTGCGAAGCCACCTGATATTGCACGCGCAAAGTCAGACTTTATGATAAACAGTTTAATCCTAAGGATTTCGAAATACATGAGACATCTTTATATAAGACTGTATGAGTTTGATTTGTCTGGAAAAGCCAGGCAATAAATAATGCATTTTCACTGCATTTGTTTCTGACATTTTCAGCAAATAGGGTAAAATAAAGCAGATTACTTTACTCTGAACTCTTGCAATAAGTCCGGAACATCAAGTAAAATTATTTCACCCTGTTGCCAGACGTTTCCACTGTGAGGAAAGTTACATTTCCGAACACAGATTGTCTTGTTAAGATGGATTTTAGTATAGCCATGAGCATGAACAATGCATTTTAATCAAAAAGAAATCTTCAGGTATTTTTTCATTCACTCTCTCAGTCCTCTTTCTCCCCGAGCAGGAGCTACAGGCAGCCCCAGTTATGGCGTCACTTCACTGTCTGCCTGTTGGAGGATTAGTTTTAAAATTTCATTGATCAATTTTTCATTAGGTCTTGCCCTCAAGTTATATCATGTACTTCTGAACCCACTCTGAGCCGGTGTGGAGCCTCAGATCTTTAACACTACAGATGACTGGCTTTTGGCTCCAGATTACGTGCCTGAGGACTGCATTGTATCCCCGTGTTGTCCATGTATTCTTAAGTCTTTCATGTAGATGCTGCCTTCACTTACCTTTCCATTTTCAGCATTTAAAAAAAAGCTGGACTTGACTGAGGTTAGAAAAGGTCTGGTCTCCCTCTACGTCCTCGCCTCTCTCTCCATCTTGCTGCTTTTTCTATCTCCTACTTGATCTCTTCCATCCCTTCTTCCTAATCTCTCCATCCTCCCCCGCCTTCCTCTAACCTCTCCGTCCACCACTTTGTGTTGGCATTGCTGAAGGCAAGGGACGCGGTGGATGTTTGAAATCTCACAGAGGGTATCTCATTAGAACCAGCTAGGCCTGCTCCACATACCTCACTGGCTTCTTCAGAGGTACGTGGAGAAAAATGAGGGCAGACACCGAGGAAGGTGAGGAAAGAGACAACAAAGAGAGAAGGTAGCAGCGGTAGTTGAAGGGCAGGGGATAGAGGTAATAGGCGGAGGCAGAGGTCGGGGTTACTAATCTTTTATCCCTTCTTCCCGTCATCGTCTCTCTTCTTTTCCGCTTTGTTTTACCCTATGCAACTTTGTCTCCCTCTCTCCGTCTGTCTTTGCCTGCTGGTAGCAACAGCTGTGGGAGGAAATGGAGAGAAAACTGTCATCTCATTGCTCCATCTGCCCCTGCTACTAACATGCCTGTGTCATGGCCGACACTGGCTCGTTCTTTCTCTCCCTCCTCATCCTCTCTTCTTCCCATAAATCTCACCTCTACCTGTTACTCTGCTCTCTTGTTTAGTCTCTACTGACAAGTTCACCTGGACCTTATACACTTGCTACATGCATATGTCTTTACAGATACTTTACTGTATTTTGAACAACCCAATTGCCAGAATAAATGTTGGCATTTTACATTTCTGCAAACCGCGGATGTGTTGCATTTGTCATTATTATGTAGCGGAAACATTTAAAGTTTACATTTCATCAACGCTGTGGTTAGAGTATGCTTAGGTTTAGGCTCAGAAAACGCTTGGGTATGTCTAGGAAAAGATCATGTTTTGGTTTTGAAAATTAATTCCAATTCAGGCTAGGAATGATGCAATGACCCAGTAAAAAACAACTGCTTTTTGTGGCAGTATCCCAACAAGAAATGCAACAATGTCTTGGTTAAAAACAACGGCTATTCGTGACAGTATCCCAACAGGAAGTGCAGTGGTGTCTTGATAAAAAACAATCACTTTTTGTGATACTATACTGGCAAGAAACACAGCTGTCTCTCAGTCAAAAACAACTGCTATTCGTGCCATTTCCGGGCAGGAAATGCGATGAAAAAAAAACAAACACTTTTTGTGGCACTATGCCACCCGAAAACGCAGTAATGTTTCGGTAAAAAACAACTGCTTTCCTATCCTGGCTAGAAATGTCTCAAGTCTCAAAAGCTTTATCATGGCTTTATCCCTGGTGGAAACACAGTGATCACTTGCTAAAAAACAACCAGTTTTGTTGTTTGTTGGTCTTGAACGGTGGCGTGCAGCTTGGCAGTCATCTCACCTAGGTGCCTCACCATCCACCATCTGGTCCACGTCCTGATGACAAGGTCAACTCATATACTATGTCGCTTCAGAAACGTTGGTATGATTCATGTGAAACATACAAATGTAATTAATCCAGGGTTTGCTGAAGTGTACAATGCCAACATTATCTTTTGATGACTGGGCTAATTTTGTACCCTGATTGTGGGAGGTAGCAGGATACGTTCCATTTATCTGTGGGTCTTGTGTGCCACAGCATTAGGCCAGCGGTACACACCTACACCATTACAGCTTCAGGCACAAAGATAAGCCCCTTTACTGAGCTTAAAATATCATACAATGTATGTCTTCATAATATTTAATCCTTGCAGCAGAACAGCTCCACTGGGTAAGATATTTTGTAAAGATAGTAGCTCAAATTATCCACTGGGGTCCCTTAGTTAGATGCTATAGATTCACTCTTTTTGCCACCTCAGTCTAATGCAGTTTTTTTTGCTGATTTTGTAACCAAGGCACCAACCATTTATTGTATGTTGCCTCCACATTGCTAGCATGTAATGGATTCTCAGCTCGACAAATGACAAACATCATATTTTGTTATTTAAAAGGGAACTTTGGTAACCTGGACCCTATTTCCCCATGTTCAGTGTCTAAGTAACTTGTGGGAGCAACAATTTTTGGAATTAAACTCGCATTTAGGGGGAGGGCTATAGCCGGCAGGGACAGAACAGGCTACATTGTGACCACTCAGGACACGTGCAGTCTACGTCCATTAAATGTGCTTGCTTTTGCCACTGACAGGCTCAGAATGTTATTAGAAGTGTCTTAGAACGTCACGGAAAGGATTTTACATACTCATAAGTGCTATATTGTAGGCATCTGGACTTGCTTGCTTGTTTGAAGAAGCTTCTTGGATGAGAGGCAAAATGTCTTTAAGAAACACAAGTCCAGTTGCCTACGATATAGCAATGATGATTACCATGACCTGGATGACTGAGAATCTTCACTGACATTTTGCGCGACACAAAACAGACCTGTAAGGAAAAACTTTTCATTTTTTTGTAAACTTTCGTTTGAAAAGTTCTGGAGTTCCCCTTTAAAATCACGAGAGGTAGCGGTGAATGACATTTACTTTGTCGTATTGACACAAAAAGAAAGATTTCAAAATACTGGATTCAAAGCATTTCCCAAATAAATGTTCCAGTAACTCAGAATAATCCACAGTAGAGTCACCTTCCTTCAAAAAAAAATCAGTCCCTTTGAAACCTCTTCACAGTGAGGTCAGTCCATTATCTCTTAGTACCATGTTTTTGCAGGCAAAAGCAATTCTGGCACCAACTATTTTGTCTTGTTGCTCTGATATCAGTAAATTAATCATTCATCTTTATAAAATAAAAGTGTCAACCTGTATGACTGCCCTGTGTAGCTGCCTTTGTGATTTAGGAATGATTCACATTATTTTTATCCACTTCCTTAATAAATCTTGTCTAAATGAACATCAGTGCAGTTTCACAGAATGAGAGGTAGGGGGCCTCGCCTTGCACTGAAATCTTGGAGGGATGCAGGGGGAGAAGAGGAAAGAGAGAGCACGAGATGAGGAGGTCTATCCCTGTATCCTCGCAGCCTCGTACAAGAAGTTAATACTTCTTGACATCCGTGAAACCCTTTTTTAATCTGCTGACTGAAAGTGATGGGGAGGGAAAGGGAATGGGGAAGGAGAGAAGAGGAAGTACTGCAGGAGTTTTTCTGTGTACAAAATCAGCTCCAGTTTGAAAATGATCCTCTTAGGTTTTTTTTTTTTTTCCATTTCTGAGTGTTGTTGGCACGTCCTTTGGTCGTGCCGCGAGGGGCATTCAGCCGTGATGTCTATGCAAATCCCTTTTTTTTTTCAAGCAGACATCATTTATTGCAAGGTTGGAGCTCACATCACATATCATAAACCTTGTTAAAGTCAATGCACTGTGTAGAGATGTGTTCTTTTGATGAGCCTGAAGGCACAAAGCACTAATTTAGAGCTAAGCTATATCACTTTCTTTTTACATCCATTCTCCGTGCATCCATTTAGCTTCCCAATTGGATGTCATGTATTTCAGGTGTTTCCATCTGTGCTCAGACAGCCAGGACTTGTTCTGTCGCCCTAGCCCATAGAGACAATAAGAATCCACAGGAAGAAAAGAAGACCTATCAAAAGATAGCAGGATACAGCAGCTACATGATTTAACAAATATGCAGTGAAAGCTTATATGTCATGTGTCTTGAAGGCTCTGGAAGATCGCTGTGATCACTGTAATCACCAGTGCCTGTCCGTGCTTTGGCAGGGAAGCTCTGCTAATTACAGAGAAAATGTTTGCTGTTTGTTTACCCGCGAGAACCGGCTGGAAACAATATATTTCCTTGCTACCGTGAGGCCCCCTCCTGGCTGGCTGTTGCCTGAGAAGTGTTGACTGAAATCCAGGGTGAACTGTGCTCGTTGTTTGTCTAATTTCCCTCATTAGCCACATCGTGCACACTTAAGTATGAGCTCGGGAAATGAGTCTGGGTTGTTTGAGGTACTGGAGTTGTTGTGGTGGTGGAGATGCCACTGGAGTGTGCGGACACTGGAATGGTTGTCTGGATGCATCAAATCAATTCTGTTTCTGTTTAGGGGCAACTGTGCCGTTATCTGCTTGCTGCTGTTAATAAGACAAGATGAAATAAGATTTGGGCTTTATTTGCCTCCGAGCATCTCTTTCAACCATCTTGGCTCCAATTCATTTCTATAACCTGTCTTATTTCACTTAGAGAGAGCAGTCCTTTGTACTGAAAGGCACTTGAATGAGCATGCAATGAGAACAAATGTCTCCTCACCGGACAGACACAGCTCGGCCTTTCTCAGCATCGAATTAATTCCTCCTTTACAGAATTACACCATTGTGACATTTAAGAATTGTAAATGGCTTTGTAATAGCCACAGCACATCTCACCAGTGCTGCCATGCATTGTCCAAACATTCTCAACAGGCTCTGAAACAGCCCGCAGCTAAACACTTGCGCCAGCGTTTTTCCTCCACTGTTCCTTCCCCTTTCATGAAAATGCACAGTCTTTGTATTCATCAACACCGCTTTGGTTTAAGCGACCCTGGGGGCTGCGAGCAGAGGACGTTACATGTAAATGTTGCGGTTTGAAGGTTTGACTGCCCCAAGCGTGCACGCAAAAGTACACAAAATCAGTGAGAGGGAAACATGCAGATGAACACGTATGGAAAGATAAATTTGGTTTAATGCAGTGAAAGTAATGAGCAAAGACTTTAAAAACTTTTTTGACGCCATGCACACACAAAGAGGCCTTTCTTTAGTCAGCGCCAGCCTATTGTCTGTGCCTAAGAAATATAGATTATGCAGTTTTAATTTGGAGGACAGCTGGACATTTTTGGTATGCAGTATTGTTCCACCACACCTGCAGTATCCCGTTTGAGTTACAGTACAGTGAGCAGTAGAGCTTGGTGATATGAAGAAAATCAAGTATTATGATATTTTTGATCAAATACCTCAATATTGATATTGCAATAATATTGTAGGGTTTTTTTTCCTTAAAATTAGTCCAGTACATAAATGGAGGATCAAATTAGTTGGTGATTCATTTAAGAGTTGACAACTTATTGATTAATCATTGCAGCTTTACTTACAGTATTATAGTTTCTAAAATCTAAGACAATATACTGTGTCATATCACAATATCGATTTAATATCGACATATTGCCCAGCCTTGGTGAGCAGTAGTGTTGCTTTCAGTAAGCTCTGTATTTCTTCTGTAGTATCTTGACGATATCCCTTTTCATTTGACTTTTTCTCTCTTTACCAAATGATTCTCAAATTTAAATGACAAAATAGTTTGTTTGTAATTGCCCTTCACAACGACAGAAGTTCCATTGTCGAGCACCCCTGTCAACAGGATGAAATAATTTGCCAGAGCCTTCTAAAACAATTACAGATGACTGTTGGAAATAAAACTATTTTCAGATCCGACACCTTGATGGTTTTTTGTAGATTTTAACACAAAAACAACTTGGTTATTCTTCTTGGAAGTAAAAATTCCCAAACAACTACAAGTGTCATATCCTTTTTGGCTGGAAAAAAAAAGAACAATTTCCTCCCTTTCCTGACACATTATCTTTATTTTTTAACTCGTCTTTGCAAATTTTATTTCCTGTCAAAGGTTCTTTTTTTTGTTTTCTTTTGTTTGTTTTTGTAAACTTTCTACATATCCAGATCAAGGGTCTGAGATCTGGTTGTATGTTGTGTAGATAATAAAGCCCTTTGGGACAAACTTGTGACTTCGGGCTATATCAGTAAACATGACTCGTCTTCTGTGTACATATCATGATTGTCCCATAGACTAAAAGAGGCTCTATGCGAAATTCAAAGTGCATGAGTTGTCTGCACACTGTCCTCAACATGGCGGTGGCAGAGCCGATGGCTAACAGTGCTAACTGCATAAAAATTGCTACACTATAGCTCTGCTGACAAAGCTAACTGTGTTAACCAGTGGGGAACCGGGAGGTGGCACTAGATCAGCGGTAACCACCATATGAACACAGTGCAAAACGGCAGCAATGAGCTAGCCAGTGAGATGTACACATGCACTTACGTACATGTGTGGCAGGACCGGCTACCACAACAAACCACAGAGAAGCTGAGACTACAATACATAGAGAGATACTGTCATTCTCTGCTCAGGACACCATTGCTCCACTTAATCTTATGTAGCAAATAGTGGTTTGCTGCTGTATTAATGCTGTGAATGTGGTATACAGAACCTTTAACATGAAGGGCTCCTGCACATCCAGAAAGTGAAGGCATGTGCATGTAGTAGATTAGTGAACAGGCCTACCAGGCACAGGCCCAGAGGCCCAAAGTGGCAGGGGCCCCCAGGCCTTCATCTGGAAAATGTCACTCAAATATACAGATACTAACCAGGTAGAAACACAGAATTACAACAAAGAGACACAAAGCAACCAAAACAGAAAAAATTACCTCATAGAGATGCAAAGCGGCACAGAAGAGTAGAGTAGAGTAGTGACTACAAAGATACACAAAATAACAACACCAAAGAGGCAAAACCACTTGCCACTTGGTGACTTGCTGCTATGCAGGAGAAGTACTGGGGCCTTTTGTTTATCTGTACCCAGGGGCCCATTGTCTCATAATCCGTCAATGCATGTGTTTTTTAAAACAAACTTGTTTTTTTCAAGTAAATTCCAACTGAAGAAAATATATACGCAGCTCCTATTTGTAACAGCCTAGACTGTTTATATACAACACAAATTAAGTGTTGGTGACTTTAGCAAAACATTATTAAACCCAACAGATTGCCTGAGAGTCCAGTTGGCTCCTCAGCTTACATGACGCACCAGCGAGGAAGAGCACGAGGCCTCCACCAGTAACCCCAGTGTTTGTTTTCCATCCTCTTACAGTCTGTGTTTGTTTGTTTGTGCACACAAGCGTCTGTGAATTCTTATTTTCCCCCCCGTTAAGGGCCTTATTTGCTGCTTGTGCATCGGCCGCCAAGAAGTCTCTCAGCACCAGCCAACAAATGGATTGTTATGTAACGGCCACAGCCTGCTATGTTTGACTGCCAACCTGCAGAGATAGAGAGGGGATGGAGGGACAAAGGGAGGGTTAACAGCGAAGAAAGAGAATGAGAGAAAGGGAGGCAGGCAGTTAGAGAAAGAGAGAAGGAGTAAGTGACGCGCCTTGGGCTAAATGTTGTGGTTCCAGACACGGCACAGCAAATCTTCTTTTCTGTTCCCCTTTTCTCTCTCCTTTCTCTCGCGTGTTTGGGTTTTGTCTCGTCACATTATTGGTTCGGCTTGATTTGTTTTCCATTGAAGGGCTCTCAGCAAAGTACAGACAGTCATTTATTTAGTAACTCCCATCCCTTGCCTCGCTCGTCCATCTTGCCAGTTCCCCCCCCACATGTGAAATATCAGCTCTGTGACCGGCGTACTCAGACAGTCACCCCTGTCCAGGAGTCCCCGCGGGCCCGGCGAGACGAGGGAGGAAAGACGAAAAGAATACAATCGCCTGTCTCTGCTTTATTCGGGCACTTCAACACTGATTTGACATCAGAGAACAGAGTCACCAATGACATTTCAGATGACTACCCAGGGTCCTCCGAGAGCTGGAGTGGATTTTTTTTTTTTTTTTGCGATCGCCTCCTCTCTGTATCTGTCAGGTTAAACCCATTCTTATCATTTAGCTATGCAGTTCAATACCCACCACAGCAGCGTGTGGCACATTTTGGCTTTAAGTCTCATGAGATCAGAGGGGGTCTAGACCACCTTCGGTCTTCAAAGACACAGGCTTATATATTTGTTCTATATTTCCTCTGAGGCTAATCTTTATGGATGCAAGCTCTTGAGTGAGCTGAGTGAATAGATAATGGTCCTTCAATGTGGGCAGAAATGGATGCGTGTAACACTGAATCCCACCCAGCAGCTTTCATGTGTCAACAACAGTCAAAGCTTCACAAGATCCTCAAATCCTGTGTGGCCTGACCTGTGCTAGCTCATCATGCGTGCGTGTCGGAACACGTTCAGCACACATGCACACGATATTTAATGCATGCATTTCACACATCCACTACAGACTATGTTGTTCTTTCATCTCCCCACTTCATCCTCCTCCGCCTTTGATGTGGGATACCCTGGAGCCTGAGGAATACAGTCCTGGGGAATGAAACAGAGTGGATCTGTGTTCTTGCTCCTAGGAAGAGGCTTCCCATTGATCCCCCTTGCGTCTCTTGGTCTCTCTCTCTCAGCCCCCTTTTGTTGCCTTCAATCACTCACCCCACCACCTCCCCCACGATCCAACATCTAGCTGTCCTTCCACCGACATCCATTACAACCATCTTTTCTTCTCATGCAAGATGAGGGTCATTATTCCCTACACTGTACACGTTGTTCTTTTAACCACTCCCACACCTCGAGTACGATAACAAGTTATCTGAGCCCTACAGTGCACTCAGCCCGTTTCATTAAAGAACCATTTAGAATGTTGCTCCAACCTCTGGTCAAGTGGGCTGCGGGGGTCTATTTCATGTTATGCTCTAAGTTGCTGAAGTGGAGGTTGATGTTGGCTCTGACAAACTGATTGTGCAAGGTGTTGGCTTGCTCACTCTATTTCTGACAAGTGGTATATCAGAGAGGCCATTACATCCATGTAGCAAGCTGGAGAGGTGAAGTCAGTGGAGACTAATTTTATCCAGTGGGCAGTGCTAGCAGAGTAGGGCAGCTCTGGTTTAACAGTAATTTGGCAAGTTTTCCATTAGTTTGAGGGTTGTTGGTATTCGAGTGGTTTCTGTGCGGGAAAAAAAAATCTGTTTCATGTTCCTTGTTGAGACTTCCCTCCAAAATACTACCACACAGATTGTTTTTACAGGCGGAAATTACAAACCATATTTCCTTTTTTTTTTCCCAACCTCCAGTGGCTGTAATAATTATTACACCAGCAAAGGAGGAAGTCATAATCATGACTTTGATGCTCTTCGTACTACTTCATTCCCATAGACCTAGCTTTGATGCTCTTATATGGCATATGTGACAAAAGTCAGGTGAGATACATCGCATTACCTTGGTAACAAACTTACCTGTTTTACCATCCTGCGACTCTGCATCGTCATATGAGGACATCACATTTTGGGTTTGCTGCACCTTATACTTCATTTTGCCTAACTTTGACCTGTTGTCCTTGTTCGTGGACACTTTTGTTGTGCCATCTATTTGTAGCAAAAGCACAATAAAAGTATCCATGTAAAAACAAGATGGTAGTCACACCAAGTCAGTCTACAGCTGATCTTGACACAAAAGTGGGCAAGGTAAAAACATGGTAAAATGTTATGGTTGAAACTTGTTTAATTTTGCTTAATAACGTTTGTAGTTAGTACTCGTTTGAGGACATTGGGACTTTATTATTGTATAACTGCAGCATTTCTCACAGGCCAAGTAGGATAAACAGACTGTACCTGACTGTACACAAAGGACATTCCAAGCTTGGAATATGGAGCAAGGAAAATTCATACAGTTAATAAACGGACAAGTCACAAGGCTTTTAGATATGTTGCATTATTTGCAAATTTGCTTTAGAGCAGCCACGTTCCGGCATTTAAATTACCAGTTTTGAACAGTTTTAACCTTGAACAGTGACCCCAAACCCATAGAGGTGAAAGGCAATTATCTAATGTTGCATTGTTGGCAATTTTGTTTTTGCACAACAATGTTCAGGCATTGAAATAAACAGTTTTATACTTTTTTTACACACTTGTGACTATTGAAATTAAATCCATTGTCCCCATATGAGGACATCATTCTTTTTCAAAACTACTTATTGTTCAAGACAATGCGTAGTTTTTATACTTTTCTGGTCCTACTGATTCCAAATAGTTAGGGAAATATAAAAATGCAAACCAAATAAAACCTCGCGTTTCAGGATGTTAGAACAAACCATTATCCTTTTTCTAAAGGAGTTTTCTTGCCTGAACCAGACGACATAGTTTTGGTGCAACTGCGACCGTTTCACAACGTTAACCACCTGTTTAAAACTCAACCGTTAATGGTCATATACAAGCTATTCTGTCATCCAGCGCTAGGTGTCCTAATTCAGGAGATGCTCCTGTGGGTCGTATTCAGATGTACAAACATACAACCTATGTGGTCACATTGGTTAGAGGACTTGTTGACATGATCTCATTTCAAATCCCCCTTTGTATTCATTTCATTTCCGTCCATTCAAAGCTTTGTGAGCACAGTTCATGCTTGTATAATTTTACAATTTGAGCCACCGTTTCGTAAGGTCACCACTTCAAGGATGGAATGGCTAACACCGGCTTTAGCCTGTGTTTGTTTATGTACTGTGAAGGCCACTCCAGTGTAATTAGGACGATGTTAACACTAATGGGTCTGTGGCTATTAAACATTATCAGGAAGTGCACACCCTTGCTCGCACCCCCTCGAACCACACACACATAGGCACACACCTGTATTCCCATAGACCCAGCAGCAACAAAACAGACTGACCTTTTCAGAACATCACAGTTTAATGACACTGTATGGGAATATGGTTGTTATTCTGAGCAGGTCTGTTATTATTTCTTCATGCAGTACATGTCAGTATTTCACAGTGCCCATGTTTAAAGTAAGCATGTCTCTTCAGACCATCCTTTTCTCCAAGCACTAGCCACCTTTCTTTTTTTTTCTGTTCTCTGCTGTATTTCAACATAAACACCAGACAAAGTCTTGCTAATATCTGCTTTCACTGTATTTTGCAGGCTTAGCATTTGGGGGTGGTGGTGGTGGGCTGGGGACAGGTCAGTGTGGCGATGTGCACCCTCCAAACATGGTAAATAATTAAACAACGGGGGCCAGGGCAGAGCCTGGAGCTGAAATATTCACATGTCTCCGTCTGCAGCTGCTGTTTGATTGGCATGTTATTAAAAGTGTTAATGTGAGAGGATGCTGCAGTTCTTGCTACTCTGTGCGTGTTTGTGTGTTCAAGCGTGTGTTTCTGAGTAGGGGTGTGTGAGCATTCTGCTTATGCTTGTGAGTAATGGGTATTAAGGTGTCAGAACCCCCCCTTGTATGGGCAGAGTCTTGAACAAAAATGCCGTTCATGCGTAAACTATGGACATTAACACTGATAAACACAATTACTGCAAACTTCAGAAACGACTAACCAAATTAAATGGTGCACTGGTGTAAAACGCTGTCCAGTTGTTCAAGAAATCAGTTACAGTAGACAGTAAGCCTCCCTAATGTAGAAACTTCCCTTACAATATGCAGTATTGTAAATGTATTTATTAGAAGTTTCAATACATAATCAGATCTACACAACCAACAAAACAAAACAAAACAAAGGTCCTCACTGTACTTTGGAGACTGGCATCTTTTTGGTATTTATCATTTTCTGCCTCTGCATGTCTTTTTTCCAGCATTGATTCAAACATCACAATTACAAAACAGTACAGCAATTTACAATGGTGACTCAGTGTTGTTGTCTGAGCAAGAATGACCTCTTAAACCTCATGATTGCTTTTTAATCCTCTTTTCAGTTCTTAAGGTATGGTGGGAACACATAAAGTGATTAGCTAAAATAAATGTACTGACATCTGGTTCCTGAGGCTTATGCATAGACTGTGTAAAATAATGGATGTAGCCATTGTGGCATCACCCTCTGGCACACCTCAGTCATTGGCACATCTGCAATGGCTTCATTTTTCCACCTTGGAGGTTGTAACTTGGGCTTATACAGTAGTTCTTTGGTTTATTTCGTCAAAAAGACTGCTAGTATATAAAAAGATGAAATAATCACTAACTCCACAAGTAACTGACTGCCTGATTGATTGACTACTTATTTCTATTCCTAGCTCTTGCATAATTCTGTGAAAATGCTTAACAACAAAATAAATCGAAGGGCAGCTTGCTTGTGTGCCTTTGATGAAAATAAAGTTTGCTTTTCATCCAAGCAGCTCAGTTGGGCGTCACTGTCTCAACCTCACCAGACTATTGAGCAGGCTATCAGACAGAGGAGGGTATTCTGGGCTGATCAATAAGACTTCTGGATGATATATATGCAGGGCAGATGTGCTGTCCTGCCGAACAACCTTTCTAAAGACAAGTCTCTGTCTAAAATCAGGACTAACCATCACCCTTACTGCTTAACCTTCTACCTTCTTTCCTTTACTCCCGCTGGATTCCTCCATTTCAACATATTTGCAAAAAGACAAGCATCTGAGTGCTACCTCAGGAATGGTATTTGTACAAAAATCACTCTCTGATACTAGCATCCCCTCCAGGGACATAACAAGCATTTTGAAATGTTTCAAACAAACGTTGCAAGCACATCATTGGTGTCGAAAGCAAAGTGGGAGAAAACATTTGAATCCTCCAGAATTGTGAAAGGCACAGCTGTGTATCAAGTTCCCACTGGTAGAATTAAGGAGGGGAATAATCATCAGACATCTCTAGCTGACAGAAGTGATTTTTGAACAGTCTGATTCATATTCATACTTGTGCTGTTGACATAATTCACAACCGTAATTTAAAGAAAATACTTCAGTGTTCTTGTCATCTCTAAGTCATGTTTAATATGATTGATTTTAAATGAAGGCATTCAGAACATGCAAACCTTTTCTTTTCATTTATCTGCCCTTGCGCTTGGATCTGAGGCAAGACATAACAAAATGTGATTTTAGAAAGTAGGTGACAATCTGCCACTGAAATCAGTTTTTGTCAGTAACCTGTAATTCCATTCAGATAGAGAGAGCTTAGCTATTTTTCGCCTGGTATGACTATCATCTTAGAAACAAATAAGCACCAATCAGCTTCGAAGAAATCTATCGCTCCCTTCTATTAGCCACCCCAATAATGTGCTGTTGACTCTGCAGGAGTTCACACACAGGTATTAGGCAGAACTCCGAAGTTGCTGTGAACTTATGTTTAAGGCACTCTACATTGTTTGCACGTCAAACTCACAAACACTAGGGATTTGTGTTACCCTATACTTTATTGGTCTTCAGATTGCAGTTTATCTATACAAAGAGTCATGGAGATATTTTGGCTGTTGGGCAAGAACACATTATCTGGTGAAAGCTCAATAAAGGCAGACAAAGAAAATAAGTTAGTAAAATAGCAGATTGGAAAGAAGGCAGACAAAATATTCTGCAATACAAATAATAAGGCACATAGTTGGGGTTTAATATGCAGAGGTGGTACCTATGGATTGGCTATGGATGCCTGAAAGGAGTGATAGTGTGGACCATTTTACCCAATATGTCCCTTTTTTAACTGCACGAGGGAAGACTTGGCTGTCCACACCCTACCAAGGACAAGGACCACAGTATGTAGTTACTAACCATATTAAATGTGGAAGAAAAAGTAATCACAAATAGAAATAAATAGGCAGTGATGTCTTTCTTTGAGCTAGCCTTAACGAGCCAACTGGTCTGACATTGCCAGATCAAATTGTGAATCAAGTGTGAATTAGTCTGGAAACTCTGGGTTAATTTCCTATTTCTAAGGGATGTTTGCAATTGAGTCGAATGTGCTGTAACAACTCGTCTGGAAGTTCATTTTTCAGCATACATTTTTGACAGTATGTATGACAAAACAATCCCACTTTAAAGGTGCACTTTTTAGCTTATTTATTTCAGCAAATAAAACCTACTCGCAGCCTCAGGGATCATTTACGCTCAACATTAGATTCGCAGACAGAGATGAACAGAGGCTTATTCCCATACTCCGTGTTCATTTCATCCATATTTGTGCACATATTCTGAAAGCTTACAGATAAGGACAAAACAGTGCAGTACCACCGGCCATCATGGTGGCAGTGTAGAGAAGTTCAAGCAAGATACGACCATAGGAGAAGACAAAGACATTTAAATTATGGTGGAAAAGAATGAATCAGTAGTGAAAAGAATTCTCCATCCACATGTTTGAATGTATAAAATGGCTGCATCAAAAACTGCCATCTACAACACTGCCTCTGTTTAAAGTTACAAAATTATGACCGCCTCCACTTTTGACTCTGACCTCTAGTGCTATTTATTGGCTGTATCTGTGTCATCATAAAGGACGCATGGAAGGGCAGTAATGTTTACACTGTTTGAAATTGACACATATATTCTCATACGAAAAGGGAGTATAAATGAGCCTTTAGTCTGAAACCCTGGTCATGGGATAACATTTGGTCATAACCCCTGTCGGTATTCCAGAATGGTATTTGCTATCAGATGTGATGTGATAACTTTGACCTCTTTGCATTGATATTTCCCCATTAGATTATGTTAACCCATGTCTGGAATTCCCATCAATAACCCATACTCGTACTCGTATTCGTCATCCTCCACTTATCCGGGTCCGGGTCGCAGGGGCAGCAGCCTCAGCAAAGAAGCCCAGACAGTCCTCTCCCCAGCCACTTCCGTCAGCTCTTCCGCAGGAACCCCGAGGCGTTCCCAGGCCAGCCGGGTGATGTAGTCCCTCCAGCGTGTTCTGGGGCAGCCCCGAGGTCTCCTCCCGGTTGGACACGCCTGAAACACCTCCCAAGGGAGGCGTCCGGAAGGCATCCTTACCAGATGCCCGAACCACCTCAACTGGCTCCTCTCGATGTGGAGGAGCAGCGGCTCTACTCCGAGTCCCTCCCGGATGTCTGAGCTCCTCACCCTATCCCTAAGGCTGAGCCCAGCCACCCTGCGGAGGAAACTCATTTCGGCCGCTTGTACTCGCGATCTCATTCTTTCGGTCACTACCCAGAGCTCGTGACCCATCAATAACCCCTTAAACAAAATCTACAGAATGCTAGCTGCATAAAACTGAATGACATTAAGTGTCCTCTTAGTCTGGCACATTGCATTTTGAATATTAAACAGTGTGTATACTCACATTTATATGTTTTCAGATACATTTAGACATTTTTATTGGCAATACTGTCATTTAAGGACATATTCATACTTTACAACTGTACTTCAAGGATTCATGTTTCATCTCCAGATTTGGTGATACAGTCAAGGGTCTGTGCAGCATGTGAAATATGTATAATCAGTCCAATTATTTTCCAAGTTTAAGGTCAGTCCAATTACTCTTTTTCAATATAGTCCACACTGAGGTGCAGTGTCCCATCTCCCAGCTCGTACTGCAGAACTCAGCAGACCCAATTACAACTGAAGCTCTTATCTGCCTGTTAAGATCAAACTAAGTCTACAAGAAAGTCAGGGTTTGAGTTTCCTTAAAGAGGAACACTACCTAAATTAGAAATTCCAATATGGTATGCCCATACCCTAAGAAAGTTGAATCAATATTTGTGAATATATTCTTTCTCAAAGCCAGAAACTAGAGAGGTAATGCTGCATTCACATGCTCCTTGGATGGTCCAGTTTCCTGAGCTGGAAAGTTGTTCTTCCGACTTAGGTGTGTTCATGTGTTTTTAAGTCGTAATGTGGAAACAACATGGACACTACAAGGACAATGTTTTGAATTTTATTGCACAGACATTTAACATCCCAGAGAAGATTCATGTTGCTTTTCAAGTATTGGAAAACCGTTTGAAGTTTTATGTTACAGAGTGATTTTGTCCCACACTTGCTGCTGCACCAGTATATTCCATAAAACCACTAAAATATTGCTCTACCAGACGTGTTGTTAAAGTTAATGCTAATACATACAATGTCTAACTAATTCAGGTCACTCTATGTGGACAACAACAAGTAACAGTTAGAACCTTAAACCATATTACAAATTACGTATTAGCAAAAAATTATTATGCAATAGGTGATTAATAAAATCAATCAATTTTCAATCAATCAATTTTATTTATAAAGCCCAATATCACAAATCACAATTTGCCTCACAGGGCTTTACAGCATACGACATCCCTCTGTCCTTTGGACCCTCACAGCGGATAAGGAAAAACTCCCCCAAAAAAAACCTTTAACGGGGGCAAAAAACGGTAGAAACCTCAGGAAGAGCAACTGAGGAGGGATCCCTCTTCCAGGACGGACAGACGTGCAATAGATGTCGTACAGAACAGATCAGCATAATAAATTAACAGTACTCCGTATGACACAATGAGACAGAGAGAGAGAGAGAGAGAGAGAGAGAGAGAGAGAGAGAGAGATGCAGGTAATGACAGTAGCTTACAACATTAATGAAAGTAATAATATTATAATTAATAATAATATATTAATATCTGATAGTATACATGTGTGACAATAGTCATATGTGTATAATAACAGTAGAAGTATGACTAATGACTAATGATGGCGGCAGCAGCAGCAGCAGCAGGAGGCATCTGGCAGGACCACGGCAGCAGCACAACCACACACGTCACGCTGTCCAGGCACCGCTGCGATATGAGTTAATCTGAGAGACAGTGGAGCACAAAGGCTCCGGAGAAGAAGCCGAGTTAGCAAGATGCAGTAATAGGACATGAGAGAGAGAGAGAGAGAGAGAAGGAGAGATGGTGCCCAGTGTATTATAGGAGGTCCTCCGGCAGACTAGGCCTAAGTCAGCCTAACTAGGGGCTGGTACAAGGCAAGCCTGAGCCAGCCCTAACTATAAGCTTTATCAAAGAGGAAAGTCTTAAGTCTAGTCTTAAATGTGGAGACGGTGTCTGCCTCCCGGACCGCAACAGGAAGATGATTCCACAGGAGAGGAGCCTGATAGCTGAAGGCTCTAGCTCCTGATCTACTTTTGGAGACTTTAGGGACCACGAGTAACCCTGCGTTCTCAGAGTGCAGTGTTCTGGTGGGATAATATGGCACTATGAGCTCTCTAAGATATGACAGAGCTTGACCATTTACAGCTTTATAAGTTAACAGTAGGATTTTAAATTCAGTTCTGGATTTTACAGGGAGCCAGTGCAGAGAAAATAAACAGGAGAAATATGATCTTGTTTCTTAGTTCCTGTTAGTACACGTGCTGCTGCATTCTGAATTAGCTGGAGAGTTTTTAAGGACTTACTAGAGCTACCTGATAATAGAGAGTTACAGTAATCCAGCCTTGAGGTAACAAAAGCGTGGACCAATTTTTGTGCATGTTTTCGGGTCAGGATAGGCCTAATTTTTGCAATATTACGCAGATGAAAAAAATGCAGTCCGTGAGGTTTGTTTTAAATGAGAATTAAAAGACAAATCTTGATCAAATGTTACTCCAAAGTTTCTTATGGTAAATAAAATAAAAGGCTCTTAACATCAACTAAACATTTACTTTCATCTGACATCAAATCAGTAAGTCTTGTATCAAAATTCTGGCAGACTTGCGGACATGAGGGGGCATTCATGTGAATTTCCTATAGGTTGGAACTCAATTTTCTGATTATTCCAGCATTACATGAATCCAAGGTCTCAAACTTGTGATGTCATCAAGTATACAGTCTGAAGCTGCTCCATACACAATGAATGTAAGCCTGATTTTGTGGACCCACAGAATGTTCGTTTCCTTTTTATACTCAAATGAGCTTTATTCTATTGTACTGTAGTGTTCTCAGTTGTGAAACAGAAAATGTAACTTTTTGGGTTCCAAAACAATTTATTTTTGGTCGACATGCTGTGAACACTTCAAAAGTGGGTGCTGTAACCATTATGGAACCTGTTCCATGTTGGTGGAGAGGGATGTCAGTGTCATCATCATATCTTCCCCAATTGTCTATCGAGCACTTCCAGACTTTACACTTGATGACTTTACAAATTTGAATTTTAGTACTCTAGTTTTTAGATTCTTTAGAAAGTTGTTTCTGTTAACTAATATTTTTGGACTTTTTTTTAAACCATAAGAATAAGGTCATGGGCATTGTTCCTCTTTAAGGTGTGAAATGGACAGGATTTAACTAAATAATCAACTAAATCATAATTATAGTCGTGTTAGGTACAATAAAGTTGTCACTTACAATAGATGTGCCTTCAAATCCCTGATACTGTCTTAACCTTCTCACTTGTATTAATGATAGTAGGCACTTGAGAGTCATAACGTGTGTAGAAACTCTAGCTAACCAGTCTAGATCAGATTAGCATCTTTACTAAATTTTTTAGCATTCATAGAAAGATGCTGCCTTTGACAAATCTCTGTATCTACTAAGAGCGAGTTAACACATCATATGTTACACCTAACTGGACTCTGGAAAGTGCTGGAAACTTTGAGGGCGCCCTAATCAAGCGCCGTCTCTCCTCATGTAACAGGAAGGTCTCTCTCATCCTTCGAGGCAATCTTGCAGAAAGCATAGATAGAAGAGGAATATTATCCAACCACATCAGAGGGGGATGACTTGCTATTTCCTCTCTAGACGCAGCCAATCTTTTGGATGCCATTTCTACATTTTCTTATATACCACCACAGAGAAATAGCTATCAGAGCAAGGGCGGCGATGTTGACGAGGTTGTTAGACTACGAAAAGGGAGCGTTGGAGCGTGTTTGTGTGTGTGTGTGCCCGCACAAGTCAGGGGAAGAGATAGAAAGACCCTAAAATGTCAGCAAAGTGTGTGTGGTCTTCACCAAGTTCTTGTCTGTGTGTGTGTGTGTGTGTGTGTGTGTGCGCGCGTATGTGCGTGTGCGCGTATGTGCGTGTGTGTGTAACTCTGCAACTTCAAAAATCAACAGCTGTCTGGAAACTTTTGGCAAATGTCTCATCTCAGCCCCTTTTTTCTCACCGTCTTTTTTCTCCCAGTCTGTGCATCTCTTTGTAAGTGTCTCTGAAATATATGTTGTGTCAAAAAAAAAGTAGCAAAAAAAAAAAAAGGTTTCAGTCTTCTCGTTTAAAAGGAATCAATAGCTCTGTCTCTCTCCTTAACTGCTTCAAAGAATCAGTCGGCACTGATGCAATAATACACGAAGGTTGGAGGAACCATCTGTGTGTTATTGAGTTATTGTTTGAGAGCCTGTCTGAGAGTTTAAAATAAGAAGTGTGTATAAATTTACGTGGGTGTACAGTGCCGGTGTGCCTTGAGGCTTATTGTCTCTGAAGAATTGACTTGATCACCACCATCAGTCCTTTTTCCTTGTGGAATTTTCATTTTATCGCCGGGTCTGTCTTGCAATTTTCACGCTGTCAGCTCCCATGAGGCTTTGCAGCTGACGTTCGACACTGCAACATTGACCGCACGCCTTAATGAAAAATTGTGGCGTCTGGTTTCTCCAATATGACCTGTTTATCCCCACAGTAGATAGTAGTGGCCGAGAATCCACTATCCCAAATCAATGGCCCCTCACAGAGAAAGCATCCCAAATGATAAACTCAATCCTAAATACACTCTCTTCTCGCCCCAACACAGAAGAAGAGTGAGGAGGAGGGGTGGGGTGTGAAAAATCAAAATCAATAGGTTTTTCATTACTGCTTTGATTCATGAGCCTTTTCTGATTATTTTTTCCACCAGATCCGTGGACAAAGGAAAATGGTATTTTTTTATCCGTTCTTCTTCAGACCAAATTACCAGCCAGTCCATGTGAATGGAAATGATAATCAAGGGGCGTCCCACAATGTTTTGATTCATCTCTTTGCATTCTCTCCACCTCTAGCGCCGCAGGTAGGATTGATTGGTCAGATCAATGGCGCCAGAGCTAATTGGACAAAAGTAATAAATATTTAGCCTCTTTTTTTAGGGGGGTTGGTGGAACACATGAGTGCAACAGAGCATTTCCATCATTATTGTTATTCTAGCGAAAGCGGGAAGGCAGATTGCTTGATTAGACCACGGTGGACTGAAGGTCAGAGAAATCCATACAGGGCCAGGTTTTTGTTTGCCGACAACTCCCAAGGCAGCGCTAATTTACTTTGAACTCCCAGTTTCCAATGAAGGTATACAGTTACTGCTTGAGAGAACTCAGATGTAGATTCTTCTGTCTGACTTGTTCTCTTGATTAGTTGCAGACACACAAATGCACACTTTCACAAATACACATCAGGTGCACAGTGTTAAAAGTGGTTGACACTTACATGCATGTGCACTTATGCACATATTGATAGGGACATACATGGCAACAAGTGCCCATACCTATTGACAAAACAGTAGCTTGCCAGTGGCCTCCAGAATAACCCATGTGACCACAACAAAAACAAATCATATGGTGTTTCCTGATGTGCTGTCTCTGTAGGTAAGGTTGGCTGAACATAAAAATACTTGGATGAGGTTCTGGGAAAGGTAATTTTTATTGTTTGATGTAGAGCTGAGAGATGTAGAAAATCAAATATACAGATATTTTTGACCAGATGTTTCTATCAATATTGTAGGGTTGGCTATTAATGTTTTCACAAAGTGTTTACATGATGAGATTTTTGCTAAATAATCATCAGTAATGTGGAAAGTCTGTAAAACACAACATTTCTAAAATCAGAAATCAAAGACAGTATCTAGTCTCTGGGTACGAGGACTTTTACGGAAATCATCATCATTGTTTTTTCAGGACATTTGAACAACAACAAGATTTTGTCATTTTTCCAGTGGAAACAGAGGAGAATCCTGGCAGGGGGATATGTTCTAACCACATGCTTTACTGCTTTATTACATTACTTACATTGGCATTGCAAAGCAGACCAAAACTTTTAGGATGGTTTCTATTTTAGTTAGCTATAAAAATCAACCTAAAACTTGTTCGAACAAGGTGCACCAATAAACCAAAACATTAAAACCATTGGTGGGTGAAGTGAATAACATCGATCGTCTTGTTACAGTGCAATGTTCTGCTAGGAAACCTTGGGTCCTGGCGTTCATGTGGATGCTACTTGACATGCTCCACCCACCGGAACACCGTTGCAGACAAAATACACCCCTTCATGGCAACGTCACTTATCGATGGCAGTGCCCCCCCAGCAAGACAATGCACCATGCCACATCACAAAAACTGCTCAGGATTGACCCCAGGAACGGGACAAAGAGCTTAAAGCGTTGACCTGACCTCCAAATACTCCAGATCCCAAACTGATTGAACATTTACGGGATTTGCTGGTACCCCAGAGGTACCCCAGATCCACTGTGGATGCTCCTTGGACCAGACTTGGCTCTGACCTGTTCAGGCATGGACACAGGACCTCTGGAGGGTGTCCCTTGGTGTGTGGCACCAGGGTGTTAGCTTCAGATCTTTTGAGTCCTGTGGGTTGTAAGGTGGGGTACCAGCATGTCCCACAGATGTTTAATCATACTGGGATCTGGGGAATTAGGAGGCTAGGTTGATGCCTTGAGCTCTTTTCTCAGACCATTCCTGAGCAGTTTTTGTGGTGTGGCATGGCGCATTGTCCTGCTGGGGGAGTGCCGTTGCCATAATGGGGGGTGCCTGGTCCACACTGGTGTTTAAGTGGGTGGAGCGTGTCGGGTGGCTTCCACACGAATGTCATAACCCAAGATTTCCCAACAGAACATTGCATTGTAACAAGATGATGAGTGTCGTTCACTTCACCGGTCAGTGGTTTTAATGTTTTGGCTGATAGGTGTATTTCACCCAGGTGAATATGTCACTCCTTTTATGTTTGTATCAGAGCCGTGGTCCCCTGTTCCATAACCTCTTTTGACTTCTTTTTTGTTGTCAGTTCAAAGAACTACTGCCCAAAGAGCATCTCAAGATGTATAGACCCTCTCTGGTTATCAGGATATCATTCTCTTGAAGAAAGCCAGGGCATGCTGCCCTCCAGACATGTCTTCTTGGGTTTGATAAACACCCTTTCTCTCTTTTTCACTCTGTCTCACCTTCCCATTAGTGTGTGTTGCAGTTCAGGCTTCGGAGGATTTTGCCTCAACCGGAGCAGCAGGTGTTTGCTGGGAGAAACAGTGACACATGGATGCGCCCTGTCAGACTACTCATTAGAGACTCTGCACCTCCTTTGTCTCCTCATTTAGTGGAGGGAGGAATGCACGTACACACAAACACAAACACGCACGTATACAAGCGCACAAAGCAGCAGGTGGCCACTATCAGCTGGACAAATCAAAGCAGGCAAAGTTAACACCAGCTTATTGGATGGATGTTAGAGCGAAAGAGAAGTAGAAGTATTTCCAAGTACTACTAGAGTTCTTTTTTTTGTCTCAACTTTGGCACTTCTGTTAGTGGCATTCATGCTAGTAAAAGTGCTGATGATAGAGACAAAGTAAAATGTGACAAGTGTGACTGTGACAGTGGCATCAGGCATACAGGAAACTCTAGGGAAGACAAAGCATATGGTAGATGCTTCGCATGAAAGGGGTGTTAATTGATGAGAATTAGTTCACTGTGAGAACACACATAAGATATGCAGTGATGATTCGTGCCACATGTCTAATTCTTCATACACCCTAAATGAGATATCAGTGTTTTTATATCTCTGCATTAAAGTTTTAAAAAGGGATTTCTGGAAGTCTTGGGAGCTTAGTTAGAGCAGAAAATAAATTTCAGTGTATTCAGTGACACAACACATGTAATAATAGTTGAGGTACATTAAACAGGGGCTAGAATGAGACCTGTTGGACCAAAGTCATATTAGAGATGGACCACAGTGACTGACACATATTGCATTATAATACCATATTTGATCTGTCTCACTGGAAAAAAATGGTTTAATCAATTTGAAATAATTCCCCCAGTATTTGATATGTTGTGTTTTAAAGTAGAATCCCCGTTGATTTCTTGACTACTGCCTCAACAGCCAGAATACAATTAAATCCTCAACAATAGAGGCACTTGAAATTATGTTAAAGCTACAACAAAGCTGGAGTCACTCTTTCTGACATTGTCTCATATCCATGTGTCATCCGATGAGTAAATACCTATATGACTAGCTGAGTGAAAATGTCCTCAAACTATCTGAATAATTGTCTAATATGTAATTTACTATGCAATGATGGAATGACACACTGAAGTAGGGATGATACAGGTTTTACTTTTATAGCACTAGATCAAGATTTCTCTTATTTTTTTCCCAACATATTGTACATTCTTTACAGCAAAGAAAAGTCAAGAAAATCTACATATGTATGTCCATGTATGTCCTTCTATTACTTTAACAAAGCAGTGTGGCATTTGACCATTGCATTTCCATAGAATTGAAGGACTTTCAAGAGACAAATTTAAGAAAGAACAGCCAATGTTGGTGCAATAAACAACAAGATATCCTGACTTTAAGGCCTTGTTAAGACTGCAAGCCAAATTAATTTTCTTTACATTTCTACATTGTATCCAGATCGGTTTTTAAAAGTCTGGACAGCAAAGAAACACATGAAATTTTTGCAAATCTTATCCAAACCACATTTGGAGGTGGTTTGAAATGCGATTCCAATCAAATTTCTACACGTGTCTGACTCCTAACACTTGCGGCACTCAGATCCAATTTCAGCTGTCTTTTGCGTCAGTCCCAACGCGTTACACAACAGTGAGGTCAAATCCAGTGGAGGAAGCGCTGAGCAGAATTAAGAATCTGCTACTAGCAGAGCGCTATGGAAAACAGCATGGAGAGTTTGACAAAGAAGTTCTGCACTAGATTTCGCCCTGTTTGGGGGCGAAATGATAGACCTCCTTTTTTAATGCTTCCACGATGGCAAGCTGCCCCCCTCCCAATATCACTGTCATGGAGCTTTTTAAGGTACCAGGAATGTAGTGGTAGCCTGTGAAACTAGACATTATAAGGCATCCATTGGTACCAACCATGTCATGCTAGCTTGTCAGGAAGGAGGACAAAGAAGGCTCTGAATGTATGCTACATTTTGTAGAGGGAAAAACTGGCATGGCCATTTTCAAAGGGCTCCCTGTAATTCTCACCTCAGGATATCTGAATGAAAATGGGTTCTGCGGCAACCTACAAGTCTCACTTTATAGACATGCCAACCTAACACTTATCCAGTTTTTGGCAAAAACCACACAGTTTCTTTTTTATATGCTGGATCCATTTGTAGCTTCTATCATCTGAAAACGGTGGTGACATAGTTTTCAAGGAGCAGATATATACTACTACAGCATAATAGAGTTCCTAAAATTCATTAATAGCTTTTAGTTTTTATGTGTCATGCCAAGATTTTCAGTGGCCCCATCTGGTCATCCCTATGAAGGATTTCTGGGGGCACCACTGCAGTGCAGAAAGGTTGATGTCTGGACACACAAGCGTGATCTAATCATCTTCAAATAACATTGTGGACAGTCTGCCTGCACTGTGAATGTAGCCTTAGTTAAAGGTATGGGTCAAACTCCAAAAACATTGGATCCTAAATTTCCCACAACGCAACTACATGCATTAATTTGTCCTTAATTCAAACTACCATCAACCATTCTCTCTTTTTCCCAACGTGGCTCCACTCTCATCCATCACAACATGGCTCCCCTCCCTCCCTGTTTGTCGGCCATTTTAGAAATCTTTTCTCCTCTTTCTCACAGCTGTCTCTTGCCCAGCTTCTGCGAAGCTCCAGTGCTGCACTGTTAATAATAAACACTGGGGGAAAAAAAAAAAAAAAGGAAAACCCCAACTTTCTTCTTCTCTCCACCATCCTCAATTCACACTTTACCATCCTCTCCACTCCCTGTCTCCGTACCCTGTTGTCTTTCTTCATTCTCTCTTCCCCCTCCCCCCCCCCTCCTCTGGCACACAACCTCTTTATAGCCCTGCTTGCCGTGCTGTGATAATTAGTCAGCGCTAAAATAATACAGCCTCAAGAAAACAACAAGAGCTGAGAAGAGGGCTTAGCTCCGCTGGGAGGGAAGGAGGAGAGGAGGAGGAGGGAGGGGCAGTGAGAGCCAGAAAGAAGCAGAGAGAGAGGAAGCGAGAGAGAGAGGGAGGAGAGTAGTGTGTGTCAGCCGATTTCAAATGGCTACCAGCGGATTGCTAGATAATGAAAGTGTCGGGTAGCTGAGTGAGTGAGTGTCTGTGTGCAACGAGACCGCATGTCTCCATTCTTTATCAGCCAGCCTTTTCCCTGCGTATGACTAAGAGTGTGTGTGGCCTGTTGCTGTGGATGTTGTTTGAAGGTCCATTGGCCCTGCAGTTATTCCATCGTCTCTGACCGGAGCACACCTAGGAGATTTGTCAGGCAGAAAACACACAAGGATGTGTGTGCCTCATAAACTGTATAAAATAATGGGCACAGTCACTGTGACGTCACCCATCAGCTTGTGGACTCTTGTTTTGTAGCCTCGAGTTTTGCATTTTGGCCATTGCTATCATGGATTTTTGGAGCCAGAAGTGACCATATTTGGACAAGACAGTGGGGATAACCCTAACATTAGCTTAGCTGTGAGCTTAGCATGGTGCATTTACAGATACACTGGGTTAACTGTGATAATGCTAATGCAAATTTTCACTAGCCAAAAAAAAAAAAAAAAACAGGCATGAAACCATTTAAACAAAATGTTCTTTACTAAAAACTGAACATCGGACTCTCTAGAGGGTCTTTTAGTGCAACCGAATGTTACACAAGACTTTTTTTAGGTGACCAAAATGTTACAATCAATGTACATGATCCGAAAACACACCAAAATAGCTATAGTAAGTCTGGAATTACGCCACGGTAACGTTACCTAATCAGTGTTGTCATTGTGTTAGCAGCTTGCCAATGAACGGCACCCACCTGTCACTCAAAGCAGCTAAGCCCTTAATTATACATAATTTTTATGCTAACCCTTATGCTAGCTGCTACCTTTGTTAGCATGGTGCATTTACAGCTATGGTTGACTGAGGTAATGCTAATGCAGATGTGCTAGCAAAAAAAGGCTTAAAACCATTAAAACAAAATGTACTTACCAGAGAAACTGAACATCTGACTCCTTAGAGGGTCTTTTAGTACAACCAAATGCTTAAAAAAACTTTTTTAGGCAAACAAAATGTTATAATTAACTAGATACAACTATGTCTACACTCGGAATCTGAGGTTACACCATGAGCATTATCTAACCAACATTGTCGCTGTGGTAGCAACTTGTCACAGCTCCCACCTGTCACTCAAAGTGACCACGCCCTTAATTATGTGTAACTTTAAGCCAAAATATCTTTTAAATGAGTAAGTTATATAAAAATGTACCCCTATACATTCAAGGAACTGCAGTTTGTGGCACTTCACCATTCATGTTTTCATCCCCAGAGGTTGCTGGTTGGCACTGCTGTGTCCATGTGATTATGCATATATATAAATCTGCAGCCAGTTGACAAAAAATAGAATTTTAACAATCATTTAATTATTTATCTGGTTTAGCAAGTAAGAATGTCAAACACATGTAGCATCACAAAAACCTTTTTTCTTTCATGTCATATCATATAAATTGAAAATCTTTGCGTTTTTGTTCCCTGGGAACAGACAAAAAGCTATTTGAAGACTTCATTTTGGCCTCTGGGACATTGTTATGGAGCTTTTACACTGTTTCTACTATTTCATAGACCTAACTGGAGGAGCAGATGACCAGGGGCCAAAATTTGGAATGAAATGATACTTGAATTAACCTTATTCATATGGAAAAAAACCCAACAACTTTAAAAGTGCTCTGATTCTGGCAAGGCTATCAAAAGTGAGGTTAGTCAGACTTATTCACAAAGGAAAATGTTGAGCAAACACAACAGTCAAATGTAGCAAGCAGTGAAAGTGTGTCTGTGTATATGCAACAGTGTCTGCATTTCCATCTCTGAGCTTCATACAGCTACATATACATACATTAGTATGTACACAAATCAGCCTGTGTTTGTTTGTATTTATGTTCCAGCGAAGAGTGACAGCCCACAGGGTTGAGAGCATTTCACTGTGGTTTCATTACTCTGTGCTAATCACAGCCAATGCCCGTCATTCCTCATTCACCAACGGGCTTACTGGAGCCAAGCCAAGTCCTAACTCCTCTGTTACAGTTCAAACATGAAA
Source organism: Epinephelus lanceolatus (assembly GCF_041903045.1). Taxonomy (NCBI): domain Eukaryota; kingdom Metazoa; phylum Chordata; class Actinopteri; order Perciformes; family Serranidae; genus Epinephelus; species Epinephelus lanceolatus. The sequence continues at coordinate 30,383,392 of NC_135755.1, read as the reverse complement.
TCGTTCAGCGTATGAGGCGGGTAGAATTTTTTTTTTTTTTTTTTTAGGCTGGAACTCAAAAATACTGTTGAGGCAAAGTTCCTTTGACAGGGAGATCTGAGGAATTTCTTTTGTTGATGTTGAGGGCTGGTGGTTACACTGACAGCATAGCCAACACTAAGTTTGTCAGTTCGCCCTAGTTTGAATGCAACGCAACCGAGGGCAAGTGAAACTGCAGTGGCTCGGCAGATTAACATTTCAAAGGGGAGTGACAGCCAGCACTGGTGCTACTACTAGTGCTAAAGCTAAGCATGACTACATGATATACACTGCCAATAACACTGTTAGAATAGCATGTTCAGGCCACTGGTTTTCAAACTTTTCACTGAAATGGCATTGAATTCTTGTTGTTAGTCAGTATGTGACTCTCAGTTATTTTTATCATGCTCTATTCATTCAATTAAAAAAGAAGGTTTTATTTGACATTAAACTATAACCTACAGATTTTCATTAACTGCAGTTTCTCCAACTCAACAAAATGAATATGTTACAGAAGAAAATATACATAATGCCGACCCTGCAATTCTCTGCAGTCAAGTCTTCCCCCTGTTTTTTGGTGGTGCTGAACATATTCTGCATTGGTGTTTGAGAATACACCTAACATCTTTCTTACTTAGCCTACTTAGCCTGTAATTGAGTGATAACCCCCTTATTATATCCTCTCTATGTGTTTTTACAGCTGGGACAACTTACATCTTCGGGAGAGGCGGAGCCCTCATCACGTATACCTGGCCACCCAATGACCGGCCGAGCACACGGGCAGACCGGCTGGCAGTGGGCTTCAGCACGCAGCTGAAGGAGGCTGTTCTGGTCAGGGTAGAGAGCGCCAAGGGACTTGGAGATTACCTGGAGCTGCACATAGTAAGATACCGCCTTGGGGATACTGGGGGGGGGGGGGATGAAATGGATGGGGGAATGGTGGAGGTACACTAAGCTACATTCACACAGTTGAATCACTTGGGAAAACCCGGAAAGAAAGAAGGGGATTGGGAAGTACCTGAACAGGGAAGGTGAAAAGAAAATAAAAGTGGGGTGTATAAAGATGCCAAGGGACTGGGAGATTAGGCTAGTCACTGGAGAATGAGTAAGAGGAGGGAGAGAATGAATGCAGGAAGGAGAGGCAGAGATAGAAAGGATGTCAAAGATAGTGGAAAGATGGTCTGCACCAAGGGACGGAGCAAACCAGAAGCTACAAATAGTAAGAGGAAGGCTGTAGAAGAAAGACAGTTGAGGAGTTGGGGTCATTGATGCAGAATGAGTATAGTTAATGGATGGCACTTTGTTAGCAGTAGTGACTGGGCTGTAGACACGATGACTCTGTACATCTTTGTTGAAGTGGATATTAAAACATGTATGGAAATTTTGGCGTTTCAAGCTGGTAAAAGATAGAAGCTTGGTATGTACACTTTGATATATATATATCCTTAAAAGATTAAAGGATAAGTTTTGTCTCTTCCAGCCTGGGCTTTTCCCCCCATATTTTTGTGTCTTAATGTCTAATGGAAACAGCTATGTTTGAAATTGGACCAGTATAGAGTGAGCCAGCAGTGGCCAAACAGGTTGCAATATAACCACTTGGGGCATTTGTGCAACATCAGTTTACATTCACTCAGAGTGCTTGTTTTTGCACCAGCAGGCTCAGATTATCATTTCAACTGTCTGATAATTAATGGAAAGTATCCTTACAGAGATAAACCTCTTTGTTAAAGATTAGGATCCTTTTTGTTTGGCCAGAAACAACCCTGAAATCACCAAATTCACCAGACTTCATTTGAATAAACAGGAATTTTACCATGTATAAAGCCAGCATGTTTTCACATCCAACTGGGTGAATTAAGGGTTAATTTCAACCAAAGCAGAGTTGGTGACCATTGGAACAGTGGAGAGGCGAAAAAAGATGTTTTTTGTTTGTTTGTTTCTGTCAACTTTGAATGAAGTGTGTTTTAGGACAAAAAAAAAAAGTTTATTAAAGAATGGAATCTGGTTAAATTGACGATGGCAATTTCAGGGCTGTTTCTGGGTTACTCTTTGACAAAGTACTCTCTTTCAGTGCTGGACCATTTTCAAAAATTGCTGTTCCCATTAGTCACTTAGACACAAAACCATGGGGAAATAGAATCCAGGCTGAAAAATACCAAAGTTACCCTTTAATCATGACCACTCTTTTTAGGAGTTTTACTGAATTTGTGGAGCTTTGGAGCTACTTTCAGTTTATTTTGTAACTTGGGTTCCTGGTAGTTTTGTTCCTAATTTCTACTGGTTTGTGACCACTCTTACTTCTTTAAGCACTGTCATTGTGTTCCTAGATGACAGGAATTAGCTTATTAAGTTAATTGTGATGGGAATGATGGCCAAGGCTAGACGTAAGTTGGACTTGAGTTTATGTATGGAGAAATACTAAGACAATGCTAGCCATTTATACATGTGTTGGCTTACAATTGGCTTACAAACCCTACATGGCTTACAATTTCAGGTTCTATTCAAGTTTGGCTGATGTTGGCATGCAGGTTTTGATGTATAAAAAGCTGTGGTTAGATATTCCAACTAAGGAATTTCCTTCTGGCATTTAAACAGTATTTTTGCTGTGCAGTGCAAGGGTCACTGAGAGGAATCAGTGTGTGCACAGTCCAGAAAATGACTAATCGCCCAACAGCATTTCATCTTATCCCCTGTCAAACTAGTTATTGGCCCCATCACTGCTTTCATTGCTTTCATATGTTAGGCTTAAAGGTCATTTAAAACCACCTCTAATGATAACTTTAAATGGCAATTAAGGGACAGCAGGCGTTTAAAAATGCATTTACACGGACTCTAATTGTCTCGTTGACCCCTGTGCTTCTTCTTCCCAATATTACATTCAAAGCTCATTTTCATTTTAATAGGGGGTTTTCTGTTAATTACCAACCAAGACTATACCTGGTGACTCTGATCCACTTACCATGTTGCTGGAGTCACGCAATTAAACACTGTGCCTTGTCAGATTCACAACTCCAGTGTTTTACTGTACCAGCTGGTGGAAAAGATGTTACAATGTCCTGCACTTCTTTTACACTCTCTTAAAGCGTGCAGTGATAAGACACTATCACTGTTATCTACACTTATCTACACTCAGCCATCTGTGCAAGTGTGTGTGTGTATAAGTGTGTATGTGTATGTGTGATCACACCACTCCAACATCCTAGTGACCCCAATTTGTTTGGGCTGCCCGTGCCTGGAAGCGACAGGAACATAGTTGACCCCAGGTCACTTCTCATCCAGTGATCAGTAAACTGAGAGGAACAGAGGAAGGGATGATGGGAAAGAGGTGTAGGTGAAAGAGTGGGGGTGGGTGGGTGGTGGATAGTCCAAGTAGGTCAAGGCCAATTTGAATGCTCTTAACATCAGCAATGAATAATGATAATGATTGTAAGCATGAAAGATTGCAGTTTTAAACGCAATGGACACAACAAATGATGCTGGGGTTGGAGTGGTGATGTAGTAGAGCTCAACTGCAGCAACCTTAAAGGGTCAGTTCCTGTAATTTTTGTAGCATAATTTCCGCAGCTTTTTAATATTCAAAGGATTGTTTGGAGAAAGTCAGCTATGACTCAATCAAAAGCACACAGAAATATAAAAAGAATATCAACAAGTAACACTAGCAGTATTTAGTCCCCCCAAATTACAAAAGCACATTTCCTCATGTCCCTCAACTGTGGTCTCTCCATGTGGATTGCCCAGGTTTTTAGACTTTAGCAGCCATTTAGATACATTGGAAGCAAATGGAATTTCCTCGCAGTGCTCACAGCATTGAAAGAGGAAATTTTAAAAATTGAACAGTGGCATCTCTTTCCAGAAGCACTGGCCTAATTACTTAACATAGTCCACAGACATCACTGTGACTGGAACTACTTTCAAGATATAGTTCCCATTCAAACTGTTTTATTTCAACATTTTGGGGGGGCACATATGAAATGGGGGGTAAGGGGTCCATCCCCTAGAAGTTTGCAATGTCAAACACTTAATTTCCTGCATTCTGGGGATTTTTTTGTGCACCAATTTGTACCTTTTCTGCATCAATTTATGGTGGAAATGTCTTTAAATTAGTCAAAATAAAAGTCGCTTTTATGTTTATTGGGGTAGTGACAAAGTCACATGTTCTAAATATTGAGCGGGCTGTGTCCCCTGCATCCCCACCTCCCACCCACCCGAAAATCTACAGCTTTACTGTGGATTATCCCAACTAATGAGAGGTTGTTTCTGGGAAGAAGTATCACTGTTAAATTTTAAATGTTACTTCAGTGCTGTGACCACAAAATACCATTAGCCTCCATTGTTTTAAGGTGGGGCATTTATTTCAAAACTTAGGGAAATTATGCCAAAACTAGGGGTAGATGCCACCAGAGATGTGACTTGGGTGAACTTATTCTTTAACTTAGACAAAACTTTGAGTTTTGGTAAGTTTGTGCATTAGTTTTTTTGTTCTACCCTGTTTATCAGTGCCCGTCCCAGACGATCACTCATCAGTCATTATTTTGCCTGCTCTCCCCTCAACTGCATATTCTCCATCTAACTTCTGTGTCTTTCATTTGCTCCCTCATTCCCTCACGTCTGGCCTGTTCACTCTCTTTTTCTCTCCCTCTCACACACACACATCAGTGCCTCCGACACACCAGCCCAGCTCCTCTGCTCCCATTGCAATTACATTTCATTTGCTGCCGCTGCTCCCGAGTCACTCCCCTAAATGACTCTGTTCAGCCCGTGGTGGGTGTTTGGGTCCCGTTAATTATGCCCGTCTCTCTTTGAGGGGAGAAGTACAGGCAAATTAGACCTGAGAACCCAGGAGCCATGGCCCCATATCACCCCACCTGATCGGGGCCTCACAGACCCAATCAAACTACAAAATAGCTCCACGTGCAAGCAGTGATGGTGACCCTTAAGTCCAATACCTGGGGCTCTATTCGTTAGCTTTTGCTAGTAGTGGTTCAAAAATAGCATCTCAGTTTTCATTCCAGGTTAGCTTGTTTTTCTGGACTCTAATAGGATTTCAGAGGTTCTTATCCTGACTGACATATTTGGAAATGCCTCTGTACAATTCGAAGAAAATGTATTGTTTTGTGTAGATTTCATGTCTATCAGCATTTCAAGGACAGACATTCACCCATAAGGTAGTTGACTAGTATTAATGTTCGAGTTAATGGCCTGTCATTGAGTCAGGTGCCCACAGACTCCGATCACAACAGCTTCCTGTCATTGTAGGATATGACACATCATTGATGGATGCTGTCTCTGTCTGTCTAACTAAAAAATACTGGCTCTGTGGGGCACGGCTGATAATAACATGCCATCAGGACATGATAGAGCATGATTCCTTATCTCTCACGAACCACCCGTCTCTTTATATAGCCTTCCTCCCTTACCTGCCCTCTACCTCTTTCGTGCCACCCCCCTCTATTTCTGTCCATTTACCTGACACAGGGCAGGACATCACTCACTACATCTTCTTGACATGCTGTCATCAGGCCCAGGGGTAGGAGATGTAAAGTTGAGGTTGTTGGATGAGGTGCTTATACTGATTCTGCTGACTGTGGCTGCCTTTAAAAGAGACTTAGCATATCCTTACAAGACCTTGTTTCTTGCACTTCCCTAATTATTTACTGTGGGTGTGTCTGAAAGTGCTGCAAACTTCCTAGTTGACATTTTGAGAGTTCTAGATGAAAAAGCTTTGAAATTCATTATCTGGAAAATGCCATAGGAATGAATCATCGCTGAGCAGACTAAACATGACTGTGCATATTTCTGTTGGTGAGCAGTATTGCTCATATGTCTATAAAGATCCCCTGTCATCCAGGCCAGGGAATTTCAAGCAGGAGTAAAAAAAAAAAAAAAAAAAAAAAAAAACAGCTGGATTTGCTGTCTGGTCTTGAAGGACATTTGGTGTTTGTTCAGCAGACGTGATCAGTTCTACGGACTGGTGGGGAGTTCCTCTGTATTTAATCACCCAGAGAAATTAAATACCACAGAACTCCCCAAGAGTCAGTAGAACTAATTAAGGCTCTTGGATGAATGGTGAAAGATTTTCAAGAACACTCAGCAAGTCCAGTTGCCTTTTCACTGTGCACTGATGAACATGTTAGTAGCTAAAATTGTAACCCCCAATGTATTCATTGGTTTGAATTGACAACTCTATTTGTGGTAGGCAGTGGCTGTCATAGGGTTTTTGTGTCATACGTCTATCTGGTCAACATGGGCTGTTGCGGTTAGTCTAAACTTTTCATTCCAAACAAAATGCTATTGCCGCTGCATTCACTACATAGCAGATTTTCTTTCCTGAGAAAGACTTTCTCAACTATACATGATTAGAATAGCAAAGGTCAAATCCATTTGCTTAGCAATTTCCAGGTCTTTGAACCATAGCCCACGGCCTTCTTTAGCAAATGGAACTTGCTCAAATGTTATCAACCAAGTACAAAACCTTGGACAAGAAAGTCTGAGAGATCATACCTCCTATTAATATTCGAGGAAGGTCTCTGGTGTCAGATGTGAATTGTCTCCTTAATCTTTCTCTACCATGGACTCCTAAACCAAGACTTGACTTCTTCCCAGCTGATGCTTTAACTGGTTTTGGTCAGTTGTTCTGTGACGACCATGAAAGAGTTCCAATGTACTTTGGTCAAGCAACGACACCTGAACAAATTCTATTTACCAAATTACCAAAGGTTAGGTGGTGAAAGGACTTCTTTGAAGGGAGTATGTCAGATTTTTTTCCCCACAACATAGAAGATACCCTTTGGATTGACCACTCACAACATGAATTTGGTAGGAATATACACAACTTTTATTACTTCAGTGAGCATTTCTGTTTTCTTCCATTTAGTAGACAGGATGTCTCTTGGTCCCTACAATGTCTTTGACAGGATGTTAGATCAACAAAACTAAAAATGATCATTTGGGAGGGCAGGACATCATTTTTGCCAATCTTCATGACATTTCTACCATCAGGGCCTGGGGTGTGAGATTCAGGGAATGAAGGGTACGGACAGATATGGAAGTGGGCTGATAGCTAAATCTTCCATCTGTGGCTGCTGGAAAAGGCAGATGTCCTTGCAAGACCTTGGAAGCCAAAAGGAACAGACTATGACTTATATATAAAAAATGCCAAAAGCATTTTTTTCTGAACTTTCCTGCCACATGAACAGTTCAAACAAATTACTATTATTATCACAAATAGGAATTGCATTTATATCAATTGAAATTCCAAATGATGCATTCCTTTTCTTTAGGGTACAAGGTATCTGCTGATATTCTTCGGAAGTGATTTTTTTAGGTAAGCTGGTTGGCTAAACCAAAATCTCTGTCCAGGTGTAAGAATTAAAACTTGCCGATCAGGTGTAGAGCGCAACTGTAAATGCCTGCCTATAATTGTATGTTAGCTGCATTTTTAAGAACCAGGGATTGACCGATTATCGGCCTGGTGAATTATCTGCCAGGATATTCAGAATTTTTATGCTCATCAGAATCTGTATTTTTATTAATCCAATAGTGGATAAAATAAATAAATAAAAAAATGCATTACTCTAGTTCTGATGCAGCCACCTGTCTTTGTAGTCACCACTCTATAGCCTCTCTCAAGTCCTGCTGACAACACTGTGATTGGTTACAAATCTCGAGTAATATCCTATCAACTGCCTCAATGAATGAGTGGAGCTGTGTGTTGAACGTAAGGTAGCAGAAATTACTGAAGTTGTAATAAACATCACAATTCCTTTCGCTAAAGTTGCAAAAAAACTGCTGTTTCTGCTGGTAACGCTCTGCTATTAGTAATAGTAGTTACTGGATGTAACTTCAGTTCTATGAGTACAAGAACTGCAAGGATAAGAGGAGAGAGTGAGATGGTGCCTGAATAGGGCAAGAGATGTGATCCATGACCAGATTGTTATAGTTTATCAAATGCAGGGCTGTGACTGTACAAACATTTTATATACCAAACATAGGCACATATATGCATTTCCTAGGATAACAAAGGCATGCCCTGCCTTACTCTCCCTCTGACGGGCTAGTGCTTGTTGCCCTAGTTGCTTGGTGTGTTAGGTTTAAGCAAGGGGAATCAGATCGATTAACGTTAGGGTAGAATGACAAGATAAGCCAATCAGAGGCAGAGCAAGGCTAACCATGCCTTCGCTATCATAGGAAATACAAATTCGCAATGTGGCTATATAACGCATTCTGCATTCAAGCTGTGTTGGACTTTTCATACGAATCAGTCACCATTGTGTTTACTCGCTGTTAGTAGAGAATCCCATCTGCAGAGTAGTTCATACTGATACAGCAGTGATAAACTAGAGAATTGTGCGGTAACACTGGGCTTCATGATCAAAGAAAGTTTTTGTATCACTTCTGTCCATACTTTGTCTCCCCCTAAAAGTGTATCATGGGAGTGTTATACACAACACCAGGGAAGGCAGACTGCTTACATGCATAAAAGGTGTCAGCGTGGGGAGAGCAATGGCTCTATTTTTACAGATAATGTTGAAAAGTCTTTAGCAGTATGTATTAAACATATGCCCTAAAGGCATTTAAATGAAAATTTGTGTTGGAATTTGTGTTTCTCAAAATGTTAACAAGACTTTTAGTTACTGCATATGTATATGGGTTCCAAATGTCGTTCAGGGGTCTCCTTTATTACTAATAATTGGAATCTATATCAGCCCTGACAAAAACGGTCAATCCCTGCAGGTTAACTTTTAGACGGCACAGCAGTCCGTTCAAGTGTTTTGTAAGGATACACATTCCTCCTGCCTTAGCCTCACTAGACTGTGTGAAAGCTGCAGTAATATGGCAGTCTGGTGTGTTTCAGCGCAGTCATAACTCACTGCAAACAAAAGTACAAAGTTCTTTTGTTTTGTGCTGACTTGATAGTATGAGTTTTTGTCCATTTTTTCCAGTGCACAAGCATTGGCAATTTGAATACTGGGCATGCAAGGAGTGTTTCCTTTCATTTCAGTCTGGCATTTTGTCTTCTTCCAGCTTCATGCTCTGCTGTTCCTGCTACCTGGCTCAGGTGACAGCACTGCAGGCAGTCCCCCCACCCAGTGTGGTAAACAAAGACACTGGCGTAAACTAAGACCATCTCAGATTTTGCCTCCCTCATCCAAAAGAGTTGAGGGAAACTGCTTGTCTAGAGGGGCCTAACAAAATTTAAACCATCTTCAGCTTTATGACTCATCAGGTATTAATAGAAACTAGCATGCAGGTTCTTAAGTTCTTAGGTTCTTAAGACTGTTCAGATGTATGTGAGTCTTTTCTGTTGTTTTTACTCAAAGTAATAAAGGCAGAAAAAACAGTAGCAAATCAGAGTTATTTGTTATGCACGCGGAGATGAGTCATTAATGAAGAAAGGAGCAAATATCAGAGTCGTTCTCTTCATGAGCTCCTCATAAACTTTTTAAATGGCCTGACAGATGGCTGAATAAAGTTGTAGCAGTTTAGACGCACCTTTCAAACGAGAGGACTTGCACTATCTTTTTTAGTGCATTTCTTTCGAGGTGTCTGTTTGTATTTATTGCCGTTCTCACAGGCACCGCTCACATTTGACAGTCATTACATTTACAGCTGGCAAGTTGTCGCGTTAACTGCTCTGTGGGAAGTGTCTCATCTGCAGTTATGGGCCGGTGCACAGTGCGCAGCAGGCCTCCCAGAGTACCTCCATCACTGGCTGTCCGGTCCCGGCTCATAGCATTAAATAAGGGCTGCCTCTGATTACCAGTTAGGGAGCCATCCCTCACCACAACTGTCTAGTTTGAGCAGGGGCAGAGAAAGAGAGGGAGGCAGGGAGGGGGGAGTAGCAAAAGGGACATGGCTGTATTTTCTCCTCTTGACCCCACCCTTACCCTTCTCCCAGCATGTGACAAATGCTGATTATGAGAGTAATAGAGAGAGACACGTTTCTGCACGCAGGCGTTTTGTGGTCAGCATCCCCACAGTCACAATGTGAAGTGCAGCATCTGACTTCATTAGCTTCACCATGATCTCTTTTCCTCTCGCTGCCGGCTAATGAGAGGAACAATCCTCTTTTTTCCAGGATATACCACTACGCTGCCTTTTTTTCATTTTTTAATTTTCTGACGGCCACAGGTTATCTGTCAAGGGTTTAAGCCAGCGACTGTTTAATTACGGGTTGAAAAATGTGATCTGACGTGCGACGGCAGCCCGGGATAAGATGAGTGGTGAGAAGAGCAGGGTGGATGGAGAGATTTGAGGGTGCAGTGGGGAGTCGAGAGATGCTGGCGTCAGATAAAGGCAGATGGTGATGCAGATAAAACTGTCAGGGAGAGGCAGAGGCTTTTATCCTCTACTCCCCGCCCCCGGTAACACAGGCACACACACAGTACGCCTTTACTCCTAACTAGCTGTCAGTAGCACACAGAGTCACGCGCTGCTCTCAGGTTCCAGCTAGCTGCCAGAGTTGCAAGGACAGACCATTTTGCAAGGACACCTTCACATTCACTTACAAGACATGTATGATTAACCTCAGTACACTTTAATGCGTGCAGACAATTTACAAGGGCAGCCCCACACATGGTGATTGTGTTATTTCCTTATTTATAACTCTTCCCCCCTCCCCTCCACCTTTCCTTTCTTAAATGGGTGTCACTTCTCCCACCTCCTCTCCTTCATCTTGTCAGAGAGGTAAAAGCCAAACATGCAGGGAGGGACGAAGGGATGAAGCGTGGCGAACAATTGAGGGAGAAAGGGAGGCATTGCTTTGATGAATGCAGCTGCCTCGCAAAGGGGAGCGTGGGCCGCCGTCAGTAATGAGATCGGGTCCTGGTGGGTTTGGCAGGGTCTCTCTCCTCAGTTGGCGGGAGCCTGACAGCATATCGATTAATCCTTCCCTTTCGCATCACTAATTAATTGTCCCTGCGGGTGGAGGGGTGGCAGTGTGTGAGCTGAAGAGAGGGCACAGACTCTACCTCTGAATTTTCATCATGGGTGGCTAACTTTGGATGGGCAAGGGGATTAGGGGCGAAGCTTTTCTATAAATCCCACTTCCTTCATGAGGATTCATATCTAACCATTCATAACCAAAATCCATCTACTTGACTGGTGATGCTTGTAGAGGGCAGCACACAGCATGGGTTTAATTGCTGCCTAAGAGGCCGAAGGCAGAGCACATCTGTCTCAAGACTCTTGATGACCATTTTAAAGCAGAGCCTCTGCTGGTACCTCATTTGTCTTGATTTTTAGATGCAAGGCATTCTGCAAATCCAAGAAGTAAGTCACTACTGCACAGTGAGCTTCACTTCATTGTGTGGCTTTCTTATTTTGTCTGATCTAAATGTAAATGGTCTAAAGGATCATTTATTTTGCCAACTGTGCAGCAGCTGAGGGAATGAAGGGGTACATCCACAAGGGGTTACATACTGTTGAAGTCCAGCTTGATTGCACCGGATTAATGCATTTCAAGCCCTTACAAGAGATATGAAGCATTTTGCACTTCAAGCCACACCTACCAGCGATGTCATAACAGCTGTTTCGCCTTTGACAGCGGATGAAAAGCACATGCCTTGATATTACTTGATTGAGGGTTGATGTGATTTAAAGCCTATATAATACAGTGTCAATTTACCCTTGATGATCCAATCAGGAATTAACAGATAAAATTACATTGCATTTTTAAGGTCTTCTGTTAAATGCATAGACAGTATAAAATAATGGACATAGTCACAGTGATGTCTACAATCCTCTGGTCTAAATGGGATCACTTCTGGCTCCACACATCCAAGGTGGCTATGGCAAAAATGCCAAACTCCAGGCTACAAAACAGGAGTCTACAGGATGGTTTGTAGACTCCTGTTTTGTAGCCTGGAGTTTGGCATTTTTGCCATAGCCACCTTGGATGTGTGGAGCCAGAAGTGATCCCATTTAGACCAGAGGATGGAGATAACCCTAACTTTAGCTGTTAGCTTGCATACATTTACAGCTATAGCCATTGGGTTAACTGTCATTTTGCTAATGTTAATTTCCAGATAGCAGGAACAGGCTTAAAGCCACTAAAACAAACTGTATTTTCTAGAAAGATGGAGCATCAGACTCCATTGAGGGTCTTTTAGCAAAACCAAATGCTGATCAAGACTTTCTTTAGCGACCAACATGTGACAATTAACTTTAATGAGCTAAAAACATACTGAAATAGCACTTGTCAACGGATGGCACCTACTTGTCACTCAAACCAGCCACTAAGTTATGCATACATTTAAGTCTTAATGACATTTAGATTGGTGAGTCATATAAAAATTCACCCTCATACAGTTTTCATGAATAGGGAAATTAGGTATAGAGACCAAAACAGTTTTTATACCAGGCATCAAACATGTTTATTTCTGCTGTAAAGTTGGGCATTTTAACATGGGAGTCTATGGGGACTGACTTTCTCCTGGAGCCAGCCTCAAGTGGCCATTTAAGGAACTGCAGTTTTTGGAACTTCCACATTGGCTTCATTTTTCAGCCCCAAGGTTGCTGCTTGGCTTAATGTTAACAGTTGAGCTTCACTGCACTGTACTGCACTCTATAAGGACACCAGTTTGGTTTGCTACTATGTAGTGTAAAGTGGTGCTTCCCATTTGTGGACTCAATTGGAAAATGGGTTTTGTCCACTGCAACTAACACATCGGAGGTAATTTGGGGTAAAGGATACTTTGACATGTGGACAGGAGCTAGGGATGGAACCACCAACCTCCCGGAGGTGTTATTATAACGCTTGAATAAGGGACAGTCAGGACCAGGCTTGTAGTTATTGGCTGACACTTGAATATTCCCCATATTTATACATATTAAAAATGTTTTCACTGATTGGTCCACTTCCCAAAATTGTGCTCCATGAAAACAGGTTTCAGTGCTTTAGTTTTGCAAATTTGTTGTCTTTGTTTTTGGCACTTAAAATACATAATTATCACTAAAACTAACTCCTGATAAGTCCTTTAAAAAGATGATCAGATTGTTAACAAGGTGGCCTCTGTACTCCCTATCGGTCACTGTACTTGTAGCTCACACTGTCTATGAACCATGTGAGAGCAGAGTAGTAGATGGGCTTTCCGGATCAATAAGCTATTAAGGTCCAAGAGAGCAGACCTGTCTGTATGGTTTCAGTTCTGCCTTTAATAATCACCTGGGAAGGCAAAACTACCCTGTTCCTATTCTTTCTCATCATCATCTGCCATCTCCTTTCTTCCTCTCATCCACCTCTGCACTCTGTCAACATACTTGTAGTTTAAACACAGTGGTTCATCAGCTTAGTCCAGATGAGTACTGTACAACTGCATAGCATGACTAATGCCTAGCAGTCTAATATGATGCATGCCGATTCATAATTTTCCACACAAATTATGTAGTCAGCATTGTGACGCATTGTAGTGACAGTGTCATCTTAGCCACTTGTGTCGTTTTATTTAAGATTTAACCTGCATTGTATTTGAGCATTTCACATTTGTTCTGTGGGGTTTTAATCTTGGGGATTTGGATTTACATGTAGGGGTTCACAATATGACTGCATGAATCAGTAAAGAAAAAAAGAAGGAGTTGGTCCTCAACAGTACTAATACAAAAACTGTGGAGAGAGTAGTAGCATGGAATTGGGAGGACAAAGGGCAGAAAGAAATTAAGAGCATGTAAGATGGAGAGGGAAAAAAGAAGAGTACATTTATCCAGTCTACTTTGTCTTTCGTGAGGTGCCCCGAGGAGAGGACTACTGCGAGGTCCTTTCCAAATGTCACCACTGCACATCCAGCCTACAGCTCCCTTTGGATGCACTTTAGCCAGGCCTCCCCCCGCTCTCTACAATAAGTATCAGGCCAACGCAGACGGGACAACTCATTTATTGAACGCAACTCTAAATTCATCCGGCATTACTCATTAGACATTATGCCTTCATTTGCATTCTGATTCATCTACACCTACTGTTGCTGCCGCCACCGCCGCTATTAACGATTCTCTGTGACTAATACACTCATTTTCTGTTTGAGCGCGCAGGTGTCTGCACTATTCTGAATTGTCTCATTAAAACTATTCTCTTCCATGATTAACTCATAATGCTGACACATGCATGAATTTTCCGAGCGGATACGTCATCCTTAAACAAACACCAATTTCCTACAGTGCTTGTATGCAAACTAACCAATTTTCACATTTAACACCTTCCCTCGGCGGCTCCTGACTGTGTGTTATAATTGTCTACTGAGTATCACTGAAAGCTGCCTGTTAGCATTTTATCTAATACTTTTTGGACTTTGGCTGACCCTTATGTCTTCCTCGCTCTTTGATTCATCACCACATCCATAATTTATCCTTGCCCTTTCCATGCAAGTTTGTCTATTGACTTTCTGTACTGTTTTAATAAAGCTTATGTCTTCTATCGATTGTAAAACCACTATGAGTCCAAGCCCACTTTAATATATCAATCGACCACCAAATGAGCATCCTACATCACTTTGGGCCCACTTTTCTGTAGAAAAAATAATCTATATCTTGTTGCCCAAACATTATGAGTGTTGCTATGAGGACAATCAGCAGAACTCTCAACTCCAAAAATCTGCTTTGGACTTTTTCCACCCCTATCTTAAAATGGCGGTCAGCTTAAAGCCCAAACACTTTTTCCGAATCTTTTCTTGCTCTTATCTCGGTGTACTTGTTGACTACCTTGGGGAGGATGTTTCTACCTCGAACATAGTCGAGCACAAAGGAGAGACTGAGAGCAGAGGAGCAGAGAACGATAAGTAGAAAAAGAAACTTAGACACTGAGGGAGAAAAGAAAAGAAAAGCAACAGAGCCGGAGAGAGAAAGATGGTCTATGAGAGAATGTCTCAGAGTCCCGGAAAGGCAAAAAAAGATGTTTACATCTGCTCATCCATGCAGAGCGCACATGACTATGTTTCCAAGCCCTCGGTGATGTACTCAAGGCAGCAATGATGAATGCATCCTTTCTCAGTCAACACTCTTAACTTTGCGAGTCCATCAGCCATTCTGCTGTCGGCAGACCAGGAAAAAACCACTTCATTATTCAGTGCTTTTGTTGTTCTGAAAATGAACGCCATTAAGAATGAATGTGTAGAGCCGTCAGCATAAATGCAGTCGGAACTGAGAGTGAAGATCTTAAAAAGCGACTAGCAAAGATAAGAACACTTTTTTTCCAACTGTAAACTTTTGAGGAATAAAAGAGCTCTTAATAAATGTCACAGCACTGAGTTAAATTCCACACAAAGTCCCTTTGAGGAAGAAAAAGAGGCAGTCAGATGGGCCAGGAACATTGCAGTGACTGTGCCATGATGCTTTCCTTTTACTAAGTTCAGACTTGGTTGCATGTCAAGGTTGGTGATGTTGTGCAGTGTACAACAAGTGCTGCTACACTGGCATACTGGTTGTCAATGTGCAGAGTCCATAGGCCGAGTATATTTCATCCACTCACCATAACTTGAGCACTTGGTCTGCTCCAAATAAATTTCTGTTCCTTGGAGAGGAAAAGAAGCTGAGAAGGGATGATGAGCAGCATGACAGGGGAGATACAGAAAGACCGAAAACAACAGAACAAATGACACAATTCAAATTGCTATTGAGGTAATATATTATATCATATATATCATTTTTACCAGTTAATATAACACTGTACTGATCACATTAGTTGCTGCGATCTGGAAACACAGCAACATCACTGCAATAAGCAAACACTAAGCAGCCAAATTACTGTATCTGAATCACTTAATTTGAAGGTAACACTGATTGAAGCAACCAAAATGTCAGCAATGATACTGCATTCTTCTCAGTTGGGAGTTATTGTAATTAGTCATTTTCGAGTTGTAAGTAGTGTTCAAGGCGACTCCCAATCTGTAATTACAGCTGATAAACTCTTTTCAGAAAGCTCCGATATATCTGACCCACTGCTGAATTACATGGAAGTGCCTAAAAGAAGGCAAACCAATGTGAATACCTCACATCTTCCAAAGGCATCCAGTGTAATTTAACTCAAATTTAATTGATATGTTGTTACAGTGTCAGTGTTTTTAACCCTCACCTAACTAACTCTGCAGTCACACAACTGGTTTTGAAGTATCCAGAGATGTGAAAACTTTAAATCATGAGCATTTGAGTCTTTCCAGTCTCTACCAGCCATCCCACATGACATGAAAGCAGCTTTATCCCTTATTGCAAAGGACCACAATGCGTCACTGTGTTGAGTCAGGAATTCGGTCTATAAACCATAATGGCTAGAACGGATAGTTGGGGTAATAACCATGTTGTTTTGTTTTCTCTTCTTAATATGTTTGGCTAACCTGGGATTCTGTTCATTACACTTTCCTGATTAGTGATTCTGTTGTCTTTCCAAATCTCAACAATTAGCCCTTCCTAAGTCCTGCCTGATTTTGCTTTATTCTCCAATAACAGTTGCAAAAGCTTGGAATGTGGCAAAACCTCGTTCAAATTTCCCATTTCCTATTATACTTAGATATGTTATATGCTAGCTACATTGAAAAGAAAACAAAATGTTGAAAATGGCTAAAAGATGTGGTCGGTTGACTGTCAGAATCTTCATAGACTCATGAGATTGTAAACTGTCACATCTTGAATTAGCTAATGTTAGCAAAATGCTAGCAAACTTAGATAAACTAGATAATGTATAGCTACGTCAAGAGGAGTTAGCCTAATGCCAGATCAATACCATCAGCCAAGTTAGCTTCCTCCTCATTTTTGTGATAACATTTAAAAGATTTGGAAAAGACAGATGAGTTGGCTGATGACATGTTTTAAAGATAATGAATTATCATTATCTAGAAAGTATCAACGGTAACGTTCCTTTGTTTGTATTATCTTTGTAAGGTTTCATGCTGCCTTTTAGTAGCTAAAGCAACTTTCAGCAGTAAAGGGAGACTAATGTTAGGTCAGTACTGTGGTCAGTATTCATTGACAAATGCATTGCTGTCATCTTCTTGAAACTATATTGCCTGATGCCTAGCAACAAAAGCACGAACCGGCATCTCCATGTTTCTTTTTGTCAAGCTCATCTGACTTAGCAACAGTATCTGAAGGGGATGGGATTTAGGATTGCTCAATTAACTTGTAATTTTTGCTTAGAGAAATAATGTCAGACGTGGACAAAAAAGTCATTGTTGAATGATTTTTCCTGTAAGAAAAATTAAAATTTGTAGCCTCTTCTCTCTTTCAGTTGTTTCTTTTTTATGGAGGAGTAGTTTCACCAGTAATGTATCCGCACTGATATGACTGACTGAGGTCTTAGCTCACTGAGCAGCCAGAGAAGTCGACTGTCCTGTCTTCCCCTCTCCTCCCCCAGGAGATGAAATCCTGTTGTCAGACCGGTGATAACCGATGCATTTTGGGCCTCCGAGGTCTGTGCAAACCTTTCGCAGAGACCAACCTATGGATGTCTCACTGCTGAATCTTTCATGCGCTATCACCCTGCCGATAAGGTGCAAATAGGATTCGCTCGCTGCAGGTGCTATGTTGCTTTGGTAAATCTACAGTAAAGACCACTTCTGCTTGGATTTGAAGCGAAGGATGATGGAGTTGGAGACAGGTGTGGAAGGAGAGAGTGGAAACAGAAAAGTGAGAGAGAGGACAGAGTGGATTATGTTGTAAATATACTATAACAGATATGAGGTGTGTACATAATGATTCCCCCACAATGATCCCTAGTCTTTGGCTTGTAACTAATCCAAGCCATGTATATGCTGTCAGAATCGTCCAATGTTTAAGTATCACAGTGTTAAAATTGCAGTTATTGTGACAACATAAATGCACACAATTTCTGCAGCAGCTTAATGCTTTCAACTCTCATCCAACCCCCCCTTTTTAACAACAATCTTTCTGCCTGTCAGTATATATTCATCGACCGTATCCTCTTTTGTGTCTCTTTTGTGTCAGAATTGGCTCTGAATTTGATCAAAGATGGAAGAGGAAGGGTGGGGATAAACTGGGGGGGGGGGAGAAAAATAGTATATCTCTCACTCACTTTGATTCATTTCAGCTGCTGTTCAGCGTCTTGCTCTTTCTCCTGGGAAGGGGTCAGTTGGAGGGAAATACACAAGCAGCCAAAACTGCAAATGGCTTCGGCAAACAAAACAAAAAAGGGCTTTTGTCTCCTTAAGCTCGCATTCACAAGAGCTGCTCGAATCAAGACCTGAGGAGGGAGAAGAACATTTCATTTGTGACACGTTTATGAGATGTAGAGGGGGGAGAAAAAAAGTCCCAAACAAAAAACTGTGTCAGACTGAGAATATTTAGAGAAGTCGAGAATCAAGACAATTCTCTGAGTCTTTGATTCTCACTGAGCAGCACTGTCTCACATGCCCCCCTCCTTGTATTTTGGGGGGAAGTAAAGCCACAAGGGAGGAACCTCTAATAAGTGATTGAAGGATTGGTGCCATCGTGTTATTCCTGCGCAATTTAGGAGGAGAAGGAAGTTCATCATTCATTCATTGGCTGCTGCTGCTGCTGGGAATTGGGTGTACCCCCATTTCTTAGGTTCATCCGGTTGGGTTCAAGACAGTCAGATGCAAGAATCAGCAATAGCCTTCAGTCATTTAGTTTGTAACCAAGCATGCCTTGTTTTGTAAGTTTCGCTCTCTCTATCCTTCATCGAGGAACTCTTGGATGCATAAAAAAGCTGCTGGATGAAAGAAACTTTTTGATTTTCCACCGAAAGAAATAGAAAAGCAAAGGTAATCCCCTTCAAGTAAACTACGAGCTTATCCGTCATCAGGCAACCACGAGCCACTGAACTCAGACATCATTAAATGAGTCTGAAGCTCCTTTTTAAAATTGTAATAAAACAGAATTGATAGGTATGGTTATCCTTGTTTGTTCCTGCATTTCCTAACTCTCTGTCTCTCTAATTCTTTTATTATATCTGTGTTTTTCTCTACCACTCCCTCTTTGCCGAGTCAGCGCTTGTACTTACACAGAGCCAGGCCTCAGAATGATATGCTGAATAAGTACCCTTATATCCGTAGCTGATGTAGCAAAAGGCTGAGGGAGAGTTGGTGCAAGTAAGGGAGGGAGAAGTCGCTGGTTTGACTATAATGAGCGTAGGAAACTGTGTTTTCATATAGTGCCCCCCAAAAAAGTAAATGTGCTGACATTATTTCAGCAAAAGCTATGATGTGAGACATTTAGGGACGTGGGCAGATTAGCAAATGTATCTACCGCAGCAGAGAATCTGACATTTTTCGGTGGATCTGTAAAGTTAAGCAGGATACTTGGCGGGGGCGCAGGCTCATTAGGGTCGCGCAAGAAGTCACTCGCAAGACAAAGAGTCCGCCAACTCTACTATTATCCTGTGCAGTTTGGACACACGAATCCGTCCTACTCAACTAAGACTGGGGCAGTAGCCTTCAAGCTGTTCTTCTCCTCTGCAAAGAGCTGGGCCAAGGCGAGGGGGAAAAAAAGGATTGCTAGTTGGATGTCTTCCCAGAGCAATTAGCTGAACCCACATGCCTGTTTGATTAATACACAGATGAAAATTAGCTTCTCACAGCCACTCTGCTGAGCCTGAGCCTCTTCCATGGTGACCAGGTTGAACGTCAGTTTGCTTTTGTGACTGTTGACTCATCTTTAGGGTATATGTGGAGCGTAACATTCAAAAAAGTTGGATTTGCGCGATCCGCATTACTGCTGCTGACGCATGATGAATGGACGAAGAGGCAGACCACAGTCATCCGTGTTGACAAATGAAGCTTTTCCCCCGTCTTGCTTACTCCACCTGCTCGCCGGTTTACATTGCCATGCAATCTTTGCTCAGTCAACCGGCGCGCAATCCATACATATGTGACAGATAGGGCATAGCTATCAAAGCTGGCAGCCCCAATAATTAGAAAAAGGCAATAGTCGGGGCCAAGGAGACCATTTCCCTGATGGATTAACAGCAATCACTTACAGCGGCGCCCCAGAGCTGTTTACACTGGCAGTCATAAGGCAGATGTATTGAGCATCAGTAATGCTTTCTCTGGGTCCACTCGATCAAAAGCAATCGGCTAGCTAATCAACAGATGTAATGGCGTACAGTGGTCTGTTTCCAAAAGCAGCAGATGTATTATCATCAGAGAAAATAAGATGCGTAAACAACACACACTTCCGGGCCATCCGGTCTCTCTCTCATCCACACATACACACTACAACACACCTGGGAGGGATGATCTGAGCGCTGACTGTGATGTCAGTTACACAGAGAAGAGGAGGACGCCTAGGAGTTATTCCGAGGCCCCCACCTGCTGTTTTAACAAGGCCCAGATCAGTGATCCTTCTCTGTGTCAGATGGCCAGGGGTGGTGCCTCTCAGCTCTGATGCCCCCTGCTAGGTTTGCAGCTGTGTGTGAGGGATCCCGCTGCACTCTGTCTGGCCTGGCAGGCCTCCATCATGCCTGTCTAAAATGGGAAACGCTCAGTGCTGACATCATCTACACCAGAGTTGCCTCACTGTTGAAGGGGGGCATCCCAGTGGTTAGAAGGTTTAGAGGGGAAGCAGGAGGGAAAGGGAGTAACATATGCACACAAACATGCATACAGCACAGACACATGCTTCATAAATCTCTCCTAGCTGGAGGCTGTCATGGCGGGGTGTCGAGATGCTACGCTTGCCATGACAATTAGCTGCACATCTGGCCTGATGATTGAGAGAGTCAGGTCAGACAGCTGTTACAACACTACCAGTGTTTAATGCGTGAATCTGGAGGGTCCCGGAACAACAGAGCGGAGGCAGTCTGGCGGTTGGGGGGGTGTCAGAGGGAGCTGCAAGTTAGCCACCGAATCTAATGTTGAATGAAACGTGTGGCAAATAGCCTGTAAGGCCTGATGTGGATTATTCCTTTAAGGCCTGGTGCCAAGAGAGAAACACTGCAGCCTTTCTCAGACAGTATGTGATACTGAGCTGTAAAGTGACTAACGGAGGGTGTCAACTCAATTTATGGGCACACAGAGCAAGTATAGAGCAATCCACACTTTCAGTGAGAGTTTATGGCTATTCTGGATTTCTTCACTATTTACTGAACAGTGAATTTGATTTACTGCAAGCTAACAATATGTGACTCAGTATCAGATCACAAGACAACTTGAGTAGACGGCTAACTAGCTGTAAGTAGTCACTCCAGTCACTATCTGATCTGTCCGAACCTTGCTGTCTTTGAATCCTTGGTACTACAACAGGATTACATAAACACTGTGAGTCCTGATAAGGTGTAATGAATATGCAACAGTGCATTTCATGGGTGAACCCATTTAAATTCAGTTTATTTACCCTCTGAGGCTCAAATCATATCAAATATCACAAAAATGAATTTACACAGGGTTTTTGCACAGAGTAAGTGATAGCAAACTAATGTAGGCTGTTAGAAAAGTTAATTAATTATTGACCATATTTTTATACTTACTGTACCACCATCTCACTGCTTGTAGGGATACCAAACAGAATGAGTGTGCATCCACACAAAAAAAGCAAGAAATAGCTTGTGGCTACAGATCATTATTCACTGCAGGCTGATTCCAAAATATAAATGTCTTGAAGTAAGAAATATCAGTCTGGATAGCATGGGTGCATCCATGCAAGCTAAATGGTAAAATGCGCCTATGTGAATTGCAGCGACGGCTGTCACTTAATGTCCATGCTCAGCTGGGTGAAACAGATAGCAGGAAAGGTTATTCCAGTAATTGGCTTGATGATTAGTAAAGCGTAAGTGTAATCAGGGATTTAGTGGAAGATTGCTTTCAGGGTGTAGATTCATATGCCTGCTGAATAATATGGGATGTAAAGGTGAACTTATCTTCACATCATGACATCATGACCTCTGTCGGTGTGACCCTGGGCTATTGACATTAGTGCATATTAAAAAGAATATAATGTAGTGTTGGGTGGGGTGTGGATGATCATGAGAAAGGTAACTGAGTAGTTAGTTCATATAGGCATGTCTCAATGTCAGTGTCAGGGCGAAATCTACCACATGCTCTCCTTTCATCTACTTAAAGATAATTATACTGACTACATGAGAAGATCGAGGTGAAGGCTCTTTTAATACATGAACCAAAATATTATATCAATGAAACAAAACAAATATATTATTATCACACAAAGATAAACTTAAATTTAACACTAAAATTTCCTAAATATACTCATGATTATACTAAATATCATGAACATAGCAGTAACAACCGTTTACCTTCTCTGTTATATGGGTGCCATATAATATCTTCTGCTTAGAGGGTAAGGAGCTCTTGAAGTCATTGTTTTCCTAACTTGTGGATATTTCCGGTTGCTGTTATCTTTCTTTGAGTTAGCTGCTAACTGCTATCATATTTTTAAATCTCCCATTGGGGGGGGGGGGGGGGGGGGGGGGTCACACAAATAACACGTCGTAAAAACATCACACCCGTTCTGCCCATGGTCCCGTCCAGCCAGCTGTCCTGTTTATACAGACACCATCTAAGCGCTGCTATTACCTCCCATGGCAGCTTAAGCTCTGTCACCCCAAATTCACAAACGTGTCTTATATACAGAAAGGCAAAGTGGCATAACAGCACGACATTTCCGCACGATATCCCCTATCTCTCAGCAGTGGCTGCTCCAAGGGGGTCCACGGCCCCCTTAAAAAAAAAAGCAATTGCTGGCCTGCCATTGGCTCCCCCGACAAAATATTTGGAGGCTGATATTACTATCTTGAAGAGGCTGTGGCACACTCATTTTTTTAAGCCAGCATGAAGGTAGTTGTATCTTCTGAAGCTAGACAACCTAAGGCATCAATTGGTACCAACCATGTCAGCATAGCTTTTTGGGAAGGGGGTTAAATAATACTCCAAATTTAGGCCAAAAAAAATGGCAGTGACCATTTTCAAAGGGGTCCCTTAAATTCTCACCTCAAGATATCTGAATGAAAATTGGTTCAGTGGGTACACAAGAATCTACTCTAAACTTAAGAGGGCTTGTTCCCAGTAAGTGTTTTGTTCCTTACAATCAATGTACTCCATCAAATTCAAATTAAAATTCTGTATATTTCTCTTTTAAAATAAAAGGACAACCAGCCTATTTGAGGATGAACAATGAATTGCTTAACAAATGAATACATAACACGTTAAAACAGGGTTGTTGTGGCGCACACAACATTAACTGTCTGGTATTAGTCTATGCACATCAGATAGTTCGTAATATTAACTGTAAAATAAGAAACCATGGTTTTCAACCTGTCGATATACTTTAACAGCATAATTGAACTCCCAAAATTCAGTTATGGCTTTTGGTTTTGGTGTGCCACCACAAGGTTTTCAGTGGCCCCATCTGGCCACCCCTATGAAAGATTTCTGGGGACGCCACTGTCTCTCAAAAGGTGATATCTGAAAGGAGAGAAATAAACCAGATGCAACACATTAACACTAACGTGGCCTGAGTGGACATGTAAGGGAGGAAATGCCTCCTTGTGAAGGTATGATGAGGGGAGCACCCCAGCACCCGCCCCTCGACTTCCAGCACCACCCCATCCCCGACTTTTAATTATCCCCTGGAATGATGAAAATGAAAAAGAAATAGTAAAGATGGAAGCATAGCCATGGCGGCGGTTGGGTCATTTAGCCATGCATTTATAAAATGAGATCCCCCTGCTCAGTCTGGAGCCATATTAGAAAGTTTAATGCCTGTCTGGAGACATAAAAGGAGGGAAGGTCGACCTAATATGCTAGTTATATAGGTGGCGACGTATCATGACAGACACACACCAACACCTCTCTCAGACAGCTCACATGTATTTAATATCCTCCCAGTCTCACACTGTCACGTCATCAGACAGAGACAGATGGCCAGATAGTGACAGATACTTAGAGGAAACACCTGTGTCTGTCTTTTGCAATGTCTGCTGTTTATCATCCCACCCTTCCCTTCATAGACCACAAAATATCTACACCATGTGTATGTTATTAGCAATAAACTAAAATCAAAATGTCAAGAGGCTCAAAGTATGACGTACATCGAATGACGAAGCCTCTTTTTCCATTTCACAATCAACGGCGCTCAGAGAATACCTCCCTAAAAAGCAGCAGCTGCAGAATCTAAATACTTCATTACAGTATCCTCAAGGTACATTCCCATATACTCCGACCAATAAATGTATGCAGCCATGACGCTCTTTACAGCTGCTTATATTCTGCAAGGATATTAACAGCATATGCCAGCGTCTCATCACTGCCATATTTAGCGATTCGGCGCTCGTCTTCCTCTCCCCGTTGGCTGGCGGAGGGGAGAAAGCACCAATTCCCTCATCAAACACAAAAGTTAAAACAATTTAATTAAACTGTAAACTTCCTCGCAGTGTCCTACAGCGCGTTTAATCTGCTGCTTTGATGCTATTAGCTATGATATAAGAGGTGTTTGTTATGACGGTGCTGATCCCCTGTAATTACTGGAAGTACCCCGTCCTTGGGCTCCCGGACATAATGTTGACGGCAGCCATTTTGAACGAGAGGGAGAGAAATGTCAAGAGAGTTGACTTTGAATCTGATGGGAATCGTGTAATGTCACTGCCGCTGTGTTCAGCAGCATCTGATAAAGGGCCCGCTCCTGAATGCATTCTCCAGTGAGAGCTGGGCTGCCCCCTCTCACACAGGTGATTTGCTTTTTATCATTTTCTTTCCTGCCTGCATCCAAATATCAGCTGACTTCAGTGTCAAAGTGAGGACACGATCTGTACAGTCCGTGAGTGGTGGAATATGGTGCATGTTATAGACATAAGCAGACGGACCCAGAAATCCCCACGCAGCCCATATCAGCATCTTCTGCAGAGCAACTGTCATTGACCTTCATGTCACTCGGTTGTGTAACACATCGTGACCCGGAGCGTCCTCCGGCAAGGCCCCGTCCTCGGCCTTTCTCACCCTGTCGGTGTCACTCCACATGGCTTTGTGTCAACCAAGGCCAGGATGTCGTGTAACCCTTCTCTCCTTATCAAAGTCACGATAGATACAACCTGCCCTGAGTCACTTACACCGACACGCTGTCTCTCCATGTCTGGATCTTTCTCTATATATCTTTCTCTCTCCAGCTGTTTTTTTGGGTTTTTTTCTTTGCTCTAATATCAGTTTAGATCTGTTTCTTATTACTTCAAAGGTCTTAGTTCTTCCATACTAGATTTAGCTCATGGTAGTTTTTCCGTAATAAACTGCTGTGGCGGCCATTTGTCCTGACTGTAGCTAAGTATTTATAAAACCTTTACCTCTGTTATTGTTTTCAGTCCAACCAATGTCACAACTACGTCAAAGTGATAATGATAATATTATTAACATTATTGAAAGGAAGAAAAAAGGTATTTGGAAATACAGTCAATGAGAAATGGTCCCTCAGCCTCCAGGCATCTGAGTGGTGGGACTATTTGATTTGCAGCTCAACTGGCTAGGACATGTGTACTTGTAGACAGCTAGCAGTTTTGTTAGCAGTCATATTGCAGTGTAAAACTTTCTTTAAACTAGCGCAAGATACTGTGAGTTGGGCCTCCTCAGATGGCACACGAGCTGCAAACATGCACAGAGGCGTTTATGCTCAACGCATTGCTCCAGGTGGGTGGCGTACAGACAAAGTATTCTGTGGATAAGCAAGAGTCTAAAAAGTAGGCTGCCTGGCAACAGTACTAAACACTGACATACCACCAAACGTAGTATATAGCATTTTTATACTATAATTATAACTGTTGCTTACCTCCAAGTCGAAATTATTTTATACCACTTTGTTTCCCCCCAGGTTGCCACTCTTTCCATGAGGCCATTATTTTAGCTTTTACAATGATCTCTCATGATCTACCACACACTGCAGCAAAAAGCCTCTTATTTTCCCTCTTTCCAAGAATTATAAGGCCATTTGAGCATCCCTGTGGTGTCTTTATGAAGAGTCCTAGAGATGTGTGTACATGCAGACCTTCTTGGCCAATCTCTCCTGTTTAATTGAAAAGCTCAGCATGTGCAGTGGGCGCCTAGTTACAGAAATTCAAAGGTTCACGACTAAGCACTATGACAACTTACTGAGCCTTCGCACTCAGCACAGAAGGGGTGATTATATCATTTTCTGGCGTACAAAGCTCATGGCGAGGACACTACAGCAACCACAAACCACAGCAAACAACTGCACCACTTGCCATTTCAGCAGACTTACCTTGACTTGAGCACTCGTGATTTTAAGCCTTCTATGTGCTATAACTGACTCAAGTATCTAGTTTGCAAACTGGGGCTTGTCATCTGCTGTCAGTGTTTCTCCATTAGCTCATTTCGGCAGCTAAGGTGCAACACAAGACGTGCAGGGCTGGGTAAGGGTGCATTAGCTAAAAATCAGTGAGTTGCGCTCCTAAGTCGTGTGTAGCAAGTCATTGTTTGGCTTTTCAGGCAAGGACAGTCTGGTGAAGTTACAGATTCATGCAAGTCATAGACAGGCAGCACCATCATTAAAACAAAAGATATAAAATATGTATTGAAGTCCTTTGGGTTTGCATTTTTCATAAAAGTGAGCACAGGTTTTATGAATCAGATCTCTATGCTGTAACAACAAAAAACATGTCATTTTATTTCATCTAGACTTTAAATAATTCCTTGTTAAAACATCTTGCTTCCTTTTTTTATTGACTCATCTCTGTCCTTTCCTCCCTCCCGTCCACCCTTCTCATTTACGCTTTTTCTCGCTTTTTGTATCCACCTTCCTCTGAAGATGGTCGACTTCGTGCATGTTGAAAAAGCCTGAGCCCTGCCATGTATTTGTTCCAGTTAGACAGGGTTTAGCCAACTCTGTAATTGGCCTGTGGTTAATCCCTGTCTTTCTTTTTAGCCACTTTCAATGGAGGGTAAATTACTTCTCCGTCTGCCTGTGGCACAAATTGGTTTACGGGGTGTGTGTTTGTGTGTGTTGTGCACGCTGTAAAAGAAATATTATGGCACTCCAAAATGTTCAAACGTGAGTGTAGGCTGCAGGTATTCTCATATGTCAATACCAAAACAATAAGAGGGAGCAAAGTAAAAACAAAATTGGAGTCGTGATGAAAGGCTGCCATGTAAAATAACCACAGCACTCCACTGAGACACTGTGTGATGGATGACATGCATGTTATTCTTTAACAGCTTAGGGAGACTTGAGGGAGACTGTAAAACTCATGCACAATTAGCATCCTCAGGGTGAAAGGCTGTAAATCTGTCGTCGGTAAAGCATCTGAATGCGTAAGACGCAAGTCTAGGGGCCCATGTGGTATGGATCGCTGTGCAGATACCTGCAGAAGGCCAGATTAATAGTGATGGGAAGATGAGATGCCACAAAGAATTCATTATTCCTCCTCTTAAATAAATGAGCCCTGGGCTGCGACTTCACCGCTGCCACCTCAGATATAACACACGCTTTAATGAGAGCTGTCGGGCGCCGTGAGCATGTGCATCCTGGTACGTGTATGCATGTGCGGACCTCTCTGCTTTGGCTTGTGTGTGACATCCGCATGCACAGCTCTGCACATGCTCCAGGGGAACATGTGAAGGAATAAGGAAGAGGTGCATGTGAATTGAATTTTGACTTTAAGTGAGCTGTATGTTTGAGGCGACTGGACAATCCTTTATTGCTTCCTAGAACGCTTACAGTGCACATCCCACTACCGGTCTGCCTGGAAATGCTGCTTATGGACATCTCATTGAGTTTCCCAAACGTTCACTCTATGGATTAAGCAATCATTGTCTGATGTATAAGTGTCTGTGTGTATCTACACAGCCATCATTTTTTTACTAACCATGTAATGAAACCCATCTGAAGTGCAGTACGCTGAAAATGGCAGCTTTACAATCTAGCGGAGGATTAGATATAATTTACCTTTTTATGTTGCTGGCTTTCATTCATTTAAGATGCAAAGTGTTTGCCAAAGAGATAAAGTATTACGTGTTTGGCTCAATGGAAATGTGACCCCTACGAGGCTATAGTGGGAGTTTGATTGCCTCGTCAAGCTTACAAGTAGGCTATCAAGTACTTTGACAAAAGAATCAAAATGCTCATATAAAAATAAAATTGATGAGCCTGTTTATGTATTTACATTCTGCCAGGTCTTCTATGCGCTGTTTTATGAAGCACGTAATTCACTCGGAGGGCAATATATCAATGTTATACAGATGTTGTGATCAAGACTAGGTATAGCTTTCATATATTGTAATATCCTAAGTTTTGTCTTTTCCTAGATTGAAAGGCTGAACTATAGTTAAGTTTTATATTTTCTGAACTTACCAGACTGCTGTAGCTGTTCTGTCATTTGCCCACATTACTGATAATGATTATTTATCAATAGTCTCATTGTGTAAATATTTTGTGAAAGCGCGAATACAACCCTACAAATTTTCCGCAATATTGATATTGAAGTATTTGGTCAAAAATACCTTGATTTGAGTGTCTCTATATCGCCCAGCCTTGTCATTCCCATACAAAATTAAGAGTATGCAGGACAAGATGCATTACACTGCACGTCAACTGTGCAAAAACAAAAGGACAGCAGCTTCTCTGCAAACCGCTAATGATGAGGCAAATCTTAGCGCACTGGTTTGCAGATCTCTATGGTGTAGCATCCATAGCTTAGAGGCAATGTCAAATCTTATGAGTGACATAGTCTGCTGACTAGGACACCACCAAAGGGGGAAAGGGGCATCAGAATGCCAAAATGAACATAAGGGAAAGAGTCAAAGATCTAATGTTAACTGTGGGTATGTAGTAGCATCTTTGTCTCCTAGCAGTTTCGTCTGTATGTCACTAAACATTCTTAATTACGTTGTTGTGGCAATGTAATCACTGCCTTGATAATGTCCAGAGACAGCGTGTCTTTCAAGTAACAAAACACTACATCCATGTACTGCTTAACCTTCAGAAGGAGGTGTTTGAGAGGACTGCAGGTGTACAAAGTGCAGGACCTTGACACCACAACGTTGGGTTCATGCCCAGACTCCTGTCTTAGGTTTAGGCAACATAATCAATTTGGTCAAGGTTAGGGGAAGATTGTGATTTTGGTTATATGTTAACAAAAAGGGCAATAGGAAAAAAACAATGCTGCTGTCACTGTGATTGTATATTGTATTATTAGACTGCTGATTTGGGTGGAAAACAACTGAAGTAAGTTGTCACTGAACATTTTGCTGATATAATTAGTATCAAGATTTTTGCAAGGTACGTTAAGTAGCAAAATGTCTTCTTTATGTTAATAGGAAATGTAATTTGCTCAGCATTACATTTTCCTTAAAACATTTGCTGTTTCAAGTTAGTTGCATATAAACATAATTACTTGGATACAGGGCTAGTAGTAGGGGTACCATGTTTAGTCCTGACTGGCTATGCAGTTAACCTCAATATGTTCATCAGTAAGTGATAATCACAGTCAGAACATGCTGTATAGAGCATTGATGGCGATGGTAGATTAGAGTGTCTGTGGAGAGCATTAGAGTAAGAGGAAATGAAAAGGCAAAAGCAATCTGGGGTAAAGTACGAGACAAAGAAAACGCTAAAAAGAAGGTGAAATATGCAAATTTGCACATACCATATTTATTTTGTTGATTTATGATTATTGTTCGTAAGTGAAGTTGTTTATGTTGACTTCTCATTAGTTCTTGCTCTTGTTCATAATGAATAAATAACAATAATAAAGCTAACAATATTTTTTGTAGGGGGGGGCACAGGACACAGAATGGGCTGAGGCTGGCACTGTTCAGAGGGATAGCATTGTGTATATATGTGTGTGCACGTGTGTACTATCTCTAAGAACCTATATTCACTACAGCACATAGGACTTTTGACAGAGCCCCGCAGGGCTGGTCACACACAAAAAGGGAGTATACAAGTACACACTGCAGAGAGTCCAATAACTGACATCTTTGCTTCTGAACAAAATTATATCTCTTTGCATAATATGACATCACATGTTGCTTCATTGTAAATGTTATTTTAAGCCGGCTGGTCAAATTCTATTATATTCTACCCTGCTCTACTCTGTACCATTCAACTCTCCTCCAACCTTTATCTGTGTGCTCTAAATCTGTCAAGTCCATTCTAGTGATTGTGTCTGTCACTGAGGCTGCATCTTCTGCTCAACTGTTTCAATGTGGACTTATTCTCCCCCAACCCACCCACCTCATCCCTCCACCCTCCACCCTCTTCCTGGCTCTTATTTTCTCATCATGCTGCTTGGCGCCGCCTGCCATGCTTTTGTCCCATTCTCTCTCACAGCCAACATGGAATCATCTGGCTTCGGCCTCTTCAGCACAGGCTGTAGGATAGTTATATTTACCAGTCCAGTAATTGGGGTTGCAAAACCTTCTTGATGTGTGTGTGTGTGTGTGTGTGTGTGCGTGTGTGTGTGTGTGTGTGTGTGTGTGCATCAGGTGTTTGTGGTGGATGAGCTGGGCTGGTCATTTAGCCCTATAGAAACCAGTTTGAATTGGAAGGTGGTATGGCAAATCATATGAAATTCAGATATTGTACTGTTTAATTAATTTGGTAATTAGGTATTTGCTAACACATAATACATGATGACTATTCCAGCAACTTCAATCAAATGGCCTCCATTTTGCCACATTCTTAACACATAATGAAATGTGCCTTGTATAATGAGTAAGAACTATTTACAAACCTTGGTATTCGTTAGTGGGAGATTGTGGGTAGAGATTTTCTATTAATGAAGAAGGTAGGTCAAAGCAATGGAAGAAGTGTTTTGTGTTTGTATGCCCTGCTAGTGGCATTACAAGGCCCTAAGGCAACCACACGGCACTACAGAAACACTCACTTCAGAATCACCTTGACAAACCATTTAGAGCCAAACAGCTCAGTGGGCCTGGAGCTATTCTGCCCAAAAAGTGTGTAAATACATGAAGTTTTATTCAAAGCTAAAAACCTCTAGGAGAATGCAAAGTGCATTTCAAAAGACTAGCACAGACATGGTACCATATAAACACACTGATTTGCAGGCATAGGCGTGATTCAGGGCACACAGGGGCCTCAATATTTGGAACATGTGCATTTGTCCCCTCCAATAAAAACATGGAGGTAGCAGAGGACTTTTACTATGACAACATTAAAGACATTTACACCATAAACTGATGCAGAAAAGAAACAAACTGGTGCATGAAAATTCATTTGACTGCAGGAAATTAAGTGTCTGATGCAATTTTCTGGTGAAAGACCCCTACCCCACTGTTTAATATGTGTACCACACTTTGTTGACACAAAACCTACACCCTTGTTTGCAGGCATTATTAGGGAAGCCCATTGATGTGAGAAGGGTCTAGCTGTGAAGCTCCATGCTTGGGCCCACCTCACCTCCATCTGACCGTTTCCGGTCCCAAGCTTGAAGAAGGAAGTGAAATGTGTCCGCCATAGACAATGAACAATATGATAGCATGTGCTCATCACTTTGAACATGCCGCACAACCTCCACCAATAACACCAAGGTAAACAATACAATGTTAATATTTCAATATAACTGTAACTTATAAAGTTAGTTTAGATAACATAATGTTAAGCAGAAAATAACTTGGACTAACCTTATGAATTTGCTGGCATTAGCTAACATTAGCTAGCTATGCTAATGTCGTAGACAGTAACGTTAGCTTACGTTCATGAGGTTACCTTTATAAGTTACAGTTATATCAAAATATTAAAGTTGGATTGTTTATCTTGGTGTTATTGGTGGAGGGCACATACACCTGTAGCCCATAATACAGTAGCGTCTAAACATGTAATACACTTATTTCTTAAGGATAGGCACAACAAACAATGCATATGTAGTCTAAATGTGAAACCAAATATAATCAGTTAGCTTGTAATAGGCCTTATAACAATATCATCTTCATCATTTATCATCTCATCGCAATAAAACAACACAGTGTGCAATATAATACAGTGGCATGTAGGGAAGCATTACAAACACACTATACACCCTAACACACATACACACACATACACACACAAACACACGTGATGTTGCACCATGGATCCTGGCTATGGACATTGGTCCCATCGCTACAGGTGGACTCAAGCCTGGAGCTCTGCAGCAGGATGCTATTAATTGATGTGGTCACCACCTACAGCAACGCTGGCAACCTTACTAATTGCTTTGCAGTTTTGACCAAGGGTCTTTTTCAATATATTACATATATTGTGTGATGTTGAGTTGCACCTTAGGTAATTCTCTGAATATTCCTTGTCTCATTTGCAGTTGCCCATAGCTGCAAAGTCAGCAGCAGTTGCAGCATGGGATGGTGCATAAAGGCCCGAACATACTCGGGCGGAACATACGTGGAGGTCCGCGCGGACTCAAAGCGGACGTCCGCAAGGCCTGTGCGCGCAAAGCTCAGATTTTACGACCGCGCGGACTCCGCTCCGCGCACCAGTGACTGCTTGTATTTTTCACATCGCGGGATTTTTCACAGACATTTTTACAGGAAACTACAACGCGGAAGTGCGCTCGACTATGGAAGCCCGAATGACTGCAGACATTCCTCGCGGAGTCCGTTCCGCTTATAGTACGCCCGAGTATGTTCGGGCCTTAAGCCTCACCCTCTGCATTTTTGCTGGTGGTTACTGAGGTGGACGGTATGTCAGCGTTTCTTGCTTGACAAGTTACAAAACAATCTGTTGTGACTTACGAGAATGTCCATACACTTGGAATAATAATACAGCTGATTGGCCAATGTGTTTCAATAGCACGTAAACGTTAGCTTACTAGTTCAGCTGGCCATTATCGACAGATGCTGCACAGTGATTTAGCATTAACTAGCTTCTGTGTTAACTAGGATCCATGGTTGACGGGTAGTGTATTGTAAATTAAATGGATTTTTATGAATAGGGCGATTTATCTTTGCTAATAATATGTTGGATTCAGAAAAAAACTCAAATTGTCAAACAATAATTTGGCGGACCCCTGCAGTAACTCTGAGGCTCCCCTAGGGATTATAGACCCCATTTCAAAGACCCATGGTTCAGACCATATTGGTCCAACATCAAATGGTGTAGGTCATTGCACATCTAAACTGACAACCTTTCCAAACATCATTCCATGCAGCACTTTCAGGGTTCAGATGCTGCCAATCCTTGCCTGCTCTAAATTTACATAAATGATGAGTGAGTCGGGTCAAGTGACCTGAGTGCCTGTCACTCCATCTCTCTGACTGAGAACTGATGAGTGATTTACTTTTTAATCACTTTGCCCCAGACACTTCGTTTTTCAGCATCTTTTCTCTGACTCCTCTCACACTCTGTTCCCGCTCTCTCTTTCCACTTTCCTTTTTTTTTGCTTTACCGCCCTCTTTTTCAGAACCCTGTCCTTTCCACCTCTCCTATGGGAGACATGATTCTTTATATCAGATTGAGTGTGTCTGAGTGATATTGCTAGTCTGATGACTGAGGCCCACCCTTCTTTTGAAGGACGTTGTGACAGGAGGGGTGCCGAGGTGCGTGCCAGGCCTAGAAAAGGTGCCCTGAATTTGGGTCACTGGCTTCAGATCACCCTCCCACCTACCTTCCACTGAACGCCTCTGTCTGTTCAACACAACATTGCCTCCCTCAAAAACCTATAATTCAACTTAGAGACTATAATCACCAAAAGTGAATGCATTTTATCGTCATCATTTTCCTCCATTTAAGTCACGGTGACAAAAAATAAAAGGCTTTAGGACCTTTCAATTAGTGATCACAGTCCTTTTAAACGCCTGTCTACCTCTGGCTACAAACACCTGGCCCTCCATCATCTTACGGCACTGGCACTATTAATAAGCTTTATTATAGCACATTGACATTTCAGTGATGTCTTTTTAATTACTTTGATTGATAGTTTGGGATAGATGAAACCAGGATGGTGGGTCAGGGGGAGGGAGGGGGAGAGACTAGGACGATTCATTCAGTTGTGAATCAGTAACCTTTCCATCTGAGAGCTTAAATGTAAATGGCGCCCCAAGGGTGATGATCATACTATATATCAATGCCATTTAGATTCACTCAGAAAACGAATGAGCCCTTCTAAGTGAATATTTCAGTTTTTTTCTCCCATCTGGAAGTATATATTACTTGGATTTCTGGTCAGGGAAGATAAATACGAAATGATTATGGCAAACACTAGCTGGAAACGCTTACTAGATATCGACTAAGCAGGGCCTGTAGACGAGCCTGTCGATTCCTGTCAGCGCACATGAAAAGAAAATGATTCTTTAAAAACAAAGAACTCATCTTCTCAAATAATTACATCATTTTTTTTATTTTATTTTTTTTTTGCTTCAGACTTTTGCAGATGTAATTGATTTTTCCTTTTATACTTTCTTTTGTACTTAAAGGCCACAAGGATCAGGACAGTCACAGTGTGCGGAAGGCCTAGAGAATCTGTCTAATTACAGAGCCATCACAGGTACTTCTCAGTCAGAGGAAAGTCTCTCTGGATAAGAGCTTTTGCTAAACGCCTTAAATGTAAATGAAGTTGTTTACGATTCTGCTGTGTCAGTGCGCTGCCCGATGCTTACAGCGCTGACAGAAGCACTCCCCAAAGAACAAAGACAACATGGCTGGGGGGGTGGGTTCTCGTCTCCCCTCTTGTACTCCAAACTACTTACTAAACAGGATGGCAGAAATGTTTTGTGTCTGTCGAGATAGGGGAGGTGAGAGGAGCGCTGGTCTCATGTTCTGCCATAAAATAATAGATGAATGAGGGTTGGGGAGTGTTTAGATGTCTTTGAGAATATTTTAGTCTCCCCACATATTAGGTGCAGTAGCATATTTTAACAAGGCCTTTGCCAGAGGGTGGGAAAATATTGTTTGATTTGTACCTAGACAACAGAACATTTCGTTGCCAAGATCCAAAGGCAGTGGTTTTGTTGGGCGTGGTCCTCCACCAGAAAATATTGAGTATCAGACATTTGATTTCCTGGGCTGTCGATGGATTGTTCACAAGAAAAAAAGGATTCTGAAACCATATTAGATCATGTAATCCAGCCTTGGGTTTGATCTAGATCAAACCTTCAAATGTGTGGTTCAGAACTTTTTAGTAGGATTGGGATACCTTTGATCCAATCAGGATTATCCTGATCCCAGCAGAAAGGTGGATTCACAGTGGATTTCAGGAACAAACTGTAAAAAAAACTTGATTAGTTTAACTGTTACAGTGATAAAGTAGACATTAGGCTACCAAGAGTCTCGCACAGCCAGACCTATCTCCACAACACTATGTTAGCACTAGAAGAAGGTCTGAAACCTTTCTGCAATAGGGGACAAAAACGCATCTTGAGCAGCACTTAGCCCAGGATGCGGTGACAGTGCTCTTGCAAAATAGAGTCGGGGGTGAACATCTTTTGGGGGAACATTTGCACATGGAGAAGCGAGCGCTGTCATTAAAATGACCCGCAAAAGAAAACACCACAAAAAACATTAACAGTCATATGTCAGCTGTGTGATTCAACTTAAACTGATATAAAAGACAAACATGATTTGATTATCAGTGCCCCAGAGGTGAAGCATGACTATGCTTTCACTGTGGAGGAACTCACTGGACCAGTTAAAAGCAAAGACAATTTGCTGGCTGTTTGTGGCTCTAGCAGAACATTATTATAAAGATATCACAGAAGCTCATGTGAAGTGGAACAGATCGGTGCATTAGTGAAGTCAATGTCACTGGCACATGCCGCCGCCAGGGTAAAAAGATGTGGCAAATCAACTCTGACTGGCTGTGCCAGAAAATGGATCAACATAGGGCATGAGTGTTCTGTGAGACGGAATCTTGGCTTTTCTGAGGTGCGTTCACAAGTTGTTATATTTGTTGTAGATTTTTGCAATTCACCAAAAGAACAAAGCGTGCTTGCTTTATTGCATGATCTAAATCTTGTCAGAACGTGCCATTTTCAGTGTGTGTGTTGTTAGCTCGGAGGTTGTTGTTCTTGTTGTTTCCTGTAGCAAATACGATTCAGAAACACGCAGATAATGAAAGGAAGGAAAAATGCTGGCCGAAATCAGCTTCCCAGTTTCAGGCTTATATCCATAGTCTATATCCAGTGAGTCACACTAGGCTACCTATTAAGCCTCTCAGTACAGTAAAGTTAAAAAACGGATGTTGTTTCCGGTAAAACAATTCCCCAAATAGCTGTCAAAATCAAACGAAAATCAAAGATCTCCATTTTGCTCTCTTTGGCGACACCTATGGCAATAAGTTGTAAATGCAGATGTTTGTTGACAGAATGCCCACATCCTGATATGTAGTCCCATTAAGAGCACAGGTTATCTACATTTGGTAAACTTGAATAGTTTGTATTTGGATCAGGGTAATCCAATCTAGTGTTGCTCTGAAAAAACACAGCACAAAACTAAAATGGATTGGCTGATCCTGGACAGCAAAACATCGGATTTCCAAATTTGGATAATTCTGAAAAACTGGGCCCTGCATTCTGCTGGATTTTTATGCACCAATTTATGGTGTGAATGTCTTTAATTTTGTCAAATTAAAAGTTCCCTGCTACCTCTGTGTTTTCTTTGGGGTGGACAAACACACATGGGGGGGCATGTCCCCTGCTTCCCCCCAAAAAATCTACTCCTAAGCCCAGATCAAAGTATGACTAAATGCACTTATTCACACACATTTTATCTAACCCTCTACATCCACGTCCCTTATCATTGACTATTCTAAGTCTGCACAGAGGGCAAGTGTTACCTCCAAAAGTTATCTGACCCAAAGTGAAGATATTAATACCCATTACTCTACTGAAAACGGTCCCCAGATGTTAGACACATTTATACTGCACATCTGTCTTGGCGTATATTACACCTTTATACTTCTAAATGGCCACTTTGAAGCAGGAAACTAACATGTCAAAAGCTTAACTGTGTGTCCCAGAATATCTCTTTTTCACACACCTTATTTCCCTTTAATCACTGAGGGGCACTTTACATTTCTGAGCTTAAAATATCTTTATTACAAATTTAAATGGGTACACGTCACACACAGTTATCTTTTATGGCCGGTTTATTTCAATCTGTAAGAGACAAATGTTCTCCTCTGTGCTTTAAATAACCATATTACTGATTTTTTTTTTTTTTTTTTTTCAGACTGCACAGTCTTTTGTTATTAGGCAAGCCAAATCTGTACTCAACAACAAAATAAAACAAATGGTTTAAAATAAATTCAATAGGCCTTTTTTTCCTGAACAGAAAGCAGTGATTAAGCCTAATTAGAAAACTGAAAGGAAACAGCAATGGAAAAAAATAGAGGGAGGCTACTCTCAGCATTAGTGTCAGAAATATAAAATATATTAGGCTATAAAACAGAAAGTCAAACTAAATCAAGTGGTAAACAAACAGCACTGATTTTGGT
This sequence comes from Epinephelus lanceolatus, assembly GCF_041903045.1. Lineage (NCBI taxonomy): Eukaryota > Metazoa > Chordata > Actinopteri > Perciformes > Serranidae > Epinephelus > Epinephelus lanceolatus. The sequence continues at coordinate 30,346,020 of NC_135755.1, read as the reverse complement.
TGGCTTTACTTTTAAAATTAGGCTATAGTCAGTTCAGTTTTTTCTCCATGTGCGCCGCATAGACTGTGAATAATGGCTCCGTCTTCACCAGTCAGTTGCGACAGCTGTGCTGATTAATTCTAGTGACATGAGCTGCTCTCCTATCACTTTGGCACAGCAGCTGTATTTTGCCACTTTCATGACAGAATTCACTCACTATTTATAACAGCACTGGAAAGGATTTAGAAATATTGATATGAAAATATTGGGGATAATTACTCAAGCTTTTACTCTGCCACACTCCTGTGTAAAAACAGTTGCACAAGGCTTCATCTGAAGCACTGCAGCCTGCAGTTTATCACTGTGGGGCTGATGGAGGCTGCAGACTGGAGGGTATGACCGATTTATGTACCTGTAAGTGTTTTTTTTTGTTTGTTTGTTTTGTTTGAGTTGTGTTTGTTTTGGAAGTGGTCACATACTTGGAAATTTGTGGATAAAGGATACCAGTTCACTCGCCAAGAATATGTTGGCAGTGTATGTTTTTCATACCACAGATGGATTACATTTGTACATTTTTATGTGTAGCATATCAACCTTTCAAAAGTGACTTGAGCTTGAGTTGTGTGAGCAGACTTTGTAATCAGGAGGTGGAGGGGAAGGTGGATGATGTGACATCTGGGCGAGATGCCTGCCAGGCTGCAGACCACTGTTCAACACACAACAGACAAAACTGGTTGTGTTTTTAGTGAGTAATCGCTGCATTTCCAGGAGCTTTTTAACCACGAAAAGTGGATGTTTCTTCTTTGGTGTTTTCACCAGGGGTTGTGCCAGGAAAAGCAGCTGTTTTGAACGAGTATCATTCAAAACAACTGCATCATTCCTGCCAGGACAGTACCACAAAAAGATCGCTGCGTTTCCTGCCAAGATAGTGCCACAAAATGTTTTTTTATATTAAGACATTGTTGCCAGGTTTGTGCTGCCAAAAGTGGGTTTTAAGCCAAAAGAAGATCTCTTCCCAACCATAATCAAGTGGTCTTTGAGCCTAAACACACTAATCAAGGCACTGTTGAAATGTAAAGAAACTTTGCAGAAATGTACAAAGCCAACATTTAGTCTGGCTTCACTGAAACCCACACAGATGATACCCACTTAGATGAAAAGGCAGCATTTTAACAAAAGTGATATATTTCACATCATTCCCCAAATCTGAGTTCAATTGCCAACATTAAGAAGTAACTCAACATTCCTTTTAGTGTGATTTTTTTTTTTTTATCTATTATTTCTGTTCCGCCACACACTTTTCAGTTCTCTGACCATTCTTTCCAGGAGACTTTTGTTGCCGAAGTTGCCGTTCATTGTCATCTTCCATTAATAATTTTCATTTCATTTTCCCCTGCCTCCCTCTGCCTTCTGCCATCATCACTTGATGTCAGACAATGTGAAACCTCTCCTGTGAAGAGCCGTTTACTTGATTGGGATGATAATCAAAATCTCAAGTGGCTTTGCACCTCGGTGAGAATGTGCTTCACGCTCAATTTTGTATCCAGTTTGTCCCCTTTTTATCCTTGTAGGAAGGTAGTTTTTTTCCTTGTTTTTTTTTTTTTAAGGCGTCGGCATAATTGATCATGAAGTGGGAGGCCTTTTTGTCCAACCACAAAGCACTTGACACTTGAAATATTAGAAGCTGAAATTGTTAGAATTTCTTAACAGTGTGCCATAGTTTTAGGTCCGTGGCAGTGAAAACCATTTCTCTGACAAATCACACACAGTGCACCTTCCAGGGAGTCTTTCACAGCACTGTTAACATTTTGGGCAATAACTCACCTCAACACTATTGTGCCGCGAACTCAATGCACCCCCTTAATGAAATGTAAGAGCATTAGAATTGGATTGTACATGTTTTTTAATTGCATTTCCTACCAATCACTGTTGAAATACTGTGTTTAAAACAATGTCTTTTCTCTCCCATCAGTATTGCTCACTGAGGCATTGGTCCATGCTGTTCATTTCTGATCTCCAGAATTTAATTTAGCTTTAATTAATACAGCAAAGCTTCAGAGTCACTCAGAGGACAATGTTCAGTTCTCACTCAGGAAAGTCTTTGTATCTCCTTAACCTTACAAAGTTGTACAATTTTTTTTTTTTTAGTTTGGGCTTCAGAAATGCAGCAAAATGTATCAGCGTTGTTAGATTTGAACTTCTAAGGAGACTGTTTCTCTCAAAGATGCCGTATGAGCTTGTCTCAACAGCAATAAGGTCTGTTGATTTCTGAGCTCGTTTGAACACAGACAGACCTCTGCCTCAGAAGCACATGCAAATATTAACTTCAGAGCCACGCTGCGGAAGACGAAATGGTACATTCATTGTTCGAGCGATGCCTGAAAATGCTATTAGCGGCGAGATAAAGTGAAAGAGATGGAGTGAGAGAAAGATATCCATCTTTTATGAGCATTTCCCACTTCTTCCACTGGGCTCTCTGTGGCTCACTGTGTCCAACCCTCTTCACTAATCCCATTTAGCAAAAATGTAATCAGAAAAAGCCCATTGGAGTTTCTGCTGCCCCGCTCTCTTCCTGTGCGGGCTCAACTTCAGATTCTTACATCATCGACATCCTCAGTTTGTCTCTTGCTCGCTTTAGTCAGACTCACCTCCCCGTAGTGTCCCATCAGTGCTGTGAGAAAAGCCACTTATGGGTTGTGCTGTCCGTTCGTGTTGCAGTTGATTACTTGTATGCCCGCCTCTCTGTAGGTTTGGCCGCATGTTCACTTGTCATTGTGTTTTATGGCGGGAAAGTCAGCTGAGCTCTTTGTTCTTTTTAGCTTCACATTCATACAGTGGCACACAGTCCTTTGTGGGAGCTTACCAGTACAGAACCATTGTGTTACTGTCCAACTTGGGTCTTGTTTTTGTAGTGGTCCTTCCTATTGGTAACATCATATTCACTTTGGCAACACAATATTGGAAAATAATGGCATTACAGTATATTATTTCTGCAATATATATTGCGATATCATAAGTGCTATATCGTAGGCAACTGGACTTGCTTGCGTTTCTTGAAGATGTTTCACCTCTCATCCAAGAAGCTTCTTCAGTTCTAAATGACTGGTATGGACTTATCACCCACCTACAATGCAGTCTTGGGATCCCTCCCCAGACGACTTCACATCCATTCGCCCCTGGTCCCACCTGACCCTAACTGCTTACATGGTGGCCAGGTGGATCAACAACTCACTAAAATAAGGGCTTTCCCTTTTGTCAGTGAAGATTCTCATCATCCAGGTCATGGTGATCATAAGTGCTACATCGTAGGCAATTGGACTTGTCCACTGTCCATCAAGACAGATAGAGGCGTGAAAGAAGCCACCTACGTCAAGCTGGAACGACCATCGTTAAACAGAGAAGGTAGCCTACAACACCACTTATAACTCAGTTAGCTTTAGCCCAGCTCGTAGCTGTTAGCTAGCTTTTATAGTCCGGGAACTCTGTGGTGAGGAATGGCAGGGAAACGTCATGATAACGTGGAATTTAACAGGTGCTTTATTTCTTCAGTGCACATAAACACAGCCTTTTTTACAATCATTACACTGGAATTTGAGATTATCTAGACATTTTCTCCTAACTACTGTTGCTTTGTAAAAGCATGCATCTCACTGTGTCTGTGGCACTTGAGTTGCGATACTTTTCTTTTCCACTCCCATCACGCTTGTTGTAGCAACATCACCATGGTTGCAGCTACTTTTGTGAGTAAAACTAATAAAATGATGGCCAAAACAACAGCACTTAAGATTCTGATCATCCTTTTTTGAGCTATCATTACAGCATGACATTGAAGAATGGCATTGTTTGCTCTTTGTGAGATGCCACAACATTTGTTTATGTGATACTGATTTCACCAAACAATGAGTGTATCATTCATGGAGATGACATATTTATTGCTTTTACTGCTTTTTTTACAGTTTTTAAAAGTGCCGTATAGCCTAGATAAAGATCATTATTATAATCTGTGTTATTTATTAACTGCAGTAAAAGCACATTGTCATTCACTTGGCTGTTTGACAGTCTTTTCTTAGTTCATAAATCCATCTATCTGCTTGTTAGTCTGTCCATCTGCCTGTCTGTCTCAGCAAGCAACCAGCCTGTGGTCTATTCCCTCCCCCCAACTCCACAACCAACATTTTTTATGGCTTCATGGTGGTTTGAGGACAGCCAAGCAAAAAGGAAAACATCCTAATCTAGGGCACGAGCTGCATTCCATTAGCTAGGCCTGCCAACCCTTATCTATTGATCTGCCCGGATTTGGGAGACTTTCTAACTTTATATTTTGAGGAGTTGTGTGGAGTGGGACTAGCGCCTCACTGATCTGACAGATAAAAACAAAGATGAAAGAGCTGCATTTAGGCACAGGCTCGGGACAATAAGCAGAGATGAGCAAAGGGGGATTGAGCTGGAGATAAAGGGATGAAGTGGAGGATGTAGAGGAATGTGTGAGAGGCAGACGTTTGCCCTCCAACACCAGTGAAGGTCACAAGGTTTAGTGTAAAAAAAAAAAAAAAGAAAGTGTAAACAGATCATAGTCACAGTAGCTTATGCACTGACTTTAATTAACACTGCACTGCGTGTTGCGTTGCATCCACTGCATTCTTTATGATTCCACTTTTCAGTAGATAAAAGACCAGACTGTCAAAATGTCCACCCCCAACCAGCCCATGCTGTTTTCTTAGTTTTGACAGCGGGCATGGCTGGCTTGGCTTCCTGTGTCAAACTTTCAGCCACTGGTTCCAGATCACTTGAAAAGGACAGAGAAAAAGAAATACTTGACAGCTGAAGAGGAGAAGGATAGAGCATGGTTCAATTTTGCCAATCTAGATGTACGAATACAGGTAAATATCAGTCAGGTTAAAGCCCAGTTGCCCAAAGAAATGTTTTGTATTGTATGTTTCTGCAAACCACAGATGTGTTACACTTGTACATTTTATGCGTATCACATCCATGTTTCTAAAGTGATGCATTACATTACAGCTGACTTTGTCATGTAGAGGTGGAGGGGATGGTGGATAGCATGATACCTATGCAAGACCACTGTTTGATACCAACAACAAAACTGCTGTGTTTTAGCCAGTTATCTCTGCATTTTCCAGCATTTTATTTGCCACTACATGTGGTTGTTTTTTAGCGAACCATCACTGTGTGTCTTCTGAAGGTAGCACTTCAAAAAGCAGAATTGCCTTACCAAGACATCTATGTGTTTGCTGCCGGGACAGTGCCACAAATAGCGATTGTTTTTACAGAGATATTGCTGCATTTCCTGCCAGGATAGTGCAATGACAAGCCAATGTTTTTTACAGAGATAGCACTGCTTTTCCTGCAGTGATAGTGCCACGAAAACCGGTTGTTTTTTTTACAGATGCATTGCTGTATTTCTTGCCAGGTTAGTGTCACAAAAAGGGGTTATTTTTTACCAAGACACCACCATGTTTCCTGCCAAAATAGTGCCACAAAAAGCAGTTATTTATACCAAGCTATTGCCACATTTCCTGCCTGTTATAGTGCCACAGAAAGTGTTTTTGTTTTTTTTTTCCCAGAGACAACACTGTCACATACAAATGTAACGTATCAGTGGTTCACAGGAATGGACAATACCAACACTTATTTTGGCGATTGGGTTGTCAGATAAAATTATAAGTGTGTTATGTAAATATGAAAGCATACAGGGGAAGTAGAGAGAACACATAATTAATGATGAAAAATAAAGACCACCTGGAGTCTTTGCCAACATTTAACAGCTGTCATTATGGAAAGTTTTCTCAGCCATCCTTCTCATCTTTCTTCCACCATCCGTTCTCCCTGTCTGCCTCCCATGCTGCATACGTCGACCTGGAAATGCATATATACCCAAACACTTCCTTAATTAAAACTGTCGCTCCTCTCCTTTTGGCTCGGTGGCCCGTCCCAGCCCCTCAGCCCTCACTGACAGCCATTCAGAGCAGAAAATCTGTGGACAGCATCGCCCTGCTAGCGGGCTAATCTCTGCCTCTCACACCCTGTTTCTGAATTAACTGTCCTCATTATCGCATCCTCCCAGAAACTCTCCCTCTCCTCTCTTTTCCTATCATCCCTCTCCTCCTCCTACTGCATCCTTTCTCTCCTCCTCTTCCTCTTCACCCTCCTACTCTCTCGTGTAGCTCTCCCCTTCTTCCTTTCCGGCTCACCCCCAAAAAGTAGGACGACAGAAGAGAGAGAGAGAGAGAGAGAGAGAGAGAGAGAGAGAGAGAGAAATCTTCTCTTTTTTCCCTCGCCTAAAGTTGAGAAATTCTAAATAGCATCGTGAGTGGCCACGGGCGAGAAAACGCATTTTAGTGTCAGCCAAATGATAATTGCATTTCAGCTGTGGTGGTGGAGGGGGCTCATTACATAAGCAAAACATGAGAGCTCACCATGTTTGGGGCTGGAGCTGTCACAGAGGTGTTTTGAAATGTAGCCAGGGGAACATGGCTGCATTACCAGAGCCCAGCCACAAAACATTTAGTCAAGCCTTTTTCATTAACCCTCACTCACCTCCTAATTATGCCATGCAGTTGTAGCCAGCTTACTGTAAATGTCCTTGTTAGTAGTGCAGTAGTGAGTGGTGTAGGGCTGGATGTCAGGAGTATTATTCTAATAAACACTAAAAGCAGTAATTGATTAATTTCTATTGTTGTGAAACATGAGACTGTTAACATAAAATACAGTATGTTCATTAGCTAGTCAGTAGCTAGTCTGCTATTTGGTGCTTGGCAGGCAGCAAACAGTGGGTTTATCAGAGGTGTTAAAGAGTAAGTTTTGTATTATTTCCAACCCGGATCCTATTTTCCCATGCTTTTGTGTCTAAGTGACTAATGGGAACAACAGTTTTTGAAATTGGTCCAGTATTGAGTGAGAGGGCTGCAGCAGTGAAACAGGCTGTAAGGTAAACTCAGGACGTGTTTACTCTGTCAATTTATGTCCACTATAAGTGCTTGTTTTGCCACTGACAGGCTCAGATTATTATTTAAAATGACTGGCAATTTAGGTAGAGAATCCCTACAGAGATGGTGGCACGGTGGTATGGTGGTTAGCACTGTCGCCTCACAGCAAGAGGGTTGCCGGTTCGAGCCCGGGTGTGGGAGCCGTTCTGTGTGGAGTTTGCATGTTCTCCCCGTGTCAGCGTGGGTTCTCTCCGGGCACTCCGGCTTCCTCCCACAGTCCAAAGACATGCAGATTGGGGACTAGGTTAATTGATAACTCTAAATTGTCCGTAGGTATGAATGTGAGCGTGAATGGTTGTTTGTCTCTATGTGTCAGCCCTGCGATAGTCTGGCGACCTGTCCAGGGTGTACCCTCCCTCTCGTCCGATGTCAGCTGGGATAGGCTCCAGCCCCCCCCCCGCGACCCTCAAGAGGATGAAGCGGTCAGAAGATGAATGAATGAATGAATCCCTACAGAAGTTGATATTTTTGTGAAAGAGTAATATCCTTTTTGTTAAACCAGAAACAGCCCCAAATTTGCCATCTCCAAACCCACCAGACTCCATTTAAATAAACAGTATTTAAGCATATAAAGAGTCAGCATATTTTAACATTTAACTGGGTAAATTAAGGGTTCATTTTAATCAAATCCAAGCTGAAGATTGTGGGAACATTAGAGAGATGAGCCAAGATGGATTTTGTGAGTTTTATTTTGTTCCTTTTTATTTTGAATAAAGTGTGTTTTGCCATGATAAAATTACTGTTTATTTACATGGAGTCTGGCTGGTTTGGCCATGGTGATTTCAGGGCTGTTTCTGGTTAAACAAAAAGGTTCTTACTCTTTAACAAAAGGTCTGTCTCTGTGGGGATCCTTTCCATGACTTGTCAGACACTTGGAATTATAAGCTGAGCCTGTCAGTGGCAAAGATAAGCACTATTAGTAGACATAACGTGCGAACATGCCCAGAGTTTACTTTGCAGCCTTTTGCTCAATACTGGACCAATTTCAAAAATTGTCATTTAGAAACAAAAAAACATGGGGAAAAAACAGTCTGCGTTTAAAAAAAAAAAAAGAACTTACCCTGTAAGTCCACGTCACAGCAGCATTTAAAAACAACCAAGTTTTGCAATAGAATATATTCATTTCAGTGGAATCTCTGGACTCATGTAGAGTTCAACTTTGGTGAGCTTTGACATGCACTGTTTGACCAGCAGCAAACCATGCAGAAAGTGCTGACCTCTGAGGGAAGTGAGAGCCAGAAAGTCCAAAATAAAGGAAGCCAAGCTAACAAACTTTATAACTGCCAGTTAGTTAGCCCAGAGACCTATTGTGCCCATGACTGTGACAGACTAGTGCCAGCATGTTCTCAGCCAGTTAGCGTGTTGGCTGTTAGCTTACCATCTATAATGGTTCCCCAACTAGCTCAGTGACCTTTTGTTTTTTGGGACACACTGTCATTTTGATTGAATATATAGTAAGAGCTATCAAAACACTCTGAACTGAAGTAATAAGTAACAGATTTTCTGACACCTATATGTGACCACTAATTACTTTTTTTGCTCAAGAAGGGACCCGAAATAAACCTCTGAAATAAAGCCTATTAAAGCGATAAGAGCTATTTTTCCAGTATTTTCAGTGTGTCTCACCTCATTTGTTATTGTGTCAGTGACTAACTATAAAAAATGTTGGGTACGGTTAAAATGCAGTTGCTTGCAAGTTGAGAAATTGAGGGGTCTCTTACCCAGAAATTGGACTTAATGCTTGTCCAGTCAGAGTTGACACCTGAATAAAGCTGTTGATGATTCAGCGATAGTGACTTTTAAAACCAAAAGCAATTTAGAAGTGCTCTAAAATGCTGTGCACTTCAAGATTTGTATTTTTGAATACCTAAAATGGTGTCAGGATGAGCAAGAATCCTATATGTAAGACATAAAATCATGATACAATAAACCGTGCAGTCTGTCTGCAGTGTAGACAGGTGCAGTGTCTATAACTGGGTCCGAATGGGCTTTAGCTTGCCAGGTAATCTGTCTTTTGCCAATTTCAGCCTGTCTCCTTCAGTAAGAGTACAGTACATGTACTGTTGGGATTTTCTCCCCAATGAGGAATCCTGTCAGCAGCCAGCACTGCCTAGTCTTGTAGGCTCTGAAAGCTTCTCATGCTGACTTTACTGCACTGTCTCTAAAGCATGATTTATTATATACATTAAGTGCATCAGGCCAAAATCCTTAGCTAATTTCATAGTGTACATGCACATCTGTTGTCTGACAAAATGTAGTACAGTCAATGAGTCAGAGGTTGAAGGCCACAGCTGGAGACAGCTCCCCAACATGAAGGGAAGGTGTCTGGGGGTATAGTACAGCATGCGCTGGCACTGATAGCACACTCCATCACTTGTCGGCTTCACAGCAAGCTCTCTGATAGCCAACACTTTAGCAAGATGGACCATTCCATCGGCGAGGATGCAGTTAAGGGTCAAGAAGACTGATGGACAGACACGGGATGTCAGGCTACAGTAAGAGAGAGTCGGAGAACGGAGATGAAACAGGAAAAAAAAAAGGCTAGAGGAAAGGCAGGAGGCAGGAAGGGAACACGGGCTCACATGAAGACCTCAAATGCTTTCATTATTGGCTGTCAGATGCCAGCATGAGATAGAGACCGTCCTCCAGACGTTGGGTCAGGACTCCAATCTTCAGCCACACCAGAGTGAGAGGGGCTGCAGAGGAAAAACAATTCACCGGTGCTGACATGTAGGCAATGGAAAGAAACTCGGCAACACCGATGCTCGTAAACAGAGACATACAGGCTGGATGGTGTTTGTAGAGAGGCATCACAGAACATGCACACCTGCATTCAACATTAATATGCAACCAAGAGAGGGAACTTACTCAAAACACTGACAAGAAAGCAATAACTCCTTCTTCGACACACCGGTTTATACATCACACACGCACACTCCCACTCAACCACAAAGCTCTCCCTAAAAAACAAATTCAGGGTCTTTTATTTCTTAGGAGCATCATTCAGAAAGAAACATCAGTGCATTCCTCCCAGGACACTATGGCCTCCCTTTCATCTACTTGCTAATGATGTTCCCCTGCACCATTCACTGAGGCCTTTTAATGGCACGTGGAGGAGGGAGTGGGGGGGGCAGGAGGGAAGGGAGGCACGTTGACCTGCTTTTTATTGAGAATAATGGCGCCAAAATGGTTCCCATCGGCTCCAATATTTCCCAGGTGTCTGTTCATTTATCACCAGACCTGTGCTTCTCGGGAGAATTATAATACAGACAGAAAAAAAACATTCAACTCTCCATTAATGGCTACTCAGCCTGAGCTGAAATATCTCTGCAGGAAGGGTGACATCAAAAGCATCCTTTTATACCTGCAGGCAGGATGCACTCTGCCTTTGTCTTATTTTAGTTAAGCATTTGCAGAGTGCTCGCTGCTGCCATATAACTGTATCTTATTCAGACTGATAGTGGCTGTAGAAATTATTGGGTACGGTAGATTTGAACCGTAGAGTTTAGTGTTGAGAGCAGGTGTGAGCAGCAATGTTTGCATCCAAATTAACCAAAATCCCACGATTTTTTCCTTCAATAAACTAGGCTTTATGCTCTCTAACTCACTCAGTCCATTTCAGGATCCCTGAATACGCTGACTTTTCCTAAGCAGTGATGCAAAGCACGTCACTCACTGACAGTTTTACTCGTCATATAAAGAGATTCCAAAAAATATCACAAAATGGACTAAAACAAGACAGTCTAAAAGTTGTTTAGTGTGCAGCAAACCAACGTTTTACAGCTATACTAAAATATTCATCGGGCGGGAGCTCGTCCCAGACAGGCGGCATCGACAAGAGTGGATTTATCTATTTTGTCAGTCTCCGCTTATGGCCAAGACAGCTTCACAAAAACATCTCTTCCCCCAGGGGATTTCAAGTCGGCGTTTTTCACCTCATCTCCTTTCCTCCTTATTTCTCAGTTCCCTTCTTACCTTTTTCCAGTGCAGAGCTTTACCGTGTTCAGTGTGTTTTGTAACATACAACCACCCAAGAAAAGGGCCAAATATTACAGGCATGCACTGTACCAAATGGCTATCTAAACCAAACTCAGAAATGTGTTCTCACTCTGCCGCAGGCACTGAATGCCTTGGGTCTGGCTGGAAGGCAGTATTAGTTTAGGAAGAACCCTCTGAATCACAGTAATGTTGAGATCACTTTGGCCCCTGTAGGAGGTGGTACACTGGGATCACAAGTCCATCTCCAATGAATACAACTTGTTTCAGCCCTTCAGCTTTCCCCGTTCACTGAAAAATGGCTCAGTAGTCTCCTATTGTCTTTAACTGTTGTTTGCTGTGCAGACAAACCATTACAGAAGTGGGGCCAAATTCACAGTAATGCTCTGTAGACTGGTTTTAAGTGACATACTAGGAGGTATAAATTAAGCCTTTATTGGCATATCTTCCATATTTTCTGAAAACAAGTCTTATTTCATTCAAAATATCTTCCATGTGTAAAAATGTTTTAAATTATTACTGCCCTACCCCCATCCATCAAACCAATCCATGAAGTGCACAATTCATAACAAAGTATGCTACTGATACTTATGTTTAACTTGCAGGAAATTTACATTTTTCACTGGTTTGCTCATCATTTTTCGGAGGAAAAAAAATTAAAGTGATTACACCCCGAAATGTGTGTTAAAGTCGGCAATTGCACAGAAAAGCCACACAGATCAGCCACAGTGTTAAAGTCACTGACAGGTGAAGTTAATAACAGTGATCAGTTTGTTACAATGCAGTGTTCTGCTCAGAAACCTTGGGATTTCCCCCCATCCCAGTCTGATCAAGGAACCATGGAATGGCACGGTAACCCAGAGCCAAGGCTGATCCACAGTGGGGCCTCATCGGATTAGACCTGGCTCTGACCTGTCAAGGCATGGGCATAGGACCTGGGGGGTGCCCTGTGGTGTTTGGCACCAAGGTGTTGGCAGCAGATCCTTTAAGTCCTGTGGCTTGCGAAGGGTAGTACAAGCATGTCCCAGAGATGCTCAGTTGGATTGAGGTCTGGGGACGGTGGAGGCCATATCAGCGCCTTGAAGTCTTTGTCACATTCCTAGGGCCTAGGGTTTGTGGTGTGGTGTGGTGTGGTGTGGTGTGGCATGGGACATTGTCCTCATGGGGGCGTCAGTGCCATTGGGGAGTGCCGTTGCCATGAGGGGGTGAACTTGGTCTTCAATGCTGTTTGGGTGGGTGGTGCTGTCAAGTGGCATCCACATTAATGTCTGGACCCAAGGTTTCCCAGCAGAACATTGCAGTGTAACAAGATGACCAATGTCACTTCATCTGTCAGTAGTTTTAATGTTATGGCTGACTGGTGTATGTGCTTACACAACTACTGTCAGTTAGATCAAAGTTAAGCCAGGAGGTTACAATTGACAGATTGTGTAATGGAGTTCAGCATTTGGCGTTCTTCTTCTTTCTAAAAAAAAAAAAAATTGGTGGCGCTAATGTGTGCTGGTGCTTACCCCATTTCCACCAATATTGAATGGGTGTCATTCGGATTCCCCCAGCTAATTTTGAACCATTTAGAGTATTTCGAACTATACTTTGTTTTGACGCATCCTTGATTACAATGGTTCTGATCGAAACTGCCAGAAACATCAGCTGGTTCACTGGATAGCACCAAGGTTCCAAGAATCTAAATTTGGAAAGGGGTAACAGATTATCTGCCCACATTTTTAGAGTTCATTCTCAGTAATGAATTTGGAAAAGAAAGTGCCGTCATAACCATAATCAGACCCATACTGCAAAGATCTTTTAGAGTAACATTGTGTTTTTTGCTTCCATCCAGTGCTTTAAATTCTCACCTTGCTCTAGCAATATAAAGATGCACTCTAGGGTGTGTCAGTACAACATGACATTACTAGCAGATGCTAGGGGGCACACTTCTGACACGTATACTTAGTTTATCAGTTGTTTTGGCTGTAAAACCAAAATTAAGTTGGTGGTTAAATGTTGTGGCCACCCATAATCAAAATGCCTCGAATGCAGTCATTGAAAGGCGCTTTGCTGAGCAAAAAGACAAATTATCACGAACTCCAACTGAGGACTATTTGTAACCCCTTTTCTTTGACAGTCTCAATGGAGCTGAATAATCCCATTTTAGCAGCATCAAATCAGGGCTATCTATGGCCCATTACCTTTGCTAGATTGCTGTCTGTTGGATATGAGAGGGTCTTTAATAGAGAGCTCAGTGCCGGCGTCCAGCGATTGTTGATAGTGTTTGATATGGGAAATCAGAGCCCTCAGGCCTGGCTTATGCACTCTAATCCTTATAGAGAGATAAGGGGAGAAGGCCTTTTAAATGTGACACACAGGCATATACACACATCACAGCACGTACAGTCAACAAGCACACAGATTGAAGGGCACTACACCGATGCATAAACACACGCACTCCTCTGATATCGTGCTGTCTCAGTATGTGACATTATCTCAGACATGCAAACAAAGAAGCCAACACGTGCGCACACACAAACACACACTTACAAAGGCACTGTCGAGACACTTATAGTGTGGTGCCAGATCTGAGACATCAGCATTATCTGGAAATATGACTTTTATCTCATGCTTGTCATCACTTCACAAAACTGTGTGTGTGTGTGTGTGTGTGTGTGTGTGTGTGTGTGTGTGTGTGTGTGTGTGTGTGTGTGTGTGCTTGTTGGCTGTGGCCCAAATTGTCAAACTCCTACTGTCTCTAAGATCAGTACAGCAACATCGAAGGCTAAAAAATGAAGCCAAAAACTGCAGTTCCTCGAATGGCTACTTGGCTCCAGAAGTGAGACAATCACCGTAGACCCCCATGTTGAAATGGCAACTTTACAGCAGAAATTTACAAAAAATGCCTGGTACAAAAATGATTTTGGTCTCTACTATGGCTAATTTCCCCATTCATTATAACTGTACAAAGTGAATTTTTATGTAACTAACCTCTTTTAATGTTCCTAAGGCTTAAAAGTATGCATAACAGGTGGGTAGGGCTGGGTATTGTTAAAAAATTATACTATCTGTACCCTTAAAGTGATACCAATACCAATAGAGAAGCCTATTCCATTCAATACCAATAATCTGAATGGACTGGCATGTAGTATAGCCATACTTTGATTGTTCTTGTGGCATCTCAGCACACTAAAATGATAACTCTGTCGATACACTGCACTTGACTTCACCGCACCAGAGACGGTATCAGTTATAGCTGCTGCTGCTGCAGGAGTGTGAGCTGTGAGAGACCACCCCCACACACACAGCTGACAGGGCTAACTGTTAGCATCACATGGCTAACATAACCTGACGGTTTTTAACAAGGCTAACAGTGTAGTTGAATCGTTTTGGTGTGAATTGGAGTTTCCTGGGACTGTTTAATAGCTCGAATGTTAGATGCTACTGTTGTGTTTGCTCATGCTAACGGGAAGAAGAGCAGCTTCAGAGACGCCAGCAACAAAAAGTTTGCTGATATGGCGGGGAGTTGGAACAGTCTATCATGAGCCCCCTTGCACAAAAAAAGAACATGGTATTGTTTGACTGGAGAAGTTTTAAAGCTCACTGGTACTGGGTTGTTGCAGTTGATACCATAAAGGTAACGAGTACCGAAACCCAGCCCTACAGGTGGGTGACAACATTGGTTAGGTAACATAAACATGGTGTAATCCCTGATTCAGGGGTTCAGTATAGGTGTAGCCATATCTGATGCTATTTCTGTGTATTTTCAGTGTATTTTCAGTTAATGAAAGATAACTGTGATGTTTTGATCACCTAAAAGTCTTAGTAAAGGACCCTCTAAGGAGTCAGATGTTCAGTTTTTTTGGTAAGTACATTTTGTTTTAATGGTTTTAAGTCTGCAAGCAAAAATTAGGATTAATATTACCACTGTAGCTGTACACTCTATTTCAAATACAGTCACTTCTGGCTCCATAAATCCAAGATGGCAACGGCCAAAATGCCAGTTTAGAGGCTTCAAAATGGAAGTCCACAAACTGATGGCTGCAGTCACGGTCATTACATCCATTATTTTATACTGTCTAATCTTTTTACTCCTGCTTCTTCCTCTCTGCCATCCACTTTTCTGAAAGTCAGAACAGCCAGCTATTAAACATGCACACGGAGCATCTGACATATAAACAACTCTCAATAAAGCATGTCCAACCCGCCCCAGACAAACACACACTAACCTATCAGATCAGCTCCTCCGGTCGGTGCTGCAGTAATCAATCTCCATTATGTATTATCTCCATGCTCAAGGAAGACACACACACTCATCATTGTCAAGTGAGTTCTGTGTTTATTAGACCAAATGAATTGTATGCAGAAAATCCATAATCACAAAAGAGAACGTCTGTTCGGTCTGTTGAGGCGGAATAAAAGCCACAGACACACACTGAGAGAAAAAAAATCTTACATGTTTTCCAGTTAAACATACATATTCTGCTATAACAAGGGCTGTTAACTGAGCAAGAATGCTATTTTTACACCGAAGCAGGCAGGGTATGAGTTATTTAATCTATTTACAGTGCAGGGAGAGGAACAAAAAAAGGGGGAGCGACCAAGACAGAGGCTGCTAGAGAGATAAATAGAAGAGGCCAGAGTTTAAGAGAGACGCAAACAATAACGAGTACAAAGAGAAGCTAGGAGAGAACTACCAGCTGGGTAGTATTTATGCAAATTTTGATATAGCAATTATGAAAATGAATGAGCAGAATAGAAACAGAAAAGCTGTAATAAATGCCCTCAATAACACAAAAGACAAAAATGTATGCTTAATTGGAATAGAAAGGTGTTCTGATGATTAAGATGTGACAGGAACAGAAAGGCATTTACTGACTGAATACAACATGAACATTTGTATGTAAAAGGCTTCCAACAGAGCCAAAAGACATTTCATACATGCTGTGAGGAAAAATAGAATATGACCAAAACTTGCTGAGGACCTCTTTTCCTACTGATGAAATTAAATAAATATGTTTATTCATATAAAGCCAGCTGATAAATATGCACGTAATTAGCATTTCAATTTTGCAAACTCTCTAAAATTTGCCTTGAATTTTGTTGGCACTTATATGAAACAACGCTACGGAGACAGACACAGGTGCAGTGAGAAACAGAAACCAAGGCAGGCAGGCAGAGGAGTGAGAAGATGGGAGGCTGGAGAAAGAAAGGGAGGAGGCTCATTAGGAGAAATTCGGGGCCGAAGCAGTTCTGCATTTTCCTTCTGCTCTGTAATTAAGAAATGGATTAATGAGAAAGAGACACACGCGTCTGCCAATGCCACCGCAATAAACAAGCTGAGGAAAAGTTTGTTGTTCCGTAGCTGCTCGAGAGGGAGCAGAGTGCGCTCATGACGTTACGCTCATTGACTTCTTGTCTCTTTGCATCCTTCTCTGTTCCCTTTTTATGCGCTTCTGGCTCTGTTTATAGCCCCCGCTCTCAAAATACCCTTGTTCTAGTCTTTGCTGAAGCTTTCCCATTAGCCTTCACCTTGTCTTGAATATGTAGGCTACTTGCAAGTGGGGCAAGTATGTGCTTGTGTGTGTGTGTGCTTGTGTGTAGCTTTGTGTTCTCGTTCTTTAATACAAACCAAGATCAATCAATTTTACGAATCCAATTTGAGCATCGGACACTTCATATCCTGTATTCTGGTGATTTTTTTTTATGCATCAATTTATGGTGGAGATGTCTTTATATGTAAACACAAAATTCATGCAGTGAAGCTCTCAGGCATTCTGTATTGCTTTGAAATATTTATTCTCCTGTAGATCGACTTTTCTCATTTCATGTCATCCCTGCTGAGCAAACACACATGTAGGCATGATTTACTGTTCAGTCCTCCTTTGTGTCTTTTGTTTGAGGAAGTTATCTCTTTAAATGGTTACTTGGCAGATTTTCAACCAGCTCTGTATCATAACCACGTGGGTAGTGTGTGTAAATAAACCTTTGTTAAACTTCACTGCATCTTACCAGCGACAAGACCTCCCTGCTTATCTCTTAGCTCAAAATTTCGGTTGCTCCAGGGTAGCTGCCCGAACTGCAAGTGGTACCTGCATTTTTGCATGCCTGCCACCACGGACACAAAGAATGTAGATGCTAATCAAGAAAGAGTGCCGCCCCAACATAAACTGTTTGGCTGTATCAAACAAAACAGGAACAGGAAGTGGGCTTCATACTATTCCTGTATTGTAAAATGGTGGCTGAAAAAACAGAGATTATCGAATATAAACCAAGATTCTGTTGCGGTACAAATTTAAGCTCACTGTTTACCGACCTCTTCACTGTGACATCAAAATGTTCTGTGTTTCAAAAACACTTCCTTGGCATATAACCGTCAAGTGGTATCTCTAGTTTAAATTAATCTCAAGCTACTGTCAGTGAAACACGACACTTCCTGCACAGTTGTTTCACATAAAAACCTTTCAGTATATGAAGGGCATATTCCTCCCTCTCCTGGCAGGCTTTTAATGTCAAACATCTGTAGGAAGTGCTGAATTTCATCATAACACTGTAAAAAACAGCAAAGTGGAGACACTTGAGAAGGCCCTGGCCTTTCTTTAATAATGTGTTATTAATGCCAATAGCACTCTCTCAATAAATTACACAATTCTCTTGTAAGTTCCTGCCAGAATTAGGTTTGTTGCTTTTGCTGTCCTCATGCGTACAGCTAACAGGCTGTTTGTAAGCGTATGTGTGTTCCTGTCTTTATACATCAGTGTGCGCATGTGAGCAGGCAGCAGGTGGTGTGTGTCGGGGGTGGCTGTTGCGGCGGCGGCGGGGGGGGTGCAGGTGTCAGGTGCACAAGGCTCAAGCGGAGGTTGAGGTATTGTGAGGCCTGTGTGTAAGATAGGCGATGATGCGTGCTGGCAGAGTTGTCGGCTCAAGTCTATTCCCACTTTTTTTTCTGTCTTTATCTCGTCAGCGCACACACACACACACACACACACACACACACACACACACACATTCATGCATAAACTGCAGATAGCTAGCTGTCCAAGAGGGCATGTTTGTCTTAGATGAGAATCAAAACTGAGCTCATGACCCCAGTGGTGACTGTATGTATAAATAAAAACTGAGAATTTTTAGATTGTAGCATCTAGTTTGCACCTTTTCTACTTACAAAACAGACTGTTATTCTTCTTGATCAAATGTTGCCTCAGGCTATACCTTTCTTTTTCTTCTAAGTAAATTCCACTCACATTGAATTGTGCAGTTTTCAGTTGCTTCCCTTGGGATCCATATTGTAGCTGTTATTCTCTTTGGCGTCATTTTAAAACCTATCGCTCATCTTCTTAAGCCCTGTCACTTGTCATAGAGACTCAATCGGCTCAACAGAGTGTATTATAGTGTGCTGCTTCATGGCTGACATTGATCTCATCTGAATGAGAGTGCATTGTGTTTTCTTTTTCCTTCAACCTACTACGACTTTGTACGACACTTTGCGACCGCCACATTATCACCCAAGCATGGCCTTTGGTAGAACCACAGATGTACAGAGACGCTGTTGTATTGTGCAGTATTAGGTATTCATGGACCTCTAATTCAATTACTTCTGGGTGTCAGTAGAGAACATGCTCAGTGCCTGTGTCCTGAGCCCGAGCACAACACACAGTGGTGATGTTTGCATGTTTGGATTTCCACGCCGTAGAATGCACAGCCCACATTAATACGCAGTCAGCATCTGTGTTTTGTGTTTGTGTGTGCGACTGTATGGAGATGAGCTCTCATACAAATCTCTTGTAAAAATTTTCCGCATGCATGCTCCCATGTATTACAGGATCTCAGTCAAAATGCAGTGACATGAAGAAGAGAGTGCGCAGAGCATGAACCCAAGCCAAAGGGTTTTTTTATATTTGTCTTTGCCTCTTAACTTCACACAGTGTCTCCTATACAGGACCATCGTACTGGGAGGATATCAGGCTAAGTCAGGGACCGTTTCAATCTGACAGATGACCCAGATATATACAGTAGACCCAAGGACATTTAAATTGTGTTTGACAGTAATCTTTTTTAATTTTTTTAACAGCAGGACCTTCATGATTCAGTTGCATTTCTCTGACAGCATAATGATGAGGTTAAATCAAGCAACATTTGAAAGGTAGTGTAAAAAAATAGACTGCAGAAAAGTGAGAATTTTAAACATGTTGGCATTAGAATAAAAAAAAATGTTGTTAGTGAACAAAATCCGCATATTTGTCACATTGTGCAAAATGGAATTTTGCTGATAACCCTACCCGGGGTAGAACAAAACACTTTTTTTTCATTTGAATTTTGATATGTTCCCTTCACTTATGGTCGTGCCAAAAATAGTGGTGAATCTGTTCACTTACCCCACAGGTGAAAAAGAATAAAACCACCCTGGAGATGATAGAGGTATCTCCTTAATCTCATGTAATTTTCCCCCTATTACTAGGATGTAGTTCAAATTTGCGATGATAGCACCCTGATGTCTGTCCTACACCTTAAAGCAATATAAATATCAAAATATGTATTATTTATAAAACTAGATGCTTTTAAAAATAAGTTGTCACAGGTGGAAATTTCACACTGATACATTTTTTAAAAGAAAATTACTTTTACTTAAGGTAATATATGATGGTATGTTGGCACAGTCAAGACCATTACATTGCACAGGAAAAAATCAAGGTTGTGCAATCAAGTAAAATGTGTAAAGTGAGGGGTAAAAGGCATTTTTTAATTCAATTTAAAATGTAAAAAAGTATGAAAAAATACTGTTTTCATTTCTTTTATGGAGAAAAGAGGTATTTCAAAAACTTTTAACCTTGAATTTAAGATTTCAAAATGTATGTTACTGTTACTGTACTGTTACTTTAAAGAATTTACACAGACTACAATTTATAATCTACAAACACCAATCCAACTTCCATACTTTTATTTAATACAACGTTTTTGGACTATAAAAGGTGGAGGGGTTTAATACTGCCCTCTGAAATGCCATAAATGACACCCCTGCATGTTAGCCAGAGTTCAATGTCAGTGATTTGATGTGAGTCTGGTGTTCTTTAAAGCTGATGTAGAATCTATCAGGAACTACTTTTAGATCAGCCTTCAGCCCAAACCTGCAAAAGCGTTGCTTATTGACAGCTAGCTTGATCATGACCTTAACAGTCAACCATACATAAACTCTTTTTCAGATAGAATTGGCTTGCTTTCCTAGATTTATGATGAGTATTGATATAATTCTGATTTTTGGATGAGAACATTCAGGTCACTGAGAAATCAATATGATCTACTGATGTAATTATTACACAATAAATTTCATCATGAAGAGTTCTGTTACTTTTACATGATAACAGAAACAACAAAATAAAAGTTTGAACACTTAAAATGAACCAAGCCAAATATAGATGAAAATACGGCAAGCAAAAAACAACTCAAAGACTGTTAAAGACCAAGTGAGTACAGTGGATCTGTTTACAACACAGCTTGTCAACTCGTCTAAAATGTTACGGCATGGGCAACACACCCTAATTAATTCAACATCCATGGGTTTGAGCTTTATGCTAGCTCACATTTGTGTCTGATCCGAGGGCTGCTGTACTTCCCTCACTTTAAAATGCCCTTCCTTTTCATTGAGAGTAGATGGAGACATGAAGAGGTTTAGAGGTGATTGTTCATCTCAGTGTTTAAACAGGTATTTGTAGACTTTCTGCTGTTAAGTGGACTGAATTGAAGTTTTTTTTTTTTTTTTTTAAGCAATCCTTTTTACTTTCATTGTGTCTTCTTGTCTGATTTGCCCAGTTTACCCTCCCTCTCTTCATCCCCTTCTCTCCTTCCCTCCATCCATCCATGGCCCCTCTAGCGCTACTGAAGACATTTATTTGAGGGGAGTGATGAGGTGCGTAGTCTGAGGAAGGTCTGTCTGCTTGATTGGCTGATAAGATGTCTGCTTAGGGTTTTTCAGAGGGGAAGGCAGGGAGCGGACGAGAGTGGGCCTGAGCGTCAAGTGAGGAGGCTCTCGTATGCGCTCCCACGCTCCTCAAAGCAGTAATGAGAGAAGTGCAAGCCGTTAGGGTGCCCCTCGATTGATATTTGATGTGTGATTTATTTTTTATTCTTTTTTTTTTTTTTTCTCTTCTCAGTCCTCGAGCTGGCACAGCGGTGTGGCGTTTATATTTTACGCCTCACAGATGTGTGGTGGAGTAGGCGACACACGCAAGGAGTGAGAGTAAATAGAGGCTCATGTTAAATCATTGTGGATTTATAGGGAGGTGGGTTTTTTGTCACTGTGAGGTGGGTGGGGGCAACACACACATGTACACACACACACACACACTGACAGTACAGTAAGTGGTTCTGCCCCAGCAGCGCTAAACAAGGCCAACAGTCCACAGTTATGGACAGTAAATAGAGCAGAGCACTACCTGTAAATAACCAACAACACAGCCTCATAAATCCTGTGTGTGTGTGTGTGTGTGTGTGTGTGTGTGTGTGTGTGTGTGTGTTTGTGTGAGTCTGTCTCATACTAGCACATATAAACACAAGCCATGAGTCCAGAAGGGCAGCAGTATGTGTGGGTATGTGTGTGCGCCCTGGCTGCACTGATTAATTTTAATCAGTCCTGACCCGTGTTTGAGTCTGCACAGCTCACTCAGTGCCCATACGTTTGTGTACATTTCTCATCATGTGCTTTAATCCAATATTACACGTCTGTGTGTGTGTGTGTGTGTGTGTGTGTGTGTGTGTGTGCGCACACAGCAGGGCCAAGCCTGAATAGATATCAGAGGCCAGAGGGATGCGACCTCTCTCTGACCTCCCTGCTTTTGCTCCCCCTCCCCATACCCCACCCGTTCGTCCAGACTGCTTCATGTCCACACAGGTCAGATGGGCATATGTGCGCACAGTTAACGCTGGCGTCCGTCCAGTGACCTGAGCAAGGTGGGCTTGCACACTGGCACAGAAATCAGAAGCCAGCCGCAAGCAGGGCACACAGGCACACAGAAGCCTGTTGACACACGATATTTGCTGGTGGGGGTGTTTCATGTGGGGAAAATTGTTCTCTGCAGAGTTTCCTGTGTTTGAGCTAAGAAACATTTACAGCTCACTAGGTCATGGAGGGATGGAGATGCTGCATGTCTTGTAAAACTGCCCCCTACTGTTAGTCTTTCTACTGTTAACATTTGAGCTGTTATTGAGTTTTGTGGGTGTAAAAGAAGCCAACAAAATGTCAGTTAAACATTAAAGTTTCTGTTTCCCCTTAGCGATTATGGGAGGACATTTTGAAGGTGCAGATGTTCCCATGCTCATATGGAAAACAGGAATTATTGACTAAGCCCAGATATGGAAATTTGATTTTCAGAAGTGGTTGGGGGACACAGTTAGCACAGACACAAATCCTCAAAAGGGATTTAGTATTTCAGATCCCCTTACCCAGGGTAGAACAAAACACAACTGTGTTCTTTCCTAATTTTGATATAACTACTTTATGAAATGGATTATTTTATACAAAAAAATACAGCTTAAATGGATGAAATTATAAAGATACTGACTCACCCCATGGATGAGAAAGTGCACAATAAAACCACTCTGGAGATACTGGGTTAATATCATGTAATTTTTCCCTATTGCTATGATTTAGCTCAAATTGGCACCGTGCCCTGATATTTGCCCTATACCTCAGAGCAATATGAATATCAAAATATGTGTTTATCATAAAGTGGAACACACACCGCCGCCATACGCCACGCGTCAAAACGCCCGTCTCCATTATATTCTATGAACAAACCCACACCGGCGCCAGCCGACGCACCGCGCCGCGCCGCTCTGCTTCAGCCTACTGCTCTATTTCCTCTTCTTTTTCCATTACTAGCAGTTGGCAGCCGTTGGCAACTAGTGTAAGTACAGCCACCTAGCGGGCTGGGGTGGGAAATACACTTTAGTGTTGACGATGCCACTGTGGCCCGCTGCCAATGTGTGTTGGGGGGCGGCACTTGACGGCCACAGCGCCGCGCCGGGGGGCAGTGTGTGTTGCACTTAAAACTAGAGCCTAGAGGCTTTTCAATACAAATTTGGCATAGGCAGAAATTTCACACAGATACCTTTAGTTAAGGTAATATATGATAATATAAATCAATAAAGGTGGTACAATAAAGCTAATAAAAGTTAATATGTAGCAAAGTGTGCAAAAATTAACGTGGTTTTTTTTTCCTCTCTTTTATACTTTTTGAGATATATCAGAAGTATCCCCATTATATCGGCAGAAACTGTTAACACATGGTTGTAGTGCAAAATGTATCTTTTTTTTTCTATTTTTCTTTTTTTTTTTTTGGCTGAACCGCAGCATTAGAGGCCAGCCCTGTAATACAAAAGTGACTGAGTCAGTGAGTGAGCGATGATCTGAGCGTTGGTGTTTCCCTATTAGCTGCCGCTCTTTCAAAATGAACACAGGGCTCGACAGTGCGAGTGTTTCACTCGCATTTGCGACTAAAAATAGGTGTGTGCGAACTGTAAAAAATATTTAGGGGCACATGTGCGCATAAAAAAATCAGCCGAAGCAGCCTATATTTTTGTCAATAAAAAAATATGATAATCTAACCACAAATGTTGGAGGAACTCCAGCTACCTTCCCTCTTCCCCGTGTGACACGGTTATGGGCGGTTTTCCAAGCCACTGTCGGCACAATGAATATCGCACACGACGCCAAGGGTAGCGGTGCCGCTTTGTCAGGCGTTGCTGCCCTCTCCATAGACAAACAATGGGACAGCCAGTGCAAAGCGGTTTTACAGCTGATCATGTGTAGAGGCCTTTAGGGACCATTCGCCACGGTACCGCTGTTGGGCAGGGTGGAAATAAAGCCCTTTTCACACAGAGTGCGCAAAGCGCAGACCTCTGCTGATGAACCCATTCATTGTGTATGTGCTACCGCGGCGCAAGAGCACACCGCTCTGCTGCCGATCTGAGCGGCCCGCACTCGAATTGAATTTTTTTTAATTTCACCGCAACATGCTGTGATGACACCTCGGCGCCACGCATCCAATAGCAGAAAAGAGCCTGAAGTAGACCCGAAAGCGGTCACCATGGAGCTGTAGCTCCTGAACGAGCCTGTACTCCCCCAAATCCTGTCCTCTGCGCCCTACCCCGCGGTGGGCGCCGCGAAAGCTCTGTGTGAAAGGGGCTTAAGTCCTGCAGAGTTTCAGAGGACCTGGGGAATGTTTTAGGATAGTAATAACATTATATAAGATAATCATATTGCAAAGATAATATATATATGATAATAACATTAAAGACAAAATTAAATTGCAATACTTTTTCAAAACTTGATGATTTTACCTTTCTGTACATTTTGTATACAAATTAAATAATTTTGCTTGTAAATGTCTATTTGCATCATGTTTATTACGGAAAACACATTATTTGATCAATTTACATTGTGCCCCTAAAGTTCTTTGTGCGCTCCTTGCTTTTTCAACTTAGGAGCACATGTGCTCCTTGGGAAAAAAGCCCTGGAACATGTGCTGAGAGTCCTGTAGTATTCCTCATTGTCTTTAACCAGTGTGGCATGTTAGCATAGTGAAATTAGCCAGCTAGCTAACATAATGCTTCATTCAAACACTGGACAGAGGAAAGAGAAGATCACCTTATCAGTTTGTTTGAAGAACAGTCATGTCTGTATGACATGAGACTTTTTTTTTAACAGTTTTGACTATTTGTCAGAACCAGTGCTGCCTCTGTTACGAGGAATAATTAGAAATAAGAAACTGATTAAAACTGAAATAAATTCTACAAGATACAATGTCAGAGGGGGTGCCGCTACATTAACAAAATTCAGTTTTTGGTCATCAGCGCTGATAGAATGTTTTACAAACCATTGTTATTGGTCGAACTTGGCTCAGGAAGTGGCCAATGACTGCACAGTCTTCACCAGTCATGCAGGAAATTGCATCACTGACCTGAGATGAAGAGCAACGGGTTGTGTTAAATGATCAGTGGGTACAGCTCCACAGAAAGCAGCTCCCTCCTGCTATGTGACTGTGTCTACGTCAAGTAACGTGTCCATTTTAACATGTGTTTACATTCAGTTTTGGACTGCAATAATGGGGCCAGTGCTCTCAACAGTTTGCTGCTGTTTCCTGTTTCAAAATAAAAGTCCTCATTTCAAATTAAAAGCCCTCCTGGCATATACTAGGTTTTAAACCCAGTCTTGTTTTACATTAGTTTTCAGAGTGTAAAAAAAAGGCAGGGGACATCTCCCCTCTGCCTCCCCCCGCCCTTTAAATTTCGCCCCTGAGCAAGCTTGAATCTATTGGAAGAGAAGATAGCGCATGCATTTGTATGGGTGGTTTGTATACCTGTGTGTGTACACACGTTATCTGTAATGGAGTGTGTGTTTGTGTTGTATTCACAGTGTGTGTACATGCCAGAGACTGTCACGCAAAATTGTTGCTGCTACTTGACAGCACAATCAGGGTGTGATGTTTACATTGACGCATTCCCTGCTCTCCATTTTTAGTGTAGCCATTATTTCTCCGACAGACAACATTACGGCTCACAGCCAGCGTGTGTGTATGCATGTGTGTGTTAGGAACGGTCCAGCGATGTCCAGACAAACAGTATATGTGTGTTTGTGGCGGACAGGGATTAAAAAAAGGAGAGAAGAAACAAATTGAAAGCCAGGCTGTGAGTGTTCGATCTCACTGGCCTATCATTTTCTTGGCACATAATTCATCACGGTTGACGACCATCGCCGGCGGCGCTCTGAACTGGCACGGTAGGGTTGCTATGGTGACAGCAAGAGAGGGAAGAGCACCTGCGGCTGGCAAGACAGCGGCGTTTGTCACCTGCTGGGGGTGCCAGGTCACACCTGGCAAGCTGACCGCCCCCACATGTACAAACACATGTTCATGCAGACGGAGATATCATACAAAATATGGAAGAATTTAAGAAAGTCAATGCAGCACCTCCAGCATCTGACAGAGTTACACTTACTTGTACTAAAACACTTTGAGTACATAAGCAAAGAAAACGAAAGTAGCGCTACAGAGTGGTTACTGGCTGTTGAGTGAACATTTCTACAGACAAGATCCTCTGTACAAAGTTTTTTGTGGTGATTGTATGGGGTTTTTTTATGTTTTTCATTTTTCAAATTGAATGAGAAACATGAAAGTTTAGTTTTAAAACCCTGGGAGTGTGAACTTCACAGATATGGACAGTTGGAGCTGAAAAGAGAAAAGCAAATGAGTACATGTATATTACTGTTGTCTGGTTTAAATCCCCCAAAACTCCAAAATGTCAACATTTAAAGGAATTTAAGATTAATGAAAAATGTATTCTGACTATTTTAAGTTTAAAAGCCTGGCATATCTTACTCCTTTGTGCCATAAAGCTTTATTTTCCAGAGACATGGTTGCATGGGATGACATGATCCTTCATTACCATGAACATGCACACTGTAATTTATTCTGACTTAATTCTACATTCATCATCCAGCTGCCAAAAATGCTCAGTAGTGCACCAAATGTGTATTAATCCACTCCCAAAAATAGTCCACAACAAATGTACAATTTCCTCCTGTTTGATTAATGTTTGTTAAAAACTGCAATTGTTGTTTTAGGAAATTATACAACCTTTATTAAAGAAAGGAACTAAGGCTATGGCCATGGAATCAGCACCACTTGGGGGGACTGGCAGTAATAATAACGGCAGTTTGTTAAGTTTATTTATGATTATGATTGGGTGACAATGGGTGTTTGCCTACATATCATTAATTTAAATATTTGGGGGGATATTTGTCTCCTCCAAACATATTCAGTTTCAACAGTATTGAGAAATGGCCAATAACAATAACAAAAATACTATCACCAGCATTATGCTGTAATGTAGTTAAAAGCAAAATTACAAGGTATTCACAGGACAGTTTGGGGATTTTTGGTAGTCGTGTCTAACACAGCTACTGTTAAGGTGTGAGCAGGCTGTCAGTGGTGGTGGTGTGTGTGTGTGTGTGTGTGTGTGTGTGTGTGTGTGTGTGCGTGTGTGTGCGTGTGCGTGCGTGTGTTTGTGTGTGTCCGGTGTCGCCCTGTCACATTGTCACTTTCTATCTTCAGTAGTCTCAGTTAGAAAGAAGATGTGCACCCTGACATCCCCCGCTGTAAGTCTCAGGAAGAGATGGAGCTGAAAGCTTTTCTTTTCACTTAGTTCAAACCGAGGTCTTTGAAGACTGCGCTGCCGCCTTGTAAACGAAAACCGCACACTGCCGTCACCGCTGGAGACCGCTTCAATGCTTTATGAGCAACTTTGTAACTGTCACTTGTGAAGAAATGCAATGTTTTTTTAAGCACTTGGATGCAGTAGCAAACAACATGAGCACCGCTGTATTTACCTCTACCTTTAAAATACCATGATGATTTGGCATTCATCACAACAGTGCACCTCATTTTTGCATAAATTACGTGAGCGGAATGTTACGAGAGCCGTGTAGGGTGCAATATTAATGTATGTGCTTCTACTCAGTGATTGCAACAATACACTGTTAATTTTTCATCCACATCATGTCAGACTGTGAAAGCACTCACCCCTGTGAGACACAGGGTAAAGGTACAAAGAAAGTAATTTAACATTTAATTATTCATTATCTGTTGCAATTTGCTACATTATACATTATGGCACTTGTGTGCACTGCTCAGCTCTGGATATATATGAGCTCATTAGCTCCTACTTAATATACAATGTACTGTTTGTTCGCAGCAAACCCCCTAATGTTTTTCTCTCCAGTAATCTGTGAAATGTAGCTGTAACATTTACAGGGAATGAATGGATAATTGCGCATGGTCAGTTAATATTGCTCATGTTTTTTAACATCAAAAAATCTCAATAATTAACTATATTCTTGTTATTCAGGTAGATAATTGACTGTAGCACTTCAACTCTATTGCAGTATTCTAATAGCTCATTGAATTGCTCATATGCCGCTGTAGATTCCAACAAGCAATTTATTTTGATCTAGGAGCTAGAATTTAAATGGAGTAATAATCATCCGCAGCAGTGATTAATAATCGTTGTTTCAGTTTGCATAAAACAGTATCTCTTTAATGTCATTGTGTAATTACCTTTTTGCTTTGAGGAACATATTTGACAAATCAGAGTAATTGACTTTATGAAGCAGTTCACTTGTTACATAGTTTATTTCCATCTTCATCTGCCAACCAAATTATCCACATCTACATTCCTGCTTATATTTACAGTTCTTTACCTCTTGTGTTTATTGATATGAGCAGCAGTATTTCTATATTGTTTAAAATGTGCAGCGGGTATTAGACACAAAGAACAACAAAACATGGCACATTGTTGTAAATTCGCGGGCTAGGCTAGAGCTTTGATTCCTTGCCCGAACACACTCTAGCTTCAGTGTAGGCCGTGGGGAATTCAAAGTCTTTACTCAAATGTTATCTTTATGTCCTGGCTCAGATGCTGGGTTTTAAACACCATTTGGCAATGATTGGTCATGCAGAAAAACAGGTCTTTCTTTTCACCTGGACGTTAATTCTAAAGCGAGACTGACAGTAATTAATTCTAATGATTCCTATAAAATTAGCCTAAAACGCCTATCCAAGGCATACCCAAAGTAAACTGAAAGTTCTTGAACAACTTGGAGTACATGCATATACACGGTCTCTTTTGAAAAGAAACACTCTGAAGTTTTTTCTCTGACAGTCAGAATGACTATAAGTGCCACCAGCATTCATTAATAGAAGTTTGAACACACTGAAGTGGAAGGTATTTATTTCTGCTTGATTTCTGCTTTTATTTTCTTATAAAACAGCTGCCTGCAGATGACTGTAGCTGGGACTTCTTAGCTGGAAAACACAATGGGACCATAGTGTGAAGGGTTACCTAGTCTTAATTCAAAGTAGTTGACAATACTGCAGAAAATGAATATTTTACAGATGTTTTCCAAGGTTTTGTCAAGGTGCTCTTCAAAAAAAGAAGTTCAAACTGTGTACTCAATGTGTGATTACAAGTGAATAACAAATCAGCCGAAACAGAAATGTCTTTTTGGGACCTTATTGTATATAAGAACACTTGGAGAAAATCTAAATTAGTCAGAAAGACTGGATTTTTCCCTTAAGACAATAGAAGAACCATCTATTACTTATTTATATTTATAATGGTCTATGTTAAAAGAAAGATACTCAAGCTGCTCAGGCTGTGTGCATTTTTTTTCCCAACTTCATTGGCTGTAAGAAGCATCAGTCATCCACACAACCAATTGCTACTGGCTTGACATTCCACAACTTCCTTTCAACATAGGCTCTTGTTGGCAATTGTTGGCTGTGGACGAGACATGGAAGCTCCTATTTGGTGAGGTGTCAATCAAAAAGTCAGGGTGCTGTCAGTAACACATGCAAACTAGAATTATTATGGTCAATATATGGCGAGACTAGAACATCTGAAATGATCCAACTGCAGTCTATGGATATTGATGGATGTAATGTGTGGTTAGACTTAGTGACTTGCTGTATTTGGATTGTCTGGACCTTTGCAAATGTATCAAGACCATTTATGGCAGAATATGATCTATCAGTGGATTATAATGAGGCTTTATAGGTGAGTTGTAACTGTTTGCTTGTTTGTTGGGGATCTGACAGAGGCATTTGTTGTACCTGCTGTTATGTAAGTTGTAGCTTGAAGTAGTTTGCATCACGGTTTTGTTCATATCATAGTTGTTTGAGAAATGAAACTGGCCTGTGGCCTGTGGGTGAGGTTTTAGGCTATCAGGATTCAGAAGAGGTGCCTTCGTCAAAAGTGCAAGAACTGTCACAGCCCAAACTTGTACACTTAGCTGTTTTTGTTTGTTTGTTGGTTGGTTGGTTGGTTGGTTGGTTGGTTGGTTTGTTTTACCAAAAACTTAAAAAAATTTATTCCCAGAGAGGAAGAAAATTGATATTTATGTACAACACGTTATTCTCAAGCAAATCAATTGCCCAAACACAATACACAATGAGTTTTTGAATCGATCTAGCACTTACGTTCTGGCTCCTCGTGTGTAGCCTAGTGGTTTGTTCAGCATTAACACACTGTCAGTTTGGTTTTGTGTTTGGCTGAACGTGGCAAAGCTGCTTTGAAGTTGCCTATTTTTGCTTCTGATTCTTCGGGGCTCCTCTGGCTCAAACAGACAGTATGAGTGAGAGCTACGAGACACCTTCCCCACCTGTGTGTGTTTACCTTGTTTGTGTATTGCCCATGTAATGTAAGCCATATGGATTTGTTGTCTTGATTTTATTTGCATCTAATATGAGCACCCAAACAATCATGGTGTTTGACTGGAGTAAAGCCAGAATAAACAGTTTTATTAAAGCTACTATTTGAAGTTTTCTGTAACGTCAATTGCTTTGTACACATGACCTGCCCATAGCTCATATATAGCTATATATAGATATGGAAGAAGCATGATTCTGTTCCTGAGTACTTTCTGATCATTTTGGTCTCAACCATAACACAAACTCATGGAATGGTATGGCAGAAGTGGGCAGATTAGTTTTAGGCCTGGAGTGCTCCAACTGGCCACTGCTGTTACTTAGCAGCCATGAAGAGAACAAGCTCTTCAGCAACACTCGACAGATGTGAGCCCAATGACCCGAGGTAACAGTTCTGGCTCTAATAGTGGTGCCGCGGGGTGAAGGTGGCCTGGCACGCTAGAATATGTTATGAATTAGCATGTTATGAGTTACCAAGTTTATCCAGCTAAGGACAGAACATATGAAACACAACACCCATAACTACAGCCTCAGAAATGAATCCACACCTGTGTGGCACAGTTATATTTCTGGCATTTACAGCTGCTTTTTTGTTGTTGTTTTTAATGACTGGATTTATCTTTTGTGATCTACAGTTGTTAAGAGGTCATGGTCATTTTATGTATTTCTGTGAAATCACATTGCTTTAGCCGGTAGTGTTTTTATGGTGATACGGAGGGCGGTGACATGCACAAAGGATCCATGTCTGAATTTGAAGCTAGGGCGATGCGGTTACATACAGTGATGGAAGATGTATTAAGATCTTTTACTCAAGTACAAGTGGCAAAACTACAGTGTAAAGTTCATTAAAATATACTTTAAGTTCCCCCCGTAGAAGTAGTCATTATGCAGAATGGCCCATTTTGGTTCATGTATATTATATTACTGACTTACTGATACATCATTGTGATCACTTCAATGTTTGCAGCTAATAGTACGACATCATAATTTCTTAGTAGGTATGAAGAAAATCAAAGATCACAATATTCCAAACACCTCACTATCGATATTGCAACAATAGTATAGAATTAACTATTGGTGCTTTCACAAAATATTTACACATTGAGATTTTTGAAAAAAATATCATCAGTAATGTGGATGTAATGACTAAGTGGGTAAAGATAGATAGATATCAAACAGCTAGAACAGTCTGGTAAATTCAGAAAATTACTGTTTTGCAGCCTTTAAAACCAGGAAAAAGCACTTACAAATTACGATATCCCAAATTATATCAATGTAACATTTATGTATTGCCAAGCCCTAATATGTAGTGACATAAAAAGTAAGATATTTGCCTCCAAAATGTATTAAAGTAGAAGTAGAAAGCATAAAATTAAATTTTTTGAGTAAAGTAAAAGTACCTTGTGTTGTACTTAAGTACAGCATTTAGGAAATATTGTTAGTTAAATTACAACACTGGGGACAGACAACAGCATTGAGATTGGACCATGCTATAAACTATGAATTGTGTTCAAAGACATTTTTGTTTTTCCTTTTGCTCTCTCATTTTACAACATTTAACCATGGCGACCATGATATATTTAGGCATGACGATCATGGTTATGGTAAAGGTTAAGTACTGAGGCACTTGCTTAAAGTTAGGAGAAGATCATAGTTAATAAAAGGGGTGATGTAAATTCCCGGTCTGTGACGGGACACAAACTCCAGCATTTGAGTCAGACATGCTCCACATCCATCCATTACCCAGACCTCCACACCCATACTTTCTGCCTTGCTATGTTGAGAGCACAATTCTTCTTGCAGTGGCGTGATTGATGTAATTTATCAGGGGTGGAATTGTGCAATTGGAACATGATACTTTGATTATAGCTGGAAACGCAGCTTATGTCACCAAGAACTGAACACTATAAGCTTTACAGATGTATGGTTTGTTACAGGCCCGTTTGATTGGATTGCACAGGTGTTCATATTAAACTAAACAAACGGATGTAGAAAGACACACACCAGAACTGGATTATCGTATCAGATTTATCAGTCGCCCAGTGGTTTGCTTGAAAACAACATGTGTGCGCTGGTTAACCAGCAGTCAGCTCAACGGCAGCGCAGCAAAGACAGGAAGAGAATGAAAGGACAACAAGGCAGACAGCCAGGGACAGAGAAAGGGATTGTGTTCGCTTTATCCATGTTTGCTCAGTTTAGCGCAGGGCAAATATTAGCCAGTGTGCTCGGCAGCCGTTCTTCCCTACTGGGCTTCGGCCTAACGCCCTGTCCGCAGAGACTGAAAGGCAAAAAGAGAACAGGGAGAAAGGAAGAGAATAAATGGGAGAGACGGAGTTATCAGGCTAGCAGATGGTAAGAGAAATTGAAAAGAGACCAAATGATGGCAGAGAATTAAGAGAGAAAGTTGGGAGTTAGAAAGAGAGCAATCTGAGCGATTATCCCAAAGTCTGTGGTACAGATCAGAAGTGACTTTTTTTTTTTACTGTCAGAGCATACTTACAAAGTACAGGTCTCGTACTGTATCTTGTTTCATATTGCTGCTTTTAATGGTACATGTCTTATTCCGGTCTTTGGATGGAAGCTCATAGTGGCATTTACTTTTTTCCTTTCTGACAGGTTGCTTTATCATGCCAAGAAAAGTATTCTGTTTAGGTCTGTCCAAACCCCAGACTGTACAATATGAGGCACTGTTGTTTGATGTTTGCAACCACAGAGGAGAAAACAAAGGTAAAGAAATAAAAAGCAAACAGATACACGCTCTGTTTTTTTTTTCTTGGCGGCTCTGTTCAGCATTTCTGAGGACAGAGAGAGAGAGAGAGAGACAGAGTAGGGAGGGAAAATGAGGCTGCAAGGACAGAGAGTGGAGAAGAGAAGAGAAAACAATAGAGACAGAAAACACTTTGCTCTTGATTTTGTCCGAAGGTCACAGTCATTCCTTTCAATTTTGGCCAGCTGCCTGCCTCGCTCCTCTTCAACAGAGAGGAACAGGCTGCTCTCAGAGCACACACACAAAAACAAACAGTAATACACATGTCTTGCCCATAGCAACACACAAAGTCACAAAGTGTAGGAACATCAAGAAATCTCCCACTTTGGCTTTTTCTTGCAGCGTACACTCAGGCATGACAAATTGTATGTGCAAACTGCAGATGAAAAGAGAAGTCATCTCCTCTGCTCTCTGTTTGTCTTGGCACCTGTGGTATATACACCTGATTTCTAGAGGTAAAGATCTTCATGGGCCCACTCAGTTCCTGTTGACTGAGGCTTGGCCCTGGACTAAAGTCAGGCTGGGAGCAAATTACAATTAATCAGGTTGAGTTTGGTCCTCCATTAATGCTACAGGTCTGGAGTCTGTGCCCTGTGACTATTAACAGTGGTTTTTGAGGCGACTTTTAGGACATGAATTGCTTTTCTTTTGCGACATGGCTGCTAGTTACTTAGTGTTCTCTCTCTGTTTGGTCAGTCTGGGTCATTTCAGATCTAATTATCTTCTATTTTTGACCGGGTCTGACCGTTCTTGGGTCAATCATGGAGCAGGTCTGTTTTGTTATTTCAATCAATTTAAGCACATTAGTTTCAAGTGGGTTGTTATGGTTCTGTTTCGACATGGGTCAGAAAGCTTGGACCCATGAAGAACTCTATCTTGAGCATGTAGGGCATCAAACCAGTCGCCAGGAGAAAATGCTGGCATTGTTTCTGCAAACCACGGTTATGTTACATTTGTATATTTCCTACCAATCATATTGAAGTTGGATGGTGGATGGTGTGACCCCTACACAAGATGCTTGCCAAGCTGTAGACCACTGTTCAAGACCAACAAACAACAAAACTGGTTGTTTTTTAACGAGTCTTCATCACGTCTCCCAGCAGCTTTTCAGTCACCAAATGCTGATGTTTTTGGCCTTCCGTTACTGTGTTTCCACCGTTGACAGTGCCCAAAAAGTGGCCACTTTTGAACAAGACATCACTGTGTTTCCTGCCAGGATAGTGCCATGAAAAGCATTTGTTTTTTGACAGACACACTGTTGCGTTTCCTAATGGTATACTACCATGAAAAGCAGTTGTTTTATACCAAGACAACGCTAGGACTGTGCCACTTAAAGATGTATTTTATGTCAAAATATATTTTCCTAACCATAACCATGTAGTTTTTACATGTTGTTGAAACATTAAGTTTCAATGTATCTGCTACATAATGTACATTTGTAATGCATCTGTGATACAATACAATAATATATGTGTAAGATTTACTTTAGCAATTGAGTTGAGGGAATGTATACACTGCAACTTAGGAACCCAAATGCAGCTCTCTGTTCTGGTCACAAATCTAATAACATTTAAATGTTATATAAAATGTTGGAATAAAGTGTTATTTTGAATTCAGCAATTCTAAATTAAGAAAGAATTTGAGAAACATCTTAAAAATTTAGTGGCACGCTACCTTGTTTCATTCCATCTCCAAAATACAAACCTTTTTGTCAAGGTCTCAATTAGGATAAACAGCACAGTGATGACAAGGTATTCATGCTTTTATACATTCTTTGGCTTGATTCCAGCATCAAATAAGACATAAATTGAACACTGTGCCACAGAATTAACCTGTACAATGTCAGAAAGGATTATTGCACAAAGCCACTAAACAAAAGGCAGATTAAGCACAATAGTCAAGGACTCAGCTATCTCATTTCACAGTTTGCTGACTAGATTTATGCTGCCAGGCAAGAATGATCTACAAACCTATTTTGTTTTGAGTTGACGCACCTTTCTACATCAGACACAGAATGTCTCTCTGAGTATCATCTCCTTCTCTCAGATCACTCCCGAGAGCATGTGGATCAATTGGATTCTACCAAACCCATGTTAGCAACTCCAGTCAACACAGTAATGAACCTCCGGGGAGTGAAAGAGCAGGTGATGAGGGCAGACAGATTAGAAAATGGAGAAAAAGCAAAGGAAAGGTAAAAGCCAAAGTGAGAGAAATAATAAAGGAGGACATCTGAAGGTGAGGCAGTTGCCATTCCTCGCTGAAGGAAGTCAAAAATTGATGTTGAAGCTTTTATTGTTCTAATAGGCAGCAAAGACTGAATTGCTTCTAGTGCTTCACCTTATTAGTATCTATTGCTGAAAAAAAAATAGGGTATGTTGACAGCAAATCAGAGGTCTATCAAAACAAAGTAGCATCAAGAAACACTGTATCTCCGTACTTTGATAACACTGATATTATGTCATTCAGTCATCAGTGATTGCTCCACTCTGTCAGTGGAAAGGTAGTCAGTATAATTAGGTTTGGTGGCAGATGCAGGGATTATTGCCTATCTCATTGTTGAAGTGAATTCAAGTGACTTGATGAAGGATTATGTGGAGCTGGCAAAGGCAAAGGATAATTGAATACAAAAAAAG
The DNA here is from genome assembly GCF_041903045.1 of Epinephelus lanceolatus. Classification (NCBI taxonomy): domain Eukaryota; kingdom Metazoa; phylum Chordata; class Actinopteri; order Perciformes; family Serranidae; genus Epinephelus; species Epinephelus lanceolatus. Next base: position 30,310,400 of record NC_135755.1, on the reverse strand, counting down.
AGCTGAAAAGGATAAAACGACGTGGATGGGAAACTTTATTAGTCTTGTAAGCCTCTTTGTCCTATGTAAGGTCACCCAAACTAACAAATATCTACCAGTGTCTGGGCCTGAAGGGCTTTTGGTAAAGGGATGAAGAGTGGGCGGATGCTTTTCTGGCTTTGCCTCAAGGAATACGCCCCCGCAGCTCCAAAGTCGTGGCTTCCTACCCTTCGCGCTCCACTTTTTTTTACCAGTTGTTCTTCTGTTTACTTCCACTTCTTGTTACTATTTCTTTCATCATATCATTGTATTGTCATTTCTCTGTTATTCTTCATACATTTGTGCTTTGTTTAGCCTACCTGTTCCTCCTCTCTCTACTTTATCTTCTACATCCTCCATCCATCTCTGGTTGGTGACTCAAGGAGGCGTCTGACATGAATCATCTTTGCTCTTTCAAAGGTTTCACTTGTGTTGGGGCGTCGGTGGCTTAGTGGTAGAGCAGGCGGCCCGGGTTCGACTCCAGCCTGTGGCCCTTTGCTGCATGTCACTCCCCTTCTCTCTCCCCCCTTCACGCTCTTCTGTCCTATCGATTAAAGGCTTAAAAATGCCCAAAACATATCTTTAAAAAAAAAGGTTTCACTTGTGCATCTGGATAATGTAACCTGTCTCCACATCTCTTGGCAGGTGAAGATTTAGAGCTGTAAATGATTCTATTTTAGTGCCAAGGTGGCATATTCCCTTAATATCACCTTTATGTCTTACTCATGCCAAGCAGTGAAAAGCAGACTGGCAGCACTTGATGGGTGTTGAGTACCCACAGGCAAACTGGCACTTTCTACATGTATTTTTTAAAGCTGTTTAATATTTTTCTTTTAACAATGGCTCCAATGACTTTTTGTAATATGAAAGATGTTTCTCATGAACCCACAGAGAATTTTCACTTAACTCAGCATCTTTGAGCTCATTGTCTGGGCAGGCAGTTCTGATAAACCAACTAAAAAAGACCTGGCCAAAGATGTTAGCTACGATCTACCGTAGTGAAGCATTTAGCAGCTGAAAGAGCAGATATTTCCCTCATGGTGGGAACCAAAACAAAGCAAAAACAAGCATAACCGTTAGGGCTGGTTATCAGTGCTCGATATCTTCACAGTATCGACCAAAATAACCCAGTACCAAGTAGTATTGAAACACCTCCAGTCAACAATACCTGCATTGAGTCCTTTTAGCATTGGAGGTCCTGATCCTAGACCGTCCCAACACCCCGCTGGATCCATAAACTTTCTGTTGCTGCCGTCTCTGGAGCCCCCAGCCCCAGCAAACGGTCAGTTCAGAAAACATTGGCAATTTAGTGTGCTAAGACGCCACCAAAACTTGTGATGTATGGCTATACTACACACCACTCCATTAACATTAAGGGTATCAAATAAGGCACTCTATACTCGTATTACTTTAAAGGTATAAATATCGTAATTTTGTAAATGATACCCAGCCCTATTGACTGTTGCATTTAATTTGACAAAGCACACAATGCCTAAGGGGCTGTGTCCACCAAAGTATTTTTTTCTGAGGCCAGGGATTTTTATAATTGTTTGCAATGGGACCGAGTATTTCCGATCCTTACAAACATCTCCAGCATGACAAGGCACTGAGAGTGAATTCTGCTCTAAGTGCAGCCTATAAGCTGAAAAATATTCAACCTTTAGGTAAAACATTGCATGCGCCACTGTCAGTTTTTGCCCAGCACTTCAATTACAGTGAAGGAAGAACAGATACCAGAAAAAAAGTGTCACGTCTTACAGGTCCCAGTGCTGCACAACAACAATGGAGGAGAAATACATTAATATACTGTATATATATATATATATTAATACATGCTTATGCTTATACCAGATACAACCAAAGCCTCTCAGCTGAAAAGACACTGTGCCTCCAAAGTGCTCACAAACGCTCCCAGCTGGGCGTTTCCTCAGGAGTGCATGGTGTTTTCAGTTGGGGGAAAAACACATTGGTAGTCACGGGACCTAAATGCTACTATTGCTCCTCATCTGCAGGATGTGCAAATAGGCAGCCATTTCCTAACATGTTGACCTTATCAACTTTAGGTGATAATACATTATGTAAATGTTGCATTGACAGCTTCCTGCCAGCAAGTGGCCAAAAACATAATTAATGCAGGTTTAAGCAAAATTTCTAACGAAAATCGATTCATTTCAATAGATTTGCTGCACTCAGTGGATTCTCTCAAACCTTATCTGTGTGGTGCGTTCATGTAGAGTTCAACTTGAGGAACATTCACACATAGAATGATACACACAAATACCAATGACAGACAGTGCATGGTCTCTGTTGTTCTTGTTGTTGCTCTGTGTGTGTGTGTGTGTGTGTGTGTGTGTGTGTGTGTGTGTGTGTGTGGCAGCGTAACCTCATTCGAGGACGTTCTCATGTTTGCATATTAACGTGTGTGGGTGTTCATGGGGAGAGGGGGTAAGTCAGTCAGGATTCAAACATACAGATCTGATGGTCATTGTGCTGAAGGACACCATCCATCATTGGTCTCAGTGGTGCAGGTCATAATGGAATCAACTCAGAATATATGTATGTGTGTGTGTGTGTGTGTGTGTGTGTGTGTGTGTGTGTGTGTGTGTGTGTTCATGTCTTGACATCGGAGGCTGACGCTGTGTGAATGAAGAGTTTTGGTGCTAGGTGACAACATAATCAGGATTATAGAGGATGATGTTATGGCTGATTTATAATTCCCCCCCCCCCCCCCCCCTCCGTCTTCAGCTGCTTCCTGCTGCAGTATTTTGGCTCGCTGCCAGTGTGTGTGTACTCCAGGACAAATGGGCAAACCCAGTGTGAGTCATGCTCAGATGGGAGATTCAGACACACATATATACACACACACCACATCTGTCTAACTCATCAATTTTGCAACGAGATCTGATTCTCGGTCAGAGCAGCCCCTAGTTGTTTGTCAGAGCAGGAGGGGACGGGTAGCTGTGTGACCACTGTCGCAAAGAAAGAGAGTTGAGGGAAGGAGGCAGAGAGAAGGAGATAAAGTGCTATTAAGATGAGGAGATGGAGGGGGGGGGCAACTCTCTCAAGGTGACTGCTGAAGATCGTGGCAAACACATACAAATGAGTTGTCTGAGCAGAAACTGAGAGAAGGTGTAGTAAATGAAACCAAGCATATCCTCTCTGCAAACTGTTGTGTCACCGCCTTTCTCTTTTCCCCTGTCACCCAAATGGAAACAACACAAATGCAGCTCTGCGCGCATGTGTGTCATTTGAGGTGACGGCATGAAATCTGAGCACTAGATAACAGTATTCCTGATCCAAAATGACTTTTGGCCCTTAAGTCCTCTTCCTGTCACACACACACACACACTGACGATGTTAGGTGAATGGACAATGGGTGGTTTAGCCAGCGAGGAGGGTACGTGTTATGCAACAGCCTATTTCTTCTTACATAACGCTGCAGTTTCAGAGTGGAAGATTAGCCCCGCTATACTGTTCTCCTTGTAGCAGATGCCACAGCCGATCTCTTCTGGCAGGCATTCTGCATACATGTCGACACGCTGGTTAGCCATATAGAGCCAGAATTACCCTGACAAGAAAGATGCAGCGATACCATCTGATGGTATATGTGGCTTGGTTGCAGAAGTCCGTGGAATAGAAAAAAATTCAGCAATATTAATCTGTAAATAGCACATACAATTTACCATGAGAGCTGGAGTATAAGTTGAAATGCTTGCTGTAGCACTATGAAATATTAAGCTGCCTTACACCACGTGGAAGTGTCAGATGTGTGTGTCCACAGAGGGGAGAAAAAAAATTAATTGCTTTTCATTGGGCATCCAGTGAAAATCTATTTATCAGTCATTTCTCTGTCCATGCTGCTCCACTGGCTGATTCATAAGCTAATAAATACTGCAGCTCCGCATACTTACACTGGTATGTCAAGTTAGGCTCAAGCAGATACAGGCTGTGATAGATCATTATTGGGGAAATGAGAAAGACGCTGATGAATAGTTTGCATTTCCACCACCCACGGGGCTATTAATATGAAATCTGTCAAACCATATCACAGGCGTCAGCAAATTCCCGAACTGGTCAGCCCCATTTCTGGACCGTTTCTCGAGGTGCGTTGATGCAGCAAAATGCAAAATACCTCTACTGATTGAAACAACTACAGCTGTATCTGTGAGAGTGTTGCTGATTTCAGCCTCCAGTCCATCCAGCAGTTGCTTCTCTGTTGTTTTTCCGTTGTTTCCGCTTTCTAATCTGCCTGTTCGGCGCTCATGTATCAGATCTAAAAGGGAAATGCAGAAAGACATTGAGAATATGCAAATATATGAAGAAGACGAAGTGTGTGGAGGTGAAGCTGTAGGGTTGCTACAGTGATTGAGCTGTCTGTAAAGAAATGAAACCAAGAATTAAAATCCTTCAAAAATGCATTCCCCCTTTGTCTATTGCCCCCCTTCTTAATTGACTACCAGTGTGCGCAGCGAAGAGAAAACGAGATCTTGACATCTTCAAAAGAGGCTTTGATCTCAAAGCACCTTGAGGCCCGGGAGGATCATCAAGGTTCCCTCTGTCCTTTTATCGCGCAGTGTTTCTCTCTGCCCCTCGCTCCTCCTACTGCGCTCCCTCTTCCTTTTCTGCTCGGTGTGATCAGCGGGAGCACTCTGAGACTGCCTGATATCCCTGATACAGACAACTGCAGCCTCGTTCTGGCGCCACCTCATTCCCATTCAGCCCTCGTCAACAGCGTTTACCCCAACGAGCTCTCGTACATTGCAAGGTCGTGTTGAAATATTTCAGGAACTCTCTCCGTATTCCGGCACTGCACCTTCTGGTCTGTGGCCGCTGCACAGAATTCCGAAGCCAATTTTCTTTGTCTTTGAGAAAAAGGAAGGAGAGACTAATGAGAGGATTACACAAACTTTTTTTTTTTTTTTTTTTTTGGCAGCTAAACTCTGTCGTCAACTGTATGAGAGGCTGATCAGCAGTTTTTGCTCTGTGGAAAACATCTTTTTTTCTTGTACCAAGATCTAAGATATATGGCAAGGACAGCAAGTTTGTGCCTGAGAAATTAGAATAATATTTAAGAGTTTTTTCTCACTAAATTCGATGCAGCAAACCCAAAATGATTTTGGTTGAGGGTGAAACTGATTCCAGTCTCTAGGCATTTCCTCCAACCCCCCACCATTGAAGATCTTTGATTGTTTAATTGAACTCGGAAACTAAAAGACATGCTGTCTTCCTTGGGCACTTGAGGTTTTAATCGAATGTAATTGAAATGTATCATATCACGTATCATAAAGCTGAGCTCTTTTTCCCTCTGGTCCACAGTGGACCCCCTACCTACCCCACTGATTAACCCATGGAAAGAAAAGTAAGATGAGCTAACCTCTGGATAAGAGTGCAAAAACATAAGATTCTTCCTCCTGACATTAGCCGACAGCTGAAGCAGATTAAGGGCTACTAAGCAGTAGTTTAGAAGCTGTGGTGTTTAAAGAGCAGCCAGGGCTTATTGTCAGTTACCTACCAGTCCCTTCATTTCAATGTTGCAGGCTTGACTGCTCCCAGTCATTCAAAGAGGTTTTTTTCCCTTCTGTTTCCAGAGATATGTTCGCTTAAGGGAAATGGCCATTAAAATGTCATTACTGCTACACTAAAATCATTTTTTGAAAAGCACTGGTTCCCAGCGGCTTCCCACCGTAATGGGCTCAATACATTCCCTCAGCACCGGGAAGAACCCTAATGTTGCGGAACACAAATGCTAATCTCTCTGTAAATATCACTCAAATTCACTCTCCCTTCTGCTTTTCAGTCATAATAGCACGGATTCATTCTGCTTTGCCCTGGCAAATTGAATTAACTCTCCAGGCAAAGGTGTTACGATTATTCTAAGCTTCCTAGTGCGTGGGCTGTAATGGAGATGATCCTGGCATTTCCACTCCATCCAAAAGCATTTCACTCACCCTCTCCGTTTTCTTCCTTGCTGCAGCATCTCAAAGGTATCAGTGATTAAATTTTCATTCACGTGCGCCTCACTAATCACCCTCTAACAGTATTCATATTCATGTCTTGGAATCAATATTGGATTTCAGCATGCATGGGGAGAGTGGGTGGAAAGACTGCAAGGGTCAGTCCATAACATGAATCAATTGATTAAGTGCCTAAGAAGCTGGAAGCACTTTGCCATTTGAGACCCTCTTTGCAGAATAAGATCATCTGTTGGGCAGTCCATCAAGGTCCACTCCGAGGAACTCATCCTTGTCTAACGTAGTTCATGTATAAGAGTCTATTTCTTGTTGTGCCCCTACATTGATTCTTTCATCTATTCTGGCTTTGTCTTATAACGTAGTTTGGGTAGGAGAGTCTATTTCCTGTTGTGCTCCTACATTGATTGGTCTCGTTATTCCCACTGTGTCTTATAACGTAGTTCATGTAGGAGAGTTTGTTTCCTGTTGTGCTCCTACATTGATTCATCTTATTCATTTCGACAGTGTCTTATATTCAGCTGATTTCTCTCCGGCATTAATCATGGCCACCAGCACTTTCACTGGCACAGCCATTTGAGCATGCTCAATTAATACCCTAATTAAGGTTGTCATCAGTGCATGGCCATACTGTGGCCTTGCCTGAATACTGTAACCACTTTACACAGCACCAAAGAGTGGTTAGAATGCACATAAATTTGGCTGTGATTATACCGCTCATTAACTTACTGTACAACCTCTGCACTTATTTACTCAATTAACTTGCTATTTTAAGTTCTGTTAACATTAGGATGTTTTATTTTCCTTTTTTTAAATACTTAATCAGCCATGAATAATGGAAAACCGCTGTGAGCAAAAGCCACGCGTTCACCTCTGAATATCTCGGCATATGGAAGGTGGCACAATAAATGCACATAGCTAATGAGATAATGGGATCAATGGAGTTGTTGCTGCGGTGGGTTGATAGTAGCAGTGTGCAGAAGTGACCCCCCACTGTGCAAATGAGCTTGACCTGTAGTGACAACCAGGAAGTGTTTCTTCCAGTGGTGTAGGCGCCAGACTACTGCTCTGGATCTTATGGCAGTGCAGAACAAAACTACAACAGAAGATTTACTGCCAGACAGAGAATTAGTGTGTAATGGTGCTGTCTGGTATGTAGTCTGTCTGTTTCTCCCTCTCCCTCACCCTTGTTCTACGCCTCTCTGGCAGACTGTAACTCTGTAAATGACTTTGACCTTTCCTGGGACTGAGGACAGGAACCACAGAGGGAGAGGAGAGAGATGGCGGGAGATGAGAGTAGAGTAGGCGGTTGACTGTAATAAACTCGAAGCAGTGGGCGGCTGTCAACACTAATAGATGGGAGAGGGGAGGGGGTCACTGGGTTGATGAATACTAAAGGTGCCTGAGTCCTCAACAAGTACTCTGTTTTTTGCCAGGCTGATGTGTGTGAGATCTGATGCTCACAGCATCATCACACTACAGGCAGTGAGGGCCTTTTTGGTGACTCAAGGAAAATATATTTAGATTTAGCTACAGAGCAGCAAAGGAGAAACCTAATCGTGTGTATTAGCACAGCTTGATGACTGCAGTGTAATTGTATTGCATTGTAGTGTAACACTACTGTTTAATTCACAATTTGATTGCTTCAGTGCAGTGCATTCACACACACATAATGATTTGCTTTTTTTAAAATAGTATCCCCATTATGTGATGCCAGCTGGAAACTAGTTATTCTAAGGGGGAATCTTTGGGTATTGATAGTTAAACATGTAAAATGGGACATCAGTAACAAAGAGAGGTTTTAGGTTTGTGTCAAATGATTTTGGTCTAGTAGAATACAAGACTAACATGCTAATTTTTGGCAGATATAATGTTCGCCATCTTAACATGTTAGCGTGCTAACATTTGACCAATTAGCATCAAACACAAAGTACAGCTGAGGCTGAAGGGAATGTAATTAGAGTGTTTAGCCATAAATTAAAGTATTGAACAGACAGTTAACGAGTCATCTGAACTGTTAACCAATGGGCTGTTAGTTATGGAGAGATAGGCAATTTTATTTAATAGAATATGAATAAAGTTTTAAAAAAAAAAAAAAAAAAAAAAGCTTGTGATGACTTGATTGAAATTTTAGTTATACCCACTTACAAAACATCAATTTCCCAAAAACTTAAAGTTAAGGGGATTTTTTTTAAAGGAGATGAAATGTCCGAAGTGCACTCTGCAGTTTAATTTTTTCTATAATTAGGTACATTCTTCTCATGATGTTCTCTGTCATCCTCTGTCTATAGGAACGGGGAAAGATCGGCGTGATCTTCAACGTGGGAACGGACGACATAACCATCGAGGAGAGTGCAGTGATGGTGAGCGACGGCAAATACCACGTAGTGCGATTCACACGGAGTGGTGGCAACGCCACACTACAGGTGGACAACCAGCCCGTCATCGAACGTTTCCCCTCAGGTAGGAACAGAGGCCCCAGTCTGAGGACTGAAAGAGGGAGGAAGGGAGCTTTCAGTGTTGGATTTGAACCTTCACAGTATTGAATTCTTCGATAAACTGGGTAACACAGTGAAGAGAGAAAGACGGAGCTTCAAAAAAGAAATATCATTCATTAATTCAGCCTCCCATGTGCTACTAAGAGTGATTTTTATAGAACATTCTGTGAGGGCTCTGGTTTATTTATCGGGATATTCATATTTAGAGCACGCCTGCATTATTCTAGGTGATTAAGACAGGTTCTGGTCTAAAAGAGCCAAACAGGCTTCCTGAGGCAAGCAATCTCCCACCGAAGAGCATCCAGCTCTCTGCAGTTAGTGTGCCATTGTAGCTTCTGGCACTGTGAAAGCCAGCATTGAATCGAGGCCAGCAGAATGTGAATATGCCAGTCAGGCATGGTTGGTGACATGGGTTTTGGGCAGGATACAGAAAGAGGACACTTGATGTTTGGAAAGTATGTGGAGGTGTTTACAAGTCATGCCTCGGCTCCAGACGCAACATCATTACACATACAGAATTAAAACAGGGCAAACACCCGATGAGTCACTGCTGGGAGTGTGCTAATTCCCCCACTTGTTGTTGAACCATAATCATGATATTCTATTATGGCCTGAATTATGAGGCTATTTTTGGTTTGCGCAGAAGCTCTCAGTTAATTTCTCTCTCCACTGTGTTTCCCCTTTGTTCATGGTTGTTCAAAGGAAGACATTTTGTGTTCCCGTCCTGAGTTTGCATTTGGTAAACACCAGGCTAAGCCAGGCTCTGCTGCCTGCCAGCGGTGTTGATAATCACATGGAAAACTAATGACCTGTATGCAAAACTAGGAGTTTTCAAAGCTTTGGAGCTCTGGTACATTCACAAATTTGCAAACAATTTTGCCTACCAGTGTTTTATTCTCCACTGATGCTGTCTGACTGGTAACTCTCCATCCCCGTTCCATCTCCATTGTCTAAAAACACTGCCTATGTATCGTCATTGTTTCAAACAGCAGGGAGAGTGCTGCTAATGTGGCCATGATATTTACTCTAGTTGACATATAGAGCAATGGGACTGTGACATTCTCTTTCACAGCAGTGATCCCATATTTTCAGGCTTTGTTTTGGCTTTGAGAGAAGAGCATTCTCTTGCTCATCCGTCAGTGTGGCGAGGCCGGACTGAGGGGCACGCATCACAGGCAGAAGAGGAAGCGCTCTGTGACAGTTCACTCTTTTCAGCTGTTATTATGATGGAAATGCAGCCCTTTTTGCAAAAGCACACACTCCAAAAAAAGGAGCCTTCAACTAACAATAGCGCTGAGCTCTCAGAAACTAACAGCAAAGCAGCCTGTTAACATCGGCAAGTGAATGTCATCATCCAAATCTATGTTTTGTTTCATCAAGAAACAATAATGCTCAGCCCATATTGTATTCCTTTTATTCCTCTTCCCTTCCGCCCTCATTGCCACTGTTGTTGTCTTTGTCAAACATTTCTTTCCTTTTCCTCTTCTTGATCAAGAATTGAAGAGTGTTCGTTTGTTGTTGTTTGTTGAGTTTTGTGTTTGTCTGCTGGGGGCTGGAGCCCATCTTAAGTTTAGGGAGGTTAAGGGGGCTGAAGAAAGAAAATGGATTCGGGGGGGGGGGGCGTACTTGGTTGGTGTGTAGAAAAGCTATAGCTTTGAGTCATTTATGTGAGCTAGATACACTCAAACTATTTTCGGGCGCCCGCTTTGATGGCTCCGGCACAGGCTTTGAAGGTTCCAGTCATCATCGTCTGGCAGGGCGGCGTCCTGGGGAAACAGAGATGTTACACATTAGGAGAGCAAAACCTCGGATGACGCTGAGGCACAAGAGGGCGGAGGAATACGTAGGGGAAAGAGTGAGTGAGGGGCTGGGGGGGGGGGTGTCAACTTCCTAACTGAGACAGGAGGTGTGTAAAGAGAGAGAGTGAGGTAATATTTCATAGAGAGGGGAAAGAAAAAGGGGGGGTGGGCTCCCTCGTTGAATCAAGTTCCTGTGACCCAGATTGGAGATTTAGACTTCTTCTGATTGTCTAAATGGGACAAAATACTCTATACTCACGACACATTGAGACTGACTTCATTTCTTGATGCTTACATTATGCAATATCATCGGCATGCTGTCCCTGTGGAACACTGAATCTTAAAATGTCCATGTAGCCAGATTTGGAAGAAAATAGAGCAAGTTGTCATGAAAGATACCTCCAATGGGGTGTTCTGTAAAGTATTACAGGTGCCAAGTTTGTCTAGTTCCTCTAACAGAACAAGGACATGCAGTTTCCTGTGAAATCTCCCTCCCCACAGGGACTGTTGTGACCCACATCAGGCAGTCTCGTAGGGATGCTGTTGCAGTATTGAGCCCTGTCTAATGCTTTGTGCGTACAGAGACTTACGTGTGGGATTTATCCTCAGCGTAGACCCTGGCCTAACAACTGTAAAAGCTCCCATAGGGAATAAAGACAATGTAAATCTGTCACCTCACACATGAGAGACAGTGACAGGTTATTTTTCTGTATCTTTTTTAGACACATACGTATTTACAGACACTGTAATTAAGGCTTAGATTGGGAAGCGCTTGCATCGCTTTACAGCCTGGGCTTGCCAGCAGGCAACATATAAACAGAAGGCCATTGCAAGGTGATGATTTGGAGAGACAGGATGTTGACAGCAAACATGGTCGTCACGGGTCAGGCACGTTAAACGGCAAAGCAACACGTCTCCTGATGTCCCACAAAGTGATGTTTGTAGTCCTCAGGGAGCGTGTGTGTGTTTTTTTGCTCCTTGTCTGATTCTACGTGAGACAGTGCACGCATCTATCTGCGCGCATGACATCGTGTGTGTGTGTCGTCCTTTTTTCATGTGTGTCTGTGTGTGTGTGCATGTATGCATTTGATGGATAGAGAACAGACAAAAAGTGTCAGAGGAGCGCCCAGCCAGCTAATCCAGTGTGTCAGGTGTCCCCGGTGGGTCCTGCAGCAACAGTTATTGGCCCACCCCACGTCCCACATCCCCCAAAAATGGCAGACTGGCTCAATAAAAACATCCCTGTGTCACACTGAGCACCTCAACCTGGCCACAGATGTTAGCAGCAGTGCCATATGGACTATAATTGTACCATTTCACATCCGACTCCCTTTATTTACTGGTCATCTGCGGTGATGTGACAAATTTTTTAGGCTGCAGTGGTTTACTGGCAATTTTATACCATGCCTTGAAGAATTTCTGATTTTGTTTTTGTTTGGCGAAAGAGTGTGCGTTATTTTCAGCTCAACACACAGCCTGGACATAGCATCCTCATTACTGTTCTGCATTAAAACTAATTCGTTATCAGATTACATCATCTTCCTCTTGTTAGAGAAGTAAAGCAACATCTATCCCAAAGACAACTGCTTCAACAGAATGTTCATTAATATAGCAGGTGGCCTAGGTTAGGATAATCCTCTGACTCATCCACTTATCATAACCTCACACATAATGCAGGAGTAAACCGCCCTCTGCTCAGCATCAGGTGTTGCTAGCTTCTGCATCACAAATTATTTCGCAGCAACCTCACAGATCATTAATTAAAATAAAAAATGATGAAAATTGAAAAGTTGAACTCTTATTAAATGAAACACACACTTCCTCAGCTGATTAAATTCAGGGATTTTGCTTCTACGGCCTTACTTTATCTGGTAGGATCAGTGGCAGACTTTATTCCTGCTACTGTTGTAGCAGCTGTGGGTAAACGGCAAAAGTTACAGTTGTCATGAGGTTATAATGTGATCACTGTAGCACAAGTAGAAAAAGTCGCAAAGTCAGTGAGCTCACTGAGCAAAAGGTACCTAAAGTTTGCAAACATTAGCCACCATAAGCTGCTGGTCATACCAGATCAAGTAAGATTGTAGTGACATGAGTGTATTTAATTAAATAATGGTGTTTTACTGCTAATCAATTCAAACTTTCAAGTATAAGTGGAGCAATGTGTAATTGCCTTTTTCAAAAGCTCCATAGTCTCGTCTTAACGAGTGTCACTGACATGAAAAGTTAATTCATAAGGTTTTGGTTCTGCTGTTGTGATTTTCCCAGAGTTTGCTTGCTAATGATGCAGCAAAGGCTGTGCTGTAACACATCTTACATTTGATTTTCAGTTGAAGTGCACATCAATACAGAGCTGCTCAGTCAATATTGGTTCATTCAGTCAACTAACAGCAATATCAATTCAGAATTATCAATATTTGTATCGTAAAAATCCCATATTAGTCAAATCTTGTGGTTATCATGATGACATTTGCCTGTGAGCCAGTTTTCTGTGCACCCGTCTTTGTTTATAATTATTGTGTATAGGTCATAAACCCCACCCCCTTCATGTTAAGAGATGGGACATGGGCCAAACTAAAAAAATCAAAGTAAAAGTCTAATATTATTTCCCCAAAGATTATTTCATTTTAGGTATTTCTTATCACACTAATATTTTAATAAGTTAGGTTTTAATGAGTTATTAAATGCTATAAAAAGAGAGTGTGACATCATGATTTACAGCTGTGTGTGTCAATTGGTGTTGCTGCTCGCAACTTGGTTGGACGCTGGGCGGGAACTTGACACTGTGGCTCGACTTCCTGATTACTACTGCACAGACTCTGGCTCTAAAAGCACAAGATGGAGATGGCTGTATCTGGAATATTTGACTCCATTTTTGTACAGTGGGAGAACGAGGAGACGCGTCGTCCATCTTTATATACAGTCTGTGGTTAAAACACACTGAGGGAATGTTAGATTTAGTGAGCGGGGGCCTGCTACAGCATTAATCCCCCTCTTATAAGGAGCCAGCCACCCTTGCAGCAGCTACTGCCTCCCGAACAATCAGAGCAGGAGAATAAAGCGCTTCAAGGGAGAGAATGAGGCTGAATATACCATGTGTACGTGGCTATTTATGTACGGATGTATACATACACGGTCCCTTTTATGTTCTCATATGTTACCTGAATACCTGACTGCCCAGCTTTGTCTCTGCTTTGTCTTGCACCCCCCCCATCGATCTCATGATCATCTTCTCTTTGCAAATTGCCTCACATTAACTTTTTTCTGATTATAGTCATTCACCACAGCAGATTATGACATTACGGTAAGAAGGGAGCTTTGGAAAAAATCCACCCGTTTCCTGTGGGTTTATACCACACTTGGCATTTGGACTTCATTGCGAAGTCCCCCCCCCACCCCCCCACCCCCCGAGCTTTAGATAATCATGCATTTTACAACCGTTGTTATATTGTCACCATCGCAGCGTATTGGCTGTGATTACCATATTTTGCTGCCTCATAACCGTGCCGTTACGACCAATAAGAGCACACAGTGCAGCGTCTTTCTTCCACACTTACTGCTCTCACTTGTCAGTATTTACAGGCAGCAGATCTACCATAAAGCTGTCACTTTGCTTTAGGTTCTGACTGGGAATTGGAGAGAGGAAGTGGCAGGGGTGAGGTGGTCGTGCATGGATGGAGGGGTCGACGGCAGGGAGATAGAGGAGAGGAAAAGCAATACTCTACAGCGGAGGGTTTGAGATGCTTTGCTGGGAAATGATGGAGGTGGAGTGAGGGAGAGATGGAGAAGGTTGGAGAAAAAAAAAAAAAAAAAGAGGACCAGATCCAGTATACATGCTGGAAGCTGGCTGCTGTCACCGCTGTGATGGATGAGGCTTTGTATGTTACTGAATAATAAGCACTCCACAAATTGGATTGCATCACAGCAGGGAAGATTACATTTACGCAGTACGGTATGGTACAGCACGCCCCTCACATGCATGCACGCACAGACACAATGGACAGTAGCCTGGCACAGTAATAATTTCATAACTACTATTACAGCTACTTTATTACAAAATGTCTCTCTATTGAAATACATTGAGACACGGCAGTCATTTTGAGTAGACCGACACGCCACTTAATACCGATCATAAATCAATCAAAGAAAGATACACAAGGCACAAAGAGAGGGCTATTGTCATTCCCTGTTTTCATTCTGTAAGGTGTTTCAGAGATCTGTTCAGCGTGAAGGCTGACCATTAGAGAGGGAGGGAAGAAGAGAGACGTGTATTCAGGAGAGACTCTTTGTGCCAGCGAGGTCAGATCCAGCTCCTCCGACTGAGCTGTTAAATTGTTCTTACTCCTCGGAAAAATGGTCAAAGAAAAGGGGTCAACAAAGCTCTTTCCTTCCTCCTACCCCTTTATCATCTCTCCACTGTTCTAGATATCCATCTTTGTCTTTGCGACCTCCATGCTCCGGGAGAAAGAAAAGCATTTGTGAATAAGCAAGGAAGATAAAGAGACAATGTGAGGAGGGGGTGCTGAACTGCTTCCCTCTTCCCTTTTGGCAAAAGCAATATGAGCACTCAGCAGTGCCAGTTAAAATGCTAAAAGTAGGGGAGAGCAACAGGATTAGGACAGGAGAGGGGTGCACTCTATACAAGACAACACAGTCAGACAAATGGCTGGAGGCAGATGGACTTTAGCTGAGCGTGGACTAGATTTCACTTCACTAGCTCGGGCCTCGGAGCAAGGAGTATCGAAGCAGCTCTACGTGACATTGGTGGTTCACCGAGCAGAAGATGGTAGATGAGTTCGCGGGGTGATGCACAGAGCACAGTGTGGACTCAGAAACCATCTGTACCGTCCTATTGTTCAGGAGGAGCACCGCTGTATTCTGTAAGCTAGGCTCATTTGTCTGTTAGCTTCATTGTTGTCATTACTGTCATTAATGGTGCTTACGGTAATTACTACATGCAGTGCTGCAGCAGCACCGGGCAGTATGGCCTAATCTACTGAGTTACCCTTATAGCCTGTCATTAAGCTTAACGTTGGGTTAGTTCTGCTTGATTTGACTTCCATTTTAGGAGCATAAATGTTCAAAATAATGTTAAGAAAAAATGCAATTTCTACTGCTACTGTTAACATCGATTCCTTACAGTTCACCCCCAAAGCAAAATTCTATATTTTTTTTCTAAATCTCGTTTGTTTTGGTGTGAGTTGCAGAGCGTTGGAGATATCGGCTGTAGAGATGTCTGCCTTCTCTCCAATATAATGGAACTAGATGGCACTCGGCTTGTGGTGCTCAAAGCACCATTTGTTTATTTATTTATTTATTTATTTATTTCCAGAAATCACAACCCAGTTACTTAAGATCATCCACAGACCTTATTGTGAGCAGTTTCATGTAGGAACTATTTTCTGTCGACCAAACTACACCTCACAAATGTCCTTTTGGTAAATTTAATAAACCAACTTGGGTGGCAGTACGAGAAACACAGACGTTTCGACAGGAAGCCGTCTTCAGTATGTCATGACATACATATACATACACATACATAAGGACATTTGTAAGTGCTGGCATTTTTCCCTTTGTCGCTGTTTTTGTCCGTACAACTTTCGAGGGGATTTATTTTGAGAGTGCTTGCTTTTTTCCTACGTGATTTTGACCAAACTACACCTGCCAAATGTATTACCACACAGAAGGAAGCATGAATCTACTCATAGACAAGTGGCTTGTGCTCATTACAGCGCAAGATATAAACATTAATTAACCTCGACTGAGCTGTAACTATAGCAAGCTCAGTGGTGTCAGGTGAGCTAGCAGTAGGTGCACACTTCCTTTTGCCTGGTGATGAGGTTGGTGGGTGTGCATCGGCAGAAAGAAAATAGTTCCTACGTGAACATGTTCACAACGAGGTTTGTGGAATATCTTCAGCAATCGGATCATGATTTCTGGAACGAGATGTTGCTGTTGAGTTTTTTTTTAAATGTTTGTTTGCTTGTTTTGGGCACTTTGAGCACCACAAGTCAAGTGCCATCTTCTTCCATTATATTAGAAACATCTCTTCGGCTGATATATCCAATACTCAGCAACTCGCACCAAAACTAGATTGACTGAAATCTAGATTAGGCTGCAGTTGATTATTTTCATTATCCACTAATCTGCCAGTTAATTTCTCTTTGATTAGAACTTTGATTGATTTGATGCTTTACTATATCTTATTACTTATTTCTACACTTTTGTGTTTTATTTCAGTACGTATTTGAATACAGGCCGGGGTGGGGGAGCCCCTCTGTGCGGAGATTGGTTGTTCTCCCCCTTAAATTGACTGTAGGTGTGAATGTGAGCATGAGTGGCTGTCCGTCTCTATGTGTTAGCCCTGCAATAGTCAGGCGACCTGTTCAGGGTGTACCCCACCTCCCGACCCCAGGAACAGGATAAGTGATTACAGAAAATGAATGCATGAATACCATAAGGTAGCTGAGTCATTCTAATTTAATGTGTATTGGCTAACTGAACACTTGAATTAAACATGGTCATTATTTTTCTTGTAGTTATTGGTGGAGTTTTTAAAGTCTAATAACACCCCCAAGCAAAAAACCCTGCAACCGCTAGTCCTCTCAGGACATTGATCTGTTACAATGCATAACTGACATTTGTCATAGTTTGTATTTGTGTTTTACTCGTCATTATATTCAAGAAAGTACAGCAAAAAAAGTCGGAGAGAGTTAATTGAGGTCATCCAGCTCAGTCACTTGTCACTGATGACAGTTTCCCCTTCATTCTGCGGGTTCTTATTGGGCCTCTGGTGCTCTGAGCCTCCTTCTGATTGGATCTCGCACAGTTGGAAGGTATCTCCAATTATTGGCCTGTGGCTATGGGATGATGGAGAGGGAGAGAGAGAACAGAGAAATAGTAAAGAAAGTAATGATGAGGAGAGAGAGAGAGAGGAGACTCAGCTAAGTAGTGCAGAGAAGGAGAGGGAAAAGATTGCTTTAGGTAATTAGAGAAGTGACAACTTTGATTTCCACACGAGTGGTGGGGCTTTCTCTGGCTCACTCCGGCAGCCACCCTCGCACAAATCCACCGTGGCTGAGATGAAAGGTGGTGAGGATCCTGTCGAAGCAAGAAAAGAGTGGGGAAGAAATGAAAACGAGCGCGTTGGATTGATAACTTCCGCATAGATGAGCAAGCAGTTAAAACAGTGAGATATTTGTTTCAAGTGCATGCCGACACGAGCGGTGGGTGATGTATTTACATTGAACAAAGGAATGCGGTGGGTAGATAAATCGCTTTCTTTTCCCGCGCGTTTCACATGAAGAAACACAACTTGCTGCAATCTTTGGCTTTAATGAAACAATGCACTGCAAAAATGGCATCTTTTTAATGTACATTTTATCCATTTTTGAGCCCTTAAAGTCGTGTTTTCTTGAAAGAAATCTGCCTGTGCACTAAGAATATTCAAGCAATCATGTATCATTTTTCTTGATTTTGGTACAACAATCTTTCTTATTCTGTCATGTTACTGACACCCTAGTAAATAACTGAAACAGTTTGAAATATCTATCTGAATGCTGCAGGCAGATTGTTATGCCTGCGCTGACAATAGCTGTAGCAAGAGATATTATGTTTTTCGGGTTGTCTGTCCGTCCATCTTTCGCATTCTTGATCGCCTTGAGGGAATTTCTTCAAATTTTGCACAGAAGTCCATTTTGAGTCAGGGATGATTGGACTAGATTTTGGTGATCAAAGGTCAAGATCACCATGACCTTGCATCCCTCTCATTCTTGTAAACCCGATATCTCAAGAATACTTTGACGAACTTCTATAAATCTGGCACAAACGTCCACTTCAGGTCACTGATAAACTGATTAGAATTTGGAAATTAAAGGTCAAGATCACTGTGGCCTTACATCCATCTTAAACTTGTGAACAAGATATCTCAAGAGGGCCTTGAGGGAATTTCATCAAATTTGGCACAAACGTCCACT
The DNA here is from genome assembly GCF_041903045.1 of Epinephelus lanceolatus. NCBI lineage: Eukaryota > Metazoa > Chordata > Actinopteri > Perciformes > Serranidae > Epinephelus > Epinephelus lanceolatus. The sequence continues at coordinate 30,292,143 of NC_135755.1, read as the reverse complement.
TGGACTCAAGAATGAACTGACAGGGGAGGTGGTCTGTGTGCTGTGTGAAGCATCCATGTTTTCCCAGACAAACTGTTGCTCTCCCCTACTTTTAGCAAACTGTAACTGCAACTTGGCCAACTTGACAGGTTCATATACAAATGCGAGGTGGATAATAAGACTTGTAGGAAAAGACAAAAATAGCTTGATAAGATGGATATTTCTGCAGGGATGCATTTAGTAGCACAGGGTTACAGTGCATAGGCCGGTGTTTTTTTCTCCCCATCTGCTCCAAAACATCCAGTGGATATGAGAGCAATCCATCTAAAGTTACCTAATGAAAAACAGAATGAGGCTAGTTTGACAGAGAGAGGTTTCTGTGAGAGGGAGGGTGAGCGGGATGGCCGGTGGCCAATCGTCTCCAATGTAATCTCCATTCTTGTGGATGGATTTCCGATGTGGGTGTCCTGTACAAGGGCATCTGGCTGCCTGCAGAGCTACATGATATACAGTTGGCTCCTTGGAGAGTCTCCACACACACTCACGTGTACTAACACAGACGCACACATATGTGCTGATACAGAAGGAGACAGGGAGTGAGACAGAACGGTGTGTGATTCATATGCCAGATTATCAGCACACTAGAATCCAGTTCTCCAGACAGACACAGAAACAAGACACTCTACACTCCAAGCACGCCGCACAGGTCTCTCAGCCGTCCTCCACCTTGCTTTGTGTCTCCCCAAGGTGCCAGTCAATCAGTGTGCCCTTGCCTTGCCCCTAGCACAGCAGCTGTGATACCTACCCAGGACAGGTCCCATCATGGCGGTTAATCCAGCCGATGCTCCAGGCGCGAAACATGGGGCGCAGGAGGAGGACGGATAGGTTTCTGGCTTGCACACTGAAGACACCACACCAGTGTTTCAGACATTTTGGGCCTCAGGGGGTCCAGAGCCGCAGGCATGTTGGCTGACCAAACATACAGCACTAGTGTGGATAAGTTTGGACCAGCCTCTGATATTTACTTGCACACAGTCGGCTCGGGTGCTTGGCTTAAATTAAGTTAAGCTATTTATATGCACCTATAATTAGAATACACAAGGTTTTTGCCCATATGTTCACCAATTATACAGTATGCCTGGTGAAAACCTAGGCCTGAATGCCTGGTGAAATGAATTACAGCTGAAGTAGATCATTAACACATACTTGTATTCTGAATGACTGTCCCTGAGAAAGATACAAGTCTAAAATGTTAAGAGCTATTTATCAAAGTCTATGTATTACCATATTATCCCATATTATATGCATCACAGAGTTATTTTATTCACCCAGTTTATTGTGACTGAGATATGATGTTTATATGTACCTGCTCAAAATCAAATGATACAAATGCACAAACAAGAGAAAGGAAAAGAATGCTCCAGATCAAAGCAATAGCAGCAAGATATCCTGACTTTTAGTACCTAAAATGGGTCAGGCTGCAAATGTGAGTTAATGTGGAACCTTTCAGTTCATCTCTAAGGGGCGTTATCAACAGTTGTAGACCAAAATGCTCATGGATACAAGTGGACAGTAGTGCTGACCACCGCACAAATGTTAACAGATTCCAGCATGCAGAGATGAGCTGTGATGGTGTAGCATCAATATGTCTGTAAACGAGTGTTCTTGTTCTTGTTCTTGTTTTTGCCATAAGCTGCGGCCATTTTGGTTGTTTTCGAAAATGCCTCAACAGCGCTTTTCTTTACTAAGCTAGGTTTATGCTCACTGTACTGTCCCCGCTGCAAGGGTGCACGAGCCAAAAATGGTGTCATCACACATTTTGTATTTAGCACAAAGAATCCACAAGTTTTCGGTCATCGTCTCAATCAAGCACCACATTAGATAAACAGTTGTGACTGGCCTGAAGAGGGCCAAGTCAGCTGGACATATGTCTGTCGCTACATCCACACTAATACATTTTGTTTTGAAATGTATGACTATTTTTATGTGTATTAGGGGTGAGTTTGTGTACAAAAATCTTGAAACGTTTAGAGTGGGTTATTTTTTTCGTGTAAACGTGTACACAGGTTTCACCGCTGGGTGGTGCTATTGCATTATACCAGTAAAGCTATCCGAATACCAACCGAACGGGCCATTTAACCAACGCACCGTTTTAATAGAACGGAGCATGTGGGCTACTGACCTGTTGCCAACCTGTTGACACATCTGACAGAGCAAATCAAACATCTCACAGATTCATTTGGTTCAGAGGGTAGGGTCAAGCAAAAAAACACTAATATCTTTCCTATCATGCAACCAAAAACATCTTTCATTGGACACTTCCTGACTGTTAAGCACCCACAGCTTTCAAAATTCAACACCTCAAGATTATTATGTGGGCTTTTAATTATACCTTTTTTGTCTGAAGCCCAAGCTGAGATGACCCTTGACTAGTGCTTTCACTTTGACATGTGAAATCAGTGGAATGCCCCTTTAAGGTGATGTTAATCTGCACAAAAACACACCCTAGCCACTGATGTCCATTGGTCAATGTTGGTCATTACAGAAAGAATATATGCCTCAACAGTTTAAAGCCAGTGTTTGATTTGCTGGTTTATTTCTCACTCTCTTGTTTATCGGATTTCCTTGAGCGCCAGGTCCGATAGTATTGTTTCGCCGTCTTTCACATCAGGCAAAGGGAATAGTCTTGGGAGTGGAGTGAGTGCGATAATGGCAGTGAGGGAGAAGACGAGGGCCCAGCTGTTTAATCTATCCCCCCATTCTCATGCAGAACAGGCTTTAGCTGGTGGGGAGGAGAGCGAGAAGGGAGAAGTTTCAGTGGTTCACTCAGAATGACTTATTTCTCCAAGGATCCGAGCGCAAACAGATGCAAACAAACAAGCAGGACACGGAGGAATTTAGATTCTCTGACAGTGCAGTGTGGATGACACAAAAAAAACCTGTCCAACAGAACTTAGTCGGATTACTTTCCCGTTGGCTCTACATACTTCTCATTCATCACATCACATTCTGCTCTCCGTGGTTTCCATCACTTCGTTTTTTTTTCCCCTTGTCCATCTTTTTGTTTTGAGTAGATGCACAAAGCCATTGTTTGTCGATTGCACCGTCATTTTTGGGCTGTTGATGAGGATGTTGTCACTCACTTGTGTTTGTCGGAGAAAGAATACACAGACATTTGCATACTGTACACACACTCTTCACTTTTAGCATTCATTACTTCCTCCACTATACACTGAGTCAGACTGTGTGTGTAGTAATGGATGGCAGTGCCTGTGTCACAATGTACCACATTTAATCTCCTAGTAATATACTCACTCTGTTACCAGGCAATGAAGAAGGATGGAAGGATTAAATGGAGCGAAGGTGAACAAAACAAAAGGAGGGATTTAAGGGGGCAAGTGAGAGGAATGTAGGAGGAAGAAATAGACTTTGGATGAAGGGAAGAAATAAGAGCAGAAGAGTGGATGAATAAAAAGAGAAAATTGTGGAGAAAGGAATGGAGGAAAGTAGGACAAAGGAAGAAAGAGCAAACGCTAATGAAGAAATAATGGAAAAAGGAGGGAACTGGGGAGCAAGAAGGAGGTAATGAAGATGCAAGGAGAGAACAGGGCATGGAAGGATTTGGGGAGAAAGGAATCAAAATGGACGTAGGGTAAGAAAAAGGATGTAAGGAAATGTGGATGAATGATTGTTTGAGAGAAAGGGAAGGACAATTGGAGAAGAAGAGTAGTTTGAGGGAAAGAAGTGAGCACAAAAGAATGAATACATGAATAACACAAGGGAAACTGATGAAGAAAACAGTGATGGAAGCAAAAAAGGAAGGAAACATTCCATAGAGGAGCAAAGGAGGAGAAGGAATTGTAGTTTGCTGGCCGCAGTGTGCAACAGCTGCCACCAGAGGGAGAAATACGTCTCTCCAGTTGATACTCATGATCAACCATTACTTGGATGATAAAATGGACCCTTCATAGGATTACTGGAAGTGGCTGCCTCAGTGGGATTCAAACAAGAAAAGTTTAAAGAGGGAGGAGGTTTAGTCAGATTTGTGGACGAGATAGCAGATGCAGCAGTAGGAGAAGAACATGCACGCACACAGGATTGATTCATCTCGCTAAGGACTGCTGCCTCCCACTATTTTCCCTTCACTCTGTTATTATTTTGATCGCCTTTTCTCAGCAACCCCACCCACCTCACCCCTCTCATTTCCCCCTCCATCTTTCCCTCTCCTCTCTCCGTCTGCCTCCTCCTGCTCGACTTCAGTGATTGCTGCGGAGTGCCCATGTCATCTCTAAAATAGGGTTGTGTGTGTGTGTGTGCGTGGTGCACTGTAATTGCTGCACTGCCTTTCCGGAAGGCAGAGGGGTACCTGACTAATCTTAAGTTTGGTGTGAACACATGCATGTAATTGGTCACACTAACATGCTGCAGTACAGTTCTGAGAAGGGTTTGGTGCTGCTACAGATGGTTTTAAGTCACTAGAAGCTACTGGGAATTGTTTTTTAAAAAATGTCTCCACCCCCCGTAGGGTTAATTAAGATTTTATTGCAGGTAATAAAAAGAATCATTACTGGCAATTATATATTATAGAAAGATGAAAACATCTATTAACATGTAATTTCCTGCATATGACCTGCACTCCATTCTCACTCACATGAACACAGAGCTCTGTTTGCAGCATTTAAATGGCACTGAGTCATATGCATTACATTGGAACCACCTACTCTTACATGCTGTTCGTCCTCTATATGCATCTCCATCCATCTGCCAACTATCATTCATTCCACTCCTTTTTTCTCTGTTCAATTCTCATTACCTTCTTCCACAGCGGCCCTCTTTCCCATGCACAAACAACTGTTCATATACAGTATGCTCACGCACACACCTCCTCAGACTGCGTGAGCCATTATTGCGCAGGCAGGCGTGGGTAGAGAGACCCCTGGGGAGTGGAAGTAGGTACTGCAGAACTGAGAGGTGGTCTATTTTAGATCACTGCAGCAGCACAGAGCAGTGGGGGGAAGCAAAATCAAAGTATACTAGTTAGGATGCAGGATATACTTCAGAGCGTAGCTGTTTACTGTTAAGATGTTGGTCCCAAACTCTCCTTCAGTCTTTAAATTGTCTCTCTGCAGACAGTTTCATCAGCCAATGGCAAATTGCTCACAATGTGGTTTCAGAGACTGTTTCGGAGGCTTAGTTGATTTAGGGTGAAAACACAGCTGCAGTTCATTACGAAATCTTTAAGTCTGATTTCAAAGTTGGGGAGGGGGGACACATGAAACAGAGGGTTTGGGGGTAGTATCAAACACTCAATTGACTGATTTTTTTTTGCACTAATTTGTGCATTTTCTGCATCAATTCGTAGTGTAAATTTGGAATGTCAGTTTTGGTTAATACCCATTAAAACATAACTAATTGGTTAATTTTTTTACGAAAACAAAAAAACACACAAAAATGGCGTGAAATAATAATAATACATTAGCAGCATTAGCTGTGCTGACACTGTTAGCAGTGCTAACAGAGCTAAGAGTGATAACATAGTTTTCAATGCTTAGAAGGGTTTGCAGCTAAAATTGAGCTGCTTACTCACCAGGATGACCTGGTGGAAAACCGAAGGGTGGGCACAATTTTTCCACAGCAGTGCTGTTGGGCCAGGACGGCATTACTAGCGCTAAACATTGAATGACTGGCACATCTAGCTAGCTCCCACCTGCACTTGTTTGGTGTGCAGTGCAACAGACAGAAGAGTAGCAAATAAACCTATAGATGGACATGTGTTACAGGTCAAAAATATTCTTGGCGGTTGACTGATTAATGTTTGATCATGGACATCTCTAGTGTCAATCTGTGCTGTAACTAATGATTATTTTCATTACCAAATAATCTGGCAATTATTTTCATGATAAATCATTTAGTCTAAAAAATTAAAAAAAAAAAAAAAATTGTGAAAAATGCTCATAACGATTTCCCAGAGCCCTAAGTGATGTTTTTAAATGGCGTCTTTTGTCCAACCAATTGCCCAAAATCCAATGATTCTTTATTTACTATCATAAATGACAAAGAAAAACATCAGATTCTTTCATTTGAGAAGCTGGAACCTATAAATGTTTGACATTTTTGCTTGAAAAATGTCTTAACCAACATTCTATTATCAAATTCTTCTTGGAGGGGGGCAAATTAACATTTCTGCTTGATGAGTAGCTTGATTTTTCTGATTGGTATGAGTTCTGCGGTGCTTGGGGTAGTCGGGAGGGGGTAATTAAGTACACTTTGAGCATACTGTGGGCTACTTTAAGATCTTAGAGTAATTTGTATCACCTTGTTTGTAACAAGTGACACATTTTTTATATCGTTTCTCACTCATAAATGTTGGAAATTGGATAATTTCCAGTGAATTCTAATTGTAACAGCATGTTCCCCCTTTTCTGGGAACCCCCCAGAACTTTGTCCCTCCTCAAGGATGCCTGGGGATTCCCTGACCCCATTTTTTGGGAATCACTGTGCTAGTATAGCCTATAATCTGCCACAGTTGCCGTTTGACATAGACAATAAATCCTAATTAAGCCTCTGACATTGCCACCACATTAGACTTCATCAAACCCCCAGCCTGGCCACCATCAGCCCTCATCTCCCCTAATTCCAGCTCCGTCTCTATTGACAGTGCTGGAGATGTACGCAGCACGACCCCGAGGTTGATTGAAGTGAAGTGAGGGATAATAAGTTTGCGCAGCAGCGGTGAAACTTCTTTGACACGCTGATGAAGTGATGCTAATTGCCAAGTGCCACTGAGAAGTGCTCAATTAATGCATAAGGGGAAAAAAAACCTGGGAAAAACAGTGCTGACAGTTTCACTAAATCCTTTTTCGCTTTAGTTGAAGTAGAGGATTCAAAGTGAAGTGATGCTCCAATGGCAGAACGCCATCCTGTTGTCGGATTTGGGAGGAAAGGATATTCTAATCAGAAACTCTTTGTGTGCAACAGGAGCTAAAATATGTCTTCCTTGAAACAACCATGAAATGTATATTAGCACTGTGTGATTATCTCATGCTCATGTGAAATAACAATGCTTTATTGCTGACATTGCAATGTGTGTTTTTTTCTGCTGTATTCATTCACAGTGTAATAATTCTGTTGTTCAATGACTGCTGGTTCTGTGTGTGATTCTAGCTGTATTTACTTCTACTGCTAATGCATTTCTAAAGTGTATTCACTTTGCGGATAGCTATCATGAGTTTCTACGAATGTAATCATACTATACCTAAATAATTCATAAATCTGTTTAACTTGTTAGTGCATTTAAAAAACACTTAAACTCAAGGTAACTAGAATGCTTTTCTAACCAAACAAACCAGCCCAAAAACACATCCTCAAGTTCTTCCTGTCCTAACTAAAGCTGATTTAAAGTACATAACTTGCTAAACATTTGCCATGTTGCCCTTCTAACCTCTAACCTTTCAACTTCCAGATTTCTTTGTAACCTCTCTTAATTTGTCTTCTCAAATTTCTTAAAGGGAACTTTGATAATGAGCGCCTGGCTATTGCTAGACAAAGAATCCCATACCGACTCGGTCGGGTAGTTGACGAGTGGCTACTCGACAAAGGTAATAAAATCCCTTTAACTCCACTAATGATCTAACCACCTAACCTACCGTTAACCACCACTCTGGAGGAGGTGCAGTGCCACGCAGCAGGGGTGAATGTGATTTGGCTCTTGTAATAGAACTGTAGGTCCCCTTTAATCCACAGCAGATTTAACATGCATAATAATAATTGGCTGATATAACTCATTCCATTCAATTATTCCCTTTTTCAATTGGTACCTGAAAACTACCTTGGAAATTAAACATTGTTGGAATATATGATCATATATTTGCTAAACCTTTACATCCTAGTTTGCCCAGTTGAGGCAGCTCACTGTGTAATATTGGCAATTTCTTTTTAAGGTTTTCATTAATATTGCCATTCAAAAGCATTGCAGATCTCCAGGGGACCATATCCAAAGCACCTTAAACTGGGGCTGCATCTCTTCAGAGAATTAACCCCCAAATAACCCGACATAACCCCCTAATAACCTAACCACATGTAAATAGCCTATTGATTCCGTTTTTTCTTTCCTGTGTCTTTTGTTGGCTGAATGTGAATCTGCATATATTTAATCATTCATGAAAACAAAAATTATTACTGGATTTTCAAGAGAAAAAAGAATCCCCCTTGAAAGTCACTAAAAGTTAAAGGGACTGTTGAAGTGTTTGTTCAGTAAAAAGTCTATTTGCAGCATGTGGGCGCACATATTTTTCTGCCCGATATTATGCATATAACAAACGCCAGAAGTGCCGAATGTGGTCCCATCAAAGTGATGATTCTTTAACCCTTTGAGTGCCGAATGTCCCAACCTCTTTGTCTTTGTCTTGTGCCGTGTGTTTGTGCTGCTGAAGGTGGTTGATTCTTTAAAAGAAAAGAGGAATAAAATAAATCAGTGTAGCGGAGTCTTAAAATAGTTTCTGTGTTGCAGTAAAAAGCATTACAGACATTTGTCATGCACTACTGTGCATATTGTGAAGTCTGGTAGTTTCAAACGAGAGAACATACAGTACCATTTAGCAGAATAAAGCAGTATAGGGTTTTGGTGTAGATTATCAGAAAGTCCAAAAGTCTGAGGCTTTATCTTTTTTATTTGCATAAGAGATGTATGGAGATTATCGCAAATTAAGACCTTCAAGCATTAGCCAATTATCTTTAGGAGCTCCTTTGAAACGGTATTGTGAACAATAACACACAGTGATGAATTCAGAAGATAAAATTTGTCTCTGAGAGCAAAATGAAGTATTCATGCGACAGACAAACAAGATAAATGAAAAGCGCTTGCATATTTATTTCATGGAAGCAAAACAATCCTTGCATTCATCTGCAGCTCCTATAAACTGACTTCTCTGCTCTCCTCCGGTACGTCGGGGAAACGCACTTCTGCTGAGGGTAGTTAGGACACAAATTAGAATCAAAAAGGCTTGGGAGATGAAAGTTGAATGAAAAACTGGATCAATAAAAAATGACTTGCCCACTTATAAAATGATTTACGCATGCCATGAAAGTCTAAAGAGAATGAGCTATGTATAATTCTCTTTCTTCCATAGTTTGAAAATGAGTCTGCATCCAGTCATTTAGATGAGAACATTGAGAAAGTAGGAAGACGAAAACAAATAAATAATCCCTGTCAAACCTCAAGTGAGGGCTTTGATCAGGGTGCGATTTTGGAAAAATGTTGCTTATTTGTTAATTTGATTGGATTCGTTAATGAAGTGTCAGACACACGTCATGGACTGAAGAGGCACAGTGGTTTTGGAATTTGTGAGATACCATTTGCATATAAGACATGTTAGCCTAGATAATAAGGGGGATTAGCGGACATTTCCGAGCTCAAAGGGTTAAAGCTGTTTGTTGCTTTGATAAGGAAGCGGCTAGAACACAAAGCTAAGAACCTTCTAAGCAGAATCTAACCACCTAACAGCAAATCAAACTCCACCCACACTAACCGCTGAGGGCTTCTCTCATGATCTCCCCACCTTCCACCGCAAAATTGAATCCATTCGAGAAACTCTGCCAGCTTTGCCCTGCTGGTTACAAATTCAGAGAGCCCTCAGTTATAACCTTGTTATAAATGATGTTTTAACATTTGAGCGCTAATTGGACCTGGATGTCAGTATTTGGAAGAACTTGGACAGGTTGCGGCGATCGCTCTGGACAAAAACGAACCTAAAAAAAGCTAACTAAGTTCTAACCACTACTAAATGAAGCAACTCTCCAGCTGGCATCTTCTTCCCCTTGTCTCCACATCCACCCTAATGCAAAACTCAGAGGGTTAAAACAAAGCAAATAACTGAACACCAAATTCAAAAAAATGACGCATCTGCTCTGGATGATTTCAGCAAAATGTGTTTGAAATGAAGGTCCCTTTAACATTTATTGTTTTCACCACTATGGAAAGTGTTTGAATGTACTGTTCTGTGTATCATATGCTGTGCAGGGTGAGGGGTTTATGTATGAAAGAAATTACAGACTCTTGTGTGGTAAACAGCCTGGACCATCCTCTGTAATAGATGTCCAGTAATAGTCCAGGCTGTGTTACCAAAATGGGCTTTTGGTCTCCAATATGTGGTGATTTTATTACATGAATGCCTCAAAGGGTCTTGACCAGAGTGCACAATACAATCAGCCCCATGGGTCTCCTCTCCAAGTGCCTCTAATGTTTCATCAATTCTGTAAAATTTAACAGAAAAACTTCCAGATCTCATTGGTACTACAACAGTGTCATTGATGGAAACAACATAACAGCACTAATCGCCCACAATAACTCTCACAAATCTGTGTTTTAGTCCCACTGGGATATAATGGGAGTCGTTGCAGCCAGCAGTATCCTAGAGGGGAGCTGTGCTGTGGCGCCGCACTGTCACTGCATCTCATTCCGAAGCCCTTATCCCATCTCCGCTACTGTGTGTGAGGCAGATCAGAGCGAGCATCTCTGGCCGGCTCCGTGCCCGCTGACTAAATCCAAAACGGCAGCCATTACAGGGACCCAATGGAGGGGAAAAATCAGGGTGCCAAAAGTTTTCAACAGCTCTATCCAAGCCCAAAACTTACTGAGATGCATCCCTTTTTCCTTGCGTCTTTCTCTTGCCTTGTGATGGATCTGTCATTCCAGGTTTTCTGCTCTTTATCTACCCTTCCTACCCCTCACTCTCCTTTATTCTTCTTTTCCTTTGACCGTCAACACCAGCCCTCACCGAAAACTTTGTCAGTGCACCCTGTTTCTTTAGAAACAACAATAATGTGTTACTGTTTCCTGATCTCATCAGGGAGCTCCACAAGAAAATAAAGATTACAAATAACCAGCAAGAATCAATTCCCCTTAGCTGTTCCCTTTAGCAGATGAGCAAGGAAACGAATAAAGCTCCCTGAAGAATTGGAGCTTTATATCTTCTTCTGGCGAAGAGTCTATCCCTCTGGAGCTCTCCAACAGCATGACGATCAAGCTCTGAGTTGAGCTACATGAGTGCAGGGAGGAATACTACAACACTGGGTCTCTGTGGCCTAAAAACTAGAGCAAAGCTGAAGAAACCAGGTTTAATGTTCAGTGTTTAATGGTCTGATGTAAGCTCCCCCATTCCCTAATCAAAGGCAATCAAGTCCTCCCACTTGGTGTGAGGCCAGAGCCCAAATCAACATCTCCAGGCCAGGCATTGGTCCAGATCTGCTATTCATGATCCCGGCTTCATTTCAGAGATTCTCTCACATCAGGCCGCAGTCAACAGAGAGTAAATCTGTCTGAGTCTGCCTTTCAGCAACCCCATGGTGAGCTTTGTATCCCACTGAGTTACTATCTTGTTCTCATTTGATCTCCCTGCACTATTATGGCCATATTTGAGGGAAGTAGGGGGAAAATTGTATGAATTTTAACATGCTTGCTCATGAGTAGAAAAGTGGCTGCAAGAAAGCGGCTCTGAAAGAAGGGCCACTTTGCTGTTATTTCATGGTCCCCTACCATGAAATGGCCTAAAAACAGCACAGTCACAGCTGGAGTGAATAAAAGAGAGAAGATTGTCCCTCGCTAACCACCGTGCCATCTCTCTTTATGTCTGTGCATCGACAGTATCACCTTCTTAAGATCTATGTACAGATATAGGATCAGAGATAGAGCCACATCTGATAAAATCCGATCTACTGTCTCCAGAGTCCTGTGGATTCGGCGCCACAATCTCAGTGCCCTCAGCTGCCTTCAAGGACCTCAGGGCTCCATGCTGCCTCACAAGGCTTTCAGTCGAGCTTCATGCCGCATTTGGTCCCTCATCTCCATTGTCAAACACAATTAATTCATAGTGTTCTACCCAAACCAGCCCAGCTTCTGAGGAGTAAAAAAGCAAAACGCTCTTAATTACCAAAGAGAGCCTTGTGCCGAGGAGATAACTTGGGAACACTTCATAATCGACTTTGTCAGCATCCCACCCCACCCCCATTGTGCTCCAGTCTTCGACTTTCTCCCTCCGTATTCTTTTTTCTTTCTGTAGAGAAGAAAATGGAAATAAGGGGGAGTTCTTGTTTGTTGATACAGATACTAGAAATTCTGCAGGCGCATGAAGGATTTGTGAACACAAACCCATAAAGACTGTGCGTGCAAATGGTCCAACTTTCTGTTCCGCGCATCACAAAGCAGCGTATTGACTGAGGTGAATTCTGGGCCATCCCTCCCACCCTGCGACTCAGCTAAGAGAAAACATTTGAGATAGAAGCTCCTTGCAACCATATGGCATCCCTCCTCTCTGTGAGATAACAGGAGTAGAAGGAGGATGAGAGAGGCGTAATGATGACGGTGGAGGGAGAGAGATACTGCTCTCTCCAGCTGCAGTCCTTTTCATATCCCCTCCACCGAGGATGGTTACACTTAGATCATCCTCCCCATCCCCCCCTCCAATCTCCCTCTGCCTCCCCCCAGACAATCACCTCCTCCAGGTTAGCGGCTAACAGCTAGGGGAGAGCACAGTATCAAGGCACCGTCCCCTCCCATCCTCCTACCTACATTCTGGGGGTTGAAGCAGACATACAGCCATTATTTCACAGCCTCTGAAAAGCAATCTCTGCATTAACACGCAGAGCATGGCCCTAGCCCAGCCCACTCCCCAGCTTGGCTTGGCTCAGCTAGTAATTACCTATCTTAGACAAGCCACTTTTCTCTATGTTTAGAAAAAAGTCCAGGAGGATGGTGCATCGACACAAAGTTAGAATTCGGAAACTTGCTATTACTCCCGTTACTGGAACGGCTTACTGGGAGAGTTTACTTTTGGCTGAAGAAGTAACTGACACCAGACAAAATTGATGCAACCTGTACCCAACTGATAAACCCTTTTAACTTGGTGGTCTTTCATTAGAAAAACCCTCAGGCACACAGGAAGTGATGCCTTTTACATTCCCTGCAGAACCTTATACTTCATTCAAGGGAAAAGACAATCTCAGTGACAGACAGAACCTAAAATGGAGAAAAGACACCATCTGGTTTATTGCAACTTTCATCTTGTTTTGGGACATTTCTGTCTGCTGGTATAGATAACACTGCTCTTGTCAAAGTAATTGCTGAGTTCTGGGAACAGGGCACTATTGCTATAAAGTTTGACACTAGCCCACAGGAACAGTGCTGCGCTTTGAGGCCAATTTGACATTGTGGCTAATTGTGCAGATAAAATTTCTTGGTCCATCATGTGATGTCATGAAGCCCAAAAAGACTTTTTCCCATAGACTTACATTGTAAAAGTGGTTAACTTTTTTTGAGCATCACAACCTCCGTGAAATGACTCGTTGCACTACTGGGATTTGATTTATTTGGTTTAATAACATTTGGAAAGTCTTGAAGACCTGCACAATTAAATCCCTTTTTTCCCATTCAAGTTAGCTGAGAGCTACACCAGAGGTTAACTTAACCGCTTAGCTGATGTGCCTGCTCCATGGCCCCCACGATACAGAAGATCCAGGTAATAGTACACCCAAACCTAAACCCAGTAATATTATACCCTTTATGGGTATAATAAACCACTGAGCAGCCTCCATACAAATGAATGCCCCCGCGTTTCCAGCATCTGCAGCAATTAACTTTGTAAATGCAATGTCATCCTTACTGTTAGAAGACGCAGGTATTATCCTTTAAAACCATCTCCCAAAAAGACCAAAAGTAACTGTAATTTACCTTTTGTACTTTTGACTGTTTCTTACAGAGTCTTACAAGTCTGAAAGCTGAGCATGTTATTTTGGAGTTTTTCCCACCCCTGTGTAAAGGCATACTCACTTCTGCTATACGAGCATCTTTTCTGGGGAATACAGTGATACAGGATGTTATGGCCTCAGGTACATATAATTTAACCCTGTAATAACCACATGGTTAACCATGTGATAAACTGACTGCATTTGAAAAATAGGCCAGGGAAGCTGAAGGTGACTCACCAGCCATTCAGTATCCTCTACATGGCACTTTCCTCTATCTCATTTTGCTTTCTCCTGCCACTACCTTACTAGTCTTCCTCCTGCTTCTTTCCTACCATCATACTCCTATGTATTACCAAATGTTTCTCTTCCTCAGCCACTGTCTTTTAACTGCATGATTCCTCTTGTTCTTTTTACCAAGCCTGTCATCCACTCCCTCCACCCCTCCCTTCATGCCCTCACTCTGTCTCTTTGACATTCTGTCCTCATGCAGGCTCTCTCTTTCTCTGTCCTACTCGTCTGTCATCCTCCCTTGCTCCTGTCATCTCTCATGTCCCCATTCTCTCAGTCCCTGTCCGACCTCCTCTTTCTTTAGCCTTACTCTCTTTCAGGCATTCGATAATTCAGGAGCTGCCCTGTGGCCAGTACCCAAAAAAAAGTCAATTACATGTTACATATCAGTTTCTGTAATAGGCATGATTTACTTTTTATCAAGCACTGTTCACTCCCACTAGACTATCAGCCACTAAGCCCCCCTGGTGATCAAACCAAAGGTAGGTGTGATTGTAGAAGATAATACTTTAGAAATAGTCATGCCCACCTAGATGCCCTATTTAAGCAGCTATGAGTGTACAGCTCCCAGCCAGTACACCATGTTTTCTCTGGCTGTAGGACAGAAGCAAAGATTCACCAACCTGCAACACCTCCAAAGCACGATATCTAGTCGAGGCGGGAATCGCATGCCTATAAGCACAATATAAGTTTGACTGCTCAGTCCTTCTCAAGTTGTCCGTCTCAGTTTCCAGCATGTGTCTATGCATATCCCTTCATTACCCAGAGCTATTTTTACTCTGCTTTGTTGTGACAAATTTGAGGGGCACTGTGTGCTACTTTGTGCTTTCCATATTCCCCTGTGGATTTTCTGAGAGTATACTACATGGATTTAAATAAAACAGGGACTTAGAGAGTTACAGAACTAAAAGAAGAAAAGGGCTAACTTCTCTCATAGATTTATCATAATGGATGGCTGGACAGATAGGACCAATGATAGAACAAATGACAGAACCAGTTATAGAATAATAGAGTGGTGGGCGTGACAATTTTACACAGTGGCCAAACGGTGTAACTACAACCTCTGGGTCTGTCATGTGATGCCATGGGGCCCAAAAAGACCTTTTCCCATAGACTTACATTATGAAAGACACATCTATAAATTAATGGATACATTTTTTTGAGTGTTACAACCCCTGTGAAATGACTCATTTAACTTCGGCATTTGACGCATTCTGCTTGTCAGAATAAGATTTCGAAAGTCTAATAGAGCCACACAATGAAATCATTTTATCCTCATTTATGTTAGTGGGGGGCTGAACATGAAGTTAGCCATAAGTCTATAGTGTGCTTAGGCTATGGGCCCCACAATGCCCATAGCCTAAGCCTAGAACTCTAGGGAAGAATGTGAGGCAGCAGCCACCCAATTCCACCAAACTGGTCCAACAGACCCTCATCAGCGTGCAAACCCCATGTGCCGTGATGTCTTCTACACACACGTGCAGTAAGCTGTCAAAACCAACATACAAACATACAAAAGGAAAGGCGCATGTAAATAAATGTCAGGGACATACACACTACTTGAAAAGGCCAACTATCACCAACATAAAGGGCATTTCACTGACATATTTCATGAGTTATTATATACACGCACACACCCTATCCTCTACTGCAGCGCCACATCCAGCTCTGTCATATTAAGCGCTGTGATTGCTTGTCATGCAGAGGCTTCTTCTTCCTACCCTCCCCCACCCCTCTACTCCACCCTGCTGCCGCCCGCCGCCCAAATTGGCTCTAAAACCACATGTCACTTTTGATTTGCCCTGGCAGACCCTGAAACAATAACTTCATCAGGCCCTGTTAGAGTCTCATCCTGACCAGACAGCTCCAAAAACAAACACTGATTTCCCTTCATCTAGTCTAGAGGGCACCTTTCTGCTTTTTTTTTTTTTTTTTTTTGCTTTTTTTGCTCTATCTCAGATGGGATGGACGCACAAATGGACGTTACGGTGCTCTCCTGTGCTCGAGGCTCATATTCCTTTTTTTTTTTTTTTTTTAAAGAAAGACATCGTCACATGCTCTAACTGCAACGCAGAATTATATAGGTCACCTGATGGATTCTTGGACACTTGCGTGTGCACCGATTTCCAGAGGTATAACTAATCCCCCCTACTCTGCATCATAATCATAAGCCGCTTGTCAATATGGCTTACTTATGCCTGTGTCACCGGCTCAGAGTGTAACTGTGACACCAATACACTTGACTCCTCAGGAGTAAACTGTCCCGTCTGAACAGATCCTCCTCTGGTTTGGAGTTGCTGCTCACACACAGGGAGGGTTGGGTGTTGTTTTAAAGGAACTTGAGCTGTTTGGTAAACCAAGAGTACTTTAGGAGAATTGATGATGATGTGTGTCCTTAACTTGTCTTTATTCATGACCCTTTTCTGGAGAGTGGGGGCCGACTGGGGCTGCTTGAAATGGGAGACCCTCTGGGCTGATGTGTGGGTGTGTATGTACGTGTCCTCTTGTCAAGGACACTGGAAGAGTGATACAAGAAGGCCACAACGTGGACTCAGACTGTTAATGTGCATTTCAACATGTGATGTTTCAAGGTTCCCTGTACGTACACAAGCATGGTTATTCTCCTGTATTTTCCTCGCTGATGTCCACAATTCGACAACTTGTCCCTCCCATCTTTCTCCATTCTTTTTTTTTAAATCCCTCCTCCACCAACCATGCTTAGTGATGAGATAATAGAGTGAGACTCAGCTATTATGTCAACAGTGCATATGCCAGTCATTAAATCTCATCACTATGAAGTTAAGGGACGGGAGCCGGGTCCCTTGAGGGCCCCTGGCGGGCCTAATGATCTGATAATGGGATGACACATGTAATAACCCATCTCAGTGGAATAGATGTATCTCTCCTGCCCTTTTGTAGAAAATGTACAGATATACACATATATTAAACATGTGGTTTTACACCCATGCACACAAATGCATGTGCATTAATTATTCCCACCCACCTGGGTGTTACACATATGTCGGAACAAGTGCTTCCATATAGAGTGATAGTGAATCATAATTACAGTGATGAAGTACCCTTTCAGCGCTTTTAATTGAAAACAAATGGGACCCAGGCCCGTCCCTTGTGTCTCCATGCTGATGAGAGCTGGCTTTCAATCCCACAGAGACAACAACAGAACATTCAAAAGATATTCAAAAGGTTCATTTGTCATCATTAAACATAATTGCACCCATAGAAGCCAGTTTCAGTTGTGAAAGACAGGAGGTGCAAATATGTGAACATATGCACCAAGGAGCAGTGTAAGTCTTTCATACCTTTGTAAAAGGCAAGAAATCTGCATACATGCACCCGCACATACAGAAACACACAGTCCTATCAAGCCAGAGGGGTCTCTCATTTCAGTGGCCCAGCATCTCTAGAGAGTCTATATTTTGCACTCACAGGCACACATTAGTGTAGTATCCCTTTCACAAACAAACACACTCCCTCTTTCCTTACACCCATTGATTTATCCATAAAAGCTCTTTGGCTTCTCCTCGAAGTAATTACCTCATCTGGTCTGTTTTTAACCAACATCCGTCCAACAGTATCCCGCAATAATACTCCCCTCCCTCCACTCTCCATCTTTCTTCATATCCACATGATTCATAATAGGGGTCGAAGTTCAACTCAAGTGGTATGATGGGATGTCCCCAAGGTGGGAGCGGATGCAAATATGGGCTCTAGAAAAAAGAAAAAGTATAAATAAATCCATCAGCTGAGGAAAATACTGGGAGAAAAACTACACCTGTTAGACCGCCCCTACTCCACCTCTTCACCACAAGTCCTGGTAACACATTAGTATTGGACCCTGGTTAAATGGTCGACCCTATCCTCCCTTCATCCATCTATCCATCCAGATGAATGGTAATGACCACAGAGAGGGAGAGCCCCTGCTGAATTAAACATTTCTTTCCAATGAGGATCTTATTTTCCTCCGTTGGATGGCAGAGCGAGGCGACATTTTTTTCCGCTGGCAGAGGTACTTTATCATTGTGCAGCTCAGGTGCATTGGAGGTCAATGACACAGTCCCAGCATTGTTCTAATATATTCCATCTCGGGGCAAATTAGATGCATTTCGCTGTGAACCTTCAGTCTCAGGGTCAAGCCGCAACTGCCCCTGCAATTTATTTGACTGCCAGATTCAGGCTGCCTTTTCTGAGAATGTGGCACATGCCCAGCCCTATAATGGCTGCACCTGCAGCAAACCAGGGTCCAATCTCCCTAAAGTGTTGCCCAGGAAATCCCGTATGATTGAAATAGTCCCTCTATCTCCCCTGTCTTTCTGTTTTTGAGTCTGTGTATTACTTTGTTTCATGTACAAGCAAACCCAGAGACCATGACTGATTTGTATTCTTTGCCCTTTCTGTCTTTTTCTTCCCTCTCCCCATGGTTTCTCTTCTTCTCTCACCTCCACTTCCTCTCTCTTCTTCGTCCATTTCTTCATCTTCCTTATCTCTCACACATCAGGTCGCCAGTTGACCATCTTCAACAGCCAGGCGTTCATCAAAATTGGTGGCGGTGGAGAGAAGGGGCGCCACTTCCAGGGGCAGATCTCAGGCTTGTACTACAACGGCCTGCAGGTGCTCAAACTGGCAGCCGAGGGCGACCCCAACGTCCAGACCCAGGGTAACCTGCGGCTGGTGGGTGATGTGCCATCGGTGCTCACCACCGACACCACCTCCACCACCCCGCTGGCTGATATGTCCACCACAATTATGGAGACAACAACCACAATGGCCACAACCACCACCCGCAAACAGCGCTCGCCCACCATGAGGGACAGTGTCACACAGGTGAGCCATCACGAGTTTGTGATGCGAGCTTGTTAACATGACTCACAATGAGAAGCTAAAAACAAACGGTAGCTGGCGTTTGAGTCACTGAGATATTTTGGTGCAGTTACTTTTAATTAGCTTTCTAAAGTTCCTCTACAAAAGTGCTGAAAACAATATTTGATAGATTAAACAGCCAAGTACCCAGATGGCCCCTCTCTTGGACCAGTGGATGCACATTTCAAAAGAAATCCTACGTCAACTGCAAGGTCAAACAGTCACATCCTCAGAGCTGTGTTTTATGTGAGCCCTCAGCCACATTCAGAAGTACAAACAGCCCTCAGCCTGAGAGGGAGTCACATAACAGCTTTGTGTGGCCAGTCCTATTAGAGCAATCAACAGTGAAATTTTGATTTGCTCTAAGAAGATATGGCTGACTAAACCCCAGACGTGGTAGCCTGCTGGAAATTACAGCACATCCAGACGGTTCAACAAAGGCTGGAGGAGGAGAGGAACGTAATGAAAAGGAAATCCTGCAGCAGCAACAGAACAACAACTTCAGGCGCCATAAACTTATATTTATGACTCTCCTCCACGAGCATGTGAGAGGCTATGATTTATGGTCTGATGATTATCCCAGTGTGCTAGAGGTAGCCGTTGCCATCATGGTAAGTAACAATTAACAAACAGTAGGGAAGTGCTGTTGCCCACATAGTGGAGGATGGAGGAAGCGGGTCATCCAGGCCGACTACTCTCATAAAAAGTCCTAATAACAGGCTCCATGTGTTCCAGGGGGGTATGTGCTCTAGTTCACATCTAGTATCATTAGCTACAAGCTGTGTGTTGTGCAAAAAGTCCTTTCTGCATTGCATTTGAAAGTATGTGTGATCCAGATCATCATTCAAAGCTTTTCTTCCATGCCAGCAGTACATTATGTCAGTTATTTCTATGTTACTGTAGTGACTGTAACTACTTGAAAGCAGTCCCCTTTTAAAGCTTCAACTGTCCAACAAACTTTTGTGATGTCGCAGGAAACACAAAGGCGAGGTGCCAATTACCAGCGCATTCCTCTCATTCGGTTGTGTTCATTAGCACTATTCATGTCCACGGAAGCTTATCCAAGATCAGTCGGTGAGCCACTCACGCTCGTCCCTGACATCCACAATCAGCACATTCGGAATATATTTAGACCAGCACACTCTTTGTCCCTTTATCATCATCTCGAGCCTGAGCACAATCTGCCCTTTTTGAAAGTCCTATCTGTCTCATTTTGGATAAACGCAGCAGCACCAATTAGAGTGAAGTCAAGGTGAGGGTGTTGATGGCAAGAGTGCGCGATTCATGCCACTTTGTATTGCAAACACCCAGTCCAAAGAAAATTGGAATGTTGGTTTTGCATTAACTCCTGATTATTTGTTGTTTTTCTTTCTCTCGTATAGAAAAAAGTCACTTAACAGAGCCTCATCAAAGCAGTGCTCTGATGGCAGTTGAGAAAAGCTAAGATGGTAGTCCTGTTCACAAATGTTTACCCCAACACATTCTTTAAATTTATTTTTTACTCATGTACTCTGTTTATACTATTTATTATACGTTGTATTGGAACATGTGTCAATACTAGGGCAGGGTATCGTTTAAAAACTTAAGATACCAATACCCTTAAAGTGATATGCATACCAATGGAGCCTGATGAGGTGTTTCATCCTGTTACTTATGTTCCCAGCTTTCCTGAAATAATCCTTCTGCTTTTTCTGCATTTATTTTCAACAGATGCCACAGGCATGTAATGTAGCCATACTTTCAAATGTTTTGGTGGCATCTTGGCACGTGAACCACCAACTCCGTCAAATACACCGCGCTTGACTTCACCACACCACAGATACCTCTTCTCCACCAGCATAGTATGGGTTCCATTCTTGTTACTGTACCTAATTTTGAAATATTCAGAGCATTTCAACCAAAACTAGTTCGGAACCTGAAAAGTTGTTTCCCAACTGGAAACAAAAAAATGGTAGGTTTTTCTTGACCAGAAGTGTGAACTGTGTCGACATCAGTGGGCGTGTCATATTCTATAGGATGGACACAGAGAACAGAGAAGGCAATGAAGATGTTAAGTTATGTTGAGAAATCATCCAGAAAACATGGTCTTAATAGCTGGTCCATGCTTGTTTTTGGATAAAAACAAATATCTGTAGTACCAGAGCAGAACTTTGCTGGTAGGCTAATTGATGTGATCTGCCATCTTGCTACAACTGTGTACTTTCATTGTGTATTGTGCAGTGCCCTCTGTTGACAATGCAACCTTGATTACAATGGCTCTGATCAAAGCTAGTAAAACACAGGCTGGTTTGCTAGATAGCACCAAGGTTCCAGGAGTCCTGAGTGGACCTGGTTCAAGAATCAGATCTAATTTGGGGGAAAAGGTGTAACACTATATGGGTTGTAGCTGCTGCAGTAGTGGGCGAATCACATGTCATTATATTGAGGAATGCTTGCAGTGATTGACTGCTAGTAATACCACACAAATTGTATTGCAAAAAGGATTGAACGCAGGTATCACCTGACTGGAGAAGGTCTGATACTACTTGATACTGGGTTATTTTGGTTGATACCTTGAAGGTACTCTGCCCTAGTTATTACTGCTGTCACTGCCGCACAACCTGCTGCCCCTGTGGGGACAAATGAAGTACTTCTTGACTTCTTTCAGTCAGTTGGAATGTAATTACAGACAAGTTAGATTTTTTTTTTTTTTTTTTTTGACTCAAAGGTCGGTCAGGGCTCCTTTACAGGCACCACCGTCTCCATCCTGCTCAGTTGGCATGACTTATTTAGATGAATGGTCCATGGTTTAGTGTTTCTGCATCTTCTCTCTAAAGATGAGATCAATGGAACCTGACTCTAACATGTCACATGTAGCCATCCACTCAGTTCAATATCATATCTCCAGCCTCCAGACTTCTTGGCGGAAACATTCTTCCGTGATCAGCATATAACAAGCTTTTTACGGCAATGGTCTGTGATGTGAAATTGGCAGCCATAGACGGCCCCCGTTTGATAAATTATCTGGAACCACTTTAGTATTGTTGAGTGTTGTCTGCTTCTGTTGTTACAAGCCCTAATGTGTGCTGCATTCGCTGACTGACGTTTATGTAGGGTCATAAAAAAGCAGAGTCCCACCTTTAGAGTGCTTTTTATTGCTAAGAATCTATTTTCCAGCTAGTGTACGTATATTGTAACAGCTTCTTTTTTATTATTATTATGTACCTAGCAGAACATAGTGTATCGTCACAATGGCCTAAAATAGCATTAAAGATATGTGCTTGAGAATGAATAGACATTACCAATGAGTCACTCATCCACATTCTTTAATGATCAAAGATATTTTGCCATGCCTACAAAAACATGAGGGCATTATTGGAGTGTATAGTTGGCTAACACAGCCCTGATCTTTCATACAGATGGTCCCAGTGTGACTCGATAATTTTTATTTTCGAATTTGCAAGGCCATGTTGAAGGCCTGGCAGGCTCATCTGCTCACCCTCGATGGAGAGAGAAAATAAAAGAGAAAACATTAACTGTTCTTCTGAAACTGTTATTAGAAACAGTTGTAGTCAAGTCAAATGAAGCAAAAAGTCATGAGAGGTGGAGAATTACATTGATATTGAACAGCTGTTAGACAGCAGACAGTGTATGAAGTCTTGCTCTTCTCAGCACTCAATGCCCGGGATGTCTGTCCTGGGAAAAAGGATTTAGCAAGAGCGGTGGTGTGTATCACAGCTGAACAAACAACTCATACACAACTCAACTAAACTCTGTAAATAGCTCAAATTTAGGCAGCATATATGTTGCACTATGAGTTCTTTAAGTGTTTGAGCTACACTTAAACACAGCATTGTAAATGTTTTTTTTTTTAAATTAAAATTAAGAGCCAGGTGCTAACAGGTAATTGGCAAGGTATTTCAATTCCTCTCTGTTTTATAATGTGCAATGCAGGTTTCAGAAGTGGTTAATTTAATTTTAATTTGTAGATTCCCAAGGTGCATTTTGCCAAGAAACATCCAATCACCAAGCTTCAAATTCATTTATATGTGCTGTTGGTTGGAAGCTACAATTTGTTGTTAAGTAAACTGATTTTACATTCTGCAGAATAAATAAATTTGTTGCCCACGTTTTGGATGAATCAGTAGTAGCTAATCAATACATGATAATGTTTCCATACGCATAATTAGGGATAGACCGATATGGATTTTTTTAGGGCCAATGCCGATACCGATTTTTTTCCATCACCCTTAGCCGATGACCGATTATGGACTGCCGATTTTCTTGAGCCGATATTTGGGGCCGATACTGCTTTTGCTCCCTCAATTTACATAAAAAAATGACACAATGATAACAAATATTACAGGTCTCAAGTTTAAAATAAGAAACATTAATTGAACAGTAAAAAATACTAAAACAAGATGGAAAGTTGAGATAGAACAGGTAGAATATTATTATTATTATTATTATACATTCAAATAAAAAAAAGAGTTCAGTGCTCTTAAATCTTCCAGTAATGTCTTTATAAAATAAACAAATATTTAAGCTGAAGCATAAATAACACAACAACTACTGTACACAGTAGGATTCAACAGCTTTGTTCAACTTAACCACATACTTTCAAATGAAAAAAAGTGCCAGGGAAAAATAAATCCGCGAACCCACGCGCGTATCGGCCGATGCCGATGCCGATACAAGTAAAAAAAACTCAAATATCGGCCCGATATATTGGCCGGCTGATGTATCGGTCTATCCTTACGCATAATATTCCAGTTTTTGCCCGTATTCTGAAATATTCCTACTAAGCTGTATTCATGGCTAATTAAAATGAATATTCCAACTACATTCATGTTGACATGCAGCCATGCATACTCCGCCCAAACATGTCGTTTATCACGTCAAAATATGGAAAAGTGAAGCTGATGGAGCCGCTTGTGCTATTTTGCTTCTTTGCATCAAAATAGATTTTCTTGAGTTTTCCAAAAGTGGCAGACTTGTTGGACCGTGCAAACACATTCTTCCTCTTTCATTCCTTCAGCCACATTGAAAAGGTTGGTGTTGCAATATCCAAAACTTGTTGATATCCAAGTCTTACATAATGTGTAAAAGTAGATGTGTTTCCTCTTCCGACCAGAAATGCAGGCTTTACTTTTGGACATGCATCTCTACCACAGCTTGCCAGCAACTGGTTTTTGCACAACACGTCCATGACAAGTAGCCACGTCACAAATTGCTGCAAAAGGCCCAGTGAAAAGACATTCCGAATGCTCCTAAAACCTGAATAATATCCCATGTCTTCTTCTGAGAATGCTTCATTCGCAAAAAGGCCTTCTTCAAAATATCCAAATTCAGTATACTGTCATATTTGAAATAAAAATGGAATATTAGTGTGCATGATGTAAATGTTGTTAATAGTGACTGTATTTTCCATCCTGTCAGAGGCATGCACAGACACTGCGTAGTTAATATGGAAGCAGTTAATGTTTGTCATGTTGTTACAAGAAATACACCAATTTGCGTCAATCTCATACATGCTTGTCTCCATTTTTGTGGGCATTTTTTTTTTGTCACGTATTGTTCAGCTCTGACATAGGAGGACCCCATACAGTGAGTGTTTTTCCAATCGAAAAAACTGACATCACTGAGCAAAACACAAGACCAACTGAAATCCCTGAAAAAGATCAGAGAGGCGGACAGTGATTCAGAGGTCTGGAACCAAATCAGATTTCAACTTTTAAATCCCACATATAGTGTCTTTAAATAACACAGACACAAGCCTTTATTTAGGCATTGCTTTACATAGGCACTGGTTATGTGGCTTCTTGGGATCTTGGTGCAGTCTGGCTGTAGGTGTGTTTGGCGAAACTCAGTCAGTCAAAATACACAGTATATTCCAGGAAATGGATAATTCACTCAGCTATTTGAGTTCTGTATTTTCTTCTATCGCCAAGATATGGAACCATATAAAGAGATACTGAAGCTAGTGTAGGATAACTGGTGTCATGCTATTGTTCCGACAGCCCAAAAATTCCAAAGCCCCATCAGTCCGACAGTCTCATTAGTTTGAAAGCCCATTTCTCTGACAACCTGTTACCCCAAAAACAAACAATGCTCCAAAGTCCCGCCAGTTTTCAGTTTACTAGCAGCGTTTGAGCCACAAATCACGGTTGTTTTTACCGACCCTTTCCAAAGTTTTACAGCAGCATCTGACCCACTGGTCCCAGATGTTTTTACCAAGTCTTCGCAGTATTTCCCAGCATCTTTTGTGCCACCAAACATGGGTGTTTTAAGCCAAAACATGATCTATTCTTAACCATAACCAAATGTTTTTTGTGCCTAAACCTAACCACGTTAACCACAGCATTGTTGACAAATGTCAGTTATCCATGGTTAAATTAAATGTGCAATGTGAGCATTTTTCTGGTGATTGGGTTGTATAACTGCAGGAAGTGTGTATTTTCAGAGAAGCAGGACTTCGGAGCAATGGGCGTTTGTTTTTGGGATAAAATGGGCTTTCGGTACAATGGGCAGTCTTCGGATGACTTGAGTGGTTACTAGGGAATGTCTCTGTAAAGCAGAAAGAAACTTTTATTTACGTTTATTAGAGTACACCAGTATCTTAACATTATAGATTACAGTCGTATACTGACAATCTGCTGCAGATCAGTACATCACATAATAGTCACATGAGAATATATATATATATATATATATATATGCACAGTCTTTTGGGTAGTTAATAATCCATGCCTGTGGTGTAATTTTGTGGCAGAGCAAACATAGTAATAGTATTATAAATACCACAATGGGCAAAGCCAACAGGAGCTATGGAGCTCTAATGAATATCCCCAATACCCGCCAAGACACAGTGGAGACAGCAGGAGACCGGCCAGGGTGGCGGGAAGCAAGCGAGCGGAAACACAAATTTCAATTTCTCCAAAAGCTCTGAGCTACCCGCCGCGCTGCAGCTTTGATCATAGTGGAATAATGCACTTTGATGCTTAGAATAAAAGATCTACCTTTTGATGTGTGTGTGGGGCCTGATTTTTTTTCCTTCCCTTCACCCCTTGGATACTGTGGGTTTCCATGAAACAGTCAGAGTCATCACTTGTCTCGCGCTGACCCAAATTTGGTGTCAGGGTGTTATAAAACTAAGATCACAAGCTACACTCTTGCTGCTACTGTCTTAAGTCGAGAGCACTCCCAGGTGTTTGTGATCTCTCTCCGATTCATCTGGATGGATGCAAGACAGTTTAAAGTTGTCTCCTCATGGACTCAACTTGGAAACTGATGAGAAAAGTTCTGACCAGGTCAAACTGGAGTTTGGATATACTCCTTCAGCTCTTCTCCGACATTTATCAGTACACTGGGGTAGTGGGCCTTGTGTGATTTTTTTTTATCCAATGAATTACACTCAGTGCTGATACTGTGGGCTGTTTTGGATGTCGAGGTTGAATTTGGGTTTACAAGTATGTCACAGATGTTGCACTAAATTACAACTGTGACAACTCCAGGAGGCTGAAATAGACATTTGACATTCAGCCTGCAAGACATTGGATTATGGCCACAAACACACCCTGCCGTGGGCATTTATTGATTACCGGGTTGCTCAATTTAAAGAAGTACACATTTAAATTGATTCACTATGTGCCGTTTTATATGGAGTTAGGAAAAGTGAAGCAGTTGAGTGCATGGATGGAATAGAAATGTAAGTGCATGTTAGATGGAGATATTGCAGAGAAACTTAAGCATGGTCAGCAGGCTCATTCAAGAGCCAGGTAATGTGAACACACACTCGTACAATGTAATTTATAACTTATTATGGCCGGGCTGCAGATTAATAACGGAGAGAAAATGCAGTGTGGCTCTTGAATCAATTATGCTGTTAAAAGCCCCTCCATTTTCTAAAACTCCCATATTGAAAACAATCAGACAGTGGGGGTGGACTGATGTTTTCAGCAAATTTGCTACTGTACTAACAAACTGCTCAACAATAAATCTTCACCCAAGAAAGATGCTTTTACCAAAAGACTTTTTAACATTTGCCTCTATTGGATGCATTAGCTTGTGTGTGAGTAAGTATCAGTGGAGCCAAGAACCTCACTGTGGCTGCCAGAGACTCCTTGTATCATCTAGACCAGTACAATTTGTCCTGACTGTCTCTCCTCTGCTTTCTGTCTCTGTTCTTTTAGAATGCGGATGACCTCTTAGTAGCATCAGCTGAGTGTCCTAGCGATGACGAAGATTTGGAGGAGTGTGAGCCTGGAAATGGTGAGTCAACTCAGGGAGTTCTGTCTTCATAGTACTTGGTATCCAAAAACAGTGCAGCCTAGAAACTGCTATATTGCTGTATCCCTTACTCCACTTTTATATGACACTTTGTGACTGCAAAGCCCTCTGTATGCAGCTCCAATTGACCAGATGTGTAGCCTCCATCCCCCTTTCTTATTGCTTTTCAAAGCAGCAGGCAGTCGGCAGCACCGCAGTCCATAAATTGCTCAGCCAAGTGGTAGTATCTGGCATTTACCCAGCTGTTGCACCAATCTCCTGCCCCAATTTTAACAAGGCAGGACAGTTCCAACGTGGAAACGCAGCTTGTTCTGCACCGCACAGAGCTGTAGCCTGGCAGGCCCGGTGGCTGAGGCGCTGTTAGTGCGAACAGCAGGTCAAGTAATGTTCTGACACCATGACAGGAGGTGGACGTTAAAGGCCATGTGTTTTACTCCCCACCTCTGTGGTTTCTACCTCTATTAAGCCGGCCATACTTGAAAACTGCCAAGGACCACGTGTGGTGAAGCAGCGTGATTCAAACGAGTTCCAAATAATGTAGGAGACATAATCGAGATATGCAGATCCACATTTAATGACATTTTCTCCTGAAAGATCGTGTCTGATAAGATTTTTGTTGTTGAATGGCATCACAGATTGAAATGACTGGTGTGGGTGGGATGGAAACAACAATTGCCTCCAGTGAAACCTATCATTAAAACAGTGCCGGTATACATGCTGTTATAGAGCCTGGGATAGGCCTTTTTCATGGAAGACATTTTGACATATCACAGTAGGAAAAGCACAGGCGTAAATAATAAAATTATTGAAAGCTGCTTTGATTTCAGGCTCCTGGCATCGTGCACACTGGAACGCTTCAATAGAACAGAGCTATTGTTATAAGTAACACCTGTGCTTTATAAAGTAGTAGAAATTGTTCTTCTGGAACCCTGTTAATAACTCCTGGGGCGTAAGCAATCTTTTAGAATTAAGTTCAGAAATGTGCACTTTATTTGCATATTATAGATGGCTGTGCAGATTGCAGTGAGTCAAACACATTCAGTAAAGTATGCAAGCAGTTTAAACAAAGAATAGTTTCTACAGAGAAGTGAGAGATTTTACTTTAAAAATACTCCACATAATTTTCTGACATATTTATCACATCACAAGAGATAACTGAACAATTAGCACATGGAAACAGGATTAAACTTGGCAAATAGGGTTTCTTTTTTAAATTTCACTGTCTTTAATCATATCACACTTGGCTCACTCTAAGAAACCATGCCTAGGAGCGCATATTAAGTACGCTTAAATTACACACATTGTCACTTTGCAAAAAAGTATAGTATAAGATCTATTTATACATGTTATCTCTGGAGTTTCCCAGACCCATCTTTGGTAGAAACAAAAAGCAGATTGAGCATAATACAGTTTATTATGAGCTTGTTTCATGCTTTTACAAAATAGAAAAAATGTAAATTAAAAACTAAATTGAAAATGTATCACTAATCTTAGTGTGGATCCATTATGAATTATACAACATAAAGGCCAGATTTGCCCAAAATCGACTCTAATGCATGGAGCAAACCTTCAGTAACAATAAAATAAGAACAAGAGTCTCAATAATGTCATTGTGTGTGAAAGAACTTCACTGTCTTTGACTTAAGTTTTATCAGGAATGAGGATTAGTGGTTTGAATAGAATATATGTTGGACAGTAAATGGCGGATTATAGCATTTGGTATGTTTGTGTGAGGAGAAACGGATCTGAACCTGTGCTGAGAAACTCGAGTGGAGCATTCTCTTGCGGTTTTCTCTGTAGGTGGTGGGGACCGAAATAGAGACTCAATTCCCTTCTTATCGAAAGGAGAAATGAGAGTTTTTCAGTGGATGCTATGCCCAAGCTTAATCTCCCATGGGCAAACGCAACTCTCTCTCTCTCTCTCTCTCTCTCTCTCTCTCTCTCTCTCTCTCTCTCTCTCTCTCTCTCTCTCTCGTATGCCCACACAAACACACACACATACAGTGGCAGACATGCTCACCTCACCAGACAGACACTTGTCTCTCTCACTCTGTGGGTGTAAAGTTTTCTCTCGGCAGCCGTCTCTCCTGAGAAACAACAAACGGGCTCGCGCGCACGCACATGCTCCGTATCGCACCTTCCAGATGCCACGAGACTTCCGGCGTGGCGAGCCAGCGGGGTCGGATAAGCCTCGGTGAAAACTGACGAGGAGGAGAGAAGAATCAACGCTGTCCACAAAACATGTCCCCTCTCCATCACGGCTCCACAAACACAGGCCTACAGTCATTGTATGATAGGAGCAATTCCCAGGGTTTTCAATACCATGTGAGAATGCAGCTCTGTCTTATTGAACTGCCTTCAGGAAGGAGAAGAAATGTTAAGCACAGCTGCGGATTTTCTATTAAGCCGGGCGAGATATGACTGCTGTGAATTCATGGGGATCAATACAACTCCTTCCTACAGTATATACAGCATATACAGCCAGAGGAGCTCCATGTGCTTTACTGATGGATTTACCTGCAGCTGTAGTACTATACACAATTCAAGGGATGCAACTTGTTTTCTTACAACTGCATTTCACCCAGGCATTTTTTTTTTTTTTTTTTTTTGTTTTGTTTTTTGGTTTGAGCTGTCTGCTGCTAAACGATGACCCTCAGACGATGATTGCGGGACAGCCGCAGTCACACGCTCACTGACGAGCTCAGAGTGGGTGCAAAAATAGACAAAAGCGGCAGGACGCGGCGAGGAAAGGACCCGAGGAAGAGATGAGTGAGAAAGAGCTGGAAGGACTGCGTTGTGAAGGACTGACCCTCATTGAGATTTGTGTCACGTTCCTTTGCGCTCAAAGCAGGAGAGAGAAATACGGAGAGGGGAGAGACGGAGAGAGAGAGGGAGAAGGAAGAGGAAGCGAAAGAGAGGATGCAAAATTGAGGGAGTGTGCAGAGTGAAATTCCCATGAAGGATTCCCGCCTTTCCCACCAGGCTAATTAAACTTTGACTTTGTTAGGGGAGCCTTAATTACATCACCCAATTAAAGCTTTGGTTTGGATCCTCTGGTGTTGTTAATGAGCCTTTGTCAGAAGAGTGACAAGACCTAGGAAGTGGGGACAGACATGAAACGTACTGGGGAAAACAGAAAAACATATTACATATATATTTATATATTCCAGTGAGCACTAACATACATGAAAAGTCGTCTTAGAGACACTGCTCGTATTTACAGTAACACACAATTACAGAATATCAAACGTCTCTTTCTCCAACAACAAGCCCCGCTCATTAAATCTCTTTCATTTTATCTCCCTTCTCTACCTCAGCACGACCTCACTTCCCCTCTCCCTCACATACCTCCGAGCTACTTATCAGTCCCAGGATGTTGTAGGCGCTATATCGGTTTTACTCCGACAAGATCAGAGCTTTGACGAGCTCCTCAATAATTCATCAGGCGACATGCTATAGAGGCAACCTGCGAGTGTTCTTTTTAGGTTGAGGAGTGAAACTAAGAGATGTGGTGATAGATGAGGGATGACCCAGAGCACTGAGCCCCCTTTCCTGTGTGACTCAAGAGCTCGCTTGTGATCAAACCCACGCTGCTCAATGGGTTTGGGTGTCAGTGATTTGTCAGTGTGATGCTTTATTGATCTCCCTCTGCTTGCTGTCCTCCACAAGTAAACAGCCTCGGGTTTATCATGTGGGTTCCACAAGTCAGATCTTGAACGCCTTGAACGAGCATGATCTCTGAACAGTACTCCATCCTGAGGAGCGCGTCCTCAACGTTACTGTAACGTCCAATCTCAAGCACAGTGCTTAGAACAACAAACGTTCTTCTGATCTGACCAATTTCAGTGAAAATAATGTGGCAATTACACAAGATATCAAGATTGCAGTAATAATGGGGTGAATTTACAAAGTAATTGCATGATTACAAATCAGCAGGACTGAAAAATGAAAATGAAGAACAAAAGGCATAGCAATTTGTAAATGAGTGGATAATAACAAAGACTACTGATTGTATTGAGCTATTATACAAGTTTATTGTGTAGCACTACTCAGCAACAAGGCTGTTTAAATTGCTCTACATGAGACAATAAAAGTCAATAAAACAATGCAATATAAAAACAAAGAAATAGGATTTTAAAGAATACAGGGTATAAACATTAGCTTAAACAGAACAAAATGTCAATATAACATGTTTAGATTTAACTTAAATTGATAAATATTTAACAGAAAATTCACAGTTCGAGAGGTGTCACAGTTTCCTGTGTTTTCGATACAGAAAAAAAAAATACCAGAGAAAATTTCCCTGATTTTGAATACATTTATTAAAACTGACATCATTAAGAATTATCTTGAACAACGATGGGGCTATATTGACCGGCTGGAGAACATATAAAGGTCGTACTGTAGTCATAAACAAATACAAACGAAAGAAGCAATTCTTTTCCTGAAATGCCAGAGAAATTCCCTTGGGAAATATTGTCACGGGGCTCAGTTACATTAAGCATGTTTGTAAAGCCTGTGTTTTCCACCACAGAGTCAGGTCTCATACCTGCGGCTCTAAATGTAACGTAACCACTTGCCGCGGTGATTTCTTTTGCTCTGAATCAGTTAGGAATGGCTGCCTAAAATGCTGTGGGGATAACGTTAGCTTGTGGGTTGCCCCTTGTTTTCACCCATAGTTCCACATTTTGTAATTGAGTTGACATGTTTGAAGTACTCCCACTGATGTAACCTACTGTCGTGTAGCAGACGCAACACTCTGTTGTTTCTTTTTTCCACCACACTCTCGCCATCATCCTCCTAATAAAAACTGAAACCAAATTGGTTCCCGACACCAGACCTGTAAGTTAGCAGAGGATCTTCTATTTCTGGTCTGGAAATGGTGTTAGGGGTTTAACTAACCATCTTGCCATAAGCTTGCTTAACATAACGTGCCTCCAAGTGTGTCTCAATGGAGTAGAATGTTTTGATTTGGGGGTGGGAGGGGCAGACAGCATGCTGTTCCGTAGTGTGGGCTGTCTTGTAGAGCGCTGTAGCACTGAGAAAATTGGGTCCTGACATTCATGGGGACGCCACTTGACAAGCACCACCCCAACACTGTTGCATATCACGTACCCACTTGTGCCAACAGCACTCCCCGATGGCAAAGGGCCTCCCAGGGCATGTCGCCACACTGCAAAAACATGGGACATGCTGGTACCCCATCTTGCATCCCACAGGACTGAAGGATCTGTTGCTGACACCCTGGTGCCAGACACTGGTCCTGTGTCCATGCCTCAACAGGTCAGAGCCCCCACCGTTGATTGGACTTAGCCTTAACGGTACATCCCGCAGATGCTTGATCTGTATGGGATGTTGAAAATTTGGAGGCCTGGTCGACACCTTGAGTTCTTTGACACATTCCTCAGGCCATTCCTGAGCAATTTTTGTGGTGTGGCATGGCATGTTGTCCTGCTGGGATGGCCACTGCCATGGGGGAGTGCCGTTACCATGAGGGGGTTTACTTGATCTGCAATGTTGTGTAGGTGGGTCCTGCATGTCAGGTGGTATCCACATGAATACCAGGACCAAAGGTTTCCCAGCAGAACATTCTAACGAAATGATCAATGTTATTTATTTCACCCTTCAGTGGTTTTAATGTTGAATCTGATCGGTGTATATTCACTGTGTATCTATGACTGCTATTGAGCAGTGTCGCAGTTACAGTAGTTACACAATGAGCATCAAAGAGAGCTTCATAGAGATCAGTCAGGGGAATCAGTTATTACATCTGTTGACTCTACAGAAATGAATGCAGAGACCGGTGCTCAGTCAGCTCAGTCTGCTGTTAAATGCACATATCAAAAAGTGAAGAACTGCATTATTCAACATTATTCAGATGCCTTGTAACCATTTTACTTCAGACTGGTCAGTGGTGCATTTTATCATTAAGTATTTCTGCTGCAAATCCATGTTTACTAAAACTTACTAATCTATTGAAATTACAATTAAAATCGGATGTTAACCCAGAGCAGTGGAGGGAGAATGGGTTCTTTATTCACTTCAAACAGTAAACAAACATCATAGTTTCTTCCAGGAGCTTCACAATTTATTTTGACCAAGTTATTTCTTAATTACTCAGTTTTCTATTGCTTGTATTTCCCAAGAGCCAATTAGCTTTGCAGTTGTTTGACCTTTTCCTTTAAAAAATACACTCAAAAGGAAATCTTAGAGGAGCAAAGAGATGTGAAACCGATGAAGAGTTAATTTGCGATAACAGATAAAACGCCATTTGGATTGATATTCCCTCCAGTGCACAATAAAAAGAACATGTTTTATCTGATAGCACACGATGTATCAGATAACATTTTGCAAATGGACCCTTTGTATATACTTGGTTGCAGCACCTTGGTAAGAGTAAGAAAACAAGATAGACATACCAGGTCCATGCCATCGCAGGGAGGCGATGAAGTAGTAGATGTTGATATATCTGCAACAAGTAGAGATTCTCTGTGCACTGAGATTTATTACCGCAGTGAGGTTGAAACATCAGGCGGGCTGGAGAAACAAATCCAGCCAGGTTCATGGAGCTGATCCAGTTGCTGATGAGCGGTAGGGAGGTGACTTTGACTGTAGCCAATATGTGACTCTCAGTGAGACACGATATGGGTGGGGCATCATCCCTTTGTGTCAGAATAAATCACTTTGTCTGAGAGCGGCAGCAGCAAATGCAGCATTTGTAAACAGTTTATGGAGTCGCACGTCTGAAGAATCTGGGTTTTTTTCCTCCCTGTTGCACAGATACACGGCTATTATTGTACCTATTGTGGCATGATTTAAAAGCAAGCAAGGGAACATTTAATATGCTCGGACACGCTGTTGGATTTTCCATCTGCAGCCTAATCAAAGCTGAATTATAGAATGCTCAAACTCCAAACAACCTTTTTGCGCTAAATATTTCAAATGGATGCGAGCAGGGCAACGTGATCGGTAGAATAATGATGTTTGTCAGGAGATTGACATAGATGCATCACTATCCATCTGCCCTGTTCTCATGTTGAGTAAATACAAGGGGGTGACTCATACTGGCAGCTCTGTGGAGTGGCGTGTGGGTAAAGATAAAGAAGAAATTTCATCATGTGGGCTAAACGTGGTTCCACTGCCTCAGCTGTTCAAATCAATGGAGTCAAACTCAATCAATCAAGCTGAATACCTTTGAGTCTCTCTCGCTTTAATGCTTAAATTGCAGCAATGCAATGTTCAAGAAAGAGACGCCCACACACTGGAATCATGTTATATGTATTTTTCAGCACTGTTTGCATCAGAGCAGGTCTCAGTCAGGCCTGGTTTCGGTGCAAACACTGCTGACTGAACCAGTATGAGGGGTTTTTGATGTAAAATAAAATAACTAAATATCTCATGCTCACTTGGGTTTGCCGTTGACAACCTCCTGCATGTTAAAAATCCATCAAATGGTGAGTTTCCTCTGGTTTCATATCAGGCTGTAGTTCTTGGCAGCTTTCAGCAAGAGAACACGTCTATGAACAACATATGTCTTTTTCCTCGGCCTGTCAGCAACCTGCCTGGGTATTAACTGAGCAATCAGAGCTGCATACAGAGGGAAGAGGGTGCAGTCGTGGAGAAGGGAAAAAAACAATTGAAGGTGTTGATAGGTTTAAACTATGGGTGCCGTAGGCTTGGGTCACACAACAGGAAATGACAGGATGGTTCATTTGATAACTGCCTACTGTGCTGAGATATGGCTCACTCTGTGTATGAGGGCTGAAGTTCATTATCTTTCTGGTAGCCACTGCCTGCCAGTCATATGGGATGATGGCCTTTAGGCTTTGGCTCAACTGAGCGCTACAAGTACAGCAGAGTGACGTGGCACCATGTCCTAACAACATGCATGCGTCTGACCATCGCATAACAACAGATGCTCTCTGTCCACACTGATTCTGTTAGATATGCACTTTGTTACGCCATGTAAATAAACCACGTAGCTATCAGCTGTCCGCTCCAGATCAGACTGGAGACATACAAGGGGTGAGTAGCTTTCTTGCCATCTTCCTACGTTTGTACTTTTTAAACAGAAAACACATTTTATATTGTGATATTTCCTAGGAATGACATACAATATAGCCAACAGCAAGTAGGTTGGTATTACCTATGGTCATTCCAGCTGACACTTTTAAATAAAAAGGTATCCTATAGATACCATCTATTATGGTACTTTCAACACAAGTGACAGGAATAAATGCAAACAGCACATCCAACAAAAGTTTTGCTCAAAACAGCAGGCCATGTTGCCGTTCACGCTCTCTCGATCGCATTCAGTTATTTGTCTTAAAAATCCTTTACTGTTAACTAGAGTTGGGTCAGTTTCTGGTTTTGCTGGTCCAGTCTGGGGAACAAGCTTCAACCAGTTTGAATTTATGCGAAGAGGCTGAACAAGTATTTGTCATTCTGACATGTTCTGGGGGGAGTGGCGCATATTGTGTTTGCTTGCTAGAAAGATAATGTGTTTTTTGGGGTGACAAAACATGGCAAAGTTAGTTTCTCAAGAAAATTAAAACTGAGCCAGTACGCAACATTTTGGATTTGAAGGCAACGAAAGAGGTGTCCTAACTGGCCTCAAGCGAAGCAGCACGTCATAACGAGCTTAACTTTTGTTGGACGCCATGTTTTTATTTATTCCTGTCACTCACTTTGAGAGCTCCACAATGAAGGTTAAAATGAGGAATTATCTACATGATACCTCCTTATTTACTACAAAAACCAATATAAGGTGGCAGCTGACTGGAGGGAGATCGCCAGGAAGCTTACAATTTCTGGGAAGGTAAATGACCATCGCTACTAACAACCTAGGCCACTTGCTGTTGGCTGTATGGTCTGTCATAATATAAAACGTGTTTCTGTTTAAAAAGTACAAATGTAGGAAGACAGCAAGCAGGCTACTCATCCATAAAAAGTGGTTGTGTCTCCAGTATTGCCTCGACTGCACAGCTGATATATATGTGGTTTTGCTGACATCACGTAACAGAAGTGCATATTTACTGGATTCGGCGTGGACAGAGCTTCAATGTTATATGGTGAAACACGATAGTCAGATGCTCGTTTGCTATTAGGACACAATGTTATTAGAGTCCACTCGAGAGTGGCTGCTGAAAAGTGCGAGACCAAGTGGTAAAATTCTGTTGTCCAGTTTGGCTTTATATCAAACTGTTTTGAAAATTTTATAGCCCAACTCTACTGTTGAAGACTTCCATAATATCTACATTTGCTTCCAGAAAATCTCACGAATCCTTTTAAAGCACTTTTCTAAGGGTTCATATAAGATAGACTTCAGATAAAAAACGTTCAAATGAAGCAGTGTCCCTGATTCTGCAAAGGAGTTTACAATCACAAGACCCTCCATTTGCTATGTCAGCCACATGTACTGTAAGTGGGGCACACAGTCAGTGGAGACACTCCTCAGTAATTGGTGGGCTGCAGGTATAAAGCTTGAAATTGCACTTGCAGCATCTCTACCATACTGACAGATGGCAAAGTAAAGATAGCGACACTGCCATCTCCTCCATCACCCTCAGTCACACGTACGTCCCATATCTCTGTGGAACTATCTCTGAGGTCCCCAAAACATTTTTTTTTTCTTCTCCTGTGACTTTGACAAGTTATTTCAGAAAACCAAAAGATTTCTTGGAACGCACTAAACTTGCAAAAATCCTTCCTGGTGCGGCTCTTCTTTGTTCCTTAAATGTGACACTGCGCTCCGCTGTCCTCTCAGCCTTCAAGGTGAAACACAGCCCTCAAATGCAGAAAGAAAGGGAATATAATGGCAAGAAATAACTTGAGCATTGCCATGGAAACTAGCCTTTCCAGCAATAGCACAGAAATAAGAAGTTAGGAGAAAGGTTGAAGAATTCCTACATTTGTTTCCTGTTACAGCTTTCACATTTTGCTTCATTTCAAGGCCTGTTTTTCTCAAGTGTGTTGTTATATGCTGATATGTTTAGTGGCTTTGTTAACTCAATGCATCACCCTCTGTAAACAAAGCCTTTGCTATTCTGAAAATGTATGGTTGTATGACTGACAAAGTTTTGGGGGGCTTGAGCGTTGCTGAGCTGAATAAAAAGCTATGGGGGAATTGTTCCAATCCCAACACCCCTTACAAATCTCCCATCATCCCTGAAATGCCTGACCCAACCCCCTCCCCCTCTGAGTCACTCTGATTTACCTCATCAAATGAACAAAGAGCCAGAGTCATGATTTTATGCTGGTGATGTTGGCATTTCTTTGGTCATGTTTTACTGTTATCTTCCCTTTTTCTCCCCCTCCAAGATGTGCCATAATCTAATCCCCCCTGCCATGTTTTTTCAAATGTTTCCTTGACTGTGACCCTTACACATTTGCCACACTGAAGGAAAAATTGTTCTGAAGTTAACAGTAGTGTATAAACTGATATTCTGCCATGTTCTGTTCACATACTCCCATATGTTTAACTCTGAACTCCAGCTGGGCCTGTCGTAGGATTCCTCCTGAATGAATGCAACTTTTATCAATGATATTGTTACACACCCAATAATCTTTATTTAATTTGGGTGTTTTCACTGTGGGCTAAAATCAGATTACATAACCAAAGCTTGACAACAAATTCTGGCTCATTAAGACGATTTCTGTAACTGTTCACTTACGTTAGTGGCTGTTAAAGAAGGATATCATTGCCCCATGTTTATGTGTAGTGTTTGGGAGGGAACTGGGCATCAGGGAGCAGTAGTGTTTAATGCTGTCTCTCAGTTTACTGAGAGTTTGGGTTGGAAATTAGGGGCATCACTTTCCTGTAGCAGCTCCTGAGGGGTTGCATACAGATTAAGATAATTAGAAATGAGCCATCACAACCATGCCCAAAGGGGGAAAAGGGATTGAGCCCATTCTTCATGAGAATTCTGAAAACATTTCTTTACATTCTGATTATTTTTTACGCAAAAGGGGAGAGGAGGTAAACAAGGGTGGGGGAAGTTGTTTATCACTATCCGAGAACAATCTTACACAGCTTTCTTTTTGTAATTTTTTTTTCATGCAAAAATCATGCGGCCAATTTGTTGATGTAAGTGACCTGAACCTCGTGGTTTGCTATCTTATTTAACCAATCACAGCAGAAACATCTGTTAGTGTAGTCAGCATAGGTGACACTAGAAAGTTAGCAGTGTAGTAAGTTAGATGTTAAGTTGTTCAGTGTAATTTGTAGTCTACTTTTATCTTGTTTTAGTGATATAACATGTAGGTCTGTGCAGCATAGGGAGATAGGTCAGAACAGCCAGGAGCAGGTGCAGAGTAGACAGAGTATTGTCTTACATCTTGTATTTATTTCAGTTCACAGTTAGTCAGCATATTAACTTTTTTAAATAGAACAGACTAACTAAACTTATATAACTAACCTCATGTTAAGTTTTAGTGCTGTTCTAATACTGGTGTTGCTGTATTCATTTGAACTGTTTTTCTTCTGTTCATCTGGAGGTGGTAGCTTTCTCAGGCGGTCTCTAACACGCTTTTCCTCCGTTGTCTCTTTCTTGTCCTAGGAGGTGAATTAGTGTTGCCCATAATAACGGTGGACTCCCTAGACCCCCCATCCATCGCCACCCGCTACCCAGTAATCCCCCCACCCCCCACCACCTACCGCCCTTTCCTCACCCTGCTCGAAACCACCAAAGAGTCCCTCCCCTTGCCCAACGGCCGGCCCCCCTGCCCCTTGGACCAGGAGGACTGCGAGGAGACCATCGAGGTGTCGGCATACGGCTCGGGGGAGATGACCGAGTCGGATGACGAGGACTATTACAAAAACTCCCCCCTGGTCACCGACAGGACTGTCCTCCCTCCTCCCCCGGCCGTCGAGGGCAGTGTCCAGAACCCCCGAGACCGCCATTTCTCCCGCTCCCCAAACTCCCATCGCCCACCTCTCTCCTCCACCCCCACGGCCAACCCCGACCAGCTCAGCCCACACATCAAGCCGGCCGCCGGCGGCAGCAGCAGTAGCAACAACAAAATCCCCGCCGGAAAAATGAACACCCGGGACCAGGTGCTGCTGCCGCCGGCCCACCCCTCTTCCGACCCAGGCCACCGCAGAGTCCCAGGAATAACCTATCCCCCAAATTTCCCCCATGTTCCCACTCCAGACCCCACGTCTCCTGAGAGAGGGCTCCCAGGTGCCGTGGAGGTGCAGCAGTCCAGCAGCACCACGGGAATGGTGGTCGGCATCGTGGCGGCCGCCGCCCTCTGCATCCTCATCCTGCTCTACGCCATGTACAAATACCGCAACCGCGACGAAGGCTCCTACCAGGTGGACCAGAGCCGCAACTATATCAGTAATTCAGCCACGCAGAGCAACGGAGCCCTGGTGAAGGAGAAACAGCCCAGCACTGCCAAGACGGTCACCAAGAACAAGAAGAACAAAGACAAAGAGTACTACGTCTGAGGGAGCGCCGCCGTGACACACAGAGACAGACAGTAGATGCACTTAGAGAAGGAAAGAGACAAGAGGGAGAAAGAGGGAGAGAGAACAGGCAGTATATGGAAAATGGCAACAGAGAGTAAATCATTTAAAACTCAGTATTGTCAGGTGGCCATACATGTTACTAATTCCAGTCTAATCAGAAGGAGGCAGAAAAATAAGAAGGCAAGGTGACATCATGGTTCTGTTCACACCATTCAGCATTGCTTTCATTTGACTACTTATTAAATGTTAACCATGGTGTGGATTTAAGGAAAGGCTACTGCACTTCAGATCTCAACACATACTGTGCCAACAACCGTGTACCAAATGCTGATAAAACAGTGATTTATGGGTAAGCACACGACAGTTTGTTTAATATCTTGAGTACTGTAGGACAGCACCACCATCAGTATTTGTGTCATGGTCCGTGCTTCACTCTGAGGCAAGCTTGTGGTGTAAGCCTTCACCTTGGACAGTATCAACATATTATTTTCCACCTCTTTGAATTAGCAACTTGACATCCCTCTGTAAAAACGATATACTGCCAGCTTACAGAAACATTGTGTCAAATCCAGCTCTCCCGCCTCTGTAAGTGTTCCACGTCTGATCTCTTACCTCTCGTCGGATCTCTCTCTCTCTTCCTCTCATTCGCTCGTGCACTCTGTTTCTCTCCTTGTCTACGGTGCTCCGCAGCTGATGCGACGTAAACTCTGCCGTGTTTCAAGCATGTAGTATTCATTTACGAAAAAGAGATAAAAACTGTTTTTCTTTCTGTGGAGTTTTAAAAAAAAAACAAAAAATATGACGATGATTGATGATCATAACAACGTTAAACGTAGCAACTATGTGAGATACCACCGCTCCAACCTACTGGATGATAACTTGTACGTTTAGCCGCCAAAAACTTGTTGAGGCCAAAACCCCTTGGTCGTCCTTTGTTCCAGCAGATCTGTGTCATGTGTTTCTGGGGCTCCGAGGCGCCCCCTAGCGGGCCAGCAGAGAAACTGTCACGTCCTTACAGTTACTAATAACCGAAAAACAGAAAAAACCTCCAGCAAACAAGATGAACTCTGTTCTATATAATTATAAATATATGTATAGACGTTGCAGAAACCTATGGACCTAAAGCGTGAGTGAGTGGAAA
The DNA here is from genome assembly GCF_041903045.1 of Epinephelus lanceolatus. NCBI lineage: Eukaryota > Metazoa > Chordata > Actinopteri > Perciformes > Serranidae > Epinephelus > Epinephelus lanceolatus. Next base: position 30,251,377 of record NC_135755.1, on the reverse strand, counting down.
GGCGAGAGTACGCTGATCATGCGCAGCGAAGACAGACTTTAGGATTTTTGACGTCAGAACAGTGACACCGCCCAAACACCCCACTCCCCAGACCCCACCCCTCTCATGAACAGTACGGCTGATGCAACGCCTTGCTGCAAGACTCAGTCACTTTGGTTTGCTCTTTTCTGTTCTTTTTTTATTTGATTCTTTTCTCTGGAGAAATGAGAGACATTTTAGGGAAATTCTGAATTCATTCTCGCTGGAGTTTCACTGTGGAGAGAGATACCTTGCAGCTGAAAAAGCGACTGTGTCTTTCGCCCCCCTCTCTAGCCTGACTGGACTGATGGCAGCCAATGGGCAAAGCAAACTTTGTGGGAAGAGCACACAAATAAAAAGGTGAACGGCAGTTCCCTGGAAGATGTACAACAGAACTCTAGTATTCCAATTTTCTCAACTCTATTAAAAAAGAAAACTGTACCATGAAAAGAAAAGAAAAATCCTGAAAAAAGTTTGTGAAATGTCTAAATATTTGACTCTCATCCCATTACTAAGAGAAATGTGTTTTCCCTACTATCATTCCTGTTTGGAGAAAAAAATGACTATGATTCTGGGAAACGGAAATTTCTATGTATTTTCTTTTGGTAATTGAGCAAATGTGATTTGGGTTATGAACATGAAACCATGCATTCTCCTTTTATTCCACTCTCCATCTGTCATCCTCAAACTATTTTTTGTCCTGCATCTATTCCTTTTTTCTCTGTACGGCAGACTGTATGTCCCCCATACCCTGTGGAGAAAGCAGGCTCTATCCATCCTCCATATTTTTTTTTTTTAATTATTTTATATCTATTTCTGTCTATATGGCTGGAGACAAGATGGCAGCCACTTCATTTGACAGGCTCCATTGATTCACTCTCCTGCCACGTCCGTCTGGTTTCTCTCTTTCTCCATTCCAAGCATACTCCTCCCAGTATCTTCCTGTTCTTTCTAAATGTTATTGTAAAGTGTTCCAGTGAGATGACTCTAAATATGTGTACATTAACAGAGGGAATACACTTGGTTATATACTTCTTACTCCCTGTGTTGCGTGGTCTCTTTATCGTCTGATTGTCACTCGGTTTGATTTGAGTAACTGGACAGTTAGAAAAACCAGCACTTGAGTTTGATTTCCAATTTTGGCACCCCCCCACTGGCAGACCGCTAAGACCGCTTCAAATGCTGGTGGATTTCATCTCTCCCTAGTGGCTCTACTTTAGCAGTCAAAATATATTACCTGTATTTATCAATTTTCCAAATTAGTCCAATATTTAGAAAATAAGTTAGTTTAGGGTCACTTCCAAGTATTGCTAGGGTAAGAATCTTTTAATGTGAGAACTGGAAGGTTGTTAGCCACAAAGTGTTTTAGTTTATATGTGTTTTAGTTTATATACATTTTAGAAATCAGTGTTAAAGTCCTTTTACACATGCACTGCAACCCTGAACTTACCTACACATTACTCAAAGGAACTTTATGTGAGGACGCAGATATCCAAATCAATTGAACTGGACATCAAATGGACTTTACCCTGCCAGCTCCCTAATATTGAGCTAACAATGTAAAGTCAGCAGCTATTTGTTACAAAATATATGCCTGTAAGTATGAGCGTACATGTGAAGTAAAATGGATCATTTGCTAAGATGATTTTATTGTGATCACATTAATAATTTCCATTCGCGAGTTAACTGTAATTCATATAATGTGTTAGCATCGACCTAACAGATGAAGCACTAATTATTTGCCACATCGTTGTAGCATTTAGAATCACAATAATATTTTTTTTACCAAGTTAGGTTTTTACTTACATGGGATTTACCTTGGAGTTAGGTACATATAATAGGCAATTGAGTTAAGTAAATTTATTAAGTATAGAATAGTAAATAACAAAAGAAAAATTAAAAAAAAATGTTTGTTTTTTTAAAAATACATAGGCTTCTTCAGGTGTTATGTTGAGGGTTACTAAAGTATTAAATATGCATAGTTTTTACATATGAAGTTTCTTGTAGAGGTTGACAAGGGAGTGAAAATCCACTCCCTTGTCAACCTCTACAAGAAACTTGGTTGTTTGTTAGCAAATTATGAACCAGTTACATAAACAAAACACTGCAATTTCGGCAGCTTACTTTTTGTGTCATGTCTTGCCTCCTTTTCACTCTATCCAAGCTGCAACCTCCAGGGCTTAAAATGAAAACAACAAGGAAATACCAAAAACTGCAATTCCTTGAATGGCCACTTGAGGCTGGCTCCAGAAGTTAGATGCTTAACGTTACAGCAGAAATAAACATGTTTACAGCCTTGTACAAAAAATGGGTTGGTCTCTTAACTCACCTGTTTACATTTTATTAAGGCTAAAAGTTATGCACAATTAAGGGCAGGGATGCTTGAGTGACAATCTGTCTGCAAGGCATCGCAACTGTATGTGATCACATCACACCCACCCCTTGTTCCTCTACAACTTCACCCCCTCATTCAAATATGGTCACTTCTTGCTCCAAAGAAACAAACAAAAAAAAAACAGGATGGCAACGGTAAAAATGCCAAACTTGAGGCTTAGAAAAGCAATCCACAAACCAATAGATGACATCACAGCAGATACCTCCATTATTTCATACAGTCTATAGCTCCACCTAAGCACCGCCCCTTGCCCAAATCAACCCAGAGCGTGCAGGAGGCAAGACATGATGCAAAAAGTATTTTGCGGAAATTGCAACGTTTTCTTTACGAGATTGCACTTAATTTGATCATAAGCAAGAGCCTATTGGCATTTCTTGAATTTGTCTGACAATTTCAGCAACAGCCCCGACAGATGTTCCCCAATCTCCTCATCACTCCAGTTAGACATGTTCGTTGGCAGCTTCCTTTAAATTACCCTTCTTTTTCACCTGTGGATGTTTGTATTCTTCCGGTTTCGCACTATTTCGCACTAATTATAGTAATATCATGGACACGTCCCCTCGCTCGCTGTGGATCTTCTGGACTATGATCTGCTCTAATTTCACATGGGCTCAGCTGGACAGAACACGAACTGTTTAATATCTGACCCAACTGATTCAGACATTTGCGTTTTCATATACAGCTCCACAGGGTGATGTCTAGATAGGTTCAGGGTTGCGGTGCATCTATAACAGGGGCTTACAAATTATGTACACTACATTTTTTTCTAACCATTTGCCCAGGGCCAGATCTTTCTATGCATTTTTCCTCCTTTTTCCAGACAGCCACTGGTCAATGAGCAGACTCCTGAAACGCGTAGAGTGAGGTGCATCAAGCATTCATTTCATGTCAGTTACATTACTATTGTAGACCTCGGGTGTCTCAATTTTGTCTGAGGAAAGGCAGACAGGGCCAGACTTAATACCTGTCTTATTCCTCTATCACTTTTTAACCTGCATTATCAGGTTAGACAGAGTTTTTGAATGACTTACCCCAACAGAGAGAGTGGTGTGAAGAGCCCCAAGACAGCACTACTGGAGCAGGCAGGGACTCACTGTACTGCAGAAGAACTCGTCATCATTGATGAGCTGCTGTCACTGTGACCTGAAACAAAGAAAAACAGTCAATCATCCACCTAACCAAGGTGACAGGTTTTTGTTCATTTCTGGGATTTGAATCAAACCTGCAGTGGCAGAGCTGCTGCTATATTTTTCTTGTTGTGATTTAATGACCTGCCAGGGTGTTGCTTATCTTTATACATACAGATGTTAAGTCAGGAGTGTTATTCCATAGGTGTTGCTTGGCTGCGATCACACAGGATATTATAAAAAAAAAAAAAACATAAACACATCTAATTTCAATCCTACTGACGCACAAACTGCAGCTACCTAAATTTATTTTTTGCACTTTATTCATTTGTGACATGTGAAATAACACCACAGACCTTACTCTCAGCTGGACAGATTTGAGGAGTATTGTATGAAACCACTTTTGATGAGTTTTATTATAACCCATCTTTTCATGAATTTTGGTTTTCAGAACACGTTTTTGGAAAACTCACTTGCAAAACTATCGTCAGTTACATTTGAATCTTCCCCAACAGCCTTCTTCACACCTCTAAAGGAAAATACTTTTCACATAGTGCAACACAAATCATCACAAGTAGCCAATCAGTTTGGTGGAGATGTTTAAAACCCACGGTGAAAGCGTCGGGTCCCAAACTTTAAAGAGCAATCATACAACTCAAGTACAGTCCTCAACACCTCTCCAATCAGGACCAACATGCATTCACAGTGGCTTTACTTCAATTTCAGACTGTTTGACAGACAGAGGCTGAGGTAAGTGCTCTAATGGTGTAGTGGTGATTTACTCATACCATGACATTTTTAAAAAAGATTCTGTCACTCAGCTATTTATTTGATCAGTCTAAATTGTGAAAATAAAATGCACATAAATCTTACTATGTAGGTTTACTATCACTGCCTGATGAGATATACGTTTAATTAATTAATTACAATAAATGTGTTGATAGACTTCTGCCTAGAATCTGATAAACTGATAAAAGCAGAGGCATTTGAAGCTGTTGTTGACAACTTTTTGTCACGTTTGCCAACACTGTCACTACATTTACACAGTTGTTTATGAGACAGCTAATTTGTGAAAAACAATTATGTTCCTCCACCTCCTCTTGCCTCTAATGGCATTTACTAGACTCCCCTGCAAGTGAACAAAAACAACCAATCAGAGCCCAGGAGTCTCTAATGCAGCTCTCAATCAATCAAACACTGCTCATGAGCTGCAGCCAAACTGTCAATCTACACAGTCCTGATCAAATATGAATCAAGATTCTGTAACTGCATTAGGGTTGTGCCATATCATACTATTCACAATAACACTGGTACAGTTTTTAATGTGACGAGAAAAATTCATATTGTGATAATGGCAATGTTTCAACCATTACCATTATGCGCAGCAACGATAAGCATGACTGAAAGTGAAACTGCTACTGGCTCTGCGGTGGAGGAGTTGAGCAGTGTGGATTCAGCGGCATCGCTAGTCCCGGGACATATGTTTTATGAACAGTCCTGAATTATTTCCACTTTTATAGCAAGTTACTGCTCAGAGTAAACTCAGTCAGCAGCTCCTCTAGCAGCAGCTCAGCATCTCTCTCTCCCTATCCTCTTACCCTGCACACACAGGAATCAATGTCATCAGGTAGTTATGTCATAAACCTGTCATAGTGTAAACCTATGTGATGCTTGCTGCTTGACAGAAAAACTATATAAATGCAGGTCTGTGAGTGTGTAAGTGGGTCCAATTGTTTCACAAGTTACAGAGGGATGGGTAGAAGAGAATTCTAGTGCATAAAGGTCCAGGTGGAAGAAAACAACTCAGTCATTTAAGAATTTTCCAAAAGAGAATTAATTATCTAAAGATCCAAGTAGGGCTGGGCAATATGGACAAAAATTCATATCTCGGTATTTACAGGCTGAGTGGTGATACACGATATATATCTCAGTATTTTTTTTTTACAAAATGGGCTACATGTTCTGTTGCAAATTAAAGCCACATTTCAGATGTCACAAGCACTTTTATAAAAACAGACTGATCAAAATAAAATGCAAAGACAGGGTTTTTTTCCCTGTTTGAAAATATACAACTGCAAAATATGTAAAGGAAAAGTTATATAAAATGAATAGCAGGGCTGTATGTTACCTTTTTGCACATAGCACTGGAGCTACAGAGGTTTAAAGGTTTGCAGTACAGGCCACAAAACTATAACATGAATATAAAAGTATAAAGTAGGCATAAATCCAGTGTACTTCGGAACAATCAAAAATCTTTGCTTTTCAAATGAATCAAGTACTGAATAATGATTTTTTTTTTTTTTATTCATTTAGGCTATTAATCTTATTTATGCATACAGCATTAACAGAGAGGCAGAGGGAGGGAAGAAGCAAGAGTTTTAAAACTTTAAAGTCCTATCTCTACTAACACCCTGGACCTCTGAAATTGAGGTGCAAGACTTATGATACTCACACACATTTGACAGGCCACGGCCATATCCTTTTTGATTCTACTGGAATAGGACAAAGATGAAAGAAAAATGGTGCATGGTGAGGAATTGAGTAGTTGTGTAGGGAGGACTGGGCAGGTCTCTTTTGAGTGACTTTGGCTAATTTTACCTACTTTAGTATTTTTAGCAATGACTTACCAAACACATTTGATGTTTCCTTCGAACTGAATCTGTAGCAGCTGCTGAAGAAGTCATGTGAAGTGGACTGCACCGGCATGTCAGTTTCTAATGGCCCAGGGCCACAGAGAGGGAGAGTCAGGGGGAGAGTAGTGGGTTAGCCGGCTATGTTTGGGCCTGACTCAGCTGTTCCAGTATCGAAAAATCTGCTTACTTTAAACCTGGGTACATCATCATGGTAATATATGATCCACCGCTATTCTTTAGTTGCCACTTATACAGTATACACAGTAACTTTTATACATACATAGCACAAAATTGTATTCATAGTTTGATGACCATTATCATTTCCCAGGCTTCCTGTGCTGTTTTGTATATTTCGGCTATACCAGTCTGTAATCTGTTACTGACAGAAAATAGCAGTCTACAGCAGGCTAGCAGCTCTGTGAGGCTGTACTTGAGGACAGTAATGCTTTGAGCTAAATGCTAACGTCAGCTGAGACATAAACATGCTGACAATGACAATGCTAACATGCTGATGTTTGTAAACATTAAACAGTCTAACGTTAAGCATTTTAGCATGTTAGCATGCAACCATTTGCTAATTAGCCTGAAACAAAGTACAGATGAGGCTCATGGGAATGCCATTAGTTTCACTTAGTTTAGTCAAAGTAAGGGAACACGGTGAGGGCAGAGTCTGCAAGGGGAGAACAGTCCTTTCCTCCAGCCTGTAAATGCTGGGAAAGTGCAGTTTAAAAACTCACATAAGAGACACTACTACATTTACTATAGATATGACTAATTAAACTTACCATAATATCGGCACCCTACTACTATTAGCACCATAATTTAAAAGACTAGCCTCATGTTTCAGTGAATTCCATGCACATTTCAAGACAGTATGACAGCGCTAATGTTACTCAACGCCATTAGCCTATGTTTTGATGATTTGCTTTAACGCTCATGCAGGGATTTGCCACCTCAAAAATGATAGGTCCTGAGAGGCTCACAACTTTTTGGACCAGTGGCTAAACAATCTAACACTCTTCATATAAAGTGTGTGATCCTTTTTGTTGAACCAGAAACATCCCTGGAATCGCCATCACGAAAGCTACCAGACTCTGTTTAAATAAACAGTAGTTTAAGCATGCACAGAGCCAGTGTATTTTCACATGTAACAGGGTGAATTAAGGGTTAGAGTAGGTGATTGTTAAAACAGTGGGAAAAAAAACAAGATGGTTTCTGTGAGTTTTATTTTGGTTCCATCATGTTTGAATGAAGTGTGTTTTACAATGATAAAATTACAGTTTATTTAAATAGAGTCTGGTGGGTTTGTCGATGGTCTAGTGTCGCTCACCAGACCTTTCTCAAGAAAAGAAAGGTCTAGCTGGGCCGACTCTCACTTTAAGATTGGAGAAAAAAACGCCCCGGCTGCTTGTATTGTGTTGCTTGAATGTATGGCTACATTCCCTGCAAGATCAAACACCGCAAAAGTTAGTAAAGGATGTGTTGAAAACAGTTAAAAACTGCTACACAACCGGAGGTGGTAGGGCGGGACTTCAGCGGGTGGCTCATTCCGCCCAATGAGAGGCTGATCTTTGCAGTGAACTTCCGCCCACTCAGACTAGTCAATGGCAATCTTTACTCTTCAACAAAAAGGTCTATCTTGCTACTCTTGCTCAGTATTGGACCAATTTAAAAAGTGTTGTTTCCATTTGTCAATCAGACACAAAATATAGGAAAGTAGGGACCAGGTTGAAAAATATTATTTAACTGTGGATTTTTACATTTATTTGAGGTGCAGAAAGCCACACAGCAACTCTTCAGCATGGTAGAAAACTATATAGGCTATATTGTGACATTTAAAAAGAGATGTTTTGTGGGCATTCCCATAAATACCAACAGTATCTAGGCTATAGGTTTCTTCCTTTGGGCGCCATAGCTTTACATAGAAAATTTCCTAACAATCCATCTCCTAGTTGCTGTCATATTTCATACTGGACCAATGGTGGACCAACCAACTGACAGGCTGACATTGCCATCTCTAGGGCTGTGCCACTAGCATGGCTTAAAACAGGCATTTTACCTGCATCACTTAACAAATGCTCAGTCTTGCAGTGTAGTACCTTGGAGCAAAACTGGTTACAGTCAATATAACAGTCGTTGCCGGTACCGTATACCTGTCTGTTGCTTTTCTGTTGGCAAAGCAGTATATCATGGCCTGTCCACCATGTGCAGAACCCAGCACACTATGCATGAACATTAATGAGACTGCACCAGAGGGATAGGTGCATAGTAAAATACTGCTGTAGGAGCAGATGTGTGTCATATTCCCTGTGTCACAGCTGATCTCTCAACATGGAGACAAGCCCTTGGATTGATTGCTTAGACAGGCAATATCTTTGTTACGCTTACTTTGCTGTGTCATTATGAGCAGGTTAGGCAAAGTGGTTTGTTCCCTGTTGATATTATTTGCAGCCAGCGTTCAGCACACAACCAGAGCAGTTGTTTACAAGGCCTACATCCATGATGGGCTAATGGAGCATGCAGCGCAATTAATGCACTTCCATACACACCACTGAAATACCCGATTTCAATGTCAGAGAAATTAAACAGCTGATTCCAATATCCCATCCACCTATGTAGCAAACTACAGTACTTCACTTGTCAAAAGTGCACACTTTAACTGTGTAAATAAATGCCAATGCATCAAAGTCAAAAAGCAGAGAAATATTGTGAGTAAAATAGCATCACTAAGGAGGGCAGGGAGGACTGAGTAGGCGAAACAAGTCGCAGACAAGGGAGGATTCTGGGAAAATGAAGTGACCTTTAAAATTGCAGCAAATCGTGTAGCAAAAAAAAAAAAAAAAAAAAGTACAAGAAAGTGCCGATGTAAATTTGTTACTACCAAAGCTTGTGTTAGATTCCACAGCTCTTATATGTTGCAGGTGTTACAGGTTTACATGCTGCAGAGGTGGCAGTGGTAGAGTTAAATGTTACATGTCTGCATAGACTGCTGGTGTTAACTGCAGGCAATGAGTCAGTTCTCATAGATTTGCATAAGTGTTTTTTAAGTGATGAAGGTGACAGTCCTGGCAAATTAGACAGCACAAATTAAATATCACAATCATGGCAGAGTAAATGTATTGATTCATGAAACATCTGCAATGTATTATTAGCTCTAGGGATGGCAGTTTCGTTCCACCACTTTGTTCCAGGTGACCATGGTAAACATTATACCTGCTAAACATCAACATGTTATTATCGTCATTATGAGCATATTAGCATGCTGATGTTAACATTTAGCTGTGCCAAAGTACAGCCTCAGAGCCTCTAGCGTGGCTGGAGACGAGTTATGTTTCAACCTCCTCACTATCTTCTGCATTTTTTGACGAGCAGTCAAATCCTTCAATTCAAATACACAGAGTTCAAAAGCAATGCCAAAATTTTTCTGGTGAATGGGCTGTAATAGCAGGGAGTTCTGTTGCAGGGATATGAGTAGTCCTCATATCCCGTCTGAGAATATACCTGACAAAGATTGAAGTCAGATCCATATGCATATAATCATTTATTTTAATCATTAGTAAATAGAGTTTACAGATGTCAATGGTTAACTATTTATTGGTTACTACCGAGAATATGTTTGACCAATTAAACATATAAGTCCAGGTCAATTTTGCTACTCTTCGATTTACTGCACTGCGCACCATCTGGATCTGGAAGGAGACAGACTGCTGGCTAGCCACATTATTATACAGAACCATGGTGCCCACTGCCCACCCTCGGGTCTCCACTGGTTAGCTAGCCTTGGCTGCTCTTCACTGCACACCAGCTACATCAGGTGGGAGCCAGTGGCACCACTTATTTGCAGATTACCATTACTAACACTGCCCCAACCCAGCTGCATTACTTTGGAAACATGGTACCCACCCTCCAGTCTTCCCCCAGGTTGCCCCAATGAGTAAGCAGCTCAATCTTAAGCTATTAACATTCTTTAGCATGTTTACTACTGTTAGCAAAGTTAGCAGTGTCAGCAAGGCTAGTGGTGCATAGTTAACATTGCTTAAGTGGTTTTGCAGCTAATATAAAGCCGGGGGGTGGCGGGGACCAAAGGGCTGCCACCACGTTTCCGCAGCAGCATTGTACCACCACCAGGATGATGTTACCAGCAGTAATCACAAAGGACCGGTAGCGCTAGCTAGCTCGTTCCCACCCAGCCCAGTTAGTGCACAGTGCAAAACAGCCAAGTTAGCTAATCAGTGGAGACCAGAGTGTAGGAATTAGGCACTATGTTTCCACATGTTAATGTGGCTAGCTGTCTGTCAACACAGCCAACAGAAGAGGAAATAAATGGAAGACGTTTACATCACAAAACATTAAAATTTCACCATCTCTGAATGGACAGGCCTTCGAAATGCTGTGCTGAAGCTCAAACTGACTCCATGGAGCTCGGCAACATAAGTAAAGGCCTCTTGTATTTCACGTTATTTATTCTCTTCAAAATTAACCAGATATTTACCAGTTAATTAGCTTCTAGCTATCAAAAGCAAAATCAACAGAAACTGACATCCCTAACAGGTCCGATCAATAAGCTTGGCTGATATGTCGTCCAGTAAAATGTCTACACAGTACATATCTATGTCACAATTCTTAAAAATAGTTCTTATGGGATTATCTGAATTAATCCCCTACCAAAATAATACAATATATAATTTGTCCAGTAGCCCATAGCTATCCATCACTCACTGTCCACTGAAAGAAGACTTCTGGTCTCTTTCAGTCGAGTTGTACGAACTAAGGCACAATGGAAAGATGCCACATCAGGCACTTAACTGAATTCATTAAATATGCATTACAGCTAAACGTTGAACAAATTTTGAAATTGTTGTTCTATTATCTCTCATTGTGATAGACGTGAGCAATGCTTTACTTTTGTGCGTCTCTACACCCCCATCGCCCAAAGATAAAGAGCCTCCTCTATGATCAAGTTAAAAAACACTGAGTCAAAAGTTTATGCAGTGCTCCCTCCATAGGGATTGAGTCAGCACATATACAGAGAGACTGTATCAAATCACAAGCTCTGTTTGTAAATCTGGAGCAGAGGTTAGTCAAGGTAAGGAAGGAAATAAGAACGAGACTCCATTTTGTGCGGTGTTTCCTCCACATTTCATCATCCAATCTCCTATCCTACTGTGAGATGTACCCCATGGCTGCTTTTCCCGTTTACTCACCAATCTGTAAAATGTGATGCATGGATCACACTATGATAAAACATCTCAAATATTCCCAGACTAAACTAGATGACCTCCTAACACTCAGTGGCCCTCCAACAGAGAGAGACTTGTTTCTGCCCCACTCTGCTCGACAGTCATCAAATTAAAGAAGCCAAAATCAAAGTAGTGGCATCATTTCCCCACTGGCGGAAAGCTCTGTTGTAAACATGCCTGAGGACTTGGCTTTCACAAGTAATATGACATCACTGGTTAGACAGACGATCAGCAATGACACCATCTCAGCAGCAAATTATCAGCATTGTGCATGAGTGCACGTGTGGGTGCATGCCAGAATCAGAGGAGGAGCTGCAGCTTCAGACTTGTTTATCTGCCTCTGAGTTAAAGCTCAAACGAGCTGTGAGATGTTGTTTTTGGGTGTATGTGTGTGTGTGTGTGTGTGTGTGTGTGTGTGTGTGTGTGTGTTACTCAGTGTTTAAACGTGCGTGTGATCATGCACCGCAAGGCAGCATTTATGATAGAGGGGGGCTTCCACAGGAAAAGCTGTACCCAAAGACAACCAGGCAGGTAATCCTCACATTATGTCACCTTGCTTAGTTCACAGGCAAGTTAAAAGCAAGTCCACAGACACCTGGAGACTGCAGTGAACACTGAGCTGCTGTTTAAGGCAACTGGGTGACATGTTAAAATTTTCCAACGGGCCACCATAAGCCTTGCAACTGGCATTTGCTTATATATTAGCGCAGGTGAGTCAGATGTGAAAATATGTTGGCTGTACACACACTATACATATTTTTCACCACTGTCTGCATCCTGCTGTCTGCCTGCTGAGCAGCAGCTCTCACCCAATCTTCAAAGGCAGTCCATTGAATTAGTAAAATAAAAAGACAAAAATCAAAAAAAATACATCGGGAACTGCATGATGTACTCAGCCGATTTCTGATATATTCATCCAATCGCCCAACACTAATTCAAAGACTACAACCCTTGAAAAACTACAAGACAAACGCATGGTAGACTTGACTTGTTTACTTGTTAGACTGAATAAAAGATACTTGTGGAATTTCTGACTACTGTGGAGCAACATTTTGTTGTATGTTTTGTATTCCGTGATGTATAAGGCTTAGTCCTGCATCAGGTCAGGTACCCATGGGTAACCAACTGGTACCTCACAGGTACTAGGGATGGGCAAACAATCAAAATTCATTATTCGATCATCAAAAAAATTAACGATCGATTATCGATTAATTGATAAGCGAGTATTTCAAAAGAGAGAAAACAAAAGAGTGCAGTGCAGACTGTCACCGCAAGAGAGCGCAGCTGCCCCAGTTTTGAGCTTCAACCCCCCGGGCCAAAGAGGAAGAATGGCGCGCATGCGCAGTTCACCCCTGGGTGTTTACAACCGTTGCCAGCCAGAGTTACAGGCTTCAGTTTTCAGCAAAACCTCCGTCTTTCAATGGCCTAGTGTTTTCAGAGGCCTCAAGGGAAGCCGCCAAGGCTTTGGAGAGCAATGAGCGCCTCCGTCTGTTTCTGAGTTTTTGCCTGGCATAGGTCCGGCGGGGGTCTCGTAGGCCCGTCGAGCCGCCGTGCTTGCCGGGAGGAAGGGTCTTGTTGGCACGGCAACTCGCCGGACCTATGCCAGGCATTGTAGGGGAAACACTGTGACTATCGATCAAAATTATTTGTGATCGATCAAAAGCTTTTGATAACAATCAATCATCGATAATCGAAAATTGATGCCCATCCCTAACAGGTACCCACAAAAAAAGCACTTTTGCCTGGTGGTATTTGTCTTAATTTTATTTTCATGTAAGGTTCTGGGTAAAACAAAGATCATACAGGTTAGATTGTGGGTAAAGGATTATAAATATATAAACTTAAAATAATGAAATTTAATTGATGTTTTAATGTTCTAATCTTCTGACTGCTAACTTTGTTTGTGGCTGTCATGTTCCAACTGGTATACTAGAGCCGCTTCAATAAGCTGTGTTAATACAGGCAAATTAATTGTAGAGATATGATACTCAATATTATGAGAATAACCAAAAAAATAATAATTTAAACTGTATTTAACAAATTACCTTATTTTCACATGTACTAAATGTGCCAAAATGATCAATATATACATGCTACCTTTTGAGTTATTTGAACAGATCATGCTTATTTGCAGTTTCAGGTTGGGCCACAGATCTTTTATCATTGGGTTGCATCAGGCTGCACAGCTATTTGGGGATATGTTCAGGTAGCAAGATGGGTGCGGTTTTGCACGTCACGGTGCCCAGGTGGGTCTTGAAAACTAGACCTGTGCAGGACTCTGGTATGCTCTTGTATACTGGATCACAAGTGCCATAAACACATTCCTGCTGACTGTTTAATGCTATTCCACTGAGAGACAGAGGAAGTTTGCAGCTGTAAAGAATGTGAGTAAGAATACGCATTCAGCACATTATCCCTCAAGGACAAACACATGCAGACAAGAAATGCTGGATGGCCATGGTAAATAGACTTGCATTTGTATAGTGCCTTTCTTATCTTCTGACCACTTGTCACATTCATTCATTCACACACATTCATATACTGGTAGCCAAGGTGCTACCTGTTACTAGGGTTGGGTATCGTTTGAATTTTAGCGATTCTGATTCTGATTCTGCTTTCCAATTCCGGTTCCTAACAATTCTCAATTCCGATTCTTTGAGGGGCAGGGTCAAAAAATGTCAAATGCTTATTTCACACATTTTTTTTTTTTATACACCTTTCCACACATTGACTCACAAACAGTTTTTGTTCAGAAAAATAAGCATATCTGCCTTCTCAGGCAGTACACGTGAACGTTCAGCACAGATTGTGTCTGACAAACAAGGATAGGTCGTTCGCATGTTCCACCACCAAGCAGCAGGGTCATCACATGTAACGATGGGTGGCATATCCTTGTACAGTACAGGCCAAAAGTTTGGACACACCTTCTCATTCAATGCGTTTTCTTTATTTTCATGACTATTTACATTGTAGATTCTCACTGAAGGCATCAAAACTATGAATGAACACATGTGGAGTTATGTACTTAACAAAAAAAGGTGAAATAACTGAAAACATGTTTTATATTCTAGTTTCTTCAAAATAGCCACCCTTTGCTCTGATTACTGCTTTGCACACTCTTGGCATTCTCTCCATGAGCTTCAAGAGGTAGTCACCTGAAATGGTTTTCCAACAGTCTTGAAGAAGTTCCCAGAGGTGTTTAGCACTTGTTGGCCCCTTTGTCTTCACTCTGCGGTCCAGCTCACCCCAAACCATCTCGATTGGGTTCAGGTCCGGTGACTGTGGAGGCCAGGTCATCTGCCGCAGCACTCCATCACTCTCCTTCTTGGTCAAATAGCCCTTACACAGCCTGGAGGTGTGTTTGGGGTCATTGTCCTGTTGAAAAATAAATGATCGTCCAACTAAACGCAAACCGGATGGGATGGCATGTCGCTGCAGGATGCTGTGGTAGCCATGCTGGTTCAGTGTGCCTTCAATTTTGAATAAATCCCCAACAGTGTCACCAGCAAAACACCCCCACACCATCACACCTCCTCCTCCATGCTTCACAGTGGGAACCAGGCATGTGGAATCCATCCGTTCACCTTTTCTGCGTCTCACAAAGACACGGCGGTTGGAACCAAAGATCTCAAATTTGGACTCATCAGACCAAAGCACAGATTTCCACTGGTCTAATGTCCATTCCTTGTGTTTCTTGGCCCAAACAAATCTCTTCTGCTTGTTGCCTCTCCTTAGCAGTGGTTTCCTAGCAGCTATTTGACCATGAAGGCCTGATTGGCGCAGTCTCCTCTTAACAGTTGTTCTAGAGATGGGTCTGCTGCTAGAACTCTGTGTGGCATTCATCTGGTCTCTGATCTGAGCTGCTGTTAACTTGCGATTTCTGAGGCTGGTGACTCGGATGAACTTATCTTCAGAAGCAGAGGTGACTCTTGGTCTTCCTTTCCTGGGTTGGTCCTCATGTGTGCCAGTTTCGTTGTAGCGCTTGATGGTTTTTGCGACTCCACTTGGGGACACATTTAAAGTTTTTGCAATTTTCCGGACTGACTGACCTTCATTTCTTAAAGTAATGATGGCCACTCGTTTTTCTTTAGTTAGCTGATTGGTTCTTGCCATAATATGAATTTTAACAGTTGTCCAATAGGGCTGTCAGCTGTGTATTAACCTGACTTCTGCACAACACAACTGATGGTCCCAACCCCATTGATAAAGCAAGAAATTCCACTAATTAACCCTGATAAGGCACACCTGTGAAGTGGAAACCATTTCAGGTGACTACCTCTTGAAGCTCATGGAGAGAATGCCAAGAGTGTGCAAAGCAGTAATCAGAGCAAAGGGTGGCTATTTTGAAGAAACTAGAATATAAAACATGTTTTCAGTTATTTCACCTTTTTTTGTTAAGTACATAACTCCACATGTGTTCATTCATAGTTTTGATGCCTTCAGTGAGAATCTACAATGTAAATAGTCATGAAAATAAAGAAAACGCATTGAATGAGAAGGTGTGTCCAAACTTTTGGCCTGTACTGTACGTCTGCAACTCCTTCTCAACTCCGTCCTGGATGGATGTGGAGGTCTGCAGTGATGTCATCTTTACAGCATCTTCGTCAGCAAAAAGCTCCTCCAGTGGAGTCATCCTCACAGTTTTGCAGGGAGGTGGCTGCAAAACAAATAACAAACAAGCTTATCCAAAGTTCAAGCATCCACAGATAATAATTAAGATTCAGAATCTATCAAATATAATTTCTGCTATCATATGCTTAAATGCTCCTCTTCCTCACTCTCCACTCCTTCCTTGTCGCCCTGGCTCCTGTCACCATCTCCTCCACAATCATGCACTGTTAACTACAGACAACATTTGGCATTTAGATAAAACATTGTAATGACTGAGGAGAGACAGTGTTTGTGCATGAATGACATTTCACCTGTTCAGTGTCGGTCAACTTTCCAGCCAGGAGCCTCTCCTTGATCCGATCTTGTCAGTCATCTTCTGGATGTACTTGGGGTTTAAAGCACTGAGCATGTCTCTATAAACACAAAAACAAACATGACATAACGTTACTGTTACTGTGAGTCAGGGGCAGGTTACTAACAAGTTAGATAAACTATTTTATTACCTGAATGTCGGTGCTTCAGCTTCTGAGAAGGGATGCAGCCTTTTCACCACATTAGCCGTGACTTTTCTGTGGCACTCCTCAAGTTTCTCCTGTGACAACTTTCCCTTCGCCGCTAAGGTGAAGGGAGTTTCACATTGTGGGACCACCTTGTTAGATTGAGCAGTAACGTTAGGTCGTAAACTCGACTGCGAGCTTTCATCTACAAAAACACATTTGACGCAGTCGCTTATTAAATTTAGAAACTCAACAAACGTTATTTAAATCTTCAATAAAAGTTCACTGAACTTACCCGACTGCGAGGGCTCCGACGAGGAGGTGCTGGCTGTTGGCTGAGCCGGGCTGACAGGGGAGGACGAGGCTTGTGAGGAGGAGGGAGGCCGGCGCAACATGTTGAACACGGTACATTCTTTGATTTGTATACCGTGCTGCTGGCGAAGATGTTTTGCCATATTCGTGGTGCATCCTCCATTGCACGAAATACGTGAAGCCACACTTTAGAGCGCCTGTTGCGCTCCATGATGGCGAACAGCTTACTTTATACAGGTTCGTATCATGTTTTCAACAAAGAAAATATCCGTGTGCAGTCCAAAAAGAGCAGCGTGCTGTGAGAAGCTGGGGGTAGATGCAGCTGCGCATGCATTTTTAACAGAAACGAGTGTGTGCAGCGAGGGACAATTTTTAGGAATCGAAAAGCAGAACCGAAATTAAAATTTCTTAATGATTCCAGTGGAACCGAAAATTTGGAACCGGTTCTAATTTGCAACCGGTTCTCGGGACCCAACCCTACCTGTTACTCAGTTATTCATTCACATGCACTCACACACCAATGGCACTGCTATCGGAAGAAATTTGGGTTTCAGTATCTTGCCCAGGGTACTTGTGGAACGGAAGTGTGAAATTTACCAATCTTCCACTTAGTGGATGTCTGGCTCTACTTCTTGATCTTCTCACAGGTTAACAAATCTATGATATGGCTATCATCAGCCACACAAGCTAATGTTTCTTGTTCATTCCTTTATATAATTATTTAAACAATACTGTGCTCTGCAAAAACATGTGCTCTGACATATGCTGTCATATTGTGTATACAAGTGCTTGCTAAACTCGGAAGAGCATCATCTGAGGGATGTCTTGTAGTCTTTCAAAATTTGCTGAGCAACATGTGCTGACCATAATAATCTATACCATATGCCAACAGTGTTTCCACACATGAATGAATGGTTAATCACTGTAATATGATAATATCACCAATTTCCATTATAGAAACACAAACAATGACTAGCAATAACCTTATAAGCAATAACCCTTAACCACAGATAATGATCCATAACGTTACTACATATTAGCTACAGCAATACCTGAGCTACAGCTCAGCAACTTGGCTACATCTCTGTAAGTGCTGAATAGAATGTAACAGATTTAAAGGGTTGAACAGAGTAAATGGTTGGCTGGCTAATTAGATTGTGAAGTGATACTAACTACAGTTCCAAGTATCTGCCAGTGATAAGCCCAGAGTCCCAGTATCTCATCCTGGATCAACCAATATATAAAGTTTTCATGTGGGTAGTCCTTGTTAAAGACCATAAGGCCAAAACCATTAAGTCTTGTGTCTGTAAGGGTCGAGTTGAGTACTCAGCAGAAGCTCTGGTCACACAGACACAATCTTGCACCAGCAGCCAGAGGGACTATCAGCTCCCAACTCTCAGTACCTCTCCAGCAGTAAGGTTTTGTTCTGCTGGCTTGCTTCTACTTTTGTTTGTAAAATACCCAAAGTCAGCTGAGTTACTTAAAAAACATCAGTTTTTGATCAAACATACAAAACATCACAGTGTTTAAATTAAATTTTCAAAAGTAAAAAAACAAAACAAATCAATAAACATGAAAGTTCTGTTGTGGATGAAAACTCTTGGTTGTGCATTTTATTTCATATTTCTTAATACTGCATGCATGTGCTGTGTTTATTCATTGATTCACAAGTTTATTTATTTGTTTATATAAAACTTCTGTAAATAAACAGTCCTCTTATTTGCTTATTCAAAAGCATTGATCTGCGTCTCAACTCTATGGCGGTTCTGTATTTTTCAACAAAACAAATACAGTGAGTTTTATTTAGAAAACTAGACTTAGTGCCTCGTGGTTGCATACCTCCACAAAGCCATCAAGTTGCAATTACAGAAGATCTATACAATGCACAGTTTTGATTCATCAATTCAGTATCTGACCAAATGTCTCCCCTTCTGTTTCAGAGTTATGATGTTACGTAATGGTCAGAAAAGTGTTTTTGCAGAACTAATGACAGTGATGCGGACCTTTGATCTTTTGGATATAAAATGTCATCATTTCATAATTTTATCCCATTATATATTTGTGTAAAATTTTGCCATAATTAGCATATAACTTGTTGAGTTATGGCAATAAACATGTGTTCACAAGTGGACGTTTGTGCCAAATCTGAGGGAATTCACTCAAGGCCTTCTAAAGATATTGCATCCACAAGACTGAGACAGATGCAAGGTTACACTGACCTTGACCTTTGACCACCAAGTTCTGATCAGTCCATTGTTGAATCAAAGTGGATGTTTGTGCCCAATTTGAAGAAATTCCCTTAAGACTACTGCACATTTACATATATGTAGTTTTTTTGTCGAGCTGCAAGTGTCATGTAGGTTTACATAAGCAAAGGTTTATGACAAAATCACTTGACGACACCTACTCCAGTGTGCACATGGCTAGAAAGGAGAGGCACTGTGCTGCTGCCAGATGAGCCACTGAATGAGTTCCCTCTGAGCGGTAACTCGCTAAAAAAGTCTGAGAAGTGCAAGGCTGTTCATAAAACATTAAGGACGCGACAGTTTATTCCACACTACTGAAGCTGCTCCTCTTTATGGAACCACAGTGGAGTCTGTGATAAGTTTGCTTTCAACCATGCTTGTCGTTGCCGTGCGTGACAGTATGACGTCAATATGTCAACGAGTTGCTATATCGTGAGTATCACGATATGAATTTTTTATATGATATTAAAAATGATACCGGTATTAACGAGAACGAGATGATATGTTATACCCCTGAGTTTCACCCACTTCCAACATAAACCATGCCCATTTCCAATGGTGATACAGATTATTTTGTAGGTTTATCAGATACAGATTGGTGTACTCACTCATTCCTAGTATTCCTAGCTACTTTATTTTCTTACCTCGTATGGCATTGCTACTACATTCTACAAACATCTGCTAAATTTGCATAATGCCATGCCAATGTGTAAGATATATTACTTATTCATAACAGGCTGTGTTTCTACACCCTCATGTGAGTGTATGTCTCACCCAGCAGGCCTCTAACATATGCTGGACAGTCAGTGTGTGCAGTCTCTCCACTGTGAATCCCACTACTCCCCTACCATCAGCAGCTCTCTGGGGGGGAGCGTCTAATCAGTGCTTCTTGCTAAGACGCTCAGTAGGTTGAAGCGGGGGTTTTGTGTGATGACACTCACACTGATCTGGGATCTGTTCTACCACCAGGGGGTCCCTCCATGGCGCTACACCAGCCAAAACCCTTCTGCTTGCCTTCGAACTGTATTTATGCCACTCTGTCTCTCCGCCTCTCTTCTTTTTCTCTGGTCTTCCTATCACTGTCGTTCATTCTCCTTCCCTTCGTTCCTCTCTCTCTCTCTCTCCTCACAAGATGCGTCACAGTGTTTAGACTAATTGACAGCACCTCTTGGGCATGACACAAATAGAGCCTTAATTTACAAGTCAAATATGTATAAGGAGCAGTGCATAAACGAAGGGGAGGCTGTGAGTGCAGCAGGAAGGGGGTGAGGAGAGGGAATTAAATAACTGGATAAAAGATGGTGAGCCAGGGCTAAAACCTGGGCATAGAGGGAGCTTGAAGAAAAGTATACAGTGAGAACAAGTGTGGGTGTGTTCAAGTGTGTATGGCTGCTCACTGAAGTTTGTCTTTGAAGTGCGGTTCTGTCTGCATGTGTGAACGTGGGTGTGCTCGTGTCAGCGTGAACACATGGGCGTCGATGCATGAGTATGTATGTGCAGGCACAAGAGGGTGTTTTTGTACAGTAGGCAGTGCAGAGGGTGCCCATGCATGTGTGTATAATATATAGGGACATAAGGATCAGTGTGTGCATGAGTGTGTGTGTGTTTGTGTGTGTGTATGTGAATGAGAGAGCGGTTGTCACTGCAGAGAGAAATCCAGACTGCGGGGCAGAAGAGGAGGATGATGGATGAACAGGTAGCTGCCTCCGAACCTGAGCTGCTGGAATGATGCCATACAAACACACCACACTTACCTATCAATCTGGCTGTCAGCGGATTACAGTCTGACACACTTGCAGTACACACTCCCACAAAGTGTGTGAAAGAGAGGGAGAAGAGCGGCTGAAAGAGATGTCGGGGAGGGAGGAGACAAACTTGGAGCGAGATTGCAAAATCACTCACAGAGGGTTTGCGTGTTGATGAGCGCGCGAGTGTATGCGAGTACCCTCCCTCCGGCACCCCTCCCCAACTATTTTTGCCCAGTTGCCATGGCAACCATCATCCTTATGCTTGTGTGCATGTGTTTGGGAATGTAAAGTGAACATCGAGGCTTGCAAAAGCTGCATTGTCCACACCTCAAAGCTGCGCTCCCCGCCTCGGCTCGGAGCTCCACGTTGAGAGCTGGAATGACTCCCAAAAACCCACTTCACCCATAATCCCCTCCTCACCTCCACACCCGACCCGACTCCCACCGGCCTTAGATAATCATTCACAGTTTGAGATTATTCATGGCCTCAGTTATGTGGAACAAATTAAGGACACATAGAATGACTAGGTGCTCATTAAGGGCTATTCCAGATTGGGCTCCATTATAGAATGCTCTAATTAAACTGCCATGGCACTGAAGCAGCATCCGGCTGACCTCGCCGCCTCCAAAGACACTTCAGCTCCATCACGCAACCAGGATCCACTCATTACCACCCTGCATTTTCTCTGGGCTAATGAGTGTGTGTGTGTGTGGTGGTTTAAGATTTTTTTGGGAAGTGAATCAGCTTTGTTCTGCAGCCCTGCCTGAGAAAGATGATGTTAATGCATGCTGTGACATCAGTGTTACGTCTATGTGCACATTAAAACTTGAGGTTAGTGTAATGAAACAGACAGGAAAGTGGTAGGGCTGAGTGTGTGTGTGTCAAATGAGTGCGTTTAAAGCAACAACCCACAGAAAGGCTTAATTATCACCCAACTAAGCAACTCTACAATGTTTTTTTTTTACTTAAATTAAGGTTTTGTGGCTTTAAACCAGGATGGTTTGTATCCAAAAAACTTGCCACCTCACAGTTACATCTGCCAACCAGTCAAGTTGCAGTTATAATTTAATTCTATGTCTGTCCAGACTAACTCTCCCAGCCATGAGAGTTGACAATAAGGGGCGGAAATCCCGGGGGGACAGGGGGGACATGACTCCCCTTTCAGTAAAGCTGTACCCCCCCCCTAGAATCATTTGAGACACAATTAATAATTTTTGAACAATGCAGTAGTATTTATTGAAAGCACAATGTAAGCTGTGCTCATTATAATCGCGCAATAATGTGCTATTTAAATCTTAAAAGATTTAGTCCCCCCCTCCCATTCCTAGTAGTGGTATATCCCACACTCTTCCCAACGGGCGGGGCTACTTGGCAGCAGTAGCAGTGTGTGGCTGGAACCGCTGCCCACATCGCGCATCGCAGGGTAAGATGTTCACTCACACAGACACAGTTTAACATACACAAGTTACAACACATCCCATTTACTGTTAAAACAAGCCCCAGGCCCAGGCTGATAATATAAACTGTCTGTAACATTTTTCCTGCATTGTTCAAAAGCCTACTCAATTACGAGTGCTGCTAAGCTAAAAGCTAATGATTAAGCTCAGAGTTTAGTGATAGTCAGAGAGGACAGGAGAGAAAGAAGAGGGAGAGGACAGGACAAGAGCAGTCAGTGGCGGGGCAATGGGTACCTGTCTGTAGGCTCTCCACCTGTCAGTGAGACAAACATGAATGACGTGCAGTCTAACTGACAAGGAGCAGTCATTACGCGCGACTATTACGCACGGTTGTGGCGGAGCGGCTCGTATGGGTACCTGTCTGTAGGCTCTCCTCCTGTCAGTGAGACAAACATGAAAGACGTGCAGACGAGGAGCGGTCATTACGCGCGACTATTACGCACGGTTGTGAGGTGCGCAGCGGCAGATCTCACAGCACACTGTTTATAAACCAGTTTACCAGTTTAATTGCAGGAAATGTTTAGTTTTAGTTTTAGTTTAGTTAGTATAGACATTCACTCTGCCTGTTGGAGAGATAGAGAGAAGATTAAAGCGTCAAATTGCGGTAAAAGATGCTGTATAAAAGCCAGGCTACAACTTTTTTTCCTTGTCCCCCCCTGGAATTATTCTCGAAAATTTTACTGTTTATTGTCCCCACAACTATGAAATGGATTTGGATGTTGCTGCAAAGAAACTACATACTGCAAAACACTGATGCTTCACACACATCTTCAACCCGGCAGCAAAGAAGATCTATACAATCAACACAGTTTCAAGGTGAACACCCAAGATTAGTGTCACTAACTCAGTATCATTATGATGTCGCGGCAAAGTTGACTTTTGACTGTTTGGATAGAAATTGTCACCACTTCATAGTTCTATCATATCAGAAATGTGTGTGACATTTTGTAATAATTAGCACATGAATTACTGAGTTATGGCCTCAAACATGATATGAGGTATGCAAGAGATGTCCTCCAAGTTCTGACTGACTCCATCTTCCGAGTTACTGGGAGCATTCCCTTTTGTTCAGTTTGTTAACATATCTTGACCTCAACAAGACGGCCAACGCGGTCAGTGCTGCTTTGTAGGCGCATAGCAGAGATCCAGAGTGGTTATTTTCCTTGAACGAACAAGAGCGTGACAGCACCTTACATTCCCACTGTCACACCAGTCACCATAAAGCACATGCCTGCCCTACTTCTCCCACCAGTGTCCTCTGCTTTCTCATATCAGCATTTAGAAAAAGAATCACCTGGTTGAATGGTGCTATCCAGGATTTAATCAAGCTTCAGTGAAACAAAGAATATTACAGTTCCTGATATCCACTGCAAACTAATCTGGCACAGACGTCGTCCAATTTGTTGTCCAAGACATGTGAAGTGGCTAACAGGATGCCAGTTCGCTTAGTGCCATGGTCTTTATTTTTTTCCTTGATGTTTACTGATGTTTGAATTAGAAAACCTGGTCCTGGTTAGATATCAGAAGTCAGCAGGCGAGGAGAGTTTACAGACTGGTGAGCTGATTTCTTCAACACAATGAGTGACTTGCAGCCACACACCATCTTTGAAAGCCAACCAGCCAAGATAGCCGAAATGACAGAGAGGCAAATAGGACATCATATGAAAAGTGACAAAAATCTTCACGAATCTTAGCAATAAATCCTGCAGTGTGAAATGTTTAAGGCCAGGGATCTTATATCTTTCTGTTAAAATCCTTCATTTTTAACTAGTTCTATTCTCGCCATATCTTTTGCCACTAAAAAGCAACAGCAAGTGTGATGTGTCTTTTAAAACGAGGGAGGGAGGACACAGTAACATAATGTTTTTTTGTGGAGGTGTTAAGTACTGGTTTCAGGGGATGGGTCTAATTGCTGGTGTTACAGTCTCAGTAAGCGCTTTACCATTTGGAGATGCTACAGGAGCTAAAACCTAGCTGGTGGTATTTCCCATCTTTGGGGGCACAAGTTTTCAGATTAGTTAACAGCACACATCTGTTTTGAGTCTAACATTGGGTTGCCTAGCCACGTTTGAGACAGTCTTTCGCTGTGTGTCTGTCCAAACAGGGCATTTGGTAGCCACAGTATTGCCAAAAAACATCTATGTCTTGTTACCTCCTTAAACTATTTACATTAAGGCTTTATATTTAAGGATGTTGTAACTGTTAAGCTGCCATTTTCTGTGCCAAGATGACAAAGTTTCCTGAGAGGGAGCACTCGTCTTTCCCTTCTAGTTGTCCCACGTCTGACACCAAAAACAACATCATGTGGTTTGTTTGTTAGCAATTCCACCGATGGGACACTACCCACTCAGTATTTAACCTGGATGAGAGCGATTTTGCGGTATGCATCAGGTTAGGGAGCATGTTTGTGATCATGTAGACACACCTATGTATGTGAGTGTTAATGTGTTTGTGTGAATATATACAGCATGTGTGAATGCCTGCAGGTGTGGCAAGGTCAGCATTTTGTATTCATACAAGATCGATTTGTGTCTGTGTGCAGTTATGCATGTCTGTGTGTGGTGTGTCTTTACGTAGAGCATCTTTATTCCTTACACCTGTCACTGCTGTATTTGTGAGCATATACAGGGGTGTGAGAATGCAGCTGTATGCAAGTGTTTTTCATGTTTGCATTATATGTATATATTATATGTGTGTGAGTCACTTCAACACATATACCACTGCAGACAGAATAAGATGTAATGGCTTCAGCTAACATTTCTATATTTTTTCAAGACAGTCTCAATAAAAGAACATGAGTGAGTAAAATGAAAATACATCCGTAACACAAGCACGAGGGAAAATAAAAAGCTGAATGGGACTGGATGGGGATACATTCTGCCATGTCATATTGAATTACACCTTAAAATGGGAAATATCACTGCTGTTCTGCTTTCACAGTGTGGGATTGTTTATCACAGCATTTCAGCTAACGAGTCTGAGTAAGAGCTTTGTTTGCAGCCAAAAAGGCTTCCTGTCTCACTTCATCTACTTCAACTGAAGGTGTTGTTGACTCCTATTTAGTGGACCAAAACTTATTGATAGTTTCATTATGAGATGGTACTCCATGATTAACAGTTGAATTAAGACCTGGGAAAGTTAAAATGTAGCATTACCATAATGATTTATGCCACAATGCTTATTATGCCCAAATTGCATTGTCTCATCTGAGTTCAACCCAATCGCTAGAAAAAATGTTAGCATTGTATATTTATCCAAATGCATTACATTTGTACCTTCTTATGCAGAAGATACATCAAACCTTTCAGTTTTTAACAGTGCCATGGTTAATGTGTGGATAGGTTTAGTCAAAAAATGTATTTCCTGCTTTGACCATGCATGCCTCTGCAAACCCATCAAGTTACACTTACAGTTTACATCCATGTCTGTGAAAACATGGATGCCTCACACACATCTTCCCAGTTATAATTTACATCTATGTCTGTCCAGACTAACATGTAGCCATGAGAGTTGACAATGCTTCAAATTTGGATGTTGCTCTAAAGAAACTACATATTGTTAAACACTGATGCTTCACACACATCTTCAACCCGGCAGCAAAGAAGATCTATACAATCAGCACAGTTTCAAGGTGGACACCCAAGATTAGTG
Organism: Epinephelus lanceolatus; assembly: GCF_041903045.1. NCBI lineage: Eukaryota > Metazoa > Chordata > Actinopteri > Perciformes > Serranidae > Epinephelus > Epinephelus lanceolatus. The sequence continues at coordinate 30,225,442 of NC_135755.1, read as the reverse complement.
TCACTAATTCAGTATCTGACCAATGTCTCCCCTTCTGTTCCTGAGTTATGACACTGTGTAATGGCCAGAAAAATGTTTTTGCAGAACATTATGATGTCACAGTGAAGTTGACATTTGACCTTTTGGATTTAAAATGTCATCACTTCATAATTACATCCTATTAGACATTCATGCAGAATTTTGTCATGATTAGCATATGAACTCCTGAATTATGGCCAAAAACAAGTTTGTAAGATCACAGTGACCTTGACTTTTGACCACCAAATTCTATCCACGTAGAATAAAGTGGAAGTTTTGGGTTTGTTGAGGACATTCCCTCAAGGCTTTCACAAAATGAAACAAACACAAGGTCACAGTGACCTTTCAATCTTCAACCACCAAATTCTAATCAGTTCATCCTTGAGTCCAAGTAGATGTTCGTGCCAAATTTTAAGAAATTCCCTCTAGGTGTTGTTGAGATATTGAGTTTACATGAATGCAATGGACAATCACAGTGACCCTGACCTTTGACCATCAAAATCTGATCAGCTGATCCTTGAGTTTGGGAGAACTGTGTGCTAAATTTGAATACATTTCCTTAAGGCGTTCTTGAGAAATTGAGACAGATGGTGAGAATGAGACAGATGAGGTCACAACAAAAACATTGACCTTGGAGGTATGACCCCCAAAATCTAAGCAGTTCATTCATGGGACCAACTGGATATTTGTGCCGAATTTGAAGAAATTCCCTTAAGGACTTCTTGAGATATTGCGTTCATGAGAACGAGGTGGATTGACGAACAACCCTTAAAATAACGCCTCCAGCTTGGCTATCACCGGCGCAGAGGCATAAAAAAAAACACTTGGTTATAGTTAGGAAAAGATCACGTTTTGGCTTAAAATATCCAGTATTGGTGGCACAATCCCCGCTGATAACAACTGATGTCTCAGTAAATAAAACAGCTTTTTTTCATGGCACTATCTCTGTTGAATAAAGAAAGACAGATCGCTAAAAACATCCACATTTCATGGCTAAAAAGCCGCAGGAAACACAGACTCGATCAAACACAACCTGTTTTGTTATTTGCTGGTTGCAAACAGTGGTCTGCAGCTTGGCAGGCATCTCACCTAATTGTCATGCCATCCACCATCCCCTCCACCTCCCAATGACAAAGTCAGCTCATGTACTACATTACTTTAGAAATGTTGATATGATACATATGAAATGGACAAATGTAATTTATTCATGGTTTGCAGAAACATACAATGCCGACATTTTCTTCAAGCGACGTGGCTGCTGATTTTTCATACAAATCAGAATACTGTAGCAGTGCTTTGGGGGACTAGATTGTGTGTCCGTTTTAGTTTATTACTTACGGCTACTGTCTGACAACCTACAGTTATCTTGCATTTAAAAGCATGCAGTTATAACATTAAATATAATTGATGTAAAGACAGCAATCAAGAATATACTGGAGTATTAAGTGCTTACATACAATATGTCTCTGTGTTTCTCTGATGTGATTGTGGGAGTTAGTTTACTAAATTAAAAGAGATCAAATAAAGTAAGCTATATTTTGATTCTGTTAAAGAAACTGGACCTAATACTATTTATATTATTCATCTGTGCTGTGTGCCGGGGCTGAACTCCTCCAGATACACACATTCACACATACATACACACACCGACACGACAAACGTAACCTGTGAACAGTTGCGCGGCCGCGGTGGAAACAAAGTGAAGATAACTCAAAAACGACTTGAGTTGACACCAGCTATACTCATTACTGTAAGTGCAATTAAACCTTAGCAACTAAGAAGCCAATACTTTATCAATACATGTGTTCAGCGAGCATGAACATGTAAACATGTAGACAGCGATATTCAATATGCTCCGTCCACAGTCTCTCATCCACCGACACTAACGTTATGTCTTACACAAGGACAGCACGCTAGTTCAGCTGATAGTGAATTGTTACTAATAAGCTGAAATGAAGCTGTCTGTATGTAGACTAACTTAGTTTGACACTTACCTTAAAAAACTTTTAAACTTAGCTGCTGGCTGAGACAAACAGCCCCAACTCTCTACCAGCACTAATGTCACCTGCACATAGTGAATCACATCAGCAGAGAGGGAGCAGGACAGAGGACAGGAGGACTGGAGGACTGACTGATAAAAACTAAACTTCACTCAGTATTGTGACGTCAGGAATATTATTTATGTAATGACTGTGCTGTTGTAAAAATTACTGTTGCTGCTCTAGGAACAACAATTTGTTTTATTTAAAATATTCAATAATCTTGTTCTGAATTTATTCTTTTTGAATTAATATATTTTCTAAATTATTTAGAAATGAAAAAGAACTGATAAAAATACCGATAAAGTACCGGATGGATAAGGAGTAATGATAAAAGTAGTAGTAGCTATAAAATCTTAATGATACCCATACCTACCTCTAACTATCACCTAATTGTCACTGAGAAAAATTCGCATTGCTAACTACAACACTTTTCAGTGGCACAATTAATGAATTATTAGCTGTTCACATCTGGATATGTCAATGGTAACACCTCCATTCTGCATGTATGGAGAAAAAAAAACATTCCCAGGAAGTTTCCAGAAACCTCATGAAGACAGCTAACACTCAGTAAAACTGCACTGTTCAAGGTTTTCTACACAAGTTTTTTTTTTTCCAGCCAAATTAAAACCATTTCACTCTGTTTGGACTTATATCCTAAAACTACAAAAAGGTGAGGTGACAAAAAACCTAAGTTTATCTCTTACATAGGAGATGTTGTCTCCTACATAGACTGTGTTGAGAGTGAGAAAGTCATGCAGAGAGGCAGCTAAGTGCACAATACAAACTGTCAGTGATGTTTTCATATGCACACCTTCATGCATAAATGGGCACAGGATCTCCCTTAATGAGGAGTCCGCTGCGGAGCAGCAGCGAGCAGCAATGCACAGCAGCTCTGCTATGTTCATATGTTAGAGTATGTCATTAATATTTTCCACATTAATAATGTATAATTTCCACCACCTGCAACCCATCTACTATTAATAAAAATTTTACTTTTACTGCTACTGTATGAAAGCTGCTATGATGATTGTGTAAGCCTGTTGGTTCACATTTCAAATGTGTGCAGAAGGCTAATCAGAGTTTTGTGTTGCATCCATAATGCTAGTGCAAAAAACATGTACTGATCTCTTTCTCTTGCTTGCTTGCTTGCTGTGTCGACTGCATATGTGCGCCTGTAGGAACCCTAGATGTTGTGGGTGGGCGATCCTTGTGCATATGAAATGTAGGTGCTACTGTACAGTTCTAGTATGTCTTATAGTGGGCATTTGCGGGTTGTTAACTACAAAGGTAAAGTCTTTTGTTTATGCTGGGTTTGGCTGAACTTTTAATGCCCTTTGTATCATGTATAAGCACTTCATTCTGCATGGTGTCCTCACTCTCAAAAAAGGCCTACTAAAGCCTTAAAGTCTATCACCTACAGGAGATAACATCCCATACATGAGGGATAAACTTTAATTTTTTTTTTTTTTTTTGTCTTACCTTGTCTTTCAGGATTTTATAAATCACTTAAAAGCTAAACAACATCATGATTGGTAAACCCTTTGTCCTTCGTTTTGTACCTGTCTCTCATGTGTGGAAAGCAGCATAATGATAACATCACAATGGGTCTCCTGGGATCTCATTTATTCTAACATTTGATCATCACCTCCAGATATAAACACAAGTTTCACATGCTATGAAATATGAAGGAGTGAAAGCTGCTTCATTAAAATCTGTCTGGATTTCATCATCGCTTCTCAAATTGTGGGATACTCCAGAATATATAATCGTCAAACCTTCTGCAAAGCTATCACCAACATGACAAAGTACGCTATTAACAGCACAAACATAAACTCACAAGAATCAAAATGACTTTTTCTTTCTAATCACCGTTTCACAAGATTCATTACTCGATGCTAATAATATCTCTCACACAGCGACATACCACAGATCTGATTGTCTAATTAGAGCAACATCGCCAGTCTACTGTCACATTAGAGTCCACAGTTACCATCTCAAAGACCTACATGATGAAACAATAAGTGTAAACTGACATATACATCCTCAGTGAGAGCTAAAAATTCCTAGTCCCTGCCATTATCATTAACTTTCCATCCAAATGAAGTGTAAATTTTAACTGAATTTCCCTAATATCTGCAAAATAAAAGGGGAATTGTGCACTTCCATCCACCTCTTGTTATGCTAAGTCTCTAGTTGGGTGCCATTAAACCGTGGTAAAAGAAGAAGGCACTTGTGATGATGTCATTAAAAGAGCTCCAGTCAAAGCTCAAATGAACAAAAACGATATGGAATACAGTTATAGAAATAGGACATTTCAATTTGTTTCATGTATTAATTTAAGGAAGGTCATAGTGTCCTTTTTGCTCCACACAGCTCTGATGTGTTCCATTTTTCATCTACCCTGAGTTACAGTATGTTTCCATCAGTGTTAGTTTTGGCAGCTATTTTAGATTTAGTCTAAGTCTCTGTCTTAAAACGAAAATGCTCATTAGTTTTAGTCGCATTTTAGTCATTTTTTTCCATTACAGTTTTAGTCTAGTTTTAGTCAACTTGCATTTCTCCAGCAGTTTTTGACAATTTTAAGGTGTGATTTACAACACACTTACTGATCATCATTTGAAAAGCTCAACATCTCTCTATTTATGATCTCAAAAGCTTGAACACCACGAATAACTAACCTGAGACAACTAGAATTTGTTCCAGGTTCATTGAAGAAGAAGAAGCAGAGAAAAAAATTCATTAAAGCCTAAATTCTTTCTAAATCTGCAACATGTTTGTCTGAAGGATTAACTTGTGTTTTTTCACAGAGTTGGTGATTAAAACTAAACTTTTTTCTCTCCAGACTATTTACTTATTGGCACAGCTACACTCACAGATAACCGAGCGTCCTACCTGCCTGTCAACCCATAAATCTTCCCAAGACAGTCCAGATATAAATGTTCTGAGTTCTGTGGGGAACACATATGTGAACACCAGCAACTGGTGGCTGCTTGCTCTACTGCTGTTCAGAACAATTGAAGCTAACTGCTTACAGTCACCACTGCAACTAACAAACTCCAAAAATCCATTCAGGAGCTCCACCATCCACAGTCAGACAAACATGGCTGATTATTTACTTCTGAATTACAGCTCACAACTCGCATCACCGGCTGTCGCTGCTACAGTGGCTAGCAAAACATCATGGCACTAACAATTTACTAGAGCTTGCCAGCCCGTCGCTAATGCACCATTTGAAGATAATTGCAGGTACGGACGTTCTCAGCTTCCAATGTCCAATAGTCCACCTCTAACATTTTTGTCACGTCTTGTCAAGGAATATGAAACATATATAGGCTTGTGCCGATTTCTGGTTTAACCAGTTCGGTCCGGTTTAAGAGCTCCACCCGGTTTAATTCACGTCAACCAGATAAACGGGGTGGGGGGGCCTTTTCACATCAGCGGTGTGTCAAGGGACTATATTCAACTTATCTTGCATTGTAACATGCATTATGACAACTTAATAAGGTTTATGTATGTTTTTAAATGAAGTGGAGGAGACTACAAGCGTTTTGTCTCAGAGGCTCCGCGGACTGCCGACTCCGCAGCTCCACTCAGCTGCCTGAGAGAGAAGTGTCCTTCTGCTTCTTCTTCTTCTTGTGTAACCTTGTGTGTATTGGCGGTTAATACAGCATTATCGCCACCTAGTGGATTGGAAGCACATTACACCTATAATGGGCTTTTATTGGGAAAAACAGCTCAAATGCGAACCCTAGTGGTAAAATTAGGTATATAATTCGATACATCGGTTCGGTTAGATATTTGGCTTTAAATCAAACCGGTTGGAAAATTTTCAAACTGGCACAAGCCTAAACATATATATAAAATTTTCTTAGTATTTATTATCAACACCACAAAAGGTTCTGGGTAATGCTGTCTTTTAATACTGGATTTAAAGATTTTCGTAGAGCATAATTGTAAAGCATGAACAAAAGAAACAGAAAATGAAGGTAAAGATTTGCTTTCTAGAGTTTTATTTCTAATGTTAATGTAGCTTGAGACATGAAATGTATCAGTATCTTTGAAATAATGTTTATATGAATTATCAGCCCGTTGTCATTCTGTGATATTTTTGTTCCCAATAATAAATTGAATTTGACCAAACTGTTTTGTCTGAAAAGTGTCTCAAATGATTAATCGACTTTCAAAATAATACCTGATTACTATGTGTTGATCAATTAAGCAATTCACTGAGCCACTGCAATTACTTGGCCTATATGAGGTTTTAGCTAATTCTATTTCTGCCACCAGTAACAAAACAAATGGTGAATTTGTGTCTCTGTTGCAATTTATTTCAGTCATTGTATTTTCCATAGGAACACTGGCCCCGGTGCAGCTTTCAAGTACTACAAGTGCTTGTACTGACACTAGCAGGTTTGCCAATTGCAAGCTGGGATAGGGTCCAGTTCTCTGAAACAGTGGGCAGGGTAAGCAGGCATAGAGAACTGATGAATAATACAAATAGAAGTTGTAAAACCCATAAAAATACTATGATTACAACTTATCTGAGTGAGATATTTAAGTATTGGCCGAAGTAAGTTATTTATACGTATGTATGCATTCATCTGTGTAGGTGTCAGAAGAAGAGATCTAGTTATTCTTTTGTAAACTATTGTTAAGTGATACGTGAAGGAAAAGTGAACATATAAAGGGTGGACAACAATGAGAAGGAGGAGGAACTGTAGAGGAAGAAGGTTAAGCACACAGTAAGCACAGAGGTGGGTCAACTCATGAGGTCTATATACAGCCAACAACTCAACCAATTTATTATCTCCTAAGCGGGATGAATGGACTTCCCGGATTTCATTTGGATAAGAAATGAGGCACAGCAAGGAAAACCGATCCGTCATCATTTCCCCTTGCTCAGGACAGGCTATGAATGGCTCTTAAGAACACCATTTATTAAGGCTTACTCTGTACTATATACCCCTGGTTCCTCTTAAAATGTTCAATTGCACCACCGCTGGTCATGAATCACAACATGGACTCCCAAATCCCCAGGGACAGAGTCTCAGGGAAAATAAATGAACTGCACCATCAGCCCTCTGCAGTAGTACAGCTTACTAAAGACGATGATGTCATATTCCTCATTTTTAGACTGTTTTGTTCTTTTTGGTGGAATATGAGTTATTTTATTCTCCTTGTCTTTATTTGTTTTTTATACCATCTGGCTTTTCTGCTCTTTAATTTACTGACAGATTGATGTCTTTATTTATCTCTTCTTAATGCTGAAGCCTGATATCTCTTCCAATTAGAGCCCAACTGATACATTAGCGTCAACCAATTATAGCTTTTCACAGATATCATTGCAAGAGTATTTCAGTATAGAAATGCCAAAGATATGTTTGAGGTAAAGATCCTAAATTCATTCCTGAGCTTGGAAACAGCAGTTGACAAAACTGTCTCATTGCGTGATCCATTTAGTAGCAGTATTGCTATTTTTTTCCACAGTTTATCCACCAGAGAGCAATGTTAAGGTTATTTTTCATCTGTAAAATGTCCTCAGTTTAAACAGAGGGGTGACAAATTTTAGGAAAACCTGAAAAAATGAGTGAAGAAACATAACGAATGCAGATGCTCTCACACAAGTGAGGTAAAATTAAGCAATTAACATTCAGTCATGCTCTCTGGCAGGTATGAAAATGATTCGTCACCAGATCTCAACCCAGTGAAACAACTATAGGAGATTTTGGTCCGACGTGTTCAGGCTCATTTATGCTCAACCCTTCTATCCGTACTTCGCATTCATGTCATCTGTATTTGTACACATTTTCTGAACACTTCCGATACATATGAAACAGAGCAGTACCAGACTCAGAATCAGAATCAGAAATACTTTATTGATCCCCGAGGGGAAATTATTTATGTTACAGGTGATCCTTGCAAGAAAGGAAAGATACGTGAAAATATAAGAAATTTAAACAGTAGTATTTACAAATATATAGTTAAATAAACAGGAATTATTAACAAACATAAACGTAAATAAATAACTATATACACACACACATATACATATATATATATATATATATATATATATATATATATATATATATATGTTGTAAGTTGAACAAGATTATTTACACAAACAGAATATATACAGTCAGGGTGAATGGGGTTATTGCACAAGTTACATTGGATTATTGCAGTGTGTGTGAAAAAGTCTCAGGGCCACTCAGAGGGAGGAGTTGTACAGTTTGATGGCCACAGGCAGGAATGATTTCCTGTGGCGCTCAGTGGTACATCTTGGTGGTATGAGTCTCCCACTGAAAGTACTCTTGTGCCTGACCAGTACATGGTAGAGTGGGTGTGAGACATTGTCCAAGATAGTTCGTAGCTTAGACAGCATCCTCCTCTCTGACACCACCATCAGAGAGTCACACTCCGTTCCCACAACGTCACTGGCCTTGCGGATCAGTTTGTTGAGTCTGTTGGCGTCCACCACCCTCAGCTTGCTGCCCCAGCACACAGCAGCATAGAGGATAGCACTGGCCACCACAGACTCATAGAAAATTCTGAGCATAGTCCGGCAGATGTTGAAGGACCTCAGTCGCCTCAGAAAATAGAGACGGCTCTGGCCCTTCCTGTAGAGAGCGTTAGTGTTCTTGGCCCAGTCCAGTTTACTGTCAATGTGTACTCCCAGGTACTTATAGTCCTCTACAATGTCCACACTGACCCCGTGGATGGAAACAGGGGTCACCGATGTCTTGGTCCTCCTCAGATCCACAGCCAGTTCCTTTGTCTTTGCCACGTTGAGCTGCAGATGGTTCTGCTCACACCATGTGACAAAGTTATCCACAACAGCCCTGTACTCATCCTCATCACCCTTGGTGATACATCCAACTATAGCAGAGTCATCAGAAAACTTCTGAAGATGGCAGGTCTCAGTGCAATAGCTGAAGTCTGTGGTGTAGGGGGTGAAGAGAAAGGGAGAGAGGACAGTCCCCTGCGGGGCCCCGGTATTGCTGACCACTCTGTCTGACACACAGCGTTGCAAGCGCACATACTGTGGTCTGCCAGTCAAGTAGTCTACAATCCAGGACACCAGGGGGGCATCCACCTGCATTGCTGTCAGCTTGTCACCCAATAGAGCTGGACGTATGGTGTTGAACACACTAGAGAAGTCAAAAAACATGACCATCACAGTGCTCGCTGTCTTATCCAAATAGGCGTAGACACGGTTGAGCAGGTAGATGATGGCGTCCTCAACTCCAAGTTGGGGCTGATAGGCGAACTGGAGGGGGTCCAAAAGTGGCTTGACAATGGGCCGGAGCTGCTCCAAAACAAGTCTCTCCAGGGTCTTCATGATGTGGAAGGTCAATGCCACGGGTCTGTAGTCCTTGGAGCCACTGGGACGCGACGTCTTTGGCACAGGAACGAGGCAGGATGTCTTCCACTGCAAGGGGACCCTCTGGAGACTCAGGCTCATGTTGAAGACATGCTGAAGTACTCCACATAGCTGGGGGGCACAGGCTTTGAGCACCCTGGGGCTGACACCATCAGGGCCTGCAGCCTTATTTGAGTGGAGTCTCATCAGCTGTCTTCTCACATGGTCAGCAGTGAAGCACATTGTGGAGGTGACGACACGTGGGGGAGGGGTGTAGTCCTCATGATGGAGAGAGCAGTCAGTCTGACCATGGGGGGAGGAGGTGTGAGGAGGAGGAGGGGGGGTCAAGCAGGAGGGTGTTGAGGTGTGAGAGGGAGGAGTGGGGGAGGAGGGCGGAGTGGGAGATGAGGCCCGTTTCCACCGCAGGAACTTCGGGGTAATTTTACGGGGCCGGGGCTGTTGGTGCATGTCTCCACCGCAGGAACCACCCCCTAAGGACAGAGTTCCGGAACTTTTACAGGGGCTAAACAAGTCCCTGCCTCGGGGTAGGTACTCAGAACGGCCCCGAAAGACTCCTGGCTGGGGCTTGGGGATTACTTGGTGCTGATTGGATATACTCAAGGAGGGATGTGACGTGAACAGAAAGCTACAACATAGCCGGCATTTTTAAAACTCAGCAGACGAGGGTTAGCTTGTTCATATAGCTTCCGCCGCCATGTAAAAAAAACTCACTAAATGGCCCGTGAAAAAAATATTTTTTCCAGCGGGTATCTTAGTTACAACATGATTGAGCTAGCAAAGCAGTTTTGTGTTGCTATGTGTGGTATTTATTCAGTTATGGGAAATCACTTTGTCTAGAAAGCATCAGTAGTGGCTGCAGCTGACAGGGACAGCTCACAACAGCATCTGTTAAAAGCCTCCCGTTGTCGGATACGACATGAAACTACTCCAGTTAGCTCAATCATGTTGTGACTAAGACATCCGCTGGAAAAAATATTTTTTTCACGGGCCATTTACTGAGTTATTACAGACACCGCTATCGGCTAACAGCTAACAACGTCCCTATGTCGCCCCGGTCAAAATGGTCGCGCAATGATTACGTCACATCCAGAGCCCGTAACTTTACAGGAACCTTCCTCGTACTCCGCTCTCTCAGTGGAGACACGGCGGTTGAGAGAGCCAAGCGAGAGGACGTTCCTGTAGTAGTTCCTGCCCCCCAAATAGTACCAGGAACTTCTTCAGTGGAAACGGGCCTATGGTTGACCAAGACAGACAGCAGAAGAGTCGGGGGGGATGGGCAGGGCCAGTAGTGTCAAATCTGTTAAAAAACAGATTCAGTTCATTGGCCCTGTCCACGCTGCCTTCAACTCCTCTGTGGTTGTTGGTCCTGAAGCCAGTGATGGTCCTCATTCCACTCCAGACCTCTCTCATGTTGTTCTGCTGGAGTTTCCTCTCCAGCTTCCTCCTGTACCTCTCCTTAGCCTCCCTGATCTTCATCTTCAGCTCCCCCTGTATTGTTCTCACCTCCTCCCTGTTACCAGCTCTGAAGGCCCTCTACTTTGCGTTGAGGATGACTTTGATGTCCTTTGTTACCCACAGTTTGTTATTTGGATAACAATGGATAGTCCTGGCTGGGACAGTGGAGTCCACACAGAAGCTGATGTAGTCCGTGATGCAGTCTGTGAGCCCGTCGATGTCCTACCCATGTGGCTCACAGAGTGCCTGCCAGTCTGTCAGACCAAAACAGCCCTGCAGTGTCTCATTAGCCTCCTCCGACCATCTCCTCACTGTCCTCATGGTTGCAGGCTGGCTCTTGACTAGTGGTACATAGCAGGGGTTGAGGTGCACCAGGTTGTGGTCTGACCTACCCAGAGGGGGGAGGGGGGAGCAGCTGTATGCATCTTTGGCGTTAGCATACAGCAAGTCCAGTGTTCTCTCCTCTCTGGTAGGACAGCTCACATACTGCGTAAATGTGGGCAATGTTAGTTCCATGGTGACATGGTTGAAGTCACCCGAGATAGCTATGAAGGCACTCGGGTGTTTAGTCTGCAGGCGGGCTATGGCGGAGTGAATGACGTCACATGTCGACGTCAGGTTGGCAGAGGGGGGGATGTAAACAGTTACAATAATGGCATGTGAAAACTCCCTGGGCAAATAATACGGCCTGAGTCCAAGAGCAAACAGTTCAATGTCTGGGCAACAGATTTGTTCCTTAATAGAAATATGGTCAGGACTGCACCAGCGGTTATTTACTAGAACGGCAAGCCCCCCTCCTTTGTGCTTACCGCTCTCAGTGCAGTCCCTGTTGGCCCGAACAGTCTGAAAGCCGCTGATGGAGGCGTTATTGTCGGGAATGTCCTGGTGAAGCCATGTCTCAGTGAAGCACATCAGACTACATTCCCGGTACTCCTTCTGACTCCAGGCGACCGCTTCGTGGGGGTAGTGTAGCGTAGGTCAAGCAAGGTCAAGCAAAATATGACATTAGGACATGACGAAGACATTTTAAGTCTTGCAGGGAATGAATCAGTAATTTAGTCAAAAGAATTCTCCATCCATGTCCCAAAGTATTTAATGGCCTCGCAGAGCACCACACTGCCTTCATTAATAGGTACATTTTTACAACCTTTACCACCGTCGTCATGGTTGATGTTATCAGAAAAGGAGTGCCAGCTAGTGAATGTATCTATGCCAACATAAAGGACGCATGGAAATATGTGAGCAGTGACAGCTACAATGTTCGAAATGAACATGTCTATTTTTAAACATAAAGGGAGTATAAATGAGCCCATAGGCTCACCACCATCAAAAAATTTGTTTATCTTCTGGAAAAATGGTGTTCAAGCCTTCCAGCAGAATTTCAGAGACTTGTTGAATCAATGCCAATACACACTGAAGCTGATCTGGCAGCACAAGATGGCCTAACACCTTGAGACACTTTATGTCAGTTTTTCCTTTAATGTGTTGTCTGTCTGTAGCGTGGTCACAATTAAAGCAGAAATGATTGGTTGATTAATCAACTCTGACAACAATTTTAAAAATCAATCAACTGTTTAAGTCATTTGTGAAGGAAAAACTCCTGAAAGTCACTGGTTTGGGATTTGGACTGCTGACTGAACAAAACAAGACATCTGAAAGATGTTACCTTAAGCTCTGGCAACTGTTGTGGACAATATTTTGACTTTTTTTCTTCCTGATACTTAAATTACTAAAGCTTCCGTAGGTAGAAATCTAGAAAAGGACAAAAAAGCAGAATTTGAAAATACACCCTCCTCCAACAGCTCTTCCCTCTTCCCCCTGTCCTAAGCCCCTTCCACCAAACAACCACAGCCAGTAACCCAGTGTTTCCCATAGACTGATTTTTAAGAGTATTTCATTGTGCAGTTGCATGCAGCTCCTTCGCTCAGCCCCTCTTTGCCCTGTACTCTCTCTCTGTTTATCAGACCAAATGAAACACAAATGAGATAAGAATTTGTACTCTAACCACCCCACAGTCCCTCCACCACCCTCTCTGTCGTTGTGGATTGCTTCCCTGGGAGGAGAGCAGGCAGCAGCTCTAGAAATGGAACCTCAGTCAGCGGCTGTAGCAGCTTAAATTTGTCCAGCACAAATCCCCCAGTACCAGGTGTCACAGTGGGCTGGTGGCCAGCGGCAGCATGGGTCTAACCTGTGTTTAGGCAGCAACAGAAAGTCTGCTGATCCAACAGGGAGTTTGGGGTTTGCGCTGGCTGGATTCAGGGTTGCTGCAGTAGAAGACTGGGGGTCTGTTTCCCGAGATGCTGCCCGCTCCCCTCCCTGCAAGGTGGTCTGCAGCTGCAGGGAGTGAAGCAGAGGACATGATTTGACGCTCTTGCTAATGTTAGCTTCAGCAATGTAAAGTTGAAGCAGCAGCCATAAGACTTTTGCTCCTGTTAGCAGAAGGCTTAACTACTAGCAGCATTTTCGTTGAATTGTTTATTTAGCTTATTGTCAGACTCTCTTTAAGACCCATTTTTGGAAAAGTGTTTCTTCATTTTTTGTGTTGCTTTGCAGTGTAGGTAGTTGTTGCCAATGCCGGAATAGTAACTTTCTCTGCAGGATTCTCCACTAACCCAAGGGGGTTGCACGCTCATCTGCATTTTTAGAACAGCCAATAAAGGCACCCTCTCTCTGAAATAAACTGTGATTAGCCAAAGTCTCCCATCGTGGCCTAGTTGTTTTTTAAAGCCTGAAAACAGAGCCAAGAGGAGGTGCAGAAGTCTAGTGTTCTCTCAGTCCACTTGAATTACAATATGCTTAAAGTTTATTATGGGACTTTTGCCCAATGATGCCGAAATAAAACTGCCTTCCACAGCTTTAAAATAAGCAGCATATAATGAATCGATAATGAAAATAATTGTTGGCTAAAGCCGTAGTTTAAATCATCTTACAAGCAATAATACCATAAATCCCGGCTTCTAAAATGTGTAGATTCCAAATTTAATATATTTGGCTTTTGGAAAGTTTTCCTGACAAAACAAGCTGTCCAAAGATGTCATCTTTTTTTTTTAACTCTTAAATATCAGCATCATTATCAGCCTCAAAGTATTAGTCATGCTCTAATTCAGATTTCATGTTTCATCACAGACGGGCTTTTGATTGACCCACCTGATTAATAACAATTACGGATGTTGTGCTTTCTCTGAGTGCATTAGTCATCTGATCATTCAGGGCTCACACTTGTGATAAGAAAACGTCTGTCTGCGTAACTGACATGTCATGAAAAAATGAGTGAGAAAAATCATATCTTATCAAGACAAAAAGTAGTCATGAGTAGTCATCAATTACAGTAGATAGCCTGTCTTAGTAATTGGGCTGCTGCTGAATTGACTGGGTGCAATACAGTGTAAAAAAATGCATTACACTTTAAAGTTGCATACTTTAGTAAATTAACCTAAAGATTGGATTATCCCCGATGGATGCACTGTGCACTAATTAGACCAAACCTAGCGCCGCATGGTTGAGTAATTTTTATCTGCCATCCTATAGAGTTACAATAAAGCTACTTGCTACGTGTCTTTCACAGCCAGCAGCCTGCAGGAGAGTGTAGCTGCTGACATACAGTATCCAATAAGATTTATCCCCCCACCGCTGGGGACTTCTCAAGCTAAATTAACAGCAAATAGCTGCTGTCTCGGACCGTTTTTGTCACAACAATGAAGCATGTAATTGTTTTGTACACATGCACGAAGGCCAACCGCAATATTTACCCTGCAAACACTTCTCCCTCTCAAGTCTTTCATGCATGCAGGCACATTTATTCAGGGCTCTCTTATCGGCTGCCACAAAACAGGCAGGTTTTGTGGCGGCGTTGTGCTGTGTAATTGTTTGTGCACTGCTGGCGTGCACTTCACAGTCCTATCTCGGACACGCTCTGGTTGATGTGGGTTAGTTGTGAAATCAAGCGAGGGGATGGATGATTTTCCTTTTAATGTAACGATATAGGCCCAAGAACGGTGGCAAATTTGGCACGGCGACAGGTGAAACATGTTGACACAAATTGCAAAATGAGTCTTTGATCAGTAAGAGGGAAATATCACCACCGAAGAATATCTGAAGTAAGCCTTTCTTATGTGTGTTTTTGCAAAGCTCACAATACTAGGAATTACCGGGAGTCAAGACAACACTCTCACTCATACTTCCTTTTCCTCTTGCCATGATACTCACTCTGTTGTAATAAGCAGCAAAGACTAAAGACTGTAATATTTTAATTCTGCATACATTTCCATAAAGACTTTTTGTCTGTAATTTCCATGATCTCAATCTGTCAATCAGCCCTCCACAGTTACGTGTGCAGCTCTCCACGGTGGGAGGACCCACTCTCCCTAAAAACATCATTAGTCAGCCCCGCCGTGCAAAGCTATTTCTGACAGCGGCTCATCAAAGGGCCAAAGGATGAGTGAGGAAGACGAAACAAACGCTCAACCTCTGACCTGATGCACTGTTGGTATACAATTCAGCTGCTGTGAGGTGGGACAACACAGTGGCAAAATGGCAGGCAACAGTGATAATTAATAGAAAATATTAGTGCACAAAGTCTCATGTGGTTATGTGCTGCAGCAGCTGCCCCCAGGAGGTGACTATGCACTTACACATTGCCCTCTGGTGGTTGCATCTGCACAGATATAACTGAATGGATATCCTCCTCAGCCTGATTAATGCATGTAAGGAGAGATTTGTCTTTTTACAATCAAGGTGCAGCTAAACGTGTGTTGTTAGCAATATTTCCATTTTTAGTCTGACACACAGATTTATACAGTGGAACAGACAACACATTCATCTACTGGCTAAGTGACTAAATTTGGTCTTTCCTGAGTTTCAGTACAGTGTAAGTGAAAAAGTAGCTCTGTTATCCTTGGCTTGAGATGTCTTGGTTTTCCATTATTACAGCACTGGGGACATCTTTGTTTCAATGTCAATTTGCTGTATGCCAGTCTTATCAGACTGCTGGCTTTTTTCCCTGCTCTGACTCACTCGTTACCCTCAAAAGGACACTGTGTAATTTGGCTGTGTGAGCCTGTATCACACATCAGATTGGCACATAACAGGTTTAAAGCCTGAGGTCTTGACTTTCTCTGGAAATAGGAGAGACGTTATGCAAGAAGTTCTTATAGAAATATTATAGTTCTTGTGTCACTGCTGCTGCTGCTGCTACTTTGCAAAATATGATCAGACGCAGGGCCACTATGAATGTGAATGTCTTTTTACATTTCAGTGTGCACTAAGGCTGTATACAACAAATTTGGTGGGATACATGTCTGAAAATATATATATATTTTGCATATTCAAGAGGTAATAACAAGTTGGATACCTTTGAGAGACCACAACTGTATTGTAACAAGTAAAACTATATTTTTCAATAAAGCAAATGCAAATATGGACACCTTGGCGAACTGATTGTAAAGTACTAGGACAGAGAAAAACATTGCTTTTGATGCTCTTGCTGAAATGACTCATTCGACCCCCCGAAGAGTGATCTTCATATCAGTTTACTTACCCACAGAAAGCTCCTCAGTTGGACCCAAAATATGACATGAATGTTAATGTTGCCATTTTCAGTGCAGAAAGGTGGCCTTTCAGAAGCTATTTCTGAGCCTAATTAAAATCTTTTCTTATGGGTTTATATTTAACATGAGCTTGCTGATGTGAGAACGAGTTTGTGACCTCCTGAGAATTACCTGCATTACAGCAAAAAATGCTTCTCTCAGGCTTCACACCAAAAACACAGGTGACAATCAGATTTCTTTTATGGCTGGGTCCATGTGTTTCAGGTGGGAGGACATTTTCGGAGCATGGGTCAATGTGTCACACAAGTCACAGGACTTTGTTTACTGATTGGCTGTGGCTAAAATTTGTGTTTGGTTTAGACTTGGTTTGAAAAATAAAAGTGACGCTTCAAATACAGGAACAAGTATGAAAAGACTGCTTCAGTTTAATTTAGGGATGTCTTGCATTGAGGGCTTATTCCACAGCAATGAGGGCTGGGGATGCATGATATTGGATTTTTGCCAATATCAGATCTGCCGATATTTTCAAACTAATTTTGGCTGATTGCCGATGCAGATATATGCACATTTTTCCCACTTAATTGCGGAGAACATCAAGTTTCTCCAGTAGTGAAATTAACATATTATTATGCCTACTTTTATAATGGTGGCTCACTGCAGACTGCTTTTCAAAATGTACACATTCACTAGACAAAATAAGAGAAATACTTCTGACTGAGATAACATGTAAAACCTGTACAAATGTATTGTCAAGTAACACTTTCAAACAAAACTGTAAAAGCATCCTACTTCAACAAGCTCGGACGATGCTTTCTCTGAGACAATCCTAACAGCTAACCCATAAATTAAATCATCTTCTCAGCCCATAATATCAGCAGGAATGTTGCAGGCTTGTTGTAACAAAGGTATAAATGGCACGTCTGTGTTTTGTGCAGTGCATTCACAAAGGAAGAGTTAAGTCTGTATTTTACTCAAATTTACTGACATTATCCCCCCCGGATATGATGCGTATGGTTAATAACACTTAACAGCACTACTAGCAGTGATGTACTGTTTAAACATCCTTTTTCTTTTAAATTGGATTTAAACAAATGAACCAATTCTGCCACACATTGTCACATGTTATCCATCTCATCATCTTTTGAGATTTTCGCTCTTCTGATGGATTTGAAATTGCTTTTTCTGCAAACGAGTCTCCATGCTGTGTAGTAAGATGAGCTTCCTGTACCCAAAATGCTATCAGAACTTGTATTTGTAATTGCCATGCAGTCTCCATAACTGACTGGGACAGAGGTAGAAACAAGGTGCAGAGAAAACAAAAAACCTAAACATGCCCCCAAATCACAGAGATGCTGATTTGCAGTGGACTGATATTATTATATAACCTCTGTCTTTGGCGAAATATGGTAGGTAATTTGCAGTGGAATTTTTACTTGACAAATTACAGATATGGCAAAGTTGCACAGGATTACGAAATGACCCCCACAATTACCAGAGGTCCCCTGGTAATGCTAATGGCATGTCAGTAGGGCTGAAGTCACAGAAAACACTTGAGAGATGGCGAAAACTTAGACAAGAGATTTTTTTGCTTTGACCAACAACAAAGTGGAACTGTTACTGAAAGTTACATGATTATAATAGCTGGTCAAGGCGTCAGAGAACAGATTGGAAGTTGTTGCAATGCAAATACCGTGACATATATAGAGAAATACAGAGACCATTATCCAGAGATGGGGACTCGAGTCATTGTGACTTGGACTCGAGTCGACTCGAGTCGCTGTTTTGATGACTTGTGACTTGACTTGACAAAAAATAAAAGACTTGAGACTTGACTCGGACTTGGAAGTTAAAGACTCGGGACTTGACTTGAGACACGATGACTTGAATGACTTGAGTGTTATTCATACCATGTTTTCAGTTAGAATATAAAATTAATAAATTAATTTAATTACCCGGTAGGAGCGTAGGCTGAGAATGGCGTTGTCATGATTGGATCACTACCCTGTCAATCAGTCATGCCCTCTCTACGTACCTTACGTGTTTATTGGAGAAACACGGCCTCTTATATCAGATAGGCATGAACATGTCGGCGGGAGGGGTACCGAGAGTCATCGTCTTCAGCTTTCGGAATTACCATTATTACAGCAAAAGAGGAACAGCACAGTGCAAGACATGCGGCATAAACATCTCGGACAGCCAGGCGACAACTTCAAACTTTGTTCGTCATTTGAAGAGCCATTCTGCCCAGTAAGTGCTTGTCAATTAGCTAATATTATCTGGTTAGTTGGTAGTTAGCTAACGTTAGCTTGATACAATACGGGGGTGGGTTGGTTTGGTGGAACTTGTTTTTTAATTTATTTGCTAACATTAACCCCAGAAAATGTGAGCAAACATTCCGACCGGTTCATCACAAGACCGGCTGTACGTTTTATGAACGAGCAACACAGGGTTAAATGAGCTAAATGGGTGATTTTGGCCGCTGCCTTGGTTAGTGTGTGTGTGTGTGTGTGTGTGTGTGTGCGCACGCATGGGGTCGTCCCTGCAAAGTAAACATTGCAGCGATGAAGTCAGTGTTTACTGACAGTTACTTATATCTCGTCTTTTCACTTTATTAAGATCACATTTTGCAGGTAAAATTACAATAATAAGGTGACTTGACTTGGACTTGACTTGACCTATTACAGGACTTGACTTGACATAACCTGTGACTTGACTTGACCTGACTTGACTTGACTTGCCCAAGAAAAAATGACTTGGGACTTACTTGAGACTTGAAGGTTAAGACTTGAGACTTACTTGAGACTTGCACATATGTGACTTGGTCCCATCTCTGCCATTATCCATTACTGGAGGAAGCCATGGCAATGGGACAGGAGTAACAGTTAACGTTATCACAAAAGGTATGTAGGCCTAGCTATAATGTTTTGGCTTGACACCTCATGACTGATAAGACCCAATCATGAAGCAAATGCAGCTATCTGTGTCATTGTTTTCAAACTAAAACAGTGCAGTGTTTTTAAAGGTCTCCATTTTAGAGTTTCTAAAATGCCAGAGTAGCATGGTCGCTTGGCGTAAACACAGCAATAGTTAAGCATTTTAAAATGAAAATGTATTCCTGTGGATGTAACCTTGGTTGTTTGCTTGCTTTCCTTATTTCTGTCTCTGTTCTCGTGCATTGATTTGCCTAAGCTGAACAGCCAATCAGAGTGATTTCACTCAGACAGGGCTCTCCACCAATTCAACATGCTGCAAAAACCTGCCTACAAAGGCTAACTAGTGCTAACTGTACAGGACACACGCAAAAACCAGGGCCACAGATGTTCACCGACAACCTGACACTGGCCAACAGCCAACCGTCAGCCTTGTGTGTCAGAGCCATAGGTCCAATATTCACTCTCTTTTAGCTCTGTTTTTGGTCTCTAGTAACACCTGAGGGAAATATCTGTCTCTTTCACTAATAAATGCTCCACTATGTTCACTGGCTAGTCTCGAACTTTGCTGCTGAGCAAGGAGTGTGCCGTGACTTTTTAAGAGCTCTGAAAACACGGCACTCTAATGTACCATACAACACAGTGAAATTCCAGGACAGTAGAAAGGTATGAAAAATTAGTAGGGATGCACCGAAATGAAAATTTGTGGCCGAAGCTGAAGCCGAATATTATTAAACGCTTGGCTGAATACCGAGTACCGAATACCGAATATCATTGTTTAGTTTTTCATTAGTTTTTGCAGATGAACCCCCTCCAGATTAGTGTTGTCACGGTACCAAAATTGGGACCCACTGTGCGATACCAATGAAAATACCATGGTTCTGAGTAGTATCACGATACCACAGCGAAAATGAGGCAGATGTGCCTTTTGTCATTTATGAAAAGATAAATCACTTTTCTATAATACATCAATGATATTTCAATGGAATAAATTACTTATTGACTTATTCATACTTCAAAAACAGCATCAATCAGTGATTAACATAGGGGGGATCAAAATAAAATAAATAAATAAAATAAGAATCAACCAGCCACCCTCCTCCCATGACAGTCCCTTCATAAGTAATGAACAGTCCCTAAAGTGCGGTGAAGTTTGTGGGCCGGTACTGCCAGAAAGAGTAATGTGAACAGCTTGTTTCTCCTCTGACACGTCACATAGACCTGTGTTCGGCTGGCTCGGCCAGGTACTTCTGGGCAGCCATGATGCCAAGAAGTGGATATTATTGGAACCGACTTCTCGGTCGCCAGTGAGCCGATGGCCGCCGTATTTGACAGGAATACATTACTGTCTGTGTCTGTGACCCCCGTTTAACCCACAACCGGTGGGATTCGCCTTTTGTTTCTGCTGGTGGTTGAAATCTGTAGGCTGCTCGCACAGCGAGTGCGGTGATGGGCGGATCGCCACACTGCCGACATTTTATTCCGCCCGTCATGGCACGCCGTTTGATTGCATTATCAAAACACGCCACTATTATTCGGCCTCGCTTTTAACTTATTCCACCAAATGTGTGTTTTTTTGCAGTATTCGGCCGAATATATTTGGTTACCGAATATTCGGTGCATCCCTAAAAATTAGATACTGCCAAAGCCTGTGCTGCAGCTTAAAACAACACAGGTGAACCACAACGGTAAAGCTGCAGGTCAGCTGGTGGGATTCGCCTTTTGTTTCTGCTGGTGGAGCTCCATAGAGCCAAGGGGAACTGCACATTCAGGTGTAGATTCATCACTACCAGCAACCCCTTTGTTTTTAAATTTTCATTGATTTAGTTTCCTGAAAAAATGATTTATTATAGCTGCTTTAATAGGATGTAAACCTCTAACAATGCTTCCTCCAAGGAATTAACCCAAACAATAAATTTTCTGACAACACCTTCACACACCTTGAACGTCTTTAAAAATAAAGCACTCAACCTAGTGTGAAAGGAAATTGCTCATTTAAAAAGTAATAATTACGAAAATGTTCAAGTGATGCATTTAGCAAAAATGTCAAACACTCAGTAGTTACAGCTTCTCCACTGTCTCCACTGTACCCTCAAAGCTAGGGCAGGCTGTTTATTTTAGCTTCAATGGGCAAAAACCCCATAATAAACTCTAAGCATATTGTAACTCAAGAGGACTGAGAGAACACTCGACTTCTGCACCTCCTCTTGGCTGTGTTTTAAGGTTTTAGAGAATCTAGTTTATGAAGACAGTCTTTGCCCAATCACAGCTCATTTCAGAGAGAGGGCTTTTCTACTGGCTGCTTTACAAATGCACATGCATGTCACTTCAGTGAAAGCCTGATTTAATAACAGAGGAGGATGAATTCTTTTTTTTTTGCTTCTTCCATTGAATCATTGGATATTGCAACACTGAACAGTATGAACATACAGTTCATCAGTGGTAGAATGTAACTAACTACATTTACTCAAGTACTGTACCTAAGTACAAATTTGAGGTTCCTGTACTTGAGTCTTTTCTTTTCATGGCACTTTCTCCTTCTACCACAACATTTGAGATGCGTGCATTTTCACCATTCATTCTTCTTTTATAAACACAATTTCATGTGTCTGAGATGTTGTCTGTCCAAATGTATTGTTTATACATCTGGCCCCAGATGTTCTGTCTCTCGCAGTGTGTGGCTTGCTATCTCGAGTAAAGACAAGATGGAATGTAATGAGGTGCCTCTGTGATGTTTTTGACCTCGCTGGGCGCGCTGAGACACGGCGACGTACTTTACTTCGACTCGCTCCCTTCTCATCAAGTCTGTCAGTCAACTGGATAACACAGAGAATTGAGAATCAGCAGCGTCAGCGAGGACGTGATGGAGAAACTCTCTGCAACGTCTGACCCTCCTCTACCCTGGCGCAAGTCTCCAAGGCTCTTGTTGCCATGGACACTGTGAATGAAAGCCTATAAAGCGCAGTGGTGTGGCTCTGCGGTGCCATCACACTGAGCACTTAGTGCTTTGTTGTTGTTATTTTTCTTTTTATTTGGTTTATTTAAATCAATTCCCCATGTTGGATGTATTCTATTCTCTTTCAATCAAATAAACAGAATAGAATATTTCATGTATTATATTCAAAAAGAGGTAAATAAAACTCAAAGTGAAGTTTTATATACTCCTTAATGAATATACACACATTGAAAATCAGTAAAGCCTCAAATGACTATGTAGCCTACGCTGACTGTACACTACTTGCAGTGCCTTTGCACTGAGCACTTAGTGTTTTATTGACAGATAAAGTTAGTAACTAGCTGGTGAACATAGTGGAGCATTAAGCAGCTAAAGAGACAGATATTTTATTCATGAGTCCAAAACCAGAGACCAAGCAACCCAGTCACCAGAATAAATGTTGGCATTGTGCATTTCTTAAAACCATGGATAAGTTACATTTGTACATTATTATGTAGTGCATGCATTAAAACTTAAAGTTTTAACACGTGGTTGATGTGTGGTCAAATTTAGGCACAAAAAATACTTGGTAATGGTTAAAAGGTCATGTTCTGGCCTAAAATACAAAGTTTGGATGGCTAAAAAGCTGCAATGTTACAGTAAAAAAAAACTACCACTATTAGTGGCGCTATCCCTGCTAGAGACACAGCATTGTCTTGAAAAAAACAACACTTTTTGTGGCACTATCCCAATAGGAAACACAACAACAGGCCAGTAGGAAACAACCATGTTTGGCGTCTAAAAACCCACTGAAACACAGCGATGTGCTGCTAAAAACAACTACTTTTGTTGGTCTCGAACAGTGGTCTGCAGCTTGGCAAACTTCTCACTAGGGATGGGCAGCACAAGCAAAAACACTATTCAAAAATCATGGCAACTATTCGACGATTTTTCGAATAATCCCCCCCCCCTCCCGGAGCCACGCACACAGAGATCCATTCATCATTACGGCCGGGCTCCACCGGCTGCAAAGCGTCACGTCAGCGTAGCGTCGCGGTGTATTCATTTGGGCTCCACTGACTGTGTATGGACGCGACACGTAGAGTTGTTCCACACGGAACTTTTTGATGACTGTAGTAGTCTCTGCATGTTTCTCCTGTTTGTAAAAGAGCATCAAACTAGCTGGTAGCCCATCTCACACCGCTGTAGCAATCCTATATTGCCCTTGTGCGGTTAGGAGCTGAATTGCATGTCAAATAAAGGAGGGAAATAAGACGGCGAATAGTAATAGTCGCATTAAAAAAATCAATTTTTCAAAATAAAACGACTATTCGAAAATCGTGACCCATCCCTACTTCTCACCATCCACCATCCCCTCCAACTTGTGATAAAAAAAGTCAGCTCACATACTACATCACTTTATTAATGCTGATATGATACATATGAAAGATACAAATGTTTCATGTTGGTGGTTTGAAGAAATGTACAATTACATTTTCCTCTGGCGACTGGACAGAAAGGAAGGTGAATATTGAATTTACATTTTTCATGCGACTAGAAACACAACTTTTGCTAATTTTAAGTGCGTAAATTAACAATAGTTTACTTTATAAAGTGGTAATACACTTGGCATTTGCCACTTTATTAGGTACACCTGTTCAACTGCTTGTTAATGCAAATAGCTAATCAGCCAACCAGGTGGCAGCAATTCAATGCATTTAGGCATGTAGACATGGTCAAGACGACCTACTGAGGTTCAAACTGAGCATCAGAATGGGGAAGAGATATGATTTAAGTTTCTTTAAACATGGCATGTTTGCTGGTGCCATACGGGCTGGTTTGAGTATTTCAGAAACTCCTGATCTACTGGGATTTTCACACACAACCATCTCTATGGTTTACAGAGGATGTAAAACATAGAGGATGTTTACAGAGGATCCAGTAAGCGGCGGTTCTCTGGGCAAAAATGCCTTGTTAATGTCAGAGTTCAGAAGAGAATGGCCAGACTGGTTCAAGATGATAGAAAGGCAACAGTAACTCAAATAACCACTCATTACAACCAAGGTCTGCAGAAGACCATCTCTGAACCAACAACACGCCCAACCTTGAAGTCGATGGGCTACAGCAGCAGAAGACCACACCAGCTGCCACTCCTGTCAGCTAAGAACAGGAAACTGAGGCTACAATTCGCACAGGCTCACCGAAATTGGACAATAGAAGATTGGAAAAACGTTGCCTGGTCTGATGAGTCTCGATTTCTGCTGTGACATTCAGATGGTAGGGGCAGAATTTGGCACAAATAACATGAAAGCATGGATCCATCCTGCCTTGTATCAATGGTTCTGGCTGGTGATGGTGGTGTAATGGTGTGGGGGATATGTTCTTGGCACACTTTGGGGCCCCTTAGTACCAACTGAGCTTTAAACGCCACACCTGTGTATTGCTGCTGTCTGTGCTCATCCCTTTATGACCAACGCTAACCCATCTTCTGATGGCTACTTCCATCAGGATAACACACCACGTCACAAAGCTCAAATCATCTCAGACTGGTTTCTTGAACATGACAATGTTCACTGCACTCCAATGGCCTCCAGTCACCAGATCTCAATCCAATAGAGCACCTTTGGGATGTGGTGGAACGGGAGATTCACATAGTGGATGTGCAGCCAACAAATCTGCAGCAACTGCGTGATGCTATCATGTCAATATGGACCAAAATCTGAGGAATGTTTCCAGCACCTTGTTGAATCTATGCCACCAATTTTTTTTTTACATATATATATATTTTTTGTCTTTAATGGACAGGACGGTTAAGTGTGAAAGGGGGAGAGAGAGAGGGGATGACATGCAGCAAAGGGCCACAGGCTGGACTCGAACCCGGGCCACTGCGGCAACAGCCTTGTACATGGGGCGCCTGCTCTACCACAAGGCCACCGACGCCCCTATGCCACTGAAAATTAAGGCAGGTCTGAAGGCAAAAGGGGGTCCAACCTGGTGCTAGCAAGGTGTACCTAATAAAGTGTGCAATAAGTGTATGTTAGTGTACTGTTTCTTGTTTATTTTGCTGCCCCAAGTGGCCAACAAGAAAAATCAACTGATGCTTTTTAATTATTTTTTTTACTTCAGATGAAATCCAGATGTCCCCCAATACACCTTTTTTATTCCACCCAGTTCTTTTATAGCTATTTCAAACCAGTGGATAAAACATTTAAGTTGCTGACCTTTTGTTTCAGATATTTTTATTTAATTCCCATTTGTAATTTTATCCTCAGACATCTTTAACACTGTCTCCTGATCTGAGTTAAGCCTCTCCTTATTCAAAATAAACTTGTTAACTTCAAGTCTTTTTTCTCTTCACAGCTCAAAAGATCATGTTCAGCATTGTGTAAGGAGCTGAACATCAGGTGTTCTAATTTTTCTCTCAGTTCAGTAATCAAATCTGGCTCCCACTAGTCAGGGTCTCCTATTTCCCAAAAGAGAACATCTTATCAACGTTAATGAAGAGTGAGAATGAAGTTCTCTCTGTCTCCCTCAATTGTTCTCTGCTTAGCTGCCTTTGACGTAAAACTATTTTGGCCGGCAGAGTAGCAAAATACAATTAAAAAAAATGAAGCAAACACTGATGTTTTCTCATGTGATTTAATTTGATTCTAGTCTTAACGCCATGGAAAAGAGTCATTACTTTGGGAAGTTTCAAAGATGCTAATTGTTTTGGATACTTTAATCTGGCTCAGTCAGAGAAAAAGCAATATGTATACTTTCTACCAAAAATAACACCATTTAAGCTGTGAACCATGATGAAGGGGGAGCATGAAGGTTTGGCACTGTTTTCTACCTCAGGGTCTGGACAACCCACAACAATAAGACAATCAATACATGTGTAATAGGAACACTGCAGAAGATTATCAGGGCAATTGTGAGCAGGGTTATAGAATATCTGTGACATACTGTTTATTGACAATGATGAGATTGATGGACATTTGAGTTTTGTAAAAGGCTAAATTTGAGAGTCAACTTACAAAAATAATAAGGCATATTGATGGCTCCAGAAACCCCATTCATCTTAATAAATGTGGCACTCTAATAATAACATACACAGTCACGTTTTTGCTCGCAACAACCTTTGCAAAACACAGAAGGTATAACACCACTATATATACACACACCGAGAGAAAGGTTAAAGTTATTTGAGTGTATAGGTTTCATTTACAAAAAAAGGATTCTGGCAGAGCAGATACAAAGAAATGTGCCTGTTGTGTTGTTTTCTGTAGATGCTCATATAGTCAAGGTAACTACCACAGGGCTCCCAGACACAGAGTGACCCCGAGGATTCGTCAACTGCAAATCTGTCCAAGAATATGCATAACTTAAGTACAATACATAGCACTTTTATATACAGTCAGAAGCCAAACAAAATATTTCCAACAGCATTATAGAACACAAAACAATATATTAGGCCAAGGCAGTAATTATATGTCCACCACCCAAATATTCATGCCTTCCCTCAAATACTAACAAAAAATATGATTTAAAAAAAAATCCTATGCTACGACAGGCAACTACATGTCCCTTTCAGAATAATCATTAACAAATGTAAACAGAGTCATAATTAAACTAAACAAATTGCCACTATTATTATCACAGTTTGTAGTATAATGGTGTACTGCAGTTCTGCATATGGCTGTCCGTTTTTGGTGAAAAAACGTGGGCCAATTTCCGAGTGTTAATAAATCAACTAGGCTTGGGCGGCATCACAGTATCACACTATACCAGGGTAGGGCTGGGCGGTATACCGGTTTGTACCGAAAACCGGTATTTATTTTCGTTATGATATGAATTTTTCATATACCGCAATACCGGTGAATAGCCCAAACAACGTCCGGAACGTGCGCGGCGGGAAAGTGTTTCAGTGGGGACCCATTTCACCGCTGCACACCACAGGCACGCTTGAGCGGGTGAGAGTGAGAGCAAAGAAAAGTTTAGAGGCGAGAATGGCTGCCGGAGAGAGTCCTGAAAGCAAAGCAACTGTACACGATGACCCAGAAGAACTCATACCAAAAAGAGCAATGTTTCCCCTATATGCAACTAGCAGCGGCGCACCGCCGTTTACAATTCTCCTCTGCCCTTTGTATCGCGCACGGCGGAGTTTCTCCCCGATGCGCGCGCGCACACACACACACACACACACACACAAAGCGCACACACAGGTAAGCACACTAGAGCATGGCTCGGACCGCATTTTCCTGACCGAAGACGACCCGTCCCGAGTCCGAGACAGTTACGGCCGGGCTCCACCGGGCACGTCAGCGGCACAACACGTCTGCAGCGCGAGTCCCGTAGCAGCTCGCCCCCCTGTTAATCAATTACAGCGGCTCCACCAGCAACGGGAGCGGCGCGACAACCCCTGTCTGTCGCGCGACAACTCTCTATTTTACGCGGCTCTTCTATTTTTGTCGCGCTACACTCCCCTACGCGACCCTCCAGCAGATAAAAACTACATGAAATAGTGTGCTAAACGAGCACAATGTGTTTTTAAATGAATAAACCATTATCAGAGGTGATATGTGATGATTTTTTTTCATGCATTTACCCATGTTTATCCGTGACATTGTGTAAATGTCTGTGGCGGACATTTAAAAGCGAGTAGATGACAAACAGTACAGTAAACTTGTAGATAACTCAAATATATGTAATAACTTAGGTGGAACATGCTTTAGCATTTCATGGCTCAGCAAACGGTAAACAACCCCGCTGGCTTCTCTACGTGTTGCTTCCGTATGCAGTCAGTGGAGCCCAAATGAATGGAGCGGAGCGTGTGTTGTGTTCAGGCGTTGTCAGGTAAATAACAAATTCCGGCACTTGAATAGGCCATAGCACAACACAGCAGCATGTCAAGTTGGCCGAACCTGAGCAAAATACCGTGAAATACCGTGAAACCGATATGATTTTTTCTTAAAACCGTGATATGAAAATTTTGTCATACCGCCCAGCCCTATACCAGGGTATTTAGAAATCCCTACGGTATGATTTTCAATACCGTCCAAAATACAGATGCTCATCTTTGTATTAACCTCATACTGGAGAGGCCATGCTAAGGATGTTTTTCATGCAGCACATATCACTCGCCTCCAGAGGTCAGTGTGGTGCAAGAGGCAACTGAGCTAGTGGTGGAGATAAGCATAACAGGATCAACTGTAAACAGCTGACCTGTCTCGTGCCCGCAACAGCAAAGAGAACAGAGAGACCATAGAGAAAACAGCTTATTTTCACATCTAATTTGGTGAATTGAGGGTTTATTTGACCACACCAGAGTTGGTGATTGCTGGAACAATGGACTAACTAACTAAAGGACTAACAAGACTAACCAAGATGGATTTGGTGAAAATTATTTTGTGTCTGTCGGGTTTGAATGAAAAGTGTTTTCTCGTAAGTTAACAAGGCACTTAAGCCTGGCGCAGTTGTGTGAAAGATTCAATATATTAATGATTTGTCTATTTATGAATATTTAATAAACAGACAAAGATAAAAAAAAAAAAAAAGATTCTGTTTTTTGACATTTTGTGACTCTCTTGTGCATTTATCTGTATTTATCGTACTGTAAAAGTTGAGAGAGTTTGGGTAATGTAGCAAACCTGCCGGTAGCAAGGAAATTCCAGGAAGGTGTGAAGGTATGAAAAATTAGATATCACCCAAGCCTGCAATCAACCATCACTGATGTTAGCTTTCATAGCTAAGTTACCAACCTGCAGTTCATTAGCCACACATTCAACCAGCAACCAACAATGCACACAAGAATCCACACAGGAATTCCAATGGCCTTGTGAACTCGTACCTCAGCAAATGGCAAATAAAGTCTTGAATGTTGAACAATAGTGCTAACAAGTGTATACAACAAATCTGAATGTCTTTATAGCATTATATTTGTCAGAGAGCCCAGGTGAAGTCTGGTTAAGTGTCCATCGTGTATGTTGCTTATTATGCGTAATCTATGTAGACAGTAGAGGGTAAAAAAAAATCAGTAAAGTATAGTGAAGTATACTACTACAAGAATAATAAAATCAATTGTCTTTTCAGTCCTGTAGATACAGTTTGCTGCAATGAAAAGGTCCTGTTTCCTCGGGTGTGTCTTTAGCCGACGAAAACCACAAAAATAAAACTCCGTTTACATGCACCTGCTGTGGCAGGCAATGTCAAAGAGACACACAACAGCTTGAATAAATCCGAGAAACATCCTGAAAAGGTCTTACTAACACAAGTGCATCTGGCATGACGTTTAACCCCGGTCTGTTTTCTTTTGGGTTTTCAAAATGGCGCTCGGCCAGGTGACGTTCAGTGGACTAATTATGGTCACTTACTTCCTAATGCTGTGACTTTTTCTGCATCGGTGTCAACTTCCAATCTCCATCTTCGCTCGTTTTAACGGAACAACAACTCTTTACATTACATTACTTGCCACGAAGTGCAAAAAATATACATTTGGCTTGTTGACCTCTTTGCTAATTCTTCCACTTTCAGCGCGCACAGCCAAACTTCTCTCTCTGGCGCACGAGCTCTGAGTAACCAATCAAAAGAGAGGTCAGCTGGGGACGCAAATTATTACAGTTATTTATATTTTAATATTATTTACTTTTGTTGGATTCATTTTCATACAAACATTTGATTAGAAACAATAATAATAGTTGAATTAATTTAAAAATGAGAAAACATTTACAGGCGGTGGTCGGGTCATTTGGTGGGAGCTCGAGCGCCCCCTGCATGTTTGATCTGTGCTCTCGCTTTCCATTATTGAAATAATTAGCTCTGAGGCACTGCCTGCAGAGATGAGGTAGACTCAGGAGTATGTATAGCAAAGGTGGAGGAAGTATTAAGATACTTTACTTAAATAAAAGCACTCAATGCTGAAAAATGGCCCCTATGACTAATGTACAGTATGTTGTAGTCTATCATTAGATTATAATTACTCCTGCAATATTGTAAAAGCAGGGGTTTTATTGTTGTAGCTGGTTGAGGTGGAGATGATTTTTAAAGTAGCCTCTTTTGAGTGGGACTGCGACTAATGATTATTCTCATTAGGGACACAACTGTGGGAGTGGAAATGAGGCTTGTGCATGTGTGCCCAGGTCACATAGTTTTAGTCATGAATCGACAGAGTTGTGTGCATCAAGCCTCTGGTCTGACAACACACAAACTAGCTGTGGAAGACGTACTAATTCAGATCAAAGCGTACTAACACCACACTGTGAAAATACTTCACAACAAGTAAAAGCCTTGTATTTCCTAACCTTACTTCTGTAAATGTATGGCAAGCATCATCAGCAAAATAAAGGCTACTTTAAGTATGAAAAATTAAAGTATTAATTGTGCAGTAAAATGTTCACTGTCAGTGTTTTACTATTATATATGATGTTTTGGATTAATATTACTGCTGCATTAATGTGTACGTTGCATTCTCCTGCCATAGATATTTAAGGTTGTGCTCATTTTACCTCCTCTATATACTGTTGGGTAGATTAATTGACAGCAATGCAGCATATCCTACAAGATCATCATATGTTTGTCCTATAAGTACAATGTATCTCAAGTCAAAGTCAACTTTTCACAGTATCAGAAAAACAGCCCTGTTTTCAGCTTGTGACGATGCTTTTTCCAGCTGATCCAAGAAGGTTTTTTAAAGAGTTTATTTAGTTTAAGAAGCAGAAGAATTTCACAACACATAAAGGAACACTTCCAAACATTTAATACCAACACATCTGGAGGGATGTGATTTTCACGAAGAAGAAAGGAGATGAAAAACTATAATCTAAAAAAGTAGTTAAAGCTGTAATTTACCTCTGAGATGTAGTGGAGTAGAAGTATAAATTTACATATGGAAATTTTCAAGTAAAGTACAAGTACTTTGAGTTAGTACTTCAGTACAGTACCAGTAAATGTACTTAGTTACATTCCACCACTGGCACTATAACAGTGGATAAAAGTGTGCGAGTGCTTTTATGGGTCTGCCCAAGTGGCCCAAAATTTGTGTGGTTTAGAAAGAAAAAAAAACCATGCCAGTGCTGTGCCGGGGCTCAGCCCAGACATAGGGGGGGTCTGTGGGCATGCTTCTGTGGGGAGATTATTTTTACCAAGTACAACAGCTATATGCACCATTTTTGAAGCCATTTGAGATAATATCGTGCCTGTTTGGGAAAAAAACATCATAGTTGCCAAGGAAAAAACTCATACTGTAGATCCTACGTTCTTTGTATCAAATTGTTCTCCAACTGTCTTCATCATTCTGAAACCACAACACAAAAAATGTTACGGATGACTCATTTCAACTCTGGCCTCCTAAAAAGACTCAACACTTGTCTGATGTCTTTTATAAATTGTATAACATAGGTGGGGTAGGGATTTCTTGTAAACAGCATTACTAATCTTGAAACCTGTTTATGATACTCTGGAGTAGAGTTCACAGAAATGTTTAGCTGACAAATCTACTACATCCATATCCATGCCATCATAATCTGGGTTGATCTAATTGCAAATCAATATTAGGCCTACAGAGGCTCATTTACCCAATTAGATTAGATTTCTGTAAGGAATAGCATAGACCCAGGGCCTTTGAGACAATATGGGCTGGAGCCTCAAAAACTATCCCCCTGCTCATCCACACCCTGATCACCTCAACCCTCATCACCTACCATGTAGCTGTGAAAGAGAAGGTCTCAGCACTGACGAATCATCTTTACCCGCAGCTACAGAAATATCAGATACATCCACATACACACAGAGGCATTATTTCCACTGAACCATGCCAGTCTTCATTCCATGTTATGGGTCGTAAATTATGTGAAAAGATGTTGTATGATGGTCATATCAGAATATTTCCTTCTGCTTCTGTGGCAGGATTAACGCTGTTCTAGATATTATGTTAAAGGGAGCTGCGCACTGGATGCAAGTTGTCACATCAACCCCCTAGAAGTGACTACAAAAAGCCAGACAGGGCACAGGTAGGTACACCTTTGTCAACATTTTTGTGAGTATCAAGGGCCTAGGTCAAGGATGTATGAAGAGAACATGGATACAACGTAAGAGGCGGGGCATTCCTATAAAAGTTGCTCAGTGGTGCATGAAGCCAGAAACTTCCTGGGCATAAAACTACTTGCATCTGCCATCGTGAGCCCATAGAGCAAGAGCACTCAAGACTTCTGTCGTCATAACTTGAATGTGGATAAAATCATTTAAATGTGCACCTATTCTATAGACTCTCCAAATGTTATTGAAACAAAAAAATCCTTTACAGTGAAACGAGTCACTTCGCAAAAGTTGTAACTAGGGTTGCCACCTTCAGGGTGCAAAAATAAGTGTTGCTAGCAACCTCATGCCCAGGAGACAATTTAACTGGGGGATCCCGCAGTTTTTTAGTATAAAATGTTTCCGTACAATTGAAGGATTTTGAGGTCAAGAATTTCACGTGTATAACCAGTATTTACCAATTGACTTTACACTTTAAACAACCTTATTTCCAAACTACTGTTCCTCAATGGCGGCTATAAGAATGGCTTTGGGAACAAGACCTAAATTATACTTTTACAGACGACATATGGGATTCAGTACTTGATCGGATACACTCTTCTTCTATGTGCTCCCGACACGCACTTTTGCAATTTAAAGTAGTGCATCGTATCCACATATCAAAAACCAAATTAGCTCGAATGTACTCTGATGCTGACCCTACATGTGACAAATGTAAAAGTGCACCTGCCTCACTCCATCACATGTATTGGACATGTCCCTCTTTAGGTAACTTTTGGACATCAGTTTTTCAAACAATATCAGAAACCCTTCACCACCAAATTGAACCAAATCCCCTGACTGCAATTTTTGGAATTGCTCCAGACTTGGATTTGCCTAAAGCTAAACTCAGCGTTCTGGCTTTTGCTTCATCATTGGCTCGACGAGCTACCTCACTTAAATGGAAGGATCCTGCTCCTCCTTCCCTCTCACATTGGCTTAGAGAAATAATGTCCTGCATGAATCTAGAGAAGATCCGATACACTAAAAGTCATATATTACTTTCTTTTGTTTTTTTGACATCATGTGACACACCTGGAAGTTATAGCTACTATGTAAAATTGGCTTCAAAGCCCAGTGCTGTTCCTGGGGGCTTGGGTTAGGCTGGTTGGTCCACCACTTTATTACAATGGTAAGTATTTTGGCAACTACTCAATTGCCACGAAAGTTCAAACAGACATTCATTGTCCATAGAGGATGAACCATTTTGACTGATCCCATGACATTTTCTTGAGCGCCACCAGCAGGTTGACATTTTTAGGGTTAGAGTTAAACATCTCAACAACTATTAGATGTACTGCAAAGCAATTTGGCACAGGCGTTTATGTTCCAACAAAGGATAAATTGTCATCATTTGGATCCCGATTTTGGAAAGTCCTTATCAAGAAAAAAAAAACTCTTGATATGAATATGAAAATTCTGGGTGCTTCTTGAATTAATGACAAAAGACATACACTAATGTGATTAAGAACACATTTTCTGATTCATTTTGTTGTTAAATTGTTACTGGGCGACCTCCAATGTGATGTCTACATTTCCATGACTACTGGGCAAAATCTATCTGCTGATGAAGATCATGTGAAATGGCTGAGCGCTCCAGAACAGCTACTAAATGGACCTTTCACGTGAATTGTTTTCTCATTTTTTCGTGATTGTGTCAAAACAAAACAGACTATGATGCAAACCAAAATCTCTCAAAATCACAAAGTAATAATTTTGTCAGTTTAACATCAGACCTTTCCTTGTGATCAAAGAATAATTATTGTTATGTTGAGATCATAAAATAATTACCTGACATGACAAGAAAACAACACAAGGGAGATAATTACATGCATGTCCTCAACTGGGCTTCCATAACTGACAGTGAGTCCAAAAGGTGAGTAAAAATGACAATTACCACATATAATTACACCAATACAATCACTCAGCCTTATTAACTCATAAAAAATAAATAAACAATTTCTTTTAAAGTTTTATGGTTGACTGAGATTACTAAGAGAATAACCAAGCTTTCTTGTTGAGACACCAAATTCTGTTATTCCACCTTTTCCCTCTGTGATATGAATAAGGTCACACACAAGTCAGGAGTGTTACATTTTATTTGGTCTCATCTCTTTTTGAGCTTTTTCCTTTGTTTGTTTTTTTTCCACAGGTTAAAACCCATTATAATAGTCAAGAGAAAAATAAAAACATTTTCACATACTGTATACAGAAATAGTCCTCTTGACACAACAACAATAAAAACAGTTGATTAGGCCCAGCCCAGTGCGAGATTTCACAAAAATGCAACAAGAACAAATTTTCAAAGCCCGACGACCGCAAAACCTCCGACTCGCATGAGCAGAGACAGTTCTGAGAGAGATGTAAAAATGGCTGCCAGGGCAATGCAACAATTGTGTTATCACATCGCCTAGGTTGTAATAAGACACAAAATAAACATGGAAATGATTCTGGAACAATTACAATAAAAGCAAATAGATACAAAGACAGAGAGGAGGTCAACCTGGTCTACTACTTAAGGTAGAGACACAATCCTCATCTCTATCTAGCAGTTTTATGCACATACAAATTCAGTATGGGTGCCCCAAGGAGACATTAGGCTGCAATTTAAGTTTGGGATTTTGCTGTAAAGTACACAAAGAACCAGATTTCAAGCTCTACCAGGCAATTCTCTTGAATTTTCTGCTACACACAAATACTGGGGCTTGTCGAGGAATCATTTTGGTCGAATTGGAGAACTGGAATGTGAAGTTACTCTGCCTCATGTGAAGCACCCATACATACATCTTAAATACTCCAGTGAAAACCTAGAAAATGTTTTGTTCATATGAAGCAATCGACCCGTCATCCTAATGTAGACCGTGTCCATGGCCATCTAGAGAACAGAAATAGTTTTGATCCAGTGTGTAAAAAAGATGGCCATTTATAAATATCCACTTTTTCCCCCTGTGTATCAGTTTTGTAAATGTCTTTAGCTGGCTGGTGGGAAGCTGTCAGAAAGGGAAAGCCTTTTACAGTACTGTGATGCAGTGAGTGGAAAAGATTCCAACAGTGAGTCATGGGGACCGCTTCAAATTGCCTCTGTGGATCACTTAGAGTTACTGAAGCCCAAGCATGTGCACCTGAAAGAGACCACCTACTCTTGCATACCCTCAAGCTTCACTTAAATAATATCTGTATCTGTATATCTATCCATCTTCATGCATTTTAGTTATTTTGGCATTTGTATAATTTGTCAACCCCAATTTAATACATTGAACATTTGGACAACATTTGCAACCAGTGGTGCAAGGATGACATTTAATTGTAGGCTAGCTTGGAAGTTAGCGTCCTCCTGGTTCCCTTGACAAAATGCCAATGGGATTTTTCCATTGGATTTTGTATTACTGCAGAAAGTAAGCTCTGTGTCAAACAAAATGTTTGTTCAGCAAGATAAGCTCCTTAAATGAATGCCACTTTTTGAAGCATAAATTCAATTGCTAAAAGTAAAAAGTTAACGTAAGGCTATAAATGGACTACAATTTCAACATCGCCACCACAACGAGGCTGTACTGCATGGTTTAGCATGGTGATGCTCTGTAGTCTCATTTAGCTACTTGTTGGCTAGCTAGCCTGTTAGTTTTTTGAGACACTTAAAGGCCTCAAAATTTACAAGTATTTACTATTGTATTTTATGTCGTAGAAAAAAGCGTAAAAGTCTCTTAAGCTGGTGCTAACCACAGACCTTATTTCAGGCATCCAACCAAAACCCCGTTCAAAAAACACTATAAACTTTGAGGTAAGGGAACCAGAAGTGCTAAAATGCTAACTCAACCTGTTCGTATTTTCAGCACTCTTGCTGATTTGTTTCACTGGAATCTGAGCTACGAATCAAACAAAATCCATGCAGAGTTTTCCATATTTTAACTTAGGCAAACCTGACATCCAAATTTGTGCAATTTACTATTTTCGGTGCAGCTGACCATTGAGAGAACAAAGCTAGCTTGGACTATGGCAAATGCAATTAGCTAGCATAGCAATGACCAGTTTCATTTAAATTTGCTGCTGAAAAGGCATTCCTAAAACATGTTATGGGAGGAATAAAGACAATACTAACTCTTGGAATGGTAAAAATGATGTGAGGTGGGGAAAACTGTATTTTTGATGCAATAACTGCATCAAGCTTCATTGATTGCTTAATAGGTTGTACTGGTACTATTGTTTAAACTTCTTATATTTTCACGTATCTTTCCTCTCTTGCAAGTAGCACCTGTAACATAAATAATTTCCCCTCGGGGATCAATAAAGTATAAACTATTTCTGATTCTGGTAAAACTCGCTTGCACCCTGACATGTAGTATGACACAGCGTTACATCGGCTATTTCACTCCTTTCATCTGCAAGCAATGTAGAGGAGACGACAATAAATCATTTGCAGTCTCTGTATTTGAGACACTAGAGCTGTTTACTCAACCAATTGGTTTGCAGCGCGCTCACTCAACACTCTAGAAACAGAAATTTACAGATTGAGCGGCTTCTATTCCAGGAAGATCACGATGTAATTGAGTGTCAATGGTGAGGCAGAACAATAATCACGACCACAGGCGAGTGGAGGGGGGACGAGTGTGCGGGCCTTGGACTTAATAACCTCATAGATAAAAATCCATGTTTATTTTTGCTAAACAGAACACCAGCCTTCTCCGAGAGCTGTTACAGTGGTCTTGGAAACAAATTGGTCCACCTTTCGTGGCTCCCATTCATTCAGTTTTCGTTGTTAGAGAAAGAGAGGACAGCAGATGGTGACCTTGGAGGCAGACTGAAAAGAATTAGGAATAATGTTCACACTTTGAGAGACCAAGCATTAGCTTACGCCCCTGGCAGCGCCTCTCGCAGACATGGCTTTTGTCCATATCCCTATTGGGATGTGCAATTCCTGTACAGTCAATGGAAGGTCATATTTGATCATTTGGTCTCGGCCTGTTAATGCCAAACAAAGGTCTGGGCAGGTGTTTCAGTTAATATGAGCCAGAAAGAGCAATAATGTGTCTCTGGCGCTGACGGCTGGCTGTGAGACAAGTGAAACGAGGCTGATAACCAGGTATGTTTGTAACCTCCACTTAATTGAACACAAGCAAGCAAAGGCAGCAATGGTAAATGGGGTGAAAGCCACTGAAATGCCAGGCCATCTATTTTGTCGTTTTAGAATTTACTCTTCGCTGACCTGCCAAGGTAAGATTTCATCAATAAAATAAATGCGACACATGTTCAGATGCAGTTTTTCCCCTCCATTCTCCAATTTTCTGTGTAACCATGAAGGAGAGAAAACATGATTTAACCAGAGCTGCAGCAATTTAAGAAATAAAGTCTCCTCCGGACTTGAAGCCAAACATTAGAGATGGGTATGTTTATGTGTACACTGTGCTCTGTTACTTAGAGTTAACAGGATAGTTCAATCTAAAGGGGAACACTACCTAAATTACGTTATTTCTTTGGCCTTGGAAAGTTCAATCAATATTTGTGAACATGAGCTACTCTCTCTGTCTCAAAGCCAAAAACAAGAGAAGTAAGTCAAACCCGTTCTTATTCCCAGGTCGTCCAATTCCGACGCTTTGTCATGTTCCTTTAGCGAATCTATGTGACGCACAGCTAAAGGCATTGTAACACCTAATGAATGTTGTGAAAGTCATGGTTAGGTATAGACAACTAAAGTACTTGGTTATGAGTAGGAAAAAATATGTTTTGGTTTAAAATAAGTATGTTTGTTTCATCATTGTGTGACGAATGTACGTAAATTGCATAACGTTATGTTTAAGCAACATTGACTTGATTTCACACGGGACACGAGCTGTGGTCTTCTGGATGAAAGTCCAATTTAGTTTGACCTATCTCTACCCTTCCCACCCTACATGGACTATCTCATGCTTTATACAACGTCAGTTGCCCCCAGCGTCAAGTACTGCCACATATGGGTGATATAATATCTCACACCGAGGGGCATGACAATTTGTCAGTATTGGACGCCCTGGGGGTGACAACAGGCTGCTAACTCTCAAACTTGTGATGTCATCAAGTATACAATCTGCAGCTGCTCCATGGACAATGAACAGGAGCCTGATTTTGTGGACCCTCAGAATGTTGTCCTTTCTATACGCAAGCTTTATTTTACTGCAGGGTTCTCAGTTCTGAATTAGAGAATGTACCCATATTCTCAAAACATTTCCCTGGGTGCTCTCAGTGTCATCTAAAACATCTTTCCAGACTTAACACATAATGACATCACAAATTTGAGTTTTTGGATTTGGAAGAAAGTTGTTCATGATTACTAAAATTTTGGACTGTCTTAGACCACAGGTATAACATGTATGAATTTTGAAAATGAGCGTAGTTTACTTTTTAGCATTTAAAATAGTCAGTGGCATTCAATTTGAATCAGCTGCTTAATAAGGGTACATAATGTAATAAGTATGCATGTAAACATATCCAGTTTTCACAGAGCCAAATTAAGCTTTAAATGTGACTATGACCCTGATGGATGGTTGCATTAGGCAATGCAAATAGGTAGCTTGCAACATGTCTTTTTCCCCTCTAGATAATGGCTCTGATTTTTCATCTCTGAAATTCTATAACACAACCTCTGATCACAAGTAGCCTCTTGGTGTGATGAGGGTCAGGGCCTTTGGGTTCCTCCATTGTGCCATCTCATTAGCTTTTATTCATGTAATGTATTGACCATTTGCCATTCACTGATTAGGCGCAATGGTCTGAGCTTGAACTTCGAATTAAGATCATCAAATCATGTCTGCCTCCGGCCACTGTGAGGGCTGAAAGTGGATCACCGGTGGCCAGATATCGTTCTCTCCTGCAGAGAATTCGCTTCCATTCTCCCTGTCAGTTTGTACTCGGGACGCTGATTTGCAGTGACGGATGGGGCGATGCCTGGAAGAGCAGAGCGTCACAAGCAACTCATCAGTGCTTTCTTATTGGAGTGCCGGCTGTCAGCTCGGGAAGAGGAGTGGCAGCTACGGTTCCTACATCTGACAGCCAAAACCAAAAATCGGACGTCCCTGACCACAAAAGACTTCTTAAGAATGTGTCCTACTCAATCCATCAGCTACCAAACTAGAGTTTTGTCAGATTAAGAGCTGAGGTGAAAGTATTTTGTTTATGGTAAAATAAGCATACATTTTAAGTATTCTAATGTATTTCTATGTACATTTCATTTTGCAGCAGGAAAGTTTTTACCCACTTCAAAGGAACCACTTCCAGGAGGAAACCCACTCTGACTATGGGCAACAACTTAATCATATGTGAAAAGCCTACTCCTGTTATTGCAAGTCATATTTCATAAAGTCAATTACTCAACGTGTGCAAGCTAGATGGAGAACGGCAGGCAACACTTTTCAACATCAGGTCTGAGGGAAAATTAAAGTCTGGCGCTGAGTGAACATACAGACAAGACATGAGTGGCAGGCTGAAGTGGATACTTGACACACACACAGAAATTGTGACAGAAATAATCTGCCAGACGTTTCAATCATCTCAATTTCCTTCATGTATCATTTCTCCTCGCAGAGCTCTGTTGACAATAACAGCCATCCCAGCCTAATGACTATCACAGGATAGCTCTCGTGGCTTTGTGTGTTGACACGAGGCAATAACTCATCACTTGTCACGTCTGTAAAACGTTTGTGGCGAGGACAGGCG
Source organism: Epinephelus lanceolatus (assembly GCF_041903045.1). NCBI lineage: Eukaryota > Metazoa > Chordata > Actinopteri > Perciformes > Serranidae > Epinephelus > Epinephelus lanceolatus. Next base: position 30,185,396 of record NC_135755.1, on the reverse strand, counting down.
AGCAAGGCAAGGTAGGGAACACTGCTGAGAGAGGCAAATTCTGGATCAAACCTCCAACTTTTGCACACCAGGAAGGATGCTCTAAAGTGCTCATGTCTATGTGATGACAGGTGAGTTGTTTAATTGAACCAGAGATAAAGTCTTGCAATGTTTAGCTCTGTTTCTGTTGTTCAGATTGGATGTTCTCAAGGAAGATATTCCAGCTAGGGAAGAGTCAGACCTGACCTGCCCCCTTATGTGGTTTTTAAGCCTCCAGGTACATGCAAATGTCTGCCTTTAGATGTCTATCAAGTTTGTCTGAAGCATACTAAGACCTTTACAAGCACTGTGTCTCTTTGTTACTGTTGAGTATTTCTTGGATGTCCAGTAGATGATGAACAGACACATTAAAGCGCAATAGAAATATTCAATAAAGCTCCTGTTTCAAGTTCAAACAAATCCAATTGCCTGTGTAAAATGAGCACTCCTCTGTTAATGGACTCTGTCCTATGACAAATGCTATTTCTTTTTTTTACTGGATAGAAACCTGGCTGTTACTGAACTGAATGCTCTGCAGTGTCAGGACAAAACTGCCCCCAAGAAAACTTTCCAGAGAAGAAGGAAGCAAAGGAGTAGGAGTGAGAGGAGAGAGAAAGAAAATCTCCCACATCACCTGAAGGCGGAGGACGTAGAAAAAGGTGAGCCTCAGCGGTGAAGATTTCATCCGGTCAGCAGCTGAACAGCCAGTGGCAACAGAGTAATAAAGGAGAGAAAAGGGAGGAAAGATAGCTCAACCCGCCTTTGAAACTTTATGCATAAAAAAAGGGCACAGCTTAAATCGAGACGTAAGCTGATGCACAAGGCGACTCAATATACCTTGCGAGGAGGACGCGGGGCATTTTCGTAACGTCGGGGGAAATTAATTAACCAAATATCTGAACGCTTTGTTAATGCTCTCTACTCTTATCAAGAGGCTAATTATCACTATCAGCCTCTTCTGTTCGTCAGACGGATTATTAGGCTAATCACAAAGCTTTCCCCTTTGGAGACAAGGTTTTCACTCTTCATCAGAACAAAGCCGTTATTATCCTCCAATGACACGGTGTCACTGATGGAGCCAATCATTAGTATTTGTACCTCGTAATGCTCCAGCAAAGACATGGGTGACGATTTTGCGCCATTCGTAAGTGGGTCTCTGTCAGTTGCTTACATGCTTGGACCTCCACTGATTATGTCAATACACCAGGTGACTGCCATTTAAAAAAAACACACCCTTGGACACAACCCATTCCAGGGGTTACTTTCTGATGAAGTATTTGTTGCTGCAGCTACTTTCCCTCAATCCGCCTCACAAGAAAGTGCCTGAACACTTAGTACGTATAACGATCAGCGATGATAATGATTGTGAACCAAGAGTAAAAGGGCAAGCTGTTGCTCCAGTGCATTCCGGTCTCTTGAGACTGCTGCCGGTGGAAAAATTGATATTTCTACAATGAATTTCTTCCTATACTATTGTTTAAAATTGAGCTTCTAAACTGTATCTGTTGTGGAAATATCTAAAAATGATATCACAGTGATTCATAGGATCCTACCAGATCTATTTAGCAGTGTTAAAATGGTTTAGGATGGATTTTTAAAGGTGTGGTGTGTAGGATTTAGTGGCATCTAAGGTTGTAGATTGCACTCTGAAACTACAGGAGGCTGACGCAAAAAACACAAAAACACAAATGGTCCAAATGCAGACATAAATGGCTCATTATAAGGTAATGAACACACAACAATTTTTGTTTTTAGGTGACTAAAAACATAATTAGGAATATTTTATACCATTCCTGTCAATATATCCCCCTAAATCCTACACACTGGACCTTTAACAAAAAAAATGGGAAGGACAAGAGTTAGGAGCCCTGCTTCTCTAGTCTCACAAAGCCAGCCTACATCTCACCACTAAATGTTTTGACCCATGTTTCCCATCACCAATGTTTAGATGGTCCCTGGCCCCCTGGTCCCTGAAGCTAAATCTTATCAAATGGGGGTGCGTGACCTAATGCGTATCGATTTAGAGGTCTTTAACCATAAAAAGGTTGAGAACAGTTCTCTTAGCTTGGCATTAAGAGATGAAACAGGGGGAAACAGCTGGCCTGGCTCTGTCCAAAGGCAATAAAATCCATTGATCAGCACCTCGTTTTCTTTTCATGGAGTCTTCACTGATTGCCTGGCAACCTCCTGGCAAAACAAAACTCTAGGAAGTCAATGCTATTAAAAAAACAAGATGTGATTTATTAATGAGGGAATTTCACAAAGCTGGAAGACAGATTTTGTTAACTTTGGACAGAACTAGCTAGCTTTTTACCCCTGCTTTTATGCTAAGCTAAGCTTATCGTCTGCTGGCTCCAGCTTCATATTGAAAGGTACGATATAACCGTAGCATTAATCTTTTCATATCACTCTCACTCAAGTAAGCAAATAAGTGGGTTACCCAAAATGTCAAACTATTCTCTTGGATTTTTTTTTTTTCATTCCTTCTCTCAGAAACTAAATTTTGTGGATCATTACAGGTAGATTTAACATTCCCGCAACAACCACAACACTTTTCCTGATTCAAACATTGGAAGATGAGACTAATAACAGCTATGCAATGCTCATCCAATCCGGTCAAGGAGAGAAGTGTCAATCATGTCTGCCAAACTGCAGGCTGGCTTGTGAGGCTACTACTACTCTGGTTGACTGTACAAATAAATAAATTATTCAATGAAGCTTCCATACAGACGTATTATAGTATTTGCAAATACTTCAAAGTATTTGGTTGAACCTTCCTACAGCATCAGACGGGTAGTGATAAGACGGCAAGGGTGATATTTAATCAGATAACCACAGAAAAGTATATTTAAGTTGTGTTTAAATACTATCTGTGATTGTCTCAACTTTCTCTGTGCTGTCCAGTGCGGCAGCCTCCACCCGTCTGGCACTCCATGGAGGTAAAAACAATGTATTTGCAAACACTCTTTGTCCCAGCCCTTACTCTGTCACAGTGGCATTCTTTGGCATATGAGGGGAATGCAGAGGGCTCCCCCGTCCTGTTTCCGGCACTGTGTCGCCTGCCAGCCCAATGAATCTGTCCAATCCCTGGCATTTCAAGGGGAATGTGACTGGAATTTTATCTGCTTCCAAGTGGAATGTCTGGGTCATGGATTTGTCTTGGATTTCATGAGTGGCCTGGAATATCCACTCTGAGTGCTTTCTCCCATAATGCAACAGGCAGCTGCTGTTTAAAATAAAAAAACAAAAACAGTAAGCTTTCCTTGAACAATGAGTCTAGACATACATGCACACACGCACGCACGCACATGACATTTTCTTCCACGGCAACACTAAGCTGATTTGCAAATTTAAGCCAAATTCATAGCATCTTCCCTATGCACCAGATTAACCATTCAAGAAATCTTGAAAAGATATATACTAAAAACACTTCACAAAATAAGGCACTCCAATTTTTCCATTGTCCTGAATGCTTTCAGTCTGCAGAGAGGTAGAGGCAGATGAAGCTGTGCAAGTCGCCTTATCCACCTCTGCATTGTCACAATGCTTCAAAGGTAGGGGGGAGATGAAAGCAGGTGATATGAGCAGTCTGATAGAATCTGAAGATGGGACTAGTGATCTGTGTTCTGCTCCTTCAAAGGGAAAGAGAAACCGAGATAAAGAGGAAGAATGAAATGGGCACCAGCTATTGGTTCAAAGGCAGCTATCCCACAATCCAATGTACCACCTTTCACTGGCTTTCAGGATTCCAAAGCAGCAGGCTGGTGTATAAATAGGACCTGCAATGATTGGAGCTCCCATGGGGGAAACCTACCTCAGTGGGTAGTGATGGGTGTGCGTTTTTTTTTTGTTGTTGTTTTGTTTTGTTTTTACAAGATTCCAAATCCTCGCTAGGATAAAGTAGTGGAAAGGACTGTGTTGCCTTGCCACAGGCACAGGTTTAGAACCTATCGTCTCTGAGTTGCGTTGGGGACTTGAAGGGCTTGAGCCCCAGTGTCTTGCGGGGATGAGCTCTCTCTTTGGCGCCATCTATGGGCTTGCTGCAGGCTGCCCAGCCAAGGTCAATGAGTGGCGAGTCGGCCAGGTTGATGGGCGCTATACGGAATGAGGGCAGTGTGGGTGAGCCATTAGTGGAGCACGGGGCAGAACGGGAGGTGGGAAAGGGAGCCGAGAAGGGGTCGAAGGGGGAAGCTGTGTCCGAGCCGCTTGAGGGGTCAGCCTTGAGGGTGAACGGGTCACAGTCTGGCGATGGGAAGGGGTCACAGTTGGTGAAAGGGTTGGTAGGGGAGGGTTGGTAGCCCAGAGGGCTGCTGTCCACACGGTGTGGGCTGCGGCCACCACCTGAGTTCCCACCACCAGCCGAGATGAAGCTCCAGGGGTCGATGCGGGGGCGGATGGGGGACGGGCGGGGCCGGGGGATGACATTGACTTCCAGGCGACGGGTTTTGGGGCTCCAGAGGGCGGGGTTGGGGTGAAGAGATAAGGACACAGAGGGTTTGTCATCGGCGTCTTGTGTGTCTTGGCATAAGGGCAGGTCCAATACTGTAAGGAAGAGACAAAAAAAACATTAGAAGGGCACTCCAGCCATTTGTGACTTGCTCTAAATCAAAAGTTTAAACATTTAACATTATATTTTGATGTTCTCAGTGGCTTAGCATCGCACAACGTCAGCTCAAATTGGTTACCGTTGGGTTTTAAAAGGTTTTGATACTCTAAAAGCCAAGACTTCATTTAAAGTCAAGCAAAACTCTAAAATGACCAAAAATTGAGATGTTGACATACATCTACTTTTATCTAGAAATGAATGCTTACAATATCCGTCAGATTTTGATTGGGCATGCCGCATTTAGTACCTCACTAAGTTGGTTGACTTGTGAGAGACTTCAAATAGAGGTCAAAATCAAAGCAGTTGAGGCCAAGATGTCCTGGCTTATGCTGAGTCCTACGTTCCCCATATTGGAACTAAAGAGCATCTTTCATCAGACTGACCCAGCCTGTTAAATTTACTCATCTTTCACACTCAATGCCACAGTTTATAACACAGGTTTTCTGTCAAATATTTTAACTAACATTTAATATCAGAGCTATTTTCTGTGACTTCTCCTCCAGAGCCACAAAGAGGACATTATATAAGTGGTTTCACAGGCTGAGTAGAACTCCCCGTGACAAGTACACTGACCTTTATGTCTATAATCAGTGAGGTACCCCTTTAAGACACAATTTCAGAAAAAGGCTGCACAGTCAACATATAAAACATCTTCACCATCCTCTCCTTCACTTTCTTGCTCGAGGAGACTTTAATTGTTTATCTGCAAATTACAAATACTCTCAAACCACTGTAGTGTTGCCCTGGTGATCTTTTATGCACTCCTCTCCAATCTCAAATTTGCATTAGCTTTCTAATATTCTGCAAAACACATAAACCTGTATGGGGAAATTGATTCCAACAGAAACATGAAAGTGGTACATTATTGTTGCACAAAGAAATGAAACAATAACCAGCAGAGAATGTTGATGCAATTACTTTGAATTAAGTATAACGTGGTGCTGTGTAACTAGTTGACAGAGCTGAAACAGCAAGTGTAAATCAGCACTGACAAGAACATTAAACTCAGAATAAATCAGCCTGAATGAACATTTGCTATTTCCAAATGTGATGTGTCTGCCAAATGGCGTTATTTACATCAACAGCAACTCTCCAAGGCTGCTGAGCTATTCATCTGACAAGAAAGAGCAATCAGAAGTCACATGAGAGCGCGCGGGGTGGAAAAAAACACACCAGTGAAGGAATCCACTGCATTCATCTCTCTCTTTCAAGCACACAGTCACCGCCAGCAACCTTGTGGCAGTCTGTCTATGCATCTGAGCCTGAGTCATTACAGTCAATAAACATAATAAGATGTTTAGCTAAAACACTCACTGTTTAATTACGTGTGGCTTTTTGCCTCTGCGCGCTCGATGTAATGAGCGCATGCGGTTTGTGAGATTACGGCTGTTAGCGACGGAACAGGCGAGGCATGTCTGCTCGGTACCTGCGGGGCAGAGCTGTAAGAACCTCTCTGTGGAGAATCCAAGGCTTTGTGAGTCAAACGGACCAGATATAGAGTGTGAAATGTTACCAGAGGGCCCTCTTAAAGCCCTCGTAAAGCCCACTCACTCTTAAAACAACCAATACCCACGCCTCCATCATTATGGCTCTAAACTGTGTCAGTGCTTCTAAGAAATGCATATTAGTGTTTGGGTAAAACATGTGAATGTACTGTACAGTAAATCAAAGTGTTGCTGATATGCAGATCATCTCTGTTAACAACACACGTGAATCAAAACAAATGTATAAATATGCCCCATGAGAAGTGAACATCGCACTTCCACATGTAATTTTGAGGAGGAATATGAATGTTAATCCCTCCTGAATGTGATCTTTCATCATGTGTCGTGTGCATCCTGTACGGCATACAGGCATACATTTGGCATGTCTCCATATGAACATTTGCTCAAACTGGAGGGTAAATACACCCAAGACGCACTGTTGATCTCCAGCCAAACTATCCCAAGCACTGCCCAGAAAGAATAGTATAATATGTTAGCAAATTTGAATCCAGCACTTCTCTGTCTGCATGACCTCAGCTGCATCCCCGATGTTTTGCATTCATCTTCAACTTTGCAATAAAGGAAAAACTCCGGCTTGAAAGAGGGAAAACAACAGAGGATTGGATGCTAGCTTTGCTTAGCAAGTATTAGCAGTGAAGTATGGAGGGCCAGCTGTTACCTGAGATATGCAAATAGTCCAAGACGAGCTTTGATGTAAATGAAAAAGCTTGTGCAGCACTGAAGCCTCCCTTGTGCCAGAAAGATCTTGCTAAAAAGTAACAATAATAATTCTGCTAGAACTGTGAGGGAACATTGTAATGCTGAAAAGGTACTTAGTCAAGGTAAAATGTGGATCCAGCTGCAGTGTGGGGGCCTCCTAAAAACAAGCATGGTGCGGGAAAGACGGCCTTTTCATAAAAACTTGGCTGTCTATGCAGTAGAATTTGGTGCTACGTGACCAGAGAAAAACAGACAAAAAAGGCTGTGGCATTCACTTTTGCTCAAGAGGCAAAAAACCTACAACAACCAGAATACACTGCGCTGCACTGGACCAATAAACACTCCTGCTGGAGGGTAACGTAGTGCAAACTAATCCGTTTTCCCACAGGAAACACTATGGTGGCCAGCTGGTCACAAATGATCTCTTATAACAATTAAACAGTAAGATAAATACGTTCCTGAAAACCTTTAAGGTGAGAAATTGGCAACACAGTAACAGAATCTTGGTTCTTATTTAATCAGTACTGCTTAGTTTTACTGTTTAATCTCAATTTGTTCAGCCTAAACTTTAACAATTCAAGAAACAGTATGGCGACCACTTCCTTTTCCACAAATTCTCATATTACAGCCAAACAGTGCACTAAAATATGTTTCTGGGAACATTTTAAGGGAGATACAGTCAATACAGGTACAGAATTTTGGTTTATATTTGATCAGCGCTGCTTAAATTTACAGTTTGATTCAAGTTAAGTCTGCATTTGAGAGAAACAGGAGCGTCTCTCTCTCGATGGCTTCTGTACTCTTTGTGTTGGTTGTGTCGGGCATAAAAGAATGCGGAAATACAATCTGCAGTTTGAGGAACAGCCCTAGAGCCAGCGATGCGTCATCTGGAGGATTTAAGATGGGGGGAGGAGGGTAATCTTGGCGCTGGTAAGATGTAGAGAAGTTAACCAAAGTTCATTTACATATAAGCATTGTTGTGTTGCTGGGTGAAAACTGGCAAAGTATTCCCTTAAGGAACTGCGGATGAATCATTGATTTGATTTAGACAGAAGACTGTAATTTAAAGGGGCACTCCAGCGATTTATTCATCTCTATAAACAGATTTCTACATATGAATGCAGAATCTGTGGGAAAAGGTACAAGATTTTGGTATTTGAAGCATTCCTGTTTTCGTTTGTTGTCTGTTTACAGTCTGAGTACTGACCAATTATGTTTTAGCAGCAGGTAAATACTCCATGTGGAGAGCAAAAGGCCAAAAGCTATCATCTGACAACAATTTAGCTTTTCATTAACCCTATCTTTGAGTTCAAGTGGACGTTTGTGCCAAATTTGAGGAAATTCCCTCACAGTGCTCTTTAGATATCACGCTCATAAGAATGGGACGGACAACCCGAAAACATAATGCTTTCGGCCACGGCCTTCGCCGCCGCAGAGGCATAAAATAATAAAAGCAGCAGAGACTGAGATATCCTGACTTTTAGCCTCTAATATGAGTCACCATCCCAAAATGCTGGACTTCCTACACTTCCGATAATGCAACCTGATAGAATCTTCTACTAGATCCTAACTGTCTGGGGAAACATGCACTTTTTCAAACCCCACACCCCCAGTTAGTCACACAAGCCTTCTGTTAAAAAAAGAAAAAGAACCTATACTGAGACACATTCTGCTGCCATTTCTGGCTGCACTGCTTCAGATAATACTGTCCGACAAGAGTAATTATTGTGACAGGTCTAGTGACTACTAAACTGACTTTCGCTTTTAAAATGGTGGAGTGACTCTTTGAGGTGGAAAAGTTAGACTGACCCAGCTGAGAGGTGTGCAGGCCTTGGCTGGACCTCCTCCTCCTGTCAGCTTTGTGCTCCCAGGCCTCACAGCCAAGCTCCCCGTTAGTCGAATAGGAACTTGGGGTCCATTCCCCTGGGCTGGCCCTGCCGTGCTGCAGAGGAGTCCTGGGGCTCTGCGGACTTTGCGGTATCTGCGGCGTCCGGTGGCCGCCCCTCTCACGAGGATTCGGCGGAGGTGGCGTCAGGGGTAAGGGCTTCAGTTCTTGGTACTGCAGAGGTAAATCCAAGAGCGGTCTGGGGAGCGTCTCAGAGGTGGAGAAGGTGATGAGATCGTCCACCACCGGGGGGTCTGAAATGAGGGGCATAGGGGATGAGATCTCTGGTTCAGAGGGGGTGCGGCTCTCCAGGGAAGGGAGGTTAGTTCGAGGGGGCACCCTTGGGGGAATATCCAGGCAGCGACCTAGTCCTACGGAGGCCAGGAGGGAGCCGCTGCCCAGCAGGGCCCGGTGGGTGCTCTTAATAAGGCCACCGTGGGAACCCCTCTCAGGCCTGGGGGAGCCAGCTGGGGAGGAACCCCCTTCCTCGCTGACCGAGTCTCGCTGAGGTAGAGGAAGCCGCAGGCTGTCCTTCACTGAGGAGCCTGCAGAGAGAGAGAAAAACGTTTTTTTTTGTTAAGCTTTAAAAAGACAAAGGCGAGAGAGACGAGGCATTTATTATTCATTTAGCTTTTATACATAATTCACAGTCATGACAGTGTGAATAGTAACAGTGGCTAATGGGAGATATGCGGCTGGTGGTTAGGCTAGTGATGGAGGGCGTTGGGTACCGTTCTGAGCAGGGGGAATGGGAGGGGTAGGCGTGGAGGGTCTGTACTCCTCAAAGTCATCCTTGGATTCCCCCTTCTCATTGCTGTCCGACTCCAGGAGCTTGGCCCTCATCGACAGACTGAAAGTGTGAAGAAATTAAAAAATATTTAAGCGTGGTAAGATGAGATCAATCAAATCCTCCATTTTAAATGTTTACATGTAGAAGAAAAGAACAGTCCTGCTGTACCTGCTTTCCTGGGGACTCAGACGCAGGACTTTTGGGCTTTTGGGACTTTTCGGGCTCTGGGGCCTCCAGTGGGGGCCCAGCCTCAGGTCTCCATTGGCTTGTTTATGAGAGGGGGCCTCTAGGGGCCAGACCGAGCTCAGACCAAATGCCCTGCTGTTGTCACTGGGACTGACTGCAGAGAGCAGAGGAGAGAAAAATGAACATCAGCTTGCATGTTATCAGTATGCATACTGCTCAGCTGTATCCTAATGAGGTGTGCATTTTTAAAAGGCAGGTTTCACCGATAAAATTGACGTTGCCCTGCAATCATCTCCAACACAATGACCTTTAATTGACTCCTGCTACAGCTAGAATTCATGCAACTTCAATGCACTCTTTCTGCTCATATTTCTGCCCAGCTCAAGTCCTTATTTACTCTAATACAGTGTTAAGAATACCTCATCATGTGGACATAGTCCAGATGGTAACGTCCAAGGGTTTCACAGAGCAGAAAGTGCGAGAGGAAGGAGTCAAAGTCACCCGGGAAAAGATGAGAGGAGGAGCAGAGTGCTAATAAAAGCTGGGATTTCAACTGCAATTCACACACTTTACCGCAGCTGTGGTGCCACATCTCATCCCACCACTCTCCCAACCAACTGGCTTGTGTTGCTAACACAAAGTGTGTGAACATCGTGCGAACATTCACACACAGAAGTTATATGCTGGGCTTCCTGACACACAACACCTCCCAACATACAGACCCAATCACACCCTTCAAAAAGCCTTATGCACTCTTCTCGACATAACACCTGACATGTTAGTCAGAAGAAGAGTGGTCTGGGCACTAATGTAAAATACTTCAAATACCAAGAAAACTAAACCACATCTTGTATTTCAGCTCTGGTGCTGCTTATTTCCGCTGATTCCCCCATTCATGTCATTTCATTTGAGCTTCAGAAATGGGAAAAACTAAATATGCTCTCTGAATGGACATGTTGTATTATTTTCTTTGGCCCCGACTACACTGGAGGCCTGGCTGATGCACTTTGCCTCCCATCACTCTCCAACACAATGTTTTCAAAGCAAGCACAGAGGTCAGGTGATAGTGTCAGCGTGGCAATTTCATCAAGATCAGACAGTGGCTTTCAAAAAAAAGAAAAGAAAAAAAAAAGACCCCTTTCCCAGCATATTCCTCAGTAAACACAATTTCTTTTGCAATATTGTCACTGCTGATATCATCATGTGTTGATGGAATATATCTTGATGGTTATAATATTTTTTAATATCTCACAATTGGCTCCTCTGCTCATCATCCGCCCCATGTTGATGGCCTTGTCATTTGTGAAAAAAATAAAGAGGAAAGGCAACTAAACAGCAAGAATATTAGTCTACAGCGATGCAAGTGGCTCTGTGAGGTTTACAGCCCAGGGGAAAAATGGTTTCGGTCTCTATAGTTAATTTCCACATTATTAACAACTGTGCACAGGGTGAATTTTTATTAAACTCATCCATTTGAATTTTATTAAGGCTTAAAGTTATGCATATTCAAGGGTGGGTCCATTCTGAGGGACAGGTAGATGCATCCATTGACAGGTTGCTAAGACAGCAACAACATTGGTTAGGTAACGTAACTATGGTATAACCCCAGAGTCACAGAGTATATGAGTAGCTGCAGCTATTTCAGTGTTTTAGTGTTTCAGTTCATGACAGTTAATTTTAATGTTTTGGTCAGCTAAAAAAGTCATGTTCAGAGTTTGGTTGTGCTTAAGCCAGTTTTTAGCAAGCCCAAATTAGCATTATGAAAGTTAACCACTGCTGTAAACACACCACGCTACCCAGGCTAGCAGCTAGCATGATGATTAGCTCCACCCTCTCATCCAAACATGGTCACTTTTGACTCCAAAAATCCAAGATGGCCACAGCCAATATGCCAACTTGAGGCTTCAAAACAGGAATCCACAAACTAATGGGTGACATCACAGTGGCTAAGTCCATTATTTTACACATAAAGTACTGCTGATGTTGTCAAAGGTTATTAGTTTTGAAAGATTTAGTCAAAAATCAAAGTATTAGCTAAATCAAAATTTTGACTTGATGACGAAACTACTTAAGAAAATCACTTATTACATGTCACCCTGTGGGGGACAGAACTATCTGTACTTAATTTGGCTCCAATAAAGTAAATGTTGAGAAATTGCAATGGAGGAGTGAAGATTTGAACCTGATGGTGGCACTAGAGGGAAGTTCAGGGGATCACCAACTGTGTAGGATTCATCCTCTGGGAATCATCGATATCTGTACCAAATTCCATCCCAATCCATTGAAAAGTTGTTGAGAGACCGAGTGACTGATCAACCAGCTGGCATCCCCAGAACTATGATGCCTGCATGGCTAGAAACACAGCATGTGTATCATCATATCAACATATAAATGTAAAGACTTCTATACCCCAGGTGCTAATCCTGCCCCTATTCAGAAGATGCCAGCACATGTCAGCCTACTGACATGCTAAAAATGCTAACTTCTACAATCCCAGAGTTCAAAAAGTCCCTGAAAACTAATTCTAGGACGATCAATCATTCTGTAGCTTTCCTTGTGCCCCGCTATACTCATTTGTATTAACAGAACAAAAATCCCGTTGAATGGAACTCTGTGGACTAATGCAAATCAATTTGGCAGTTCTCTAGACAAATAAGTTTGTGAGGCCCCAGCAATAAATCACTGCTTGCTACCGAGAGGGCAAGCATAAATACCCACTAAACACATTTTAATGACAGGCACACTCATGGCTTAGTGATAGCTATTAAGGAAAGTCATTAGGAAGTAAAGAAAACCAGCCCTCTATTTGATAATAAATGAAGCTGGCAGATGTTTTAGATTTACTAACCACTTTTACAGATAAATGTTTCACTGCGATTTGTGCTTTTATGTCAACCCCCAGTGGTAATTGTTTAAAGAAAAAAAATCCCTTTCATTGCTTGTTGCTACACCACAAATTTCCTTTTGGGTTTTGTTAAGACGCCCTGTGACCTACTGGCTACAATTTCCCTCCGAAGGGAAATGATCTCGGGGCGTTTGTCTAGGAGCCTGACAAGCAGAAGAGTATTGTAAATCTCTGCCGCTGCTGCAACCCTTCTCAACCCCTTCTCCTGGAGCAATGAATTCCTCCTTGCTTATTTTTAATTCACTAAACCGCACTGTAGCCACTACATGCATATAAAACCGTGGATACTTTCTGCCTGGAAAATGCAGCTCAATGGCTCCCCCCGCTGCAGCAATGAGGAAACTGCAGGCCGGTGGAGCAGAGCAGGGGCTGCAGTGGAAAAAAGCTGCTGAGAAGTGCTGAGCCGCTGAGAGGAAGTCAGATAATATTTGGACTGGAACAGACTGTTGAAAAGGGAAAAGGGTGTGTGTGTGAGAGAGAGAGAGAGAGAGAGAGAGAGAGAGCAGTAAAGCAGGGAGGGGAAGAGAGAGAGAGAGAGAGAGAGAAAGAGGGGGCCCACAGGGAAACATGGGAAGACAAAAAAGACGAGTGGGTGGTTGAGAGCACATGAAAGGAGAGAATTTGGAAACTGAGAGAAGTAATGTTGCAACAGAGTCTGTGCGTGCACGCAAGAAGGCAAGACATTCTTTGTTTCCTAAATGTCTCTGCTAGCACACATGTGCACCTGTGCGTGTGTTTATCCAAGGGAAAAATGACTGCACTCACGTTGGATTGCACGGAAACGTGGGCCAAAGGAGGGCGAGGAGCCTGACCCCAAATCAGGAGAGTTCCGCCTCTTCTCCAGGCCCGGGGATGCCTGCACCGTAATCTTATGGATGAAATCTGCAACACACAAACATATACCACAGATGTTAGACCACCTGGATGTGTGATGGAGGCACCAACCAGAATACACACATTAAGTTTGGGTTTCCTCGCTCTACTTCACATTCATACATTCAAGAGTTGTCAGTTGTTTGTAGCTTCCTTATTTTTCTAAAACAGTCTGTGCTGACATTCATGGCAGTGGAAATCAAGTACATGTTATCAGATTGGTAACAAAAGTTTAAACAAAACAAAAGTTTCCTTACATTAAACATCAGATTTCAGTAGCCTTTTGTTACATGTATGGTTGCAGGGATATACCTGTTCAAAGAATACTATGATTTGAAAATGAATGGTTACACATATTTTCATTAAAAAATGGTTTCAAGTGTGAATAACAGTAATAAAACATTTGTTTAACTAAAAGAAACTTCTGTTTTCATTCTTCTAAGGGTCATTCTGATGGCTAATAATAATAATACTAATAATTCTGTAATACTGTGATACTGTGACACTGCAATATTTTCTGAGACGGTTATTATACCCTGAAAATCTCATACTGTTACAACCCTATTTACACGGCTAACTCTTTGCTGTGTTTTGGTGGGAACTGGCCACTTCATATTCAATGACAGTAACTATGAGCTAGCTGTGACTAACAGCATGCTACTGCTAGTTGCTATTAGCTAACACTAATAACAAGGTACGCAGCCCAGGAAGTGTCAGGAGGGTAAAATAATTAAAAATAACTACCAAAAATTAGTCATTTCTTCTCAGAAATTACACATAATTAAATTACCTCATCTAATAATTTGAGGAATGGTTTTCTAAAGGTTCAGCTACTAGCAGTAACTACTAGCTAGCTGTGACTAATAGCATGCTACTGCCACTTGCTATTAGCTAAGTTAACACTAATAACAAGGTACACAGACTAGGAAGTGTCCGGAGGGCTATATCATTAATAAATAATTACCAAAAATTAGTTATTTCAGCTCAGATATGACAATTTATAAGATTTTCTCATGTAATAATTTGAGGAATAATTTTCTAAAGATTCAGCTACTAGCAGTAACTACTAGCTAGCTGTGACATGCTATTGCTACTACTGGCTAATACCTAACAGTGCTAATAACAAAGTTAACATACCAGGAAGTGTCGGGAGGGGTAAAGGTTTCATAAATAATTCCCTAAATTTAGGAATTTGTAAATTGGTAATTTAATCTGAGGAATGATTTTCTGAAGATTTAGCTACTAGCAGTAATGACTAGCATAGAGTAGCAGTAGCAAGTTAGTAGGCTACTTACATGCAGCTAAGAGCAGAAAGCAACACTGTTAATATTGAGCTACACAGCCTGGTAGGTATCAGAAGGGACGTTTAATCTAATAAATTATTCATTAGGTTAGTAATTCATGCCCTCAAATTATTAACAGTTCCCTCAAATGAACATGCTCTGGGTACATCAATTTCCTTCCCTCAATCTGTAATTTCTACCCTTAGCTTTTTTAATTTCTTTTCTTTTAATTAATGGTTTGTGCCCTCAAATTACTAAATTAGTTCTTCATTTTCTCATGGATTCACATTTGAAGGATACGTCGTTTTAAATTGCAGAAACCTAAAGTATTATTAAATGCAGAGGTCTACAGGGAGATTGTAAGAGGGCACTGACAAATGGAGTGAAGGAGATATCGCTATTAATTTGAGGTAATGACATAATTATGTAGTCTGAAGTCATGACTTTATCAATCAGCTGAATACATTATAAATTCAAGGAAAGAAATTAAGTGACTCACGGGTGTGACTTAATCAATTAAGGTTATAAGCAAGTGTAATTTGCTAATCTACTCAGAGCACTCGCTACTAGCATTGGCTGATGCTTGCTATTTAGCAAAAGAAGCTAATACTTTGTTAAGGGACTTTTCATTATTTATCATAGGAGGGGGGTGGCTGGTGTGTAAATTCTATTTTTTTATTTTTTTATTGTAGTTTTTATGCTCCTAGAGCTACAAATATTTTTTCATTAGGCCTTCTTGAGTTACTTTGGGAAAAGGCATGACCCCTTCCTCCACCATAAATTACTTGTTTGATTTTAAAAACATACCCTTTGATGTTTGAAAGTTAAAAGTTGAAGACAAAATCCTGGAGTTGACAAAAACCTCGTTTTTTCCAGTCTTGTCATGCAAGCTGCTTAGTTAGTGCACACTGTATATTTTTTAAACAAATTTAAACGAGACATGTAGAATTAAGTAAATTTGATGAAATATCAATATTTTAAGCTTAGATGTTACAGAAGCGTTCAACCCACATAATGTGTTCAAGGACTGTCATAAATTTGAAAACCCAACGACAGTTTCAGTTTTTACAGTTTCTGGCTATGATAAATGGTGTAATCTTGGCCAATTTTAAAGATGCTATCCAGATGGTTAAATAAATACAAAATACAGCCATTTCAAATTGTATGCCCCTCCCCTAAGCCAAAATAAAAAACACAAGTCCTCCTCAGTGTTAAAAAAAAAAGTTGACATGCTTCCCCCTTTTGCACCACCCCTTCCCCTCTCATATGTAAATAACAGTCCCTAAGGTTAACTGATTAGACTCAGGCTATGTTTATAGTGTTTATAAGTAGAAACTAGGGCTGAATATTAAAAGACATTTCCTTTACAATAATATTCACTTTCACTTAAAGTGTAACTGAAATGACAGCCACACCACAGCAATTATGCTCAGCTATCTCTCCATTACCAGCCCATTTGTTTCTCTGTATATTTAGCCACTATACAACCATGACGGAGCCAAATTTGTGATGCAACTGCAAAGCCCCTAATAGTCTTTTAGCACAGCCTTAAGAGTATGCCACACTGCATTTCACTGCACATATTGTTTGTGTATGTGACAAATACCGCCTTTAAATCCTAAATCCTGCATAAGAACATCCTAAGCATGTTCTTATTTATATCTACGGGATAAAGCATAACATATAAGTTATTCCACAGGGTGCCAAGTGCAAGAGCAACACAGGATATAGAAAAAGGATAATAATAATATTGGTGGAAAGAGGAAGGAAAAAGAAAGGGAGTCAGACAGGTATGGTTAGGAGGAGAATAAAAACACAGACGAGGGAGCTAGAGGGGAGAGAGAAAAGGGTGAGGAAGGGATACCTAAAAAGAAAAAGGGAGGGAGAGAGCGAGAGAGAGGCATGGAGTGAGAGCGAGAGAGTGAAGAGAGGCCAGCCAGCAGTGTATCCATAGACAGGAAGTAACAAGGCGTGGTTGGCTCACTCTCCCCTCTCATCAACCCCCCCACCACCACCACATCACCGCCCTGCTGCTGCTGGGAAAGGCCTAACCACAACACACACACTCACATACACACACACACAAACACACACAGTGTATTTACGCATGCTTGCTCAGCCTAAAATACACTCACACACGCATCGAAACACACTGGATGTGAACTGCAGTGGGCTGTGTGACTTTGTGATAGTGGAGGATGCATAAGGAACAGCAGTCAGTTAAGTATTAGAGGACAAAAGGGAGCAGAAATGGAGTGTGTTGGTCAGTGTGAATATCAGGCCTGTGATTCACCTTTCACAGGACCAAAGCTGTAGTCGGTTTGTGTCTTACTGTGGTCTGAATGTTGTTTGAGGGGGCATTTTGAAGAGTTTGACATTTTTGTGATTGAAATACAAGTAAACAATTTCAGGTATATTGAAAGACAGCAGAAAATGGCCTCTATTTGCAGCCTCCTTTTCTAAATATCAACCTTCAAACCTACACGAGTCCAGTCGTGATAGGAACCTTCAGCACAGCCGAGCTACAAAATTACAGTTGCACCACAAAACTCTCTCCCTCACTTCCCCTTCTCTGCTCTCTTGTATTTTTTTTTTGCCTGTTGTTGTTTTTCTTGCTTCTTGAGACTGAGCCAGTAATGGCCCTTGAAATGGAATTTCTCGTCAAGACCATTGGCTGACACAATCCGACTAGTAGCTGATTTGTGACAGAGCAACTCAAAAACAGTTCAAACAAACACACACCTTGAGGCATGCTGATTTTCTCGCCGTTCTTGCACTTGAGCTTGTGCTTCTTGAAGGTGCCCTTCCTCTTCTTGACGTTGGGTTTCTCCTGGTTCTGGTTCAGGTGGAGGATGAGGAGGCTGAGCTCGCGCTCAAACACGTCCTGCTCCCACTGAGCCAGTTGCTGCTCGCGTTGCCGCAGGAACTCTTCGTGGGACTTCTGTTCCAGGGCCGCTCGCTTCAGCTCCTCCTCACGGCATCGCAGCTCCTGTGGGACGAAAAAGGACAAGTGCATGAAAGAGATGAGGAGGTGTTTAATACGAGGAGGTCCCAATCATGCGTGATGGAGGTATACAGTGTGAAATGAGCTGCTGGAGGTTGGTTGCAATCAAGCGAAAATGAAGCCAACACAGAAGTGCCAAAACCTGCAGTTCCTTGAATGGCCACTTGAGGCTGGCTCCAAGAGAGAGTCAATCCACATAGACCTCCATGTTAAAATACCTAACTTTACAGCAGAAATATATATGTTTACAGCCTGGTACAAAAACGATTTTGGTCTCATAAGCTAATTTTAACATTCATGACAAGTATATGGGGGTGAATTTTTATATAACTCAGCCATTTACATTTTATTAAGGCTTGAAGTTACACATAATAAGAGCGTGGCCACTTTGAGTGACAGGTGGGTGCCATCTGTTGACAAGTTGCTGCCTGTTGGTTTGGTAATGTAACAATAGCCCCTTTTCCACCGCTGGAACTTTTATCATTTACCCCCAAACTTTCCCTGAAAAAAGTACCTAGTAGGGGGGTAGGACTCTTCAGATTCCCCGGAATTCTTGAGGGGTCGGACTGTGTGCTGAAGAACACTGATCGGTGGAACACACACGTGTCAGTGTGTCTGCAAACTTTATTTCATTTCTACACACTCCACTTTGTTTGTTTCGATTTAGGATGGGTACCGACACCCTAAATCATCAAAGACCGTAGTATTGATAAGAGCTAACTGTATCGGTTCTCCTCTGCTCTCTGTGCCAGCGCTGAACTCCTCCACATACACACACATCCACACATGCACCAACGCGACATGGTAACCAGTGAACAGCCGAGCGGTCACGGTGGAAATGAAGTGAAGATAACTCGAAAAAATGACTCGAGCTGACGGCAGCTGCACTCATTACTCTAAGTGCAATTAAACCTTAGTGGGTAAGAAACCAATACTTCATCAATACATGTGTTCAGCGAGCATGAACATGTAAACATGTAGACAGCGATATTCAATATGCTCCGTCCACAGTCTCTCATCCACCGACACTAACGTTATGTCTTACACAAGGACAGCACGCTAGTTCAGCTGATAGTGAATTGTTACTAATAAGCTGAAATGAAGCTGTCTGTATGTAGACTAACTTAGTTTGACACTTATCTTAAAATACTTTTAAACTGAGCTGCTGGCTGAGACAAACAGCCCCAACTCTCTACCAGCATGTAACCAACCAAGCTGGCAGAGCCAAATACAGGGCATGCGCCGAATCATCGATGTCATCACGCTAATACGGATACATTTTCCGGAACTTTGTTTTGTGTTTTCAGTTCAAGAAAGTAAATAGTAATGTTTTGAATGTTTTGTCAGTCCATAGGGACTTGGGTTGGGAACCGGAGGGTCGCCTGTTCAAGTCCCCGTCCGGACCAAAATATGGAGCGTGGTGGCTGGAGAGGTGCCAGTTCACCTCCTGGGCACTGCCAGGGTGCCCTTGAGCAAGGCACCGAACCCCCAACCGCACGGGGCGCCTCACCAAGGGCAGCCCCCTCACTCTGACATCTCTCCAATTTGTGCATGTATAGGTCCTGTTTGTGCATTTGTGTGTCTTTCAGACCTGTGTGTAATTGACAAGCAAGAGTGAAAACATTGAATTTCCCCTCAGGGGGATTAATAAAGTAAATAAACTTAAACTTAACTCTGTTTGCCTAAAAATGTCTTATTCAGTGTTTGGGTGTACTAAAAGACCCACTAAGGCAGGGATACTCAATTTATTCACAATGGAAATGAACTGATTACCACTGGGAATTTGTTTGTACTTTGTAGTCAGCTCAATCATTTTTTAATTTCATTTTAAATACTTTATCAATCCCCGAGGGGAAATTCAGTTTTTTATAATGTGCCCAAGTGCATAAAAAACGTTTAACATAGAGCTTGTTCATATAAAAATAAGTGTCAGGAGAGGATATTCTTTTTTCTGGTAAGTACATTTTTTATGAAATGGTTTCAAGCCTGGCTTTAGCTAGTGAAAATTAGCATTAGTATTATCATAGTTAACCACAGCTGTACTGTGCTAACCAAGCTAGCAGCTAGCATTAGGGTTAGCTCCACCCTCTCATCCAAATATTGTCTTTTCTGGCTCCAAAAAAAAAAAACAATGGTAACAGCCAAAATACTCAATTTGAAGCTTTAAAACAGGAGTTCACAAACCATTGGTGATGACATGGTGGGGACGTCCATTATTTCATACAGTCTATGGTGGCGGTGAAACCTTTCATGAGCATTAACTGCAGGATGACCTGCAAGTTAACCATCTGACATTTTATGTGATGTTCCACAGATTAATGTTTGGTCTCAAGGGGTGACACACCTGAAAAGGTTGTATCTTACAGTTAATTAAATTCTGAATGGCCCACATGACACCAGAGTCCAAAGTGAAATTAACGGTTTCTAAGATAACCTGTCTTTTCTTCTTTGTCACATCTGTATCAATAAAATAAAGGTGAAAGAGCAAGAATAGCTGCTACTTATATTTATTACAATATCTTAGCTATCTATACATTATCAATTATTTATCTGATGTATCTTTTAATCAAAATCAAAATCAAAATCAAAATACTATCTTCAATCTTTCAATTGTTTTGTTTGAATTGAATGGATGCATAAATCTATTAGCAAATGCTTTGCTCAGATGGATAAAATCAGCATAATCATGATGTAAAATATAAGTTATATGGGGGTTACAATTTGTCCAAAACACACAAAATTAAAAATAAAGGAACAAAAAATCTGAACCCTGGATGGACAAAGGAATAGATGTTTGAATAAAAAGAGATACACACATGTTTACTTTACTGAATAATGCACTGAATGCCTCTCTTACTTTCTCTTTAGCCCGCAGTTCATCGAACATGTCTTGGATCTCCACTTTCCAGTTCTCCTGCAGGGAGTGGAAGGAGTCCTGCGGCATCTCTTCCTTCACCTGCTGCTCCAAGGCCGTCAGCTGGGCCAGGATGGAGCTGAAATTGGGTCGACGGTGGGGGTCCTGGTCCCAGCACTCTGTCACACACACACACACACACACACACACACAGTCAGACACAGTCAGACATCAGCAGCACTTGCAGATACAGAGTTATATCTACTATGACTGCACTCTCATGAATGCATGGCTGTCTTCAAACTGATGCAAAGATCATAGCAATGAGGAAGTAGTGGACCCAAGCAGAGCAAAATACATTTTAAAGTGGATGGTGCTGACAAAAAGAAAGGGTTGTTTGGTCTGTTACTGAGCCGTTTCCTTAAAATGAGTGGAAAAATTTGACAATAAAGTCGCCAAATTCACTTGTTTCCAGCAGTTTCACTTCTTTAGTGTTTTTCTTGAATCAACGGACCTGAAAGAAGGAAGTACCTCACTGATTCACTGAAATCCTTAGACATACCGCACTGCATAGGAAAAAGGCTAATTTTATCACCCTATTAAAAGGTGTTCATTAGAATTTTAAGACTTAAAACTGGGTCAAATGACTTCCTAAAACGGATGTTTCTGCACTCATTACACTTCATGTCCAATGAGGATCCTGCGATGCCTCTAATTTTTATTTACCCATATTTCAGGCACTTGTGTGAGCATAATCTAGAGTCAAGCTGATCACTTATTCAAAGTGTTATGCTTAATTAACTTGCTGTGGGGGGGTTGCATAATTTGCTGCAACACTTTGGGCATTACAAGCAGATCAAAAACCAATCCGATAATTAATTAATCCTCTGAGGTGGCTATTGGTGGTTTTGTGCACTGATCTCTTTTTTTAAAAATACAACTGGAGAAGACAAGCAGACATCAAGAGAGGAGGCTAAGTGGAAATAATGTAAACCGTCTATGTCTACTTTTTGGCAGAAGCAGATAACAGGCTGGTAGCATGTTAGCAAGCACCCAGGTGACATTTCTTCTTAGCTTGAAACTGAACCAAAGGGAGAACATAAATGAGTACAAACACGTTGCACAAGGTGGCTCCAGCACAAAGCACTTCCTCTCAACGGCAACGTTATTAGCAACATACAGGAATTTGTTTTCTCAATTTCAACCCAGCTTTGGGGAAATGGAAAGAGAGCGTGCCGGGGACACCAATTTGATCTCACGCAAGAGTACTCTCACACCACTGAACTGAAAGTCATTGCCTAAACTGTGCAATGAGTGCATTCGGTTACATTTCTAAACACGTGTCCCACCTGACATGAGCTGAGCGAAGGGCTCGGGGCACGTGGAGGGGATGGGCAAGGTGAGCTTGTTCACAGCGACTCCGTAGGCGACTGCAAGTCCATCAATCCCTTTGTAGGGTGCCTCTCCTGTTAGCAGCTCCCACAGCAGAACACCATAGCTGGAAGGGAAAAAAACACAGTCAACAAGCCATGAGACAGAACGCTCAGACCAAAATTAGACACAGGATATATCCTGGAACACACTTCATGCAGCTATTTGGAAAACATACAGTGTGACACTATCATCATTTCTGGTATATTGGTATACATCAATGAATCAGACCACTGCAGCATTAATATACTTTACAAGACCTTTACTTTCACAACTGTTTTACTTTCTAGACTGCTTTCATATCCGTTAATGCTACCTCAATGCGACCAGCAGCTACTTCACAGTACAAATCTTCCAGCAAATAGTACTGATGATGGCTTTTACTTTGAAGCAATTCAGTAGGTACTAAATAAAGGTTTGAAAATTATTTTGAAGTCACCATGTGAAGAATATTTATATGATTATTGCATCTTTCACATTATTGTGATGGCAAAAGATTTTGTTTGTCGGAGTATGAGATAATACAAGCTTTGATCGTTGCCTTGGTAACAGTAATAGTAAAAGTAATCCAACATTATTCATTACGCATCAGCATGAATTATCATGTGTTATTTTCAGTCAAGGACACTTGGTCATAGTTTAGTGACTCTGACTCGCTCCCATCTAATGTCAGTCACTAGCATTCGAGCACTACTGAAACTATGACTGTTTGTCCACATGTGACAGGCTTATAGATATGCTAGCAAGACATCGAAAAAGTTAAACTTCTGATGTAGTTTCAAAATTTGTGAACTTGACCCCAAAGACTCGAGTGCCACATATACCAAAGAAATCTGGTAAATCACAAGTGTACAACAAGCTTGTCAAGTCACCTGCGAACACAGGTAAAAGCCCAGCCACCTGGCAAAGTATTCTTTTTTTCTCGCTATTATGCTACTGTGACCTTCATGCTAACAGTGTTAGCAGTGACCGCTAACATTTATGTTTGACGAAGGAAAACACTGCTAGAAATGTAATTATCTAAATATAATACGGTCAAAAAATGTGGGGTTTTGTTTGTTTTGTTTTTTTGCCAAAACATTAAAAGTTCAAAATCTGATACAATATTTTTGTACCCAGAGGGGGCGCCGCAATTGCCCTACCCCCCCTTGAAAAAGCAAAAGCCATCCAGAGCACAGTAAACAGAAAAGACAAAAGAAGACAACAAAATTTGCACAAAAAAAAAATAAAAAATTTTTTTTGAATTGTTATTTTTTATTATTATTGTTAGGTAAGTTGTTTATTGTGTTGATTTCTCATTAGCGCTTGTTCTTCTTAGTAATAAATACAACAAATATAAAAGATAAGGGGTTTGCTTTGGGAGCCAAATGTGCTAGGTCCAGCACTGGTCTCATGCCTCAACACATTTGCAGCTTTGATACCAATATGAGATATTTCCAACATGACCCCCCCCCCTGCTTCCAGACTATTTACATATGTATTTGATGGTGCTTTTAAAAAGACAAATGCTCATTTAGTTGTGAGCTGAAATTATACCTTACACATTCATTATCATAGCACTGACAATACAGAACTAAGACACATTTGTGCAGTGGAATATTTTTGCTTGGTGAACCATGTGCTTGCAAAGCAATGTGAACTCATGCATGCAAAACTTGTACAAACACAAATACACAAACAAACACACACACAGACACACACAGGACTTTTGAGCCCACACAATGGGAGCAGCTCTGTGTCCTAAGAAGATGAAGCGTGGCGCAGGACTTGGATCTCCCACACTGTCAATTAGTCCTCGCCCGGACCTGACTGAACGCACTGTGGAGGCTCGCTAAGTGGAGAGCGCAGGCCGCAGCCTTTTTTTATTTAGTTCTTTAATTACAACTTCCACACACTGTGACTGTGCAGAAACGCTGCTCGCTGCTCCCTGAGGCAGTCGTCGTCTTCGCGTGGCGGCTTTGGAGACGAGCGGCCGTGGACAGATGAGAAAGAATAGTAGAACAAAGATTACCGTTCATTTTCAGAGCAGGGCTGCCTGTCTGCCCGCCTGCTACTTGCTCATTTTGCTGTTTTCCAGATTGTGCTGTGATTGCTGTGAAAATGAGCTTGCGTGGGTTTGTTGTTGATAAATGGGGAGATGAAAACTGAGAGGATGTGTGTGAGATAGTGAGATGACACTGAACCCATTAGGGTAGTGGCAAAAAAAAAAAACCCTGTACACTCTTATTAAATAGGGTTCTTTAAAGTACCAGAAAATTCCTTAAGTAGCTTGCACCAAAGCAGGATCCTGTTTGATGTTCTCAAGGACGCTTTCAAAAAGGTTCTCTGTAACAGCATGCTCAATTGGTTTCACATAGGCTCTGTGTGGGGCTGCAAAGAACCATTTAAGAATGGATTAAATGGTCCAAATCCACTGGATTAAAATTAAACCATAGCATATGAGAGTAACTGCTATAACCACAGTGCAGCAAAGCCATAAATGTGTATTATTGCTTTAATAAATTATTTATCTTTTCCCTACTGCGGAGCAAAATCAGCCCTGTCTGCTTCATTCCAAATGCAAATTCATATACAGCACTTTAAAGCCATCATGAATCCCCTCTCAACAAATCACACAGTTGTTTAAGTCATTATTACAAAACCACAAACCATAATCAAGGGGACTCTTCTGTTCCTGTGTAGATGTGGCCAAACACACACAGATATGTGCGCGCACACACACACACACACACACAGAGCTATTCCCAGATAAAGGGCTGTGGTTAGGTCTGGTGTGTGGCCTCCTTCTCTGTCTATACTGGAGACAATGGGACAGTGTGCAGTACAGATGTCCCACAACAAAGCACAGAGCAGCTCTTTGAAGAGACGCCGTCACATGGCTGCGGCGGTCTTGCCGCAATCCATCACTCTGTGCCTCCTTCGCGTCATCACTCCGTCTCCCACCATCACTTCTCTGCACTTTCACCCTTTCCCCTCTGGCCCCATATAAACACCACACCATACTGATCTCTAATAAGGCTGCGTATTTTTAATAATACTACAATTTGAGTCATTGCATCTCTGATTATAAAGAAAGAAACAATTTCTCTAATCGTAACAATGCTTTTCATTCTGTATTCCAAGGTCATACACAATTTGGAGTCTGCAGTATGTTATTGGAACATGATTGTTTCTATTGACCTAACTACCATCTAGTGTCCAAGCTACTTCAGCTCAGCTTGATGACCCTATTATATATGAAGGCTTCAGGCCTGGACCTAAATAGTTGCCTAAAACTGACTGTGGGCCATCTTGTGTTTTTTTATAATTATAAAATCAGGTGAAGTATATCATAATGCAAAATAATGGCTCATTCTATGGGCTCAAAGTAGGGCTGGGTATTGTTCCAAAAATTCTAATTCCAGAACCAATACCAGTACCCTTGAAGGGATAGTTCGGATTTTTTGAAGTGGGGTTACATGTGGAACTTATCCATTGTCAGTGTACAGGCGCCCCATGTACAAGGCTGTTGCCGCAGCAGCCCGGGTTCGACTCCAGCCTGTGGCCCTTTGCTGCATGTCACTCCCTCTCTCTCTCCCCCCTAAAAGCTAAAAAGCTCAATAGCTCCTTTTCCACCAACATTTCCAGGAACTTGTCTTTCCAGGAACGAATTCCTGGTAATCTGTGTGGTTGGCATTTCCACCGCACCTCAAAGTTCCGGAAAATGTATCCATATTAGCGTGATGACATCGATGATTCGGCGCGTGCCCTGTATTTGGCTCTGCCAGCTTGGCTGTTTACATGCTGGTAGAGAGTTGGGGCTGTTTGTCTCAGCCAGCAGCTCAGTTCAAAGGTATTTTAAGATAAGTGTCAAACTAAGTTAGTCTACATACAGACAGCTTCATTTCAGCTTATTAGTAACAATTCACTATCAGCTGAACTAGCGTGCTGTCCTTGTGTAAGACATAACGTTAGTGTCGGTGGATGAGAGACTGGACAGAGCATATTGAATATCGCTGTCTACATGTTTACATGTTCATGCTTGCTGAACACATGTATTGATAAAGTATTGGCTTCTTACTCACTAAGGTTTAATTGCACTTACAGTAATGATGTTCAGCTGCCGTCAGCTCAAGTCATTTTCGAGTTACCTTCACTTCATTTCCACCGGGAATGCTCAGCTGTTCACCGGTTACCATGTTGCGTTGGTGTATCTGTGGATGTGTGTGTGTGGATGTGTGTGTGTGGAGGAGCTCAGCGCCGGCACAGAGAGCAGAGGAGAACAGATATTGTCAGCGCTTATCAATACTGCGGTCTTTGATAATTTAGCCCCCGGCTAATTTAGTACCGGATGTCGGTACCCATCCTAAATCGAAACAAACAAAGTGGAGCGTGTAGAAATGAAATAAAGTTTGCAGTGGCTGCCTGTGCCAGGAAGTGCGGAACACTGCAAGTGTGAGTCCATCAATCAGCATTCTTCAGCACACTGCCCCACCCCTCAATAATTCCGGGTAATCTGAAAAGTCCTACCCCCCTACTAGGTACTTTTTCAGGGAAAATTTGGGGTTGAGGGAAAGTTTTTTACCCGGGTAATTTCGGTGGAAACGCACAGAGGTTTTTCAAAATCAATGAGAAAAAAATGAGAAACGTTCCTGCAGTGGAAAAGGGGCTATTGTGTGACTTAGGTGAATCCAAACTAACCCTTTTCAACACCAAAGTCACGCAATAACACAAACATGGCAACTACTTGAGCTAGCCGTAGATAAGCAGCTCCATTGTTTGGTGACATTAAATCACTATTTTATTCAATGGAGTCTGGCTCTGAAGAGAGCTACATAACTGCTCAGTTTCTCCGTCATATATCAATGTCTGAAAGTAAGGTAAAGCAGTGAAAATATTCTAAATATAGTGTACATTTAAAATGACAGTAATTTTTTTAAGTGGCTAAAATACATTTTGTTACTGAGCAGTAGCTTAGCTTCTGTGTCAGACTCCAGCCTGCTTCTCCAAACTGGGGGCATGTTGCCCCCCAGTTTGCCATGTACTGTAGGTAATACACTGACTATGGATAAATATATCATGCAACCCCACTATAATTGACCTTTGGGGTCAGACAGCTCTTAACCCAGCCTAAAAGTTTTTAGCAAGACGTCCTAGCTTAGGAGTGATTCAGGAAAGTTCTCAGAGCAACTCTGAGCAAGGGAGGGACAGAACCTTTTACCTCAGTGAGGAGGTGTGGTTGACCCTGTTGCTAGGTATGATGCATTCTTTTAACAGGAGTGATTGGTTGTCACAGACACGCACTTTTGTAAGCCAACAAAGTGTGGACACCCAGTGGAAATTAAATGAACTGCATCAAAATGTGAGACTGAAAGTGTTGTAACTGTTAGTGTGATCACTGCTGATGGAAGGTTGAGACAGACCCAAGTCGTCACTGCTGCATTTTTCCAGTTCCCAAATATCTCAGTTTTGAGATCACTTTATTTCTGTTGTTATATTGTTATTGTGTTGAGTTCAAGACGTGAGTACATCTCAAATGAGAATGACCTCAAAGATAATCCCTGCACAATCTAATCTGCAGTATTTCATCAACTCACTGTCATCCAGCGTTTGGAGAAAATTTCTTCTTCCTCTTTTTTTCTGCTATTTTCTCTTCTGCTTAGGAAACTCTTAAGCCTCTTAAAAGTCCTCCTCCTTACTCTTGACAGTTTTTCACCTAAGAGCTCTCTTAAGGGCTAAGACGCTTTGTGAATTACTTTCATCTTTACAAGAATCTAGTCTTAATTCTATGGGGAAATTCTTGGAAAATGTCTGAGAAATTTTCGTAGAATTTCGTCACAAGGAGCATCTCTTTGTAACAGGAAGCTTTGTGTATATGGTCGTTTGAACTGTTATTTTAAATTGATACAGATACCAACAGAATACTTCACTTGATACGTTTTGTTCATTCAATACCCATCATGTGAATTTAAACATTCAGTTGGGTAAAATGGCACCAGATGCCACAGGCATGTAGTAGAGTCATACTTTCAAACATTTTAGTGGCGTCTCAGCACATTGAACTGCCAACTCTATCAAATACACTGCGCTCGTCTTCACCACACCTCAGACATGTGGGTTGTAGCTGCTGTAGTAGTGTACCAATCACACGTTGCATCATATCGAAAAAAGCTTGCAGTGATTGGCTGTGAGAAAAACCATACATATACTGATTTTATTCTAGGTCTGGGTACAAAAAAGATCAAATGCACGTATTGTTTGATTGTAAAAGTTTTGACACTACTGTGCACTGGTTTATTTCAGTCAATAAGGTAAAGGTATCGAAAACCAATACCCAGCCCTGTTTGAAACTACTGTGATCTGGCATAGTGGCCACACTCGGTAGTGCAGTATCATGTGACATACTCAAGACACATTTTCCCCATACAAACACACTAGAAAAGGAGCTGTTTTTGTTCCTTTTAGGAACAGTCTGACATTATGGGGAACACACTTACTTGCTTAGCCTTAGCTTCATATTTAGCGTACAGACATTAGCGTGATATTGAGCTCATCAAACTCTAAGCCAGAAAGTGAATAAGCATATTTCTCAAAATATAAATCTATTTCTTTAAGGTGCAGAAATACCATAAATGCACACCTGCACATATAATTAAATTCCTGGACTGGACTTCAGAGACTTTGCGCACACACAAACACACACACAAGCACTCACCTCCAGACGTCGCTGCCCTTGGAGAAGGTGGAGGACTTGATGACCTCAGGGGCCATCCAGGCATAGGTGCCAGCCGTGCTCATCTTGGTGGTCTTGTGCCACTCCCTGGCTAGGCCGAAGTCTGTGATCTTCAACGTCAAACCCTCCATACATTCATTCTCTATGGGCTGAGCCAGAAGGACTGGAGGGAGGAAGAGAGGCAAGGGGGAAGGTAAAGATGGGTAAGACTTAGCAAGGTTTTAAACAGTGAAATATGTTGAGTGATTAAAATACAATTAAATGCGTTACTGCAAAGACTAATTCTGCACTTTTCTTAATGTAAGACTGAGCTCCAGTACCCACATTTTCCCACTTTCTATTAATTTATGCCAATACAGTCCAAACTGACAATGAAAAACACGTTTCCACATACCCTATGACAAACAAATAAGCCCATTTCTACTGACTTGCTACATAGCATTGTTTATCTGGCATGCCAAGAACATATGCTTGACTGGAAGGAGGGCTACACTGTGATATCTGAGCTGTGTTGTTACCGTGAACAGGCTTGACATGCGGGTCATGTGGGCAAAAAGAAAGGAAGTACCAGTTTTAAAAAATGAGGGCTGTAATTGCTGTGATAACACTTCATTCTGCTGTGCTTCAAGCTAAAAGCTTTTCACCACTAGAACAACTACTTGGCTTAAAGTGTGAAGGAACGTCAGTAATATGGAACCCAAAAGTGTTCAATATTCAAGATACTAGATGTAACTTTTTATACATATTTTGTTTTTAATTGCCAACAGGTGAACAGTTTGTAATGCAACAATTCCCTGGGTTACCTAGAACAGCCTGTGGACTGAATTCTGTGTTAAGGACTAAGGGAAAATTTTTCTGGAAAAACAGATACACAGTTAATCCATCAAATATAGTACTCCGCATCATATTTACGTATAGTGTCCCTGGAACTGAAAGAAAAAAAAAATCATAACCTGTAACGATGAGATATTGTGGTTTGAGATGGCTAATGTTAGCTAACGTTAGTTTGCTTGATAATGCTGGTGAGTAGCTGGCTAGCTAACATAGCAAAATTCTGTCTTGATTGATTAACATAATCTAATTCATCCAGACTCCAGTGCTGATCGGTCTGGTAAATTGGCTAGTTTGCTGTTTGCAAATTACTTTATCAGCTAACTTTATAAAACGACTAACGCCAGTTTCATGCAGTGTAGCTACGTTACAGCTAGCTGGCTAACCTTCGCTAGCTGGCTGGTTGACGTTATCCCTAGCAAAGTACTGTCTCAGTGGATATGTCAGTTTGCTAGCTTGTCAGATTACTTAACCAGCTAACATGATCCATGACACTTTTTTTTATGACAAACAGTATTGATTTAGGAAATAATAAATTATGCAGGTAACGGTACAAAGAGCTTTCTCCTTGCCACGAGTGATGCAGGGGTGACCAATATGCTAACCGTAACCTCTAGCTTACAGGAGCTAACTATGTAAATCTGGTTGCAGTTGTTGAAGTCACTCTGTCATGAAAAGTTACAGTGTAAAACAAAACGATTAAATACATGAATAAATAATAAGTGACGTAAAATGAAAATGTCAATGAGGCAAATGTCATTTTAAAATTTTGAAATAATACTGTCTAATATGAAATAAAAATGGACTTCTATAAAACTATTTAAATAATTATGAAAACAAGAATGTTGAAATTTTACAATAATGGTCTGAGTTTTAATATTTATTAAATCTGTTCACAAATTATTGCCTTTTTATATATTATAAAACTTTTCTGATTCCATACAGGTAGTGCAGCTTTCTAAATAAGACCATTTTCAGCTTTTTCTGTTTTTTTCTTGTTTTTCTTTTTTGTTGTTTTTGCAATTGGATCAGTTCAGTTTTGCAAAGAAATATGGTAAAAGAAGAAGTAGCTGTAACAGGCATGAGATATTACCGAGATTCTTAGAGATACTGCATATTTATTTGAGTGAAGTCAAACCAAGATGTGTATTATCTTGTTAGATTTTAAAGGTTTTAGGTCTGTTTTGAAATTGTGAGGGGAGCACCTTGATGTAAGACTAAAGAAATAATTAACACAGGTGTTTTTCATTTGCCCTTCGTGAAAAGTTTCTTTTGTCAGCAGGCAATACAGCACTGATTATCATATTACCTGAGCAGAGAACAAAAAGCTCCAACAAAGAAGTACTGTGCAGTGTAATATGCGCTTATTGCAACACAAAGCATGAAGCAGCAAACAAAACAGGCCCATTTAAATGTGTCAGAATGACACATTTAAATGAAGTTTAAGGCTGCGCTAAGTTCCCATTTATGTCAGAGGCACTAATTAGGTGAGCAAAACCTATAAGTGGCTGATTAAATGGACCAATGGCTGTGTAGTTTGTTGTGTTTTGTCTGAGTTGATTGTTTTACTGTGTGAAAAGATCCATGACAATGAGCACTCTGTAAATACCTATTTCTTGCAGACACACAGTATGGCAATTTTTCCAAAAATGCAAGTTTTGTTTTTTTTTTTAAAGTTCTGCTGGGATTGGCTGATTTGCATTATCATTGTGCCTGAGAAACAAGGTTTATATGCTTCTGAAACTCATTCAAACTTCAGTAAAACACCAGAAAAGCTGGCATGATTACCATGAAGTTTCAGATCTTAAAATGCCTCCCCAAAACAATATTTGGTCCAAACCAGTACTGTTAGGATTTCTAACAGGGGCAGAACCAGATGTTATAAACATTCAGGGCTCCTATAATAAAACCATTGAATAATAAACAGTGTATTCCATTTCTGCCAATATATCCCTCAAAATCCTGCACAGTGGACCTTAAAGTCTGCCGCCTTTGCCATTGTAAATTGCATTATGAACAGAAAGTCTGACAGGTACTTTATCTCAGTGTGCAAGTATAAGGAATGAATTAAATAGTGCAGATTTGCTTTAAGATGCACTCATTAGCATGCGCTGCTAACTAGCTTAAGTTGTAACCAAGCGTTCCCAAATAATCACATTATCAACTAACTACTGAGCATTTGTTTGTAGAGTTACAGGATACGTTATGTGGTGTATACTCTGTGAAAGCCCATCCTCGATGTTGTCAGACTTTAAGCTTACGTCTGCTTATTTGTGGAAGTTTATGCTTCAGCATCTATGTTTGTTGAACACATATGTTGGACCTAAAAGCCTGTTCTTTATGTGACATTAAAAGTAAAACTAACCCCGAGTAGATCTTTGATGTTTTCATTGCCATACTAACTTATAACCAAAGGTGAAAGAAGGCCAGTACGATCCAGTACTCCATACTACTAAGACATTCAGTACCGAGAAGAGGGGACGTTCGTTACACTTTGAAAGATATTCATAGATTTGAACTTTCTGGATCAATAACTCATCAGTGAGACATTGATAAAACACAAACGGTGCTTATTTCAAAAATATTTATTTTTGATAATGTTGTTGATGAATTAAGTCCTAATAATAGTCTAATTCAAAAAAATAAAGTTATGATTTTAACCAGTTTGTCAGCTCTCACATTACTATATCAAAGTTATACCATTTAAATAATTTATTTGCTCTACATGATGTCAAGTGTTTCCAATTTCTTTCTATACCATACAGGTATCAAAAAATGTAATACATGTTTTCCGGGGTGCGTGAAGCAGAGGGTGGGAGGAAAATAATAAAAGGCAATGAAGGCACAATGTACTTACATACAGTACAGGCCAAAAGTTTGGACACACTTTCTCATTCAATGCGTTTTCTTTATTTTCATGACTATTTACATTGTAGATTCTCACTGAAGGCATCAAAACTATGAATGAACACATGTGGAGTTATGTACTTAACAAAAAAGGTGAAATAACTGAAAACATGTTTTATTCTAGTTTCTTCAAAATAGCCACCCTTTGCTCTGATTACTGCTTTGCACACTCTTGGCATTCTCTCGATGAGCTTCAAGAGGTAGTCACCTGAAATGGTTTTCCAACAGTCTTGAAGGAGTTCCCAGAGGTGTTTAGCACTTGTTGGCCCCTTTGCCTTCACTCTGCGGTCCAGCTCACCCCAAACCATCTCGATTGGGTTCAGGTCCGGTGACTGTGGAGGCCAGGTCATCTGCCGCAGCACTCCATCACTCTCCTTCTTGGTCAAATAGCCCTTACACAGCCTGGAGGTGTGTTTGGGGTCATTGTCCTGTTGAAAAATAAATGATCGTCCAACTAAACGCAAACCGGATGGGATGGCATGTCGCTGCAGGATGCTGTGGTAGCCATGCTGGTTCAGTGTGCCTTCAATTTTGAATAAATCCCCAACAGTGTCACCAGCAAAACACCCCCACACCATCACACCTCCTCCTCCATGCTTCACAGTGGGAACCAGGCATGTGGAATCCATCCGTTCACCTTTTCTGCGTCTCACAAAGACACGGCGGTTGGAACCAAAGATCTCAAATTTGGACTCATCAGACCAAAGCACAGATTTCCACTGGTCTAATGTCCATTCCTTGTGTTTCTTGGCCCAAACAAATCTCTTCTGCTTGTTGCCTCTCCTTAGCAGTGGTTTCCTAGCAGCTATTTGACCATGAAGGCCTGATTCGTGCAGTCTCCTCTTAACAGTTGTTCTAGAGATGGGTCTGCTGCTAGAACTCTGTGTGGCATTCATCTGGTCTCTGATCTGAGCTGCTGTTAACTTGCGATTTCTGAGGCTGGTGACTCGGATGAACTTATCCTCAGAAGCAGAGGTGACTCTTGGTCTTCCTTTCCTGGGTCGGTCCTCATGTGTGCCAGTTTCTTTGTAGCGCTTGATGGTTTTTGCAACTCCACTTGGGGACACATTTAAAGTTTTTGCAATTTTCCGGACTGACTGACCTTCATTTCTTAAAGTATTGATGGCCACTCGTTTTTCTTTAGTTAGCTGATTGGTTCTTGCCATAATATGAATTTTAACAGTTGTCCAATAGGGCTGTCGGCTGTGTATTAACCTGACTTCTGCACAACACAACTGATGGTCCCAACCCCATTGATAAAGCAAGAAATTCCACTAATTAACCCTGATAAGGCACACCTGTGAAGTGGAAACCATTTCAGGTGACTACCTCTTGAAGCTCATGGAGAGAATGCCAAGAGTGTGCAAAGCAGTAATCAGAGCAAAGGGTGGCTATTTTGAAGAAACTAGAATATAAAACATGTTTTCAGTTATTTCACCTTTTTTTGTTAAGTACATAACTCCACGTGTTCATTCATAGTTTTGATGCCTTCAGTGAGAATCTACAATGTAAATAGTCATGAAAATAAAGAAAACGCATTGAATGAGAAGGTGTGTCCAAACTTTTGGCCTGTACTGTATATTTACATAAGGTGGAGCTTTCAATTCTCATATATTGCTGGATAGTTTATTAAATAATAAAACATCATATTCTTACTATATTTTGTGAGTAAAATCTGAATCTGCAGTGTAACCAGTGTCTCTGGCAGGTGCATGTAGTTGATAATGTTTTTTCTGAAGCAGAAGTACACAGTAAGTGAGTAGTATATCATTGAGTTGCATATTTTTTAAGTATTATGGCGGGCTTTTGTAATTTATTTTGGGGGACAATGAATAAAAATAGTAACATAATTCAATTTGTCATATCTAAACGTCATAATGATGAAGCACAGTGTTGAGTGTGAAGTTGTTTGGATGAGCATTCCCAAGAAAGCTGCAAGCAGCAACAGCACAAGCCGAGCCATCATAGTTACTGTTCTGAACAGGCACGTTTTGGATGGGCAATCAAATGTCTTTTATTTAATTACACTAACAGTGGGAAATACTGAGCAATACATCTTTGCTGACATTATATCAGCAGTTGAATTTTTGATTGAACCCCTTGACTATTTTTTTAATCTGTAGTGTTCTTTTTGTCTTATTTGTTAAAATCATTGTGCAGTAGTAAACCTAAAATTTTGCTTATCTTGTAATTTCATACCCACAAGTTAGTGAAATAGTGTCTGGTTCACGCTATAAAATATCACACTCAGTGACTCATTTCTGTGGAATTTCAACAAAACCAAGAAGACGCTATATGACTGCTCATGCAAGATTATAGGTTACCTAAACCAATGAATAGATAAAGCAGTCACTGCTGTTGGCAGCATCTATGCGCCACTTTGCATAATTAGCACCATGGTCAGAGATGTAATCAATAAATAAGTGTGTCATTCTTTGGGAAGATTTTGAAGGAAAAAAGAGACCTAAAATCAATTTCCTTCAAAATGAATATGACGTTTAAGATATTTTTTAAAATTGAGTCAGTTATTAGATGTTTTTACGTACTGAAAGTGAGACAAACTGGAGCACCCGGAGGAAACCTGTAAGACATCTAAACTGTGCCATGATTTAGCAATGGCTTGTCAATTCTTGGCTGGCAATTCTGATGCCTAAATCACCTCAGCAGCCTGCTGACTGCCTGTTTGTTTGTATGTAAAATGTGGCAGCACAGAGGTAATGCTTAAAAGTGTAGCTAAAAGTTAACTAATGACAAAGGATACAGAAACAAATCATTACTGAGTGGGGAGGAAGGTGGTCTAACATCACACAGCATTTGGTGCTTTTGATGCCCCTAGTCAAAGTCAAAATGCTCAATAACTTGCTTATGCATCCAGCTAAAGTAAAAACAAGAGAAAAACAACAGTCAACTCACTCCTGTCAAGATAAAGAATATTCCTATTTCTATTTCTTTTGAACAAAAGGAATCACAAAGTATTTCATACATTACATGATCCTAGGTTAAAGGGACAGTTCACCCCAACTTCAAAAATACATATTTTTTCTCTTACTTCTAGTGCTATTTATCAGTGTAGATTGTTCTGGTGTGAGTTGCTGAGTGTTGGAGATATGGCCGTAGAGACATCTGCCTTCTCTCCAATATAATGGAACTAGATGGCACTCAGCTTGTGGTGCTTAAAGCACCAAATAAATACATTTGAAACACCAGAAATCATGATCCAGTTACTCAAGATAATCCACAGACCTTGTTGTGAGCAGTTTCATGTAGGAATTATTTTCTGTCTACCAAACTACACCTGCAAGCTGTATCATCACACAGAGGGAAGCGTGCGTGTACTCATGGACAAAAGACTAGTGTTTTGAGATGTAGACATTAATGACGTCCTTCTTGGCTGAGCTTTAATGTTAGCTCAGTGGTGCTAGGTCGGCTAGCAGTGGTCGAGACATACTTCTTTCAACACAGTGATACAGTTGGCGGGTGTAGTTCGGTAGACAGAAAATAGTTCCTGCGTGAAACTGATTACAACACGGTCTGTGGATAATCTTGAGTAACTGGGTCATGATTTCAAATGTTTGTTGTTGTTTTTTTTAGCTTTGAGCGCCACAAGCCGAGTGCCATCTAGTTCCGTTATATTTGAGAGAAGGCAGACATCCCTACGGCCATATCTCTAACACTTGGCAACTCACACCAAAACAATCTAGACTGATAAACAGAACTACAGGTAAGAGGTAGAATATGTATTTTTGATTTTGGGGTGAACTGTCCCTTTAAAAACCATGCTTAATCTGCTTAAAAACATAATAGTCTTCAAACATATAGATTACATGAAAATGTATTTGAATGTGTTGCAGGTCATGACTGACCATTTCAATATAATACTGTGGAACACACTAAATCTACTGTGAATGTTTTATTTTTTTTTTCAGAACTGATTAACCCTTACTGACAGGGAGGGACACACCTGACAGCTGCAACATGGATCAATCACATATGGATGACTGATATTCAAGAATAAGTCTCTAAACATAGTGACACACACATAAAACAGAAATCCAAAATGAGAAAAGTATACACTGTAAAATGTAATAACCTATAAGTAAACACATTTTGGTAACCAGCCAGTGTTATGCAACCACGCAGTGTCGGAAGGCTTTGTTTCTATGAAAATAGAATATAATGCTGAGGATGTCGGTTGCTGCGGTGTGACTCTGTATCACATGTCTCGGTATGATCGGCAGCCATGCCTCTCTTCCCCTTTGCTGGCAGGCTGGGCATCGCTCAGGGCAAGGCTGGCCATCAAACGCAGGGAGGAGAAGCAGCAAAGAATTTGACTTATTATAGGGAAGTACAACTCCTGCTATTTGCAGTCACTTTCTGACTTTCTGGGCTCGGCACTCCTTTCCTTTTTTTCCCCCCATCTCTTTTGACTGTGTATTTCACAGAAAAATCTACTTTCTCTCGTCTCTTTTTTCTTAAACCACACAAATATGAATTGTATCTTTTTCTACACATATGAACGATTCTCTCTCTTTCTGTCTTTGTTGTCTCCGTCTTTGTCTCTTTCTCTCTCAGACATCCTGTGCTGTGCCTCGTAGCCCAGAGGCAGCGAGTTTGACGTCACAAAGGAATGCATCACAAGAGGTTGTGTTGTCTGCTGCGAGAGTGTGTGTGTGTGTGTGTGTGTGTGTGTGTGAACATTGAAGGGAATGGCAGACTTGGTTCCTTCAGAATGTTCTAGCATGACAATATCGGCACCCAGTTCTGCAGAAACTACACATACAGACACCTTCCACGGCAACGGCACAAGTGTTTCCGTCCATTCTGTCTCTGAGATGATGACAGGTGCAAAGACATATAATCAATGGAAGCTTTGACTTCACAATCTTAACAGCCTTCCTTTATTCTGACAGCAGGATAAATGGCTTCAAGGTAAGTCCATCAAAAAACTTTCACATTGACTCCTGCCTCCAGAGGAAGGCGCAAAAAATAAAATAGCAAAAGTAGCCAATGGCCAAAACAAAAACAACCTCTATAGTGAAAAACAAAGTGCCCGCTCATTTAACCTTTTTGCAGAAA
Source organism: Epinephelus lanceolatus (assembly GCF_041903045.1). Lineage (NCBI taxonomy): Eukaryota > Metazoa > Chordata > Actinopteri > Perciformes > Serranidae > Epinephelus > Epinephelus lanceolatus. Next base: position 30,147,831 of record NC_135755.1, on the reverse strand, counting down.
ATCAATTTCTGTCCATTCTATGGCTGAGTCATTGTTTCTGTCGATTCCACAGGCCCTCAGGGAGGGGGGTTGCTTGTGTTGGTGTTGCGGGGGGTGCTGGTAATTACTGCAACAGGCCCTGATCCCTTACTCCACTTCTTTTGTCCGCCTGCCAGTCAGTGTCTGGTAAAAACAAGCCCTGGTCAGTCACCCCTATTTCCAACTGGGCGCTCACTCACTGTGCTGTGACCCCACTTCCAGGAAGTGACGCTGGTATGAGCCAATTAGCCTCAGGTGGCGGGGCTCTTCCATAAAAACAAACCAAAAAGAAAGAGCCAAATTTGTTGTTCCTGCTTGCTTGTTCATTGTGCACAATAAGCAGAATGCTATTTTAGGAAACTGAGGTTAAGCGGGGTCACGTGGCACCAGACACTGTCAGATACAGACAGGAGGGAGGTGTAGGTGCCGTGGTAAAGCAAGCAGAAGTGACAGAGACAGAGAAGAGAGGTGCAAAATGTTGATCGCTATCATATGATTGAGAGAGACGGGGGCGCAGCTAAAAGTGGCCGCCTGGGCCTAGAAAGCAGAAAAGCACACACGCGGTCACTCACACAAAGCACACATTCCACAGACTGATGCACACACAGACGCACTCACATTCTGTGTCCTTTTTTTTTTTTTAAGCAATACACCCAGCTGCACGTAAAGTACAAGAAATCTTTGCACACACACACACATGCAGTTAAAGGAAGCGCTTTAATACACACCAGTGAACTACTACACAGAGGTGCGGGCTACATTCCAGTGGTTTAAAGGGTGTGTTGTGACAGCTGGACCATCTAAACACTCATCAGTCACCTGACACTGATATGTGAATTGTTGAGATACTATAGATTATCAAATATGTCAAGTACTTCATCAATCATGATGTATTACTTTGCATATGCCAATTTTAGGATATGTATTAAAGGCATATTTTTAGAACTAGTTGAGTGAGATGGGAGGATTGATATCTGGCTAATGTCTGTGTGTTAAGTATAGAGATGGGGTCGGGACATTGTTAGCTTATCTTAGCATGGCGCTAATGCTAAGATAAGATAGGCGCGGACTGGCCATCAGGAAGCAGTAGCGGATCTTCCTATGGGCAAAATAGGTGTCCCCACCCTGCCAAAAGATTTTGATGCTCAAAAAAAAAAAAAAAAATGTACAAATGAGTCAGTCTGTAGCTGGGGTATCAGGTCTAGTCCTGGAAATGCCTTAAACCTTAATGTGTTCATCACTAGGTTATCATCACAAACGGAACATGCTGGAGCATTGATGGTATGGTGGAGTGAAATCTTACTGGAAAGCATTAGAGCAAGAGAAAATGTAAAGGAGAAAGCCATCCGGGGCACAGTACAAAAAAGAAGAGGAAGAAAAAGTAAACAAAACTTTTTTTGAAAGGGGGTTGTGGGGGCAGGGGAGCCTTGCCCGGGGCGCCACATGTGCTATAACCGGCACTGTCGGGAAGTTGCTCTTTTTTCTCTCTTTTATTTTTTTTTTCCCTTCCAAACCCTGGCATTAAGTAGCCTATATTAAGATATTCAACACATCATCTTTGCTGTAGTGACACGGCTGGTGCAAACTGTAATAGCAGGTGGCAGTTGCAATTACAAGTGAAACTGAATGTGTCTGGCACTTGTTAAGAGTAGCACTCGTTGCTAAAACATGCATAGAAAGAAAAACCCATGGCAGGCAGTGCAGCGAGGGTGAGCCAAAAAAAGAAAAGAAAAAGGCTTTGCTGGCTGATGCTGCTGTATATGCTTTATGTAATATTGTGTAATTGTAACATCAATGTTCTTTAAGTGAATTTAGTTTGCTGTAAATATAATGTTCTTTGTGTGTAAACATCAAAATAAACTTAAAGTACCAAAGGTAAAATTACTCATTATGCTATCACAAAAATATATATCATATTATTGGACTAAATGTACTGATGCATTAATGTGTTCATCACTTTAATGCTGCAGCTGGTAAATGTGGAGCTCATTTTTATTAGTTGATGTGCTGCTGGGTAGTTTAATCTATAATAATACATAATCATTTATATTTTGGATTAGTGGATTTCCTTCTGAGATGTAATGGAGTAGAAGTAGCAGAAAATGGAAACACTCTGTACCTCAAAACTGTACTAAAGTACAGTACTTAAGTAAATGTACTTAGTTACATTCCACCACTGGAATATGTGCCTCTTTTTGTTGCTTTCTGTACACACAAACGTGCAGAGGAGAAAGAGCAAAATAAGTTTCATTGTCTTACTTATTGCATATAACAAACACCATAAATTAACAGACTGAGTTTTTCTTTTTCAGTACAAAATTGGTCAAATTGGAGCCACTTAACAGGAAATTTCCCGGTTGCTTTTGTTGCCAGTTGCCCCTGCTCCAAGCTAATATAAAAGAGCATGAATGTCTAATTTTACTAACAGTAAAGTTAGCGTAACATTGACGACAGCTTAGCTAACCACTTCAGAGGGCAGCTGACGCATGCTGTTTCCAGGTCTCTGAAGCCGATTAGAGGGAAAGCATATTATTTTCAAGCAAAAAAAGTTGTGTGCCAGAAATATGGTTTATCAAGCATTCATTTTAAAGGAATAATTCAACATTTTTACAACAAATACGCTCATATGCTTTCTGTGAGATGAGATGTCAGGAAGTAGTTAGCCTAGCTTAGCATAAAGACTGGGAGCAGAGGGAAACAGCTAGCATTGTTCTGTCCAAAGTTTGAAACAACATGAGAAGGGATGGCATTATGCACTTCCAACTCCAGAATGATACATATGAGCATAAATATCTGATTTTACTAACAGTAATGTTAGCGTAACATTGATGACAGCTTGGCTAACCACTTCAGAGAGCAGCTGCCAGCCAGCCTTGCTACGCATTAAGACTGAGAGCAGAGGGAAACGGCAGGCTTGACTCTATGCAAGGTTCACAATTACGATTACCAACACATCTAAAACTCATAAATAGCTCTGCAGCGATGACGTTTTTCTGTAGGCCGACACGGAAGTTAGCGTCACCCTCGTTCCCTCATCAAAAAGCCAATGGGATTTTTCCATTGAATTTTGGATTATTGTAGAAAATGAGCTTTGTGGTAAACAAAAGTTTATGACACTTAAATGTTTTGTTCAGCAAGATAACATAACATAAAATCTAATTTTGCTAACAGTGAAGTTAGCATAACATTGACAACAGCTTAGCTAACCAGCGAGCCTAGCTTAGCATAAAGACTGGGAGCAGTGGAAAACAGCAAGCTTGGTTCTGTAAAATGTTCAAAATTACGACTACCAACACTTCTAATAATCATTTATTAGCGTGTCTTGCTGAATTTTTACTCAGAGAAATATAAAATGATAGCTTGCGGTTGCACGATGTAACTGTTTGTTGGAGAATAACAGCTGGGCGCATTATTGAAGCCTTGTCGTCACAGCAAGGTTGCCAGGTTTGAGACCAAATCCATAACCTGTGCTCGACAACAGTATCTGGTCACTCACACTATAACATAAGACTCAGCATAGTGGTGCTGGGTAGATGGATAAACAGTTAGTAGTATAGTATAATATTCAACCAATCCTGTGATGACAATACATTTAACTACTGAGTCATACTGGAGGGGCAAACAGCCTATCTTACGCCATTGCATCTGCACACACAGATTTATTGCAGAGTTGTGACAGTTTCATAACACACACATTCATAATAAATATATATGAGTATACAAGTGTCTCAATCTACCTGTGCACACACTCATGCATGCACATATGGGTCTAAGCGCACACAAACGCACATGCAACTAAGCATAGAAACGAACATGTAAATCCACGCCAGTAACAAAAGCATTTTAGCAGTCTCAGCACACATACACACCACATTCTTCTTCCACTTCCTGAGCTAAGGCAGAGTGCATCCACAGTTCAGCCCTGTTCAGCCTCCCTCCTCTTACCACCACCATCACACTGACGACGACTGCCGCATTAGTCAGCTGCTTACTGGACGGTATGTGGCAACACGCTGTGTCCAAATCAGCCACTGACCCACATAACATTAAGTCTGCTGCTGACATCTTCAAAACTGTACTGAAAAAGTTTAAGAAGTTTAATGTAGTGCACTGAAGTCTGGACGGGAGAACTTCAGAGTAGTGTGGAGGGACTCTTGAGAAAAAAACACATCTAAACGAGGTCCATGCTATAAAGCCACAATGACACATGACACAATTTGCATTTTGGATATGAGTTGTGTATGTAGAACGTTAGATTTAATAAAATGAATGAAAAAGTGAATACCAAGGTTTGGACCTAATAAACTTGGATTTGTATAAATTATATTGGGCTAATACAAAAAGTATCCAAAAGATTTGTATCTGCATCCTCTCTTATCTCTCACCTGGTATCACATTTTGAGGATGTGTGTTCACAAAAGTGGCAAACAGAATGGAAAATCCACCTCTCCTTCAAAAGGATAACGGCGAGTATCATGACTAGATCAGTCTTGCCCAGACAGAATGTCTTCCTGATACAGAGGCGAAACCAACAATGTCGCCACAAAAACACCGTGACAGATCTCCATGGCAACAGGACTCTGTTTGGTATTGTTTGTTTTTCAGAAACAAGAGTGTGTCAGTTGCAGACATGACTCCTACCAGCAGCGGCCTGAGCTTGGTGCTTCGACTGACTCAACTCAACAGTTAGCTTAGCGAGAATCCCAGTGTCAGGGATTTTTGTATGGTATGTTCCAGAGCTGATTTAACATAAGCTTATCTGACTGATAAAGTACAACCCCGTCCATCCAGGGTAAACACAGACTGTTTATATTGCCAACCTTCTTCACATGTTAAACACGAGCCATTGGTCTATTTAGATTTCATAAGAGCTAGTTAAAGCTCAGCCTAATGTGCAACATCAGTTCAACCTTTTGATAAAAAGCACTGTGACATTTCAAATGAAGTAAGACAGTTTCAGGGAACTTGCTGACATCATTAACAACATATGACTTTGTATTTCAAGGAAGTCATAACAGGCAAAGGACAGAATTGCCAAATTAGATAACTGACAATGCCAATGCCAAAGACTGACTGTTCACATGAGGGTGGTGTGAATAAAAAAAGCCTCTGCAATACCAAAAATACTACAGTGTGGGTATCTGCTGTGATGTAAGTTGGAATCATTAGCTTGTCTGGCTAATTTGCTTATATCCTTGTCATCAAACATTTGCCGCATTTCCACTTCATGGTAGGCACAGCTCTTAACTTGCTCTTTTTAGGTTTTTCATTAGCAAAAGTTGTGGATAGTGGTAGGTGGTACTTTTTTGGCACCACCTTGGACAAGGTTCCAAGCGAGCTGAGCCGATACTAGATAACACAGACACACAGAATCATCACTTGTACAATACAGGACCAGGCCCCCCAGATAGCTGCTCTGCCTTGCTTTTAATTTTTCCACTGTGAGTGGCCACTCACATTTTTGCAGCAACAAAATCCCCTGCAGCCAAAAAAGCATTTTCACCATAGACCACCACTATAATAGAGACATCTGTAGAGCTGTTGACAGGACACCTTAAGGTGCAAACAAGGTCAATTATTTATCTTTCGATGATGGAGGTTTTAAATTTGTAAAACTTTTCTTGAGCCCAGAAAGGTGATTTAAAAATGTGTGATGTCATCACAATTTCAGGCGGGAACTCGCAGGCGGGGCCAACGAAAGAACGCTCCTGCACATATTAAGTAGGCCGCATGCCCAGGAACTAAACCTAGAAGCTAGAAACTTTTTGGGTGTACGCACCAGGTGAGCAATTCTCATTGGAGTTCTGCTATCCAGTTCTTATAATACATACATGCACAGGACATGCTGCACAAACCTGCCAACACAGTGTTTGAAAATATGGACTAATATGAAAGCTGAGCAGCCCAGCAGTGTTATGTCAGAATAAAATAACAATGCCGTCTTTTATTTGCAAGTTATTGAGTTTGAGTTTTTGTCTGAGACCTGTTAGCTTTAGCCTTAACCTTATAGTGCAATGCCACGTATGTAGCCACCAAGTGCATATTTGAGACTCCTTTTACAAGATTCTAGTTTTTAAATGAGTCAGCTAAAAACAAAAAGTTGGCTGGATACAGTGCTCACGTTAGCTTAATTAGCTAACTGGACGCGATAAAATCTGCCAGCCAGTTAAAAAAATGGATGGCTGCCAGCTAGAAATAATAAGTCTGCTTTTGTCTACCTTTCTCTGAAAGCAAGGACCCATTGTTTCAAAAATGATTGAATTTCAAGTGGCAAATCTGCCATCATTATCACTGCAAATTATATGTGCCGTGTGAGAACAGAAAGGTTGACAGGCATAGCAACATTAACTAAAGTGGGCTGAGCAAACATTCAATTACATCTGCTGCACCTGACATACCAAGAGCAGAAGCTCAGAAAGGGTCAACGTCCTGCTCAAGGACATTTGAGCAGACATGTGGCCGGTGCTGAACATACAGTACATGCAGTGATAGAGGCTGTAACCTTTCAGCTGCAGGATAGTCTCTCTCTCTAACCATCCGGCCCTGTCACAATAACATGCCAGATGCAAAAGTCAGCTCCACATAGCCGCTCTCCGCCTCTTCACTCTGCACCTCACTTAATTATGTTTTCTCTATAATTTAATGCTGGAGCTCCATCACCATCTCTCACCGCATTTTTCTCATGTATGCTATCATTCCTCACCCCTTCTAATCTGACTGATATATCAGTGTGTGAGGATTGATGTGGATAAATCTGATATTTTATGTTCACATTTGTAAGCAGCCAATAAGACAGAGGCTAAAACATCTGCAAAAAACACTAAACATGAATGAAAACTCCAACCGCTATCGATAGAAATGTTCAGATTTACATGCCTGTATCGGTTTTAAATACCCATATCGGTTCAACCTAACCCTTTCTATGCTCTCTCTACCTTCCTCCCTCTCCCCCCTCCCTGCCCTGCACCCGTAGGCGAAGGGAGAATTCCGGCAGGGTGGGGGCTTTCCCCAGGAAGAACGGGAGCTTTGTCCCCTGAGGGACGAGGCCATAGGCTGACAGACAGTCTGGCAACCTCTGACCAGGCAACCAGTGAGTGAGAGAGTGAGAGAGAGAGAATGATAGGGCATAATCACAGTGCAGACGATGAAACTAGTGCTGGAGTTTCGTCTTAGCTCTGGGGCACGCACTAAGTTCACCGAGTGTAAGGAGTAGGGAAAGCCAGTGAGTTTACAAACCAGGCTGCAACAGACTGAAAACTATGAATACACAACTCTTCCGTCAGGCTGAGGTGGCATGTCTTCCTCATCCGATGTATGTTAAGATAAAGTTGTGATTCAGGTTCTAGTACATTTCACATTCACCCTCTACGCCACAGCGCTATCGTCAGTTAAACCTGAAATCCCCAATGTTTGATTACATGGTTATTAGATCACTCTGCATAGTGGAGTGTGTTGACACACTTAAAATGACTCATTTGTCGCTCTCATCGTTCTGCTGTTGGCAAACGTTAATCAGGTTTGTCAGGTCTCATCTCTCCAGGTTGACACTGCCAGTGCTGTGTAATATCATCACTTGAGTCAATAACAAATTGTGTTGTTTACCTGTTGGGCTGCCTCTTAACAACTACTGTCTATTACAACTTTGACAACATTGTACTCAGTGTACAACTGTGTGCGCGCACAAGTAACCGCAATCAGGTTGACACATGAAACCATGTGCAAAGTATCTGGTGCCAGGTTAAAGGATGTGAGGTCCTGAAAATGGTCACTTATTAACAAGCCAGTGCTCATGTGTTGAAATTTAACCTTCATTAGCACCACTTCCTTACAGACTCAGACAGGGGGTCATTACTGGGTTGACCCCAGAAGCTCTGAGGTGAAGGTAGAGGTAGGAGGGACTGCTGGTGTTCTGAGGACGGAAATATCATGGATGAAATACAACTAGGTACAAAGAGCCTTTAGCAACAATGGCAGCCCCAAGGAGGGGCCAGGGGTGGCCATGCCCACCCTCATACAATTGCAGGGCCTCTTGACTGACGAAAATAATTAGAGGCCGACACTACTGACTTTAAAGAACCCTGAAACACCAAGTTGATGGTTGGCTGTTGGTTAACGTTGGGCCGTCAGTGAGTGTCTGTCGCCCTAGCTTTCGTAGTGTGTACCACACCATTGGCACTAGTTGGCGCCTGACCTGGCGGTGAGTGAAATCACTTGGCCATTCCACTCACTGGGCAAGAGGAGAAACGCAAGTGAGGAAGGTAAACAAACAGCTAGTCAAGAGGGGATGAGATTAAACCAACTTGCTATTTAATGCAGAATTATTTTTTAGCCACTAAGCTGTAAGCAGAAACAGTTCGTAATTGTTTGTGTTATTGTTCTTCAGCGTATGGTAAATATCCATTGTTCTTTCATCATCAGGTTGTGTTGTTAATGTGCCAACTGGCTAATAAGCATTTTGAATCCGTCCTATCAGTCTTCTAGTTTCCCCTTTTTAAGTACAGACTTCTGCCATTTGCAGTTATAGAGAGCTATTTCCTCTCACGTAGAACATATGTGCTTGTTGGCCATTGGTTGCAGTCTTCATGGTGTGTTCAAGCCCAACATTTTGGCCAAGACACAGGCAACGTGAGGGAACGCAACAGTCGGCCTTCGTTGCCACTAGTTCTTTGATTTCAGCTTGGTGTGTCTGGGCCTTAAGATGCTGTGGAGCGGTAGAGTTATCTTGTGAAACAAGACAACCTAAGGCATCCATTGGTACCAACTATGTTGCCAAAGCTTGTCAGGAAGGGGGTTAAATAACGCTCCAAATTTAGGCTAAATGTGAGCGAGGGAAAAAATGGCATGGACATTTTCAAATGGGTCTCTTGAACTCTCACCTCACGATATCTGAACGAAAATGAGTTGTATTGGTAGCCACAAGTCTACCCTCAATTTGAGAAGGCTTGTTCCCAGTGTTAGTTTTGGTCCTTATAATCAATGTACTCCTTCAAATTAGAGCTATATATTTTCCAACGTCTGTATATACAGATACATAACACATTAAAATAGGATTGCTGTGAAACTGAATGTGTTAACTGAACTGGTATTAGTCTATACATAACCGATAATAGATCATATTAATTCCGTTGTGGCTTTTAGTTTTGGTGTGCAACACCTAGATTTTCAGCAGCCTAATCTGACCACCCCTGGGGGCGCCACTGTTTTGCAGGCTAAGAGCTACAGCTCAAGGACTAAATGTAGTCCCTGATTTCCAGGGTCAAAATGCAGGTGAAGTTTCTGACTTGCTAAAAAAGATTCCTGGGTTCTTAGATATGCTCCTGCAGTGGAAAGAGGCTACAATACTACTTGACATCTGTCTGTGATCATAGTGACCTTACATTAACATTAATGTGCTTTTTGGCAATAACATAGTTTTCTCAAATGGACCTCAATTTTCTGTGATTAGCAGAGTGAAGTTATTCAAACCTGTATCTCAGAAGCAGAGCTGCTTTGAGGGCATGATTTTAATTAAATCACACTAGATAAAGCTTCACAGTCACTTGTTTGTCTGGTTAAGTAACACTTAACAGGAAAAAAAAGAAGTATATTACAAAACGATTGTAAAAAAAAAAAAAACATACTTCCCCATGTCCCTAACTTAAGCAGCCCATCCCCCAGTAGGTCTGAACTGAAATTACCACCAAATCATCTCAAACACGCCAGCTAAAACAAAGTCAACAACTTAATACCACTCCTCAATAACATCCCTTACATTGGTTTCCTTCCTCAACTCAAAACAAACGCTTCCCAAGTCTCAGAACCGTTTTCTCTTCCACAAACAGATATGTAGGTTTTTGCTCATTTGCATGGGAACTGTCTTGTGATCTGTGTGGTGAGAAAGAGGCCAAGCTGAGAATGAGGTTTCAGACTGGAGAAGAGGGAGGAAAAAAAACAACAGATTTCACTCTGGCTGAGTTCTGGAAACCTCTCTACTTCCTGTGCGCTCTGACCTTCCAGTGTCTGCTTTTCTTTTTATTTTTTTCCTCCTCCTCCCCTGCAGTTGTTGTTCTGCCCCCTCACTCATCCTGCTCCAACTACGCACACAAACACACACATACTCTGCAGCTTTCATGACTAAGCGTGGGTGTGCAGTTATTGTGTGGGCTCATCTCATTTTGCACCTACGATACATAGTGAATATTGTATGTGAAGACGCAGGTTTACATATTAGACCATGGTCACTCACTAAGATGTCTGCATACAGTTGATTAAATATTAATACATGAATAATATATGAATACAACCTGTATTCATCGATATAGTGAAATACTCAAGTATGCTTGAAGAGTTCACATTATTATACGTAATGTTAATATCACGCTACATTTTAATTTCTGCACTAATGGACAGAAAAATCACAAGAAACAACAATGATGGCATGAAAACTATCTGCACTCAAAACATTTAGAAAAAGTTGAATGAAAAAACTGAAAGAAATTGAAGTGGCAATACGATTTGTGGAAAAGGGGTAGTTAAAATGGAAGAGCCAAAAGAAATTTATGTTGCGCTTAAAGCTTTTGAAAGAGTTGAAAAACTGGAAGAAGTTGAAGTGGCAGTCAAAATACAATTAGTAAAAAAAGGTGTAATGACAGTTTAAGTAGAAGGGCTAAAATACACTGAAGTTTCAGTTTAAGTTTTAGCACGGAATGAAGTGTAAGTATCACTTTTGAAAGTGCTGAAAGGAGTTGAAATGTCAATTGAAATGGAAGCGATAAATTGAGCTACAGGGGTAAGCTGAAGTCCTGGAAAAAATACTGCAAGTTTGGGTATATAAACTGAAAGAATTCAGCTGAAGTGTGAGCACTGAAACCAGTAGTGTCCAGTAGTGTCCCTAAGAAAATAAAAGTGTGTATCACTGAAAGCAAGCACAGTAATAAACGACTCAAAGTGAACACTTTCTTGCGTTAATATTATCTTGAATTTTAATCATTTGTATGTCCTTATGATGAGGTTCAAAGTATAGTTATCTTTCTTTCTGATAATGAGATTTAAAGATCAATATCAACTTCATATCTGTGTGTTGAGTACAGAGCTGGAGTCAGGACATGGTTAGCCTACCTTTGCAACTATAAATTGGCTTTTTTTTTAAAAGCAATCTAAATCTACTAGTGTTTTGATTAGTGAGCTTTAAATGTGTTGGTAGGTGTGTCTTTGTTTTTAACTAGAGCCAGGCTAGTTGTTTCCCCCTGCTTCCAGTCTTTATGCTAAGCTACGAATAACCACCTCCTGCTTCTCTGTAATTAAAGCTACAGTTGGTTAACTTCTATAAAAATAACTTTTTTTTCATATTTACTTAAGCTGTCACTACATCTACACAGTAGTGGATGAGACAGATATCTTGAAAAAAAATCATGTTCATGTTAATCAAGATTCTGTTACTGCATGGCCTATTTCTCACTGCAAATGTTTTCAGAAACATATTTTAGTGTACTGTTTAGCTGTAAAATGAGAAAGGTGGCCTGGCTGGTGGGTGGTGCTTGGCACTTAAGCCGACTATTTCCAACATGGCGGTCGGGCCACAAACTTTCTTGGTTGTTTTTGTTCACATGCGTTGGATTCTTGCGAATGCCATTAGAAGCATTAAGAGGATGCATAGGAACATGATTTATTTCAAAGACTATGACATGAGGTTGATGATGATCTTCTCATCTCATTCTCAGAAACAAAGTGAAAAGCTGGTCGTCTTTAAGCAGCGAAACAAGATAATAATCCACCCTGAACCTCATTTACGGAAATGAAAACAGTCAGTTCAAGATAATATCAACACAAAAGTCATTTTCCGGAAGCTTTGATCTAAAAAAAATACAGTGATCATTATTAGCCTGGAAAAACCTACAGCTGAATTCTGTCCACACTCACATGGGTGAATCTTTATATCTCCATATCTCCCCTGCACTTCAGCCCAGTGTTAGGCTATCATCTCTGGACTCTCTGTTCTTTTCAAAGTAAAGAATAAAGACTGTAGAGAAACAACGAAGGCAGGCAGCTGGCTAGGTTGTTCACACCAAGACAGACTAGCGAACCCCCCCTCTGCCTTATCACCCACTGACACTCTGTCTGAGCCAGCAGCAACACAGCTGAGCTCTACCCCTGGTGACCCCTTCCCTCTCCCCGCCAGGACACCCCAGGCACCCCTCGGTTATGCCAATCAGCTAACTGCTGCTGAAGATGCAGACATGTTTATGGATGGGTAACTTCATGACGGTGCATTTTCTGCTACACTTGACATTAAAGGTTATGTCTCCTGCTGAATAAAAATACTTAACCTATGCATAAATTTGCTCTTCATGGTGGTGTGGATCAAAAGTGGTGAGCTAGCTGAGTAATTTAGTAAAGTTTGAAAGCAGACGCTTAGCGGGGAATTCATTTCAGAGTCTAGGACAAAACTCTCCACCGTGAATGTATTCACACAGAAACTGCATTACTATGTAAAAACATCTCTTCCTTCACGCATGCTTTCATCATGAGTGTGATGAAGCAGTGCAATAACATGTTTACATGTATGTGGACATCCTTTTGAAAGATTCGTGGTCTAGATACCACACTAGATCCACTTACTTCCTGTTTACAGAGCCTTCAACCACATACATATATAACCCCATTTCACCATTAACCCAAAGTTGCATACTTGGGCACTTGTATAAAATTGATTGATTGATTGATTGTGATAACACGGAATCCCTACCATACACTAGAAAACTTTGAAAAGACTTTTTAAAGATTAAAGTCTGACATGCTCTCACAACTAAAGACGATGTGAGTTTTTAGTCACACACTATAAGATCTGAAAAAAATGGGAATGTTGCAGGGTCACCATTTGCAAGACTACAAACAGATTATTTTTGGGATTATTTCCCATCCTGCTCCCAGTGGAAAATATTACGCCAAACTCCCTTTAAGAAATAAAAGATTTTTACAATTACCTACGTGTCCACAAAAACACATATCTCTAGAAACACAAGATAGAAGGCGTCATATTTTGACAGTATTCTTGTCAATTCGGCATCAATACAATTGTATTTAAGTACAAACTTCACATTTTGGATGTTGTTGCCTCAATTCACTACCAGCCCCCATTGGTTAGTGGGAGGACACTGTGGGAAAAGAGGCGGAGTGTTTCAAAAATTAAGATTTCTCACTGATGCAAGTGCTGGTTGGTGGATCAGATACAAATAAAACACAGACTCTTGATCACTACATAAGTTCACCAATTGCTCCTCCTTTTCCACAGTTATGTTTTTACGCCTCCCTGGAGTCCCCTACATATTTACTGTCTACCTGGTTTGCTGCTTCCTGTTTGGTGTTGGATAGCAGCGCAGCTATTGGTTGTTGACAATGTTCATGTCATTGAGCTTCACTGCTGCATGAGCCAAGAAAACAAACCTACAATAGTATTAAACATGTTTGATTTTGTCAGAATGTCAAGACGAGAAAAATACTGACTTAAGACAGCTCGGACTGAGTTTTAAAATGATTCAGATCACAGGAGCTCGCCACAACTCTAGCAACACTCTTGTGATTTTATTCTGACATTGGAAATTTGTTTTTGCCAGTGAAATTGCTTGAAAAATCATTTGGTGCAAGGCAGACATGAGCCATCTCCATGACAGCTGAGCAAACTCCATTTACCAATAAACGCCAATGTATTTTGGCAAGCTACTATTCCCAAGATTACTTTCACACTTAAGTCACCCGTGTTGTACAGTGGGAATAAAAACAATGCCTTCTGGATTCCAGCTTTATCTCTGCACTGAATAAGACAGCACAACTTCTCACACATACACTGCTGAAGTAAAGTACAGAGCAGCCAACAAAAGATTTGACTGGCAAACTGACATTAAAAGTCAAGCCCTGCTGGCATTATCCGCTGCTAAATTTCCATCTGCAGATAGGATTTTTATTGTGTTGTTTCTCTCAAATGGCCTGAAACTTTGCTAGCGGCTCATTTATAACTTTAAACTACACGTGTTAAATGGTTGCCTTAACAAAACACAGGTGCATGTTCAGACTTCCTCTGCTTTAAAATCCCCCCATTCCCTTCACAGAATCACTCTGTACAATCACAAAATAACTAAAATGTCCAAATTGCCCTCATGCTGAACAGAGGAATGGTGGTGTGTGTGCAGCAGTAACAGGAGTGCAGTTCACCACACACATGCAAACATCACACACCCAGCCGCCGGGACACTCAGACACACACACACACACAGGGGATGTTTTGAGTGTACTGCAGTGTGGAGCACTGGGGGCCCTGAATGAAAACATGCTGGTAGTGGGATGTATCAGATGTTTGTCCACTCGTGGAAAAGGAAAAAAAATGATATGTTGATCCAAGATCTAACTGTGGCTTCTTCCTGAAAAAAAGGCCTGTGAGTTCCAGCCCAGCAAGTGCTTAGCTTGGCACTTTCCCCAACAGTTCTAACTAAAGCCTCTGCAGAGTTTTATGGCGTGCGGTGATGCCTTTAGCTGTTTTTGCATCTATGAAGGCTTTGTGCAGATAACTGACGGTGTAAAGACGGCAGCTGGACTGAACGCGCTTTTGAGGGCTGTTACTGAAAGCAAGAGTTTTACTGTAACTGCAGCAATAAGATATGTCGATACATCAATTAATTAAAGCAGTACCAAAAAATAAATGTATAAAAACAATAGAGCAAAAAACTACAGGCAAACACCATTAGCAACTAGCTGTTGAATGTAGTGGAGCAATTTAAAAGCTAAAGAGACAGATATCTTTCTCTGGAGTTGGTGGAGACCAAAACAGAGCTAACGTAAGAGTGAATGTTGGCCTTACATGACTCCAAAGGAATGCTAAATGTTGCTGGTAAATAAGCGACTGTTAGCCGTAACAACTTTGTGGGGAGGATATGTCAATGTTGTGTTTACATGTTCTGCTGCACCTACAGTGGCCAAAAAAATCAATTCCTGCTGTATGCAAAATTCAGAGTGTATGAGTTGTCTGGACACAGCTCTCAACATGGAGGTGGCTTAGCTGACGGCTAGCAGCTAACGGTATTAACTCCACAGACAGAGCTACACAACTGCAACAGATGAAGTTTAAATAGATTTACTATATTGTGTTGGAGTGAATAAAGACTACTTATTAGCTTTCTTTCTGAGAATGTGTGGAGGAGATTAATATCAACTTCATGTCTGTGCGTTAAGTACAGAGCTTGAGTCAGGACATAGTTAGCCTAGCTTGGCATAACTATAAATTGCAATTCTTTTACATTGCCCAAACTGTATATAGTGTGTTAATTAGTGAGCTTCAGATGTGTTGAAAGAGGTGGTTTTATTGTTTTCATTTTTAAATAGAGCCAGGCTAGCTGTTTCCCCTGCTTCCTGTCTTTATGCTAAGCTAATCACCTACCGCTTCCAGCTGTGTACTTAAATGGGCTTTATATGAAATTCAGAGCATATGTGTCTGGACACGGTTTTCAACATAGAATAACGACAATTTCAAACACAAGTACACAATTTGGCTCCATTATAATTCTTAAAATTTACAGACAAAACACTTGTCTTTTGCTGGACACATCTTGACCACAAATACAACATGCTAATGTTTGTAGCACAACTTATGGCATTTAACAGTGTATAAATTAGCCTAGCAGCTAGCAGAGTTTCCCTCTACTCAGAAAAAGCCATAATCACACACAAGACTTAAAATGCTGTTTCATGGGGCTTTAATACCTCCACATTTTATTGTTTTTATCTGTGAAATAAAAGTGAATTAAAGTTTTGTTTCCACTGACGGGAATGGTTTTAGGTTTACAATTGCCGCAATGTGTAGTTACATTTCTGGGGAGGTGCACATAAGGCTATGGTAAAGAGTATGCTTAAGTATAAATCCTGCTTTGGACATGTTGGTAGGAGTGTTTTTTTGTTTGTTTTTCAGAGCCGAGGTAGACGTTTCCCCTTGCTTCCAGTCTTTCTGCTAAAACAAGCTAATCACCTTCTGCATCCAGCTCTACTTGAAAGGGTTCTATACGAATTCAGACACGGTCCTCAAAATGGAGGTGGTTGAGCCAGCAGCAAGCAGTGCTAATACCATAAACAGTAATAAAACAATGGCAACAATGCTGACAGAGTTAATGTGTTAACCAGGGGGACACTGGAGGGTGGGCACTATGCTTGTGCGCCACTGACCTCCCGACATAAGTAGTAACTGCATGCACATGCGGCCAGACAGGATACCACAAAAAAACACAGAGAAGCTTGAAATACAACACATACAGTGGTAGTGTGACCTTATTATCTGCTCAGGGCGCCATTACTCCACTACTACTCATACCATAGCAGATAGTGGTTCGCTGCTATGTAAGTGCTCTGAATGTCATATACAGAACATTTAAGTCTACTGACAATTTACTTAAATCAATTCCATTAAAAATGAAATTCAGTCCGCCAGTGTGCATCACAAGACGTGTGTTTTTGTTTGTAGATAAGAAGTAGCCATTAGCCACAGAGCTAATGTGGGTTCCAGTTCAAAGTCTGAGATTTTGAACAGCTGACACTGGCTGTCAGTCAGTGTTTGCCACTAAGAGTGAAAATGATTTGTGTGCAAGGTGTGAAAAGTCCCTGGGCCCAGACTCTCATCCCCAGATGCATGCACACAATAGTGAGAGAAAGAGGCTCCTCTGCTCTCTGTTCTGTATTTACTTTCAATGGAATTCCAGTTATGGCCTCTGGCTCTGACCCAAGCGCCCCACCATGCACTTTCTTCAGTGATCCTGTTTCATCAGCATCTTCCAAACAGGCAAAAGCGCTCCGCTGGTCATTAACTACAATGTTTAGCTCTTGTTTACAAGCCCTTCAGGGGTAATGACTATTCACCTTAATCCATCATTGTAACAACTGGCCAAAAAAAGCAATATAGTAATGTGCTAGGGGTCACTTTCTAGTGTTTTAGTTAGTCTGGCTGTTCTTGATTTGGGGGAAATCTATTTCTACTATCAATACTTTATACGTTTCTGGTAATGAACACATCTTCTTGCCTCATTGCATTTTATTCGATTGGAGGCTACAGTTGGATACAGATATCTGCCTTGTCTGTAACAGATTTCTCAGTGTATTATTGCAGAGCGCTGACACAAAAGCCCAGCTCTTGAAAGAAGAACTTGCACCATTACTCTGAGGAACTTACACCACAGTCCGAGGTTTACTGTCGACGCTTTAGTACACTTTGTACTGTCAGCTGTCATCTGATTTAAACAGAATTTCAGGCTGCATTCTTCCTTTAAAATGACCTTACGTTGAGATGCTCTTGCACCTGTGCATCAAACCTGTCAGCGCCCAACCACCACCATCACCCCTAGCCACCACCACAACAGGATATTGCTCAGTGGCACAGCACGGTTATGGCTGCATGGAGACATGTAGAGGCAGGCCAGGGACAAAGATTCGGAGAAGAATTAAAAAAGCAAGAGGCAGGAGAGTGATACGATCTCCCGGCACACAGAGAGAGGAATTGTGTTTGCGTTGGCCTGCCTCATATACAAACACTATATTGACATAACTTTCTTTTGCTCTACAGGAGACATTTTTTTCCAGCGGAGAGGTCTTAACGGGAAAGAACCTGACACAAGGGTGGAGACAAGTGAAGGGTGAAACAAAGTGTGAGATGCTGAGGGGAATGGAAAGAGGAGTGGTCAGTGAGCAGGACTGACAGAAGCGTTTAGTGCTCGTTCAAAAGTAAAAAAGATGGAAATACTAAAAGGAGCCTGGGAGGAAGGGATCCTCTGCTTTTAACAAAGCATGAATCAAGGGAGTTAACCTCCTTCTGCTTCTGACCAAGGTCACATTCTCAGAACTGCAGTGTACTCAATGTTTTGTGGTGTTAGTCAGTCAAACAAGGAGCAACCATGATCTCTTTCTATTTTGGTGTACATAGATGATCAGGATCTGAAGAGGAAGGTTGCAAATCTTTTGGAGCGCAACAGATGCAGCCGCGGAGCTGACGGGGATTATACGCTGCATCACAAGAATGATAATAACAGGAGGAGAGGCTGCTGTAAAATTCAGGTGGCTCGGTGTTTAGGTTAAATGTGCTGTTAGAGCTGAGAAAGGCACTTGTTCTGCCACAAAAGGGGGAGGACAAAAAGCTTTATCAGCAATACTTAGCAGTGTAGCTTTAATGACAAGGTTCAATGCGTACGTGTCTGCCGCGAGGGCCCGAAACACTGATGCAAGACCTTTCCCAGATGACCCCCGGACGGCATCAAAGTCCAAAGTGCGAGCTGTGACGACGCTGAGACGGGAAGCCTCCTCTTGAATTCCTGACCTTTGCTAGCAGAGCATGGCATTTTGTCCTATCAACAACACATATTTGCATCTCTGTCACCTTGGCCTACATCTTAGAGAGTCACATGACTGGGCTATCATCCAAAAAGATGTGTTGTTGTTGTACTTATCTTAGTTCTTAATGCTTTGTCTTGATCTTTAGCTAAATGTGATATATTACCCCCAGACAATGACTTGGACTGTACCTATTATAGTAGAATTAAAAGTAAAGAGATAATCAAATTCCCAAGACTAATGAGATGTTTTACTTAAAGGTTCAGTGAATAGGATTTAGGGGGGATATATTGGCCAAAATTAAAAACAATATGATAGGCATGTTTTCTTTAGTGTATATTCACCTGGAAGTAAGAATTGTGGTGTTTTTGATACCTCAGAATGAGACGCTAACATCTATATAGGGAGCGGGTCCTTGTCCATGGAGATCCCAGTGTCAAACCACCATGCTTCTACAGTAACCCAGAACAGACAAACCAACCACTGGCTCTAGACTGAGCCAAACAGCATAGAAAAACACAGATTCTTAAATGTCACTTTGCTTTATTCAGCATTTTTACCAGTTTAAATCATGTGATCTGTGTGTTTTGAAGAGAGGGAGAACTCTGAGGATAATTCCGTTCCCATAAAAGCTTCCCGAACATTGAACGCTGACAGCATCCTAACCAGGAGTTCATGCCTGGCACATGAGAGAAGTCTAAGCTGGTTGCAATCTGCAATCCTTACAGCTAGATGCCACTAAATCCTACACACTGCTCCTTTAATAATTTACTGGAGCACAGGCCTCACAGTATGTTGAGGGAGTTAAAAAGGTTGTCTTTGTTCTAGATGTGGCCTTGTAAACACTAAGAGATGCCTTCAGCAGCTTTATATGTAGTACACCCTGTTCCATCACTGCCATGGGGCACGTTGCCACACAGAGGGCTCAGTAAATACGACCATGCCCTTTATTCTCATCAATCTAACACTGACAGCCTGAGACTTGACTGGGTCTGATTGATGAACAGCTTGCACTGCAGGCTTAAAGGACTTACTGTTGTTCGACTTGAGATCCCGATGGATGACGGGGACAATGGCCTCGCTGTGCAGGTACAACATCCCTTTGGCTATCTGCACGGCCCAGTTGACCAGGACATGTGGCGGGATTCGACGTCCCGCCAGCGCCCGGCTCAGGGCCCCACCTGAGGCGTACTCCATGATGAGGCACAGGTTGGGTTCCTGCAGGCAGACGCCTTTCAAGGCAATGATGTTGGGGTGGTTGAGCATGGCGAACAAACGTGCCTCCTGCCTGACGTTCTGAGCCGTCACACTGATATCCTCATCCGGGTCTTGGCGGGCAGCCTTCACAGCCACCAGCCGGCCTCTCCATGTACCGCGATACACTTTTCCAAAGCCCCCGACCCCGATGACCTCCTCCAGGCTCAGCTCCCGGAAATCCAGCACGTCGGGTTCAAACTCGCTCACAGCCGGGCCGAGCTCGCCGACCACTGCAGTGCCTGGAAGCTTCCCGTATCCACTTGGCTTAAAGGAGCCATAGTTGGATGGGAAGATGCCCACCTTGTTGTTGACCTTACCGGCCCACCAGCCCTCATCCCCTGATATCTCAGAGTCCAGAGACAGGACTTCCACCAGGTCACCTTTACGCAAGGTGAGCTCATCTTTACAGGACGCCTCATAGTCAAACAAGGCGGTCCACACAGGGTTGGTGAAGTTCCCTTTTTGTGATTGTTCCAAATTTTTCCAGTTGGACAGCGGGCCACGACTGAATATGTTCTTCAGTGGCTCCATGGAGCCTCACGCAGATGTTTAGACTGGATCTGATTTTGCACCCCAAGGGTTTGAAAATAAAGTACAAAGGAGTACTTTATTGCGCCTCGCTCCCTTTCCTGTCTTTCTTGTTGGTTCATCAGGGACCAGTGAAATGTGTTCAAAAGCTCGACCAACAAGTGGGCTTCACGAGAGGATTCAAAGATAACTGAACGGTAAGTGTCTTTCATTCGTCTTGACATTACATGCAAAGCCGTCCACTTGAAAATACAGAATACAGCTGAGAGATTGCTTCTGTTTGATAATGGCTGAGTGTTTCAAAGCTCAGAAAGGCAGCACTGTCTCAGTTCACGGTTCAAGGGATGTGCTGTGTGGTTTCTCAACATGGTTTGAGCACATTATCATTTCACCGGCCTGTATTTAAGAGCCTCTTGAATCACCTCATTATGGCTAAATAAGCTCTTCTCTTCCCTCATTCAAAATTGCCACCTGTTGAGTTCTGGTTGGGGAGAAAATAAAAGTTGTAAGGACAAAAATAAAATGATCCAAAGCTTGTAAAAAAAAAATACTCACAAGTGTTCCAAATTCAGTTCCCACAACATTAGCTGTCCATTTTGAGTTTTTATGTATTTTTAGCCATTAAGTGCAGTGGCCACCACAAGCAGGAAGCGCTGCGAAGCGGAGAAGAATAGCAGGAAAGGAGCATTCAGTCCAGCCAACCAGTGTTTTACGACAAGTTTCAGGGCTAACCAGTCCGACTTTTTTAAAGCCTAAATCTCCAGTAACCGCGTCTCACCGCAACTTTGCGGCGCTCCCGCAGGAAATCCCGCATCCCAGTGAGCCAGGGGATCCATACTTACGTTGTTATGAGAAGCACACTGCGAGCTGGGCTTTATAACAACACAAAAACTAAGGAACCGCCGACTTTGTAACAGGAAGAGCTATCCAAAGCTGCTTGACTTTACTTTCCACAGAGAACATGCAGTGTACACAAATCCCGTTAGTTCCTAAATGGAGTTGAGCGCGTGGCCTGGTCCAGCTCCGTTCTCTCGCTGTTACCGTCGGTATCCAAACAGCGACATAACTCCATCATTACTGATTATCATACTCCTCTTCCTCGGTCAGTGTTCACTCGCCAGGACCTCGAACCACTTCTACGTCTGTGCTTACAGTCAGTAGAGAGGGTGGGGTTTCAAAACTTTTTCTCTTCCAACAGGAAAAAGAGTCAGATGACAGGCAACGGTCAAGCGTCACGCGGTAATCTATTTCATTTCCGGTGATCACTGTCAAAATAAAACGGCTGAAGCGCACGTGAGACACAAATGGCGGGAGGACTATTTTTCATTAAATCATCAGTAAACATCTGCATGAGAAAAATAAACACCTACACAAAAATTAAATATTACAACTCTGTAAAAAGTGTTACCAGTGAGTGATTTCAAGCACAGTAAAGCATCCTATCAAGTTAATGCTAAATCAAATTAGGTAATTCATATACTCAAAAAGCTTCAAGTGCATAATTTGGCTACGATTTCACAGCAGGCCACTATATAGGTTATTTATTTCAACTTTTTTTTTTTTAATGATACAAATAAGGAATAATTTGTGGTGTTCATGGACTTGTAATTATGTGTTCAACCAGAGATGTGGACTTCAGTCACATGACTTGGACTCCAGTCACAAATTTGATGACTTGAGACTGGACTTAACAAAAATTTTTAAAACTGAAAGGAAAAAAAAAGACTTGCAACTTGACATGGATACGAACACCAGTTATTTGTGACTTCATTTAGAGTTGGGCTTTTTGCTTTGAAAATGGTTGACAGAGGAGGAGGAGGAGAGGAGAAACATATAGATATTTTTCTCATATGAGTTGAGGTACATAGCCTACATCAAGACAGGACAGACATACAAAATTAATTTGGTTGTGATACTGGTTAATAGTGCTGTATGATATGGTAATGCAATGTCAGCGCTACTTTTTTATGAATGTTTTAACAAACAATACACATTTTAAAATGCATTTTTAATTTTTCTAAATTTGATATATTATTATGGCATTAAATTCAGCGAAGACTGCATTGACTTGACTTGTTTAGGACCCAAAACTAAAGTTTAGGACTTGAGACTTGACTTGGGACTCACCTGTTTTGACCTGGGACTTGAAGGCAAAGACTTGAGATTTGACTTACAAAACAATGACTTGGTCCCACTTCTGTGAACAACCCATCTGTGTATTATGCCTTTTAGAGACTTTTATTTTGAATTAATTTTCCTTTTAATTTCCCTGCTAACTCACTGACTAACCCTGTTACCTGGGCAGAAAGCTGGAGGTCAGTCAAGCTGGCACAAAATAGCCTATGTATTTGCCTTCAAATTAAAGTGATTGAATTTGTTATGTCTCTGTGGCAATAGTAAGCTATGCTAGTGTTGAAACTAGCAGAAAAGCATTTTATTTAATTATCTTAAGATGTGATTCTCACATTCTGGGAGGAAAACACTTAATTTATTTTCATTTACTATTGATTTTGTCTTTGCCACACTGCAAACTTTGGCTTGCCTTTTATTTTGAAATCCAACCTAGAAGTCCTATTTGTTTATAATGGCTCACTTGACATAGGAGGTAACAGGTGGAAAATGAACCTGAAAAGAATAATGCTCATAATAATTGACTTAAAGGTAACACACAGTCATTAATTAAGTAGTAAATAAAGCTATGGATTAAACTCTGGCTGTTTTTCGATCATTTTTATGAGCCAATAACC
The DNA here is from genome assembly GCF_041903045.1 of Epinephelus lanceolatus. Taxonomy (NCBI): domain Eukaryota; kingdom Metazoa; phylum Chordata; class Actinopteri; order Perciformes; family Serranidae; genus Epinephelus; species Epinephelus lanceolatus. Next base: position 30,124,948 of record NC_135755.1, on the reverse strand, counting down.
CCATAGTCTACTAAAAGCCACCATTTCCTGAAAGATGCTGTAAATTCAGACATCATATCCACTTTCCTGTTCATAGGTCTTTGTTTTCAGCATGTCATTTCACATTGTGAACCATTTTTAGTCAACACATTGTGACCCAACTGTCGAAAGGGCTCTTGGGTTATTTTATTTTGGGTTATTTTCTATTTTATGACATACTATACTGCCGCTATTGTTAAGAAATACGATGCTATGACCTTTTTTTATGACATTTTTATGACATATTAACACCTCACAAAAACTATAATCATCAACACATTACATCCTAGTTTTCCACTTTTGAATGCATTTGAAAATAAAGAAACAAAGAGACAAATCATTTGACATAGCACAAACTGCAGTAGTGTACTGCAGTACATTAAAATAACAATTAACCATGTATTTTATTGCACACATTTTATGGTTACTTTAAGGACATCCCATTTGCTCTATGGCTACTTACACATTGCAATTGCTCCAATCTACAACAACACAGTCAACTGTCTTCCTGTAGAATCAGTTGAGATATAATGCTTTAGTGACATTCAGTCCAAACACTCAAGGACATTAGTTAATTAAAAACGGTCCCCATAGTCAAAGAACAGGGGATAAAGTGCTGCTGTTAGGTTTCTGTGAGGAGAAATTTGTTGAAGATTTTCTTTTGTCTGGTGTTACTTTGAACAAAAAAAGGAGTTTCAAGCCTCTCCTCAAGCAACACATTTTTAAAAATAAAAAAAAGCCTTTGGCATATGGCTGGTGTAATGTCCTTTATGCTGTTTGATGGGCTACTTACCTGTCTGAGATGGAAGAGCTGTTGCTGTTATTCCACTGAAGGGGAGTCAGATTTACTGCCGTACAGTTCTACTTAAGATAGCCAAATGTAAGTCAAATGTAGCTCATTTAAAAGTTTTATTCCGGGGAGAATACTCCCACTTTCAGTATCATCTTTTATTTCATCTCCTATTGTAAAAACATGAGTTTAGCAGATACATTCTGGAGACTCTCTTAATAAAAATGTACAAACTAGTGCTGTTGTGATGTAATGTTTATGAAAAGCCCACAAATATCCTCCTCTTGTCTGGCTTACTACAGACAATATTGCATAAAATGGATGAAAACAACTGCAAGATAAAGATTAAAAAAATAAACTAGCACTTGACTAGCTTTTGAATTTAGTAAGCCAACATTTGGACGCATCATATGGATTTTTATAATGCATAACTTTTATGTTTCTTTTCTTTTTCTTTTCTTGTTTTTTCTCGCATACCAGCCAAAACATCTCTTGGTAAAGTAAAATATGATTTCAAACAAGATCCACTCAGTGGGCTCTAGTTTCGCAGACCGGGCGAGGCGGGGCGCAGCGCACCTGCGCTTCGCCAACTGGGTGTGGCCAGGTGGATTTTGCAAGTTTGGCACACCATGGCGCAGCTACTCCTCGATCCCACCTCCGTCCCTCCTACCGGCGCAAGTCGGAAAAAGGGAGGAGAGAAGGCGTGGAGTGGGTTTTACACACATCACACCAATCAAATGAGCCCCTCTCCTCGCCCTTAAATGCGCCACGCGAAGGCGTAATGAGAGTTTACTCAATTCACCATGGCAGAAGAGAGCAGCAGCATCAGATGGCCAAACTTCTCCCAGGAGAAAACTGATGTTTTGGTTCGGGAGCTCGCAGTGTCCAAATATACGGAACTGCGAGCAGACCTCCATGGGCTGATGATGCAAAGGTAGCCTGGGAGGAGGTCACCACAATTGTAAATCAATGTTGCGTTTCTCTTGTGCGCGCGCGCTCTCTCTTTCTCTCTCGCAGTGTCACTCTGTTTCTTTTCTTTTCACTTTTCTAAGATGACAGATGCTGAATATATACTCCCTACCTGATGCTGTGGCTGTTTGTGGTTGGCTGAGAGGGATGTGAACTCATTAGTTTGCAGCTGTGTTAATCAAATCAGGTTGGGTTTCCATTACACGTGCCAAACGGTGCCAATCCCCTTTGATCTGACATGACATCAGATGTAACGGGACAGTCGATATAGAGATACATTTATGTGCTGATTGCAGATAGTCGCATTGAATAGTGGTTTTGTGGCTATTTATTGCATTGTAAATGTGCCTGATATTCTGGAAACCTGCCTGTGAGGTTTTGCTGACGTGCGCACTGTCCACCGGTCAGCCACACTTCGGCTTACACCGGCTGCGCTCCCCCTGCGCTGACAGTAGACCTGGGGCTCTAGTTTCCCGGCGCAGCGCAGGTGGCGCAGGGTGGCGAACCCCGCGCAGAGCTAGTTTCGAGCAGCGCAACCCGAGGCGCACTCAGTTTGGTAGTTTGGCAGACCAAGGTGCGCTGAGGTGGGTGTGGCGGCGCAGCAGGGGGAGGTGTCGACAGATCCAGCTTGGCGCAGTGACAGTTTTGTGCCAAAAGGCTTTGCTGAAGGTGCGCTAAAAGCTCGCCAGCTGAAACCAGGTCTACTGGTTATTACTTGAGTAAACTCTTATTACACCTTCGCGCGGAGCATTTAAGGGCGAGGAGAGGGGCTCATTTGATTGGTGTGATGTGTGTAAAACCCACTCCACGCCTTCTCTCCTCCCTCTTTCCACTTGTGCCGGTAGGAGGGACGGAGGTGGGAAAGAGGAGTAGCTGCGCCAGGGCGCACCGTGTGCCAAACTTACAAAGTCCGCCTGGCCACACCCAGTTGGCGAAGCACAGGTGCGCTGCGCCCCCGCCCCCGCCTCACCCGGTCTGCGAAACTAGAGCCCCTGGTTTCAGATGGCGAGCTTTAAGCGCACCTTCGGCGAAGCCTTTTGGCACAAAACTGTCACTGCGCCAAGCTGGATCTGTCGACACCTCCCCCTGCTGCGTCGCCACACCCATCTCAGCGCGCCTCGGTCTGCCAAACTACCAAACTGAGCGCACCTCGGGTTGCGCTGCTCGAAACTAGCTCTGCGCGGGGTTCGCCACCCTGCGCCACCTGCGCTGCGCCGGGAAACTAGAGCCCATAGTTTCATTAGAAACATGGCATGCTAATCATAACTTTAAGCAAATGAGGTCAATAATTGATACCCATGTTTATATTTATTTCCACATCTATTGTGATATTGAAAGCGTTTCTACTGAAGATGTTTATCTTTAAGAATATTTGTCATTCATGATTTTTTAAAGAAAGGCTCAGTGACTTTGTGAAACAGCTGTTCACTTGTACAGTACAGGCCAAAAGTTTGGACACACCTTCTCATTCAATGCGTTTTCTTTATTTTCATGACTATTTACATTGTAGATTCTCACTGAAGGCATCAAAACTATGAATGAACACATGTGGAGTTATGTACTTAACAAAAAAAGGTGAAATAACTGAAAACATGTTTTATATTCTAGTTTCTTCAAAATAGCCACCCTTTGCTCTGATTACTGCTTTGCACACTCTTGGCATTCTCTCCATGAGCTTCAAGAGGTAGTCACCTGAAATGGGTTCCACTTCACAGGTGTGCCTTATCAGGGTTAATTAGTGGAATTTCTTGCTTTATCAATGGGGTTGGGACCATCAGTTGTGTTGTGCAGAAGTCTGTACTTTGGTCTGATGAGTCCAAATTTGAGATCTTTGGTTCCAACCACCGTGTCTTTGTGAGATGCAGAAAAGGTGAACGGATGGATTCCACATGCCTGGTTCCCACTGTGAAGCATGGAGGAGGAGGTGTGATGGTGTGGGGGTGTTTTGCTGGTGACACTGTTGGGGATTTATTCAAAATTGAAGGCACACTGAACCAGCATGGCTACCACAGCATCCTGCAGCGACATGCCATCCCATCCGGTTTGCGTTTAGTTGGACGATCATTTATTTTTCAACAGGACAATGACCCCAAACACACCTCCAGGCTGTGTAAGGGCTATTTGACCAAGAAGGAGAGTGATGGAGTGCTGCGGCAGATGACCTGGCCTCCACAGTCACCGGACCTGAACCCAATCGAGATGGTTTGGGGTGAGCTGGACCGCAGAGTGAAGGCAAAGGGGCCAACAAGTGTTAAACACCTCTGGGAACTCCTTCAAGACTATTGGAAAACCATTTCAGGTGACTACCTCTTGAAGCTCATGGAGAGAATGCCAAGAGTGTGCAAAGCAGTAATCAGAGCAAAGGGTGGCTATTTTGAAGAAACTAGAATATAAAACATGTTTTCAGTTATTTCACCTTTTTTTGTTAAGTACATAACTCCACATGTGTTCATTCATAGTTTTGATGCCTTCAGTGAGAATCTACAATGTAAATAGTCATGAAAATAAAGAAAACACATTGAATGAGAAGGTGTGTCCAAACTTTTGGCCTGTACTGTATTTTCAACAAATTGAAACAGGAGGAAATAGTGCATATGTTAGGGACTATTTTCAGCAGTGGATTAATACACATTTGCTGTAGTGAGTATTTCTGGGCTGCAGGAGGGTGTATGTGGGACTGAGTTGAAATAAACTATGGTGTGTGTGTGTGTGTGTGTGTGTGTGTGTGTGTGTGTGTGTGTTGATGGTTATGAAGGAACATGTCACCCAGTGCAACAGTGTCTCACTGATGTGTTTAAAAGTTGATGTAATGACACAGTTTAAAGTGGTGATATTACAAACTTATTAGATTTCAACATGACAGATGGGAACAGTACAGTCCTCACAGTAGCTGCAGATATTTGAGTTACAGAGCAGTTTTTCAGCTAAGATATAAGATCAGTGATTCCACCTTCAGTTATATTGACATGCAGGATAAAGTCTATTCCACACAAGCTGCTGCATCGTCATGATAAGTGTCACTGGCCTGATGTGACTGATGTCCAATCCAGATAACATAGCTTGCTACAGTAATCAGTTACTTTGATTACTTCTAGGCTCAACTGCAGCTAAAACTCAGTTACCACAGTTACAGCCGTTCCCTGGCTGCAATGACCCTGACAGCTACGGATGTATGAAGAGAAATGAATACAGTGTTGGAGGTGGCGCCATATTAATTCCTGTGAAAGTTGCTGTGGCATGAAGCCAGTTTGTGTTTCTCAGGTGCTGTATCCATGGTTTTCGTAGCTTCTACTTGGATGTGTGCTGCTTATGGTCTAGCATCTAGTCATTACCTTTTTAGAAAGTTCTGGCCTCGTTTCCACACTGAGCTAAGTAACCCAAATTTGTGTTTCCTAGGATAGCTTAGACACTACTCTGCCTTGTGCTGCTTCTGATTGGCTTACTCTGACATTCTTACATTAACCTTAATCAATCCACTACATTTCTGCAAAACTGATGACATTCCCATCAAGCTCAGCTCAGCAGCTTTGTGTTTGGTGGTAATTAGCAAATGTTAGCATGCTAAACATGCTAAATTAGGAAGATGATGATCACATACCTTTTTTTAATTGCAAATTATGTCAACAAAGGAAAACTTTGTCAACATTTCTTTGTTGTTCTTATAATATATTCATCTCACTTCAGTCATTTGTATCGCAGCTAATTGTACCTAATGAACTGCAAAAAGCAATTGATTTTATTACTTTAGTTGTCTATCAAAAGCTTGTATGTTTTCATTTGCAATATCAATTATTTATATAATAAAAAAATAATAGTAATTGGCATCAATGTATTGACACAATATTGCCACACAAAATGTCATGATAATATGCTGTTTTGATTTTCTCCCATCCCTATTATACATGATTCTGTATGTCGGAGTATCTCACATTTCACCCACCGTGGTGAAGCACTGCCTAATTTAAAAACACCCTGAAGTACAGATGTGAGTGTATGAATGAGCTGGATCCCAGTGTGCCCTCTGATCAAGGCCACAGCATGGCTAAAACACAAGGTGCATTTTAAACATGTGCCTTTCAAGTAGCCATACAATGAAGGGCTTAAGGTCAGGGAAGTCCATTTGGCCACATTTACCCATGTTTCCAAACCTGCAGAGCGCTTAAAAGTCAGTGGCTTTATGGGAGGGGATGGGAATCAGAGGGCCACCTTTGGCCCTGCTGGCAGCTGTGTGGAAACAGTGTGCTTCCTTCTGTTAGCCTTTTGATGGCTGCCCCCTTCCCTCCCTCCTTCCCCACCCCATGGCTGCCGTTTGTTTGGATACCAACCTCCTAAAGTCAACCACCTACAGCCCCCCGCTACCTCCTCCCTCTTCCCCCCCACATACACACTCTCATAATACAGCTAACCCCACCCTCCTCACAGTCCGCTGAGTCAACGCTTGTACAGGAAGGATGCAGTTGTTTTTGCGGCCCCGGCTCAGGGTTGCTTGCTCGGTTGGGTGGGGGGTAGATGAGGCGGCTGAATTTACACGACAAAATGGGCTGTTTGAAAAATAAAGAAGGCAGGAGGAAGAGGAAAGGGGCCGGACACACACTCAGGGCCAAGTGTGCCGGCTACTTTGAAAGTACAGTGTGTGTCTATGATGGTTAACAATCGCCTCTCTATGAACACCTTCCCACAAACCTGTGCTGTCTTGTACTTATCTGATTCAGATGCCAGGAGGAGGCTGCAATGTTGAGGATAAATACAAGTCCTTGTCTTTCAGGTTGCATGAGTCATTGGCCTTTAAATCAACGTCAGATGCATCCGTGGGAAACTTTTTTTTTTATATTACAAAAAACACAGTAAAGGAATGAAAAGCAGAACAAGGCACAGCATCAAGTCAGGACTACAAAGGTGTTCCACGCTTATGAAATTGAAAAATGATTTGGGAAGCACTTTGAAATATTTTTTGCTTTAAGATGCTGCAGGAGTCAGGTTTTGCCCTTCCAGCTGGTAAACAAACCACTGTGTCTAAAGCTGAACGCTATTGCAGATTTGCTTGATGTGGAAGGCATTTCGGGCGATTCATCTCTGATGTGGAAAACACAACAAACAAGGCTTGCTTTTCTTTTTTAATTGAAATATGAACTTTATTTCACCCATACAAAATAAAAAGAATGTTAAAAGTTTACAATACAGTGTCAACTGTCTATTCGGAAACATTTCATACTGAGACTGACACATAAATGGGAGCCCCATCTCTGTTTTTTGATGGGTACATTTAAAACAATCTAAAAGAGGGGAGAAATTATGTTACTCAAAATGGAGGGGGGGGGGGCAAAATAGAAATGAGATTGGACAAAGGAGACAAACAACTTTAAAAACAAAGTTATGGTCCAAGAGTCACAGTATGCTTCTGACGGGCAATTCAGGGGAGGTTAATGGGCGTATAAAATAATATACAAGGTCCAACTGCCAGAGTGACTGACCTCTGGCAGTGTCAAAAATAACAACAAACAAAATGTTACTCATTAACCTGCTGATATGGCTGACTTCACGGCTGCGGTTGTGGAGGTTTATGGTTCTTTTGATAAAAACGTGAATTAAAAATAGAAACTACTTCAAAAAAAAAAAAAAAAAAAAAAAAAGCTATGGTTAGCTAACCTATAGTAAAAATACACCTGCTTCCTTGTTTATGTTACAGCCTGACAATTGGACTGACTAGTGAGTTGCGACAAAGCCGGGAAGTAGGGCTCAACAGCAGTATTTTATAGCCAATCGATAACAGTAATATAACACTTCATGGGCGAGACAGTGACCTTTCTCTTCAAAAAGTGCTGATCACCTTCCAAATACTTCACAAACTGCTGCCTTGAACTCATCTCAGCTAGTTGCATTTGCATCCGAGGCTATAATAAGGCTTTAACTACCACCTATGGTTTATTTTTTCCAGCCGACTTTGAGTGACTGACTTGCTCACTTCACAATGTCTACTACTGAGGATTGAGGAAAAAGGAAAGTGCCAAAAGAAAAAGCTACAAGGCAACACAAACCACACCTATCCTGTCTGCGGGGGCTCATGGCAAAAAGAAAAAAACAGTGACGACTGCTGTTTTGTAATAGTCAAAAAAGAACGACTGACTTGTTAAAAAACATCCTCATTGGATTCTCCTCTACAATAAAATAAAACCTTTTTTTAAAAAAAATGAAAATTAAAACACATAATATACAACCAGATTCCTGTCTCCTGCAGCGGCGTCTGTAACAGCCAGCTGCGGAGGGTGATGCTGTCAGCGGGCTGTGATGAAGAGTCTTTCCCTCCTCAGCGTCAAGCGGCCGCCGCAAGAACAACTTAAGAAATCGAAAATAATGTTGAAAGAGTGTGTGTGTGTGTGTGTGTGTGTGTGTGTGTGCGAGTGGTGGAGGAGGAGGGAGCTAAGAGTCATAGTCTTCGTCGTCGTCGTCCTCGTTTTTGTGTGGCTCAGGGGCTGGGGGAGGTGGCGCGACGCTGATCATGGAAGGGTGGGGGGCGAAGGCCATGCCGCCCTGGGGCTGTGCGGGAGCCATGCTGCCCATCGAGACCATGCCGCCCATGGGCATGTACTGGGGGGGTGCGTTTGAGCTGTTGGGACACAGGCAGAAGTGTTAGGAGGCACATTAAATATACTCTGTGTACACTGTGGATTTAACTGTGCAACAATTTCTTTTTCAGTGAATCTCTGCCATTACAATAACCTGTGAACATACTAATAATATAGATTATGTACTACACTGTACACTTATTGTCACAGTACTAAAAATCTGTACTGTAATAATTTTATACCAACAGGAAATGATAAAAACAAAAACAAAAATGTATTTCCAAGGACCTGACAGTTTTTAGGGGGAGGTTTTAGCTGTTTCACCACCATCTAAAATAGTTTTCATTTTCCTAGTGATGACAAGCTTTGGTTTTAGCATGGCATCTTATGAAAAAACAGCGCCCTCTTCCTGCTCTTGGCTGTAAAGTAATCCACCAGATAACTCCATCTCAACAGGTGACACATCATTTTAACATTCATAATACTAGCAGTGGGCATATTTTGAACCAATCATCAATTGTGTAAATGTATTATTTGCTGTTTAAGTGAGCCTATTTCAAATTGAAGAGAAGCAACACATCCTTTGTGTTACAAATGAAAAGTGGAGATGAAAAGCAAATCCAATACACTCAGGTGTTTTGCAGATATACAACCATTCTTGGTCTGATATGACTGGTAGCTTATGGTGGCTAATCGTAGCAAAAGTCTAACTGATGTCATTGCTTTATAACTCACATTACTGAGTGTGTTCACTGACATGATGACTGTTACACTATGTTTTAACATTACCTCATGATTAGTACACAAAACCACAGTGTTTATTGTTTACCAAGTGACAAAGTCTCACTTTTACAATCAATATGGATTATATGCATCATTAACAAATTGTTGCAGCCCTGTTGTATAGCTCAATTGCGTGTGTATTTAGCCAGTTAGCTCCTGTTAGCTAGAACAACAACAATGTCAAAGTAATTCTGAGTCAACTATCTAGCTGCTCTTGTAAATAATATATATGAAAGACAAAAATGACAAAAGTATAAATAAATAAATATAGGAACAGATGAATAAATGTGTAAATAAATAAAACAATAAAATATGCTGAAATAAGTATGGAAATTAATAAATTAATACAGGAAGAAATAATATTTTTATTTATGTCTTGTTTATTTATCAACCTTTGTTTTAATTTGCATTTTGCTATTGGTTTCCATATGTATTCCTGTATTTATTTTGTAAATGTGTTTGTTTGTCTTTTAATTATTACTAGAAGTCACTTTTTTGTCCTCTATAAATACAATTCCAGGTATTCTATAATTCTATTTTCTTTAAGAAATAAATCCAATAAAACTACAAATTAAGAAAGATAAAATTTCATTTAATAGTAAGAGTAACTTTTTTTATTTCTTCATCATTATACAAGTTGTTGATTTACTTACAAGTTACACATTTTTTTCCAATGATCATTTACTTCATGTCTTTTTCATTTATTCAATATAAATAAATGCATAAACGAAGAAATAAATAGAGGTAAGACTTCCTACCTCATTAACATACAAGAAATACATAAATGTAGTTGTACAAAAATGTAGAAATAAATATAGGATGGTAACTTATGTCCTGCTAAATTATTAATATTTATATAGTTATGAATTTATCTATTTATTTCCATATTTTTTAAAATTGTTTATTTATTCATTAATACTAACAACTGGTCTTTTTTTTGTCCTCCATGAATCCATTTCCAGGCATTTTGTTTGCTTATAAGGAGCTGACAATTCAGATATACATGGTTTTCACAGAACAGCGATGACAGTATGTCCATGCAAAGTACGATTTCCTCTCTTTAATACTTTAGATGCCCACTGTGATGTGTGAACTGTGATCCGTCTTGAGTGGATCTAGACACAATCTTGATAAAGTGTCTCAGTACACATGATCTGGGTCCATACCTGTGGAACCTGGATGCAGCCTGCAGATTTGTGCTTGACTGAGAGCCGTCCTCCTCATCCCCATCCGTCTCGCTGTCTTCAGAGTCATCCTGTTTCCATCACAACAAACATACCGGTGAGCCTTCTTACCTCACACACACAAATCACTGACAGGTTTATGGAGTTAAATTAGATTATTCTTTGCATGAAGATAATTTTGCCTCAAAATAAAATTTATGTGCCTGACAAAAAAAAAAAAAAAAAAAAAAAAAAAAAAAAAAAAAAAAAAAAGTTTATGTGCTCTAAATGTCCAATTGCGCACTCAGGAAAATGTCACTCCATAAAACTGTAGATAGCTATAAATAAAGTCCCACCTCTTGCTCTGACTCTGTGCCAGACAACTTCTTGTCCTTTCCTTTGGAGCCAGCTCCCCCATTCTTGCGACCAGACCCTGGTTTTCGACCCCTGGTGGGGGAATACAAAAAAGAACAAAGCGTTATGTGAAAGTACATTTTGAAGAGGTTGAAGTCAGGGTCATGCAACAATACTCTACACTCTTTCTTGACCCATATGGATAAATGACTTGTCTATTTGTTGTTTGGTCTGAAAACAACAACAAAAATACTGGTTCTTGCTTGAGCCCAAGTGGATGTTTGTGTCAAATTTAAGGAGACTCCCTCAAGGTATTCTTGAGATATCAGATTCACAAGAATGAGATGGATGGAAGGTCACAGTGACCTTGACCTTTGACCACCAAAATCTAATCAATTCATCCTTGAGTATAAGTGGACATTTGTGCCAAATATGAAAAAAATTGCATATATGGTGTTCTTGAGATATCCTGTTCAAAAGAATGAAACAGGCGGGATCCCAGTGACCTTGACCTTTGACCACCAAATTCTAATCACTTCATAGCTGAGTTCAAGTGAATGTTTGTGCCCATTTTGAAGAGATTCCCTCATTGCCTTCTTGAGATACAGCGTTCATGAGAATGGGACGGACAGACAACCCAGAAACATAATGCGCACGGCCACGGCAGTCGCTGGTGCTCGGGCACAAAAAGTTGTACATTTGTTTTGAGTTGCATAGCCAGCCACAGTTTAATCTTAACTTATTAAACAGATTTAAAATTACAAAGTCACTCTGCAGCATAAATTTGCAGGAAATTACAATCAGCCATTTTTATTCAAAGATGCTAAGACTATACATGCCGCAATCCCATAGCTGAGACTATGTGTCTAAATATTCGGGGCTTACAACCGCTTTAAATTGAATCACAATCGAATCAGCCACACTCTTTATTGAAAATAACTCTTCTTACTCATTTAATTTATGTGTAATTCTCTGCCAAGCTCTCTGCTTCAATTTAGCTGCGGTGCCAGCGTTTGATTTGACAGTCAATACTGTTGTCTCTTCTCTACCATCCTCAATAATTAGTGTGTCCTCTCTTGTTTTGCTCCTTTTCTTTTTTTAATTTCATCTATTTAATCTATAATCACAAAACAAAATGGAAACAGCCATAATGTGATATCAGAAAGGGTGGATAAATACTGCTTTTGTCTATTTCAATTCACAGTAGCAGCTGTTCCTGGAAAAGACAAAGGTAACCCTTCTTGTATCCATATAAGGTGTGTAGTCCTGTTGAGTAATTAACTTCCTCCACGTCACACTGTGGGTGCATACACTTTTATGAAATGACTGTGTGATGATGATGATGATGATGATGACAAATCAAACGGTAACACAGATTAATGAGTCAAACTCAGCTGCACGATACAGTAATTGTACAAATCATATTATCCTGGACTAGCCATGTATGTGATACAGGACCTTGCAGATCTGAGTCAACTTTTAGGTGTTGGCTGTTTAATTCCTCTGTGTAATGGCGCTAAACAAATATGTTGGTGTGTGCACCTGCGTGAGCGACAGACAAACCTGCGTGGGACTTTTTCTCCTCCCCCCTCAGTGTGGTTCTCCTCCCCTTCGCCCTGCATGTCTGGCACCGTTGCCACCAAGTCCTTCAGGAAATCAAACTGTTGCTCTAGCTCGATACACTGCTTTCTGTGGACACACGTTTTAAATCAGTATGTTGCTTTCTCTAGAGACTTATGTGCATTCTGAGTTGAGAAAAAGTCAACCTAATGTTGACTACACACAGATATGAACGGGCAAAATCTAAATCGCACAGTAACATTCTCCTGGCAGCTGCATCTTGGCCAGAAATACTTTCACATACAAGGGATTTGGCCATGTGTTGCATTTCCATGCAGCATCACTATCAGAGTTACATCACAGGTGTACTCCCACAATATACCACAAAGTGCAATAGGGCGTTAAGCTGTCTTGAAATGGAGACATCTTTTCAGCTGCATGTATCCAAGATCAAATACAACTTTTCATATGATTTCCTGTTATTATCCAGCTGCTAGAATCTGTGGTATGTCAGTCAGAATAAACAAAGCAGACGATGACTAAGAGCTGGGCGATATAATCGGTATTATATCGGTATTATGATGTGAAACTAGACATCGTCTTGGATTTTGGATATCATAATATAAGTGTGGTTGGTTTTAAAGGCTGCATTACAGTAAAGTGATATGTTTTGAAATTACCAGACAGTTCTAGCTGTTACACACTTAATCATTATATCCACATTATTTATAATTATTTGTCAAAAATCTCATTGTGTAAAAATTTTGTGAAAACACCAATAGTGAACCCTACAATACTGATGCAGTATCAGTATTGTTGCAATACTGATGACTCCCAAAAAAGTCCAACCCCAACTCAGTGCAATATAGGTCTCACACACACACACACACACACAACAACAACAACAGACACTTACAGATGCGATGTTGTCATTGTCTTTGCATTCCTAGACTGGGTAACTTGACAGGCCTTTGTAAGCAATGATTCCAAGAAAAGCTCCAGGGCTCTCGCTGACATCTTAGTTAAGGAAATCACAATGTGGCAGGTCTGTGTCCTATATTTAAATAAATCAGACTCACTTGTGGTCTAGCTTATGCTGTAACTACAAAGAGACAAAAATAATTCATTAAAAAAAAAATCAGTTCTTAAAATTAAATCCATGAACTGTCTGCTTGGGCTGATTGTGACAATCACCACAATACTTACAACAGACTCAACAGAAATGATTTTCCACTGCTCATTTGGTACAATTTAGATAAATTCAATATCATTCTGTGCATTAAAAACACATGTAGATGATTGAAACCTTGGAAAAGTAAAGATATTTGACAGAAAGGATACAAATGATAACAGGTACTGCTGCAGCCACTTTGCCTATTTCTTCGTCTGTCTGCATAATCTTCTTAATCCTCGCCTGTAATGAGAAAAGGTTTAGTATTACGTACGTGTGTACACTGACACTGTGTATAAATACATTGAGATTAAGAAGTTTGACCTTTGGCTCATGATATATCGTTCAAGATAGCAAATCCGTTAACTTTACTGTTACCGAAATACAGTAAAACTCATCTTTTATTACTCGGGAGCATGCATGCTTAAAACCACTAGTTCCCCATCATGTTGATTTGATATTCTACAGTGTGTGCACTGCAAGTATCTCAGAAGTTAGGTAAGTACGCACCAACAAAGACAGATTTGCTCAGATGTAAGTTATAACGTTTAGTTTCACTTAGCTTGGCATGCTAAAAACAACGACAATGAGTGCTAACTTAGCTAAGTTAGTTATCATACGCCGCACGGCGTCAATGTACCTTAACAAACGAGGAAGTTTGCCGACTCAATTAAACCAATGACGCTGGTATAATGGTACTAATGTACTTTACATGTTAGTAGTAAAAGGCTTGCGTTTGTTGGTTAGCTTGTTAGCTCTCTAGTCAACAGAACGGGCCCAGTCAAGCTAGCTAAACAGGTTAGCTTCCCATTATACAGTTTGCTAACGTTGCCCAGTCTGGACACCGGTTGAGAAAAGTTTTAACTTACCGGAGGGAATCTGGCGTTGTATTTCTTCTTTTTGCTGGGCATAGTTAAATTACTTGGGTTGCTAACGTGAAATAAAATTGATTATATTCAGCAGTACTGCTCTATATCATACATAAATCACCTCAACCGCGCACACACTAGGTAGAGATAGCTATCCTGCTAACTCGCTAGCACGTCGTCACTCGCTCTCTCAGTCCCTGGCAGGTCAGCCTGGTTCCGCAGGGTCACAGCGCCGCCAGCTTTAGAGCAACTTTGTACAGGAATATAATGAAGAAGTGAGGATACCTTTGATCTCACAATGTGGAACTGTTGCCTTTGATATCTACACAAAACTAACACTAAGTATATTAACGTTAAATGCTGTATGTCAGTTTAACTTACGTAAGGTACTTAAATGAATGTTAAATTGTCATACATTTAGATGGAGCTCTTTGATGCAGAATATGCCTTAAACTTAATTTTTTTTTAAAATATATATATATATATTATTTTTTGTTAACATGATGACATGACAATATAATCTCACAAGCAAAGATGAAAAAAACTGACAAATACAGAACAAAGTGAATTAAATGAAAAACACAAATGAAATGAATAGGATCACTTCAGTAATTCAAATAATTAAGTTGTACTTAATAGTAGTAGTAGTACTTAGTAGTACTATTACATTTACAAAAAATATATAACAAGTAGAGTGCAGGGTTCTTATAGTCCCAATCTACAACACAACACATTTTCAAAGATTTCATGTTCTCCTGCTTTGTTGCAATATTTTTTTTTCCATAAAAAAAATGTCTGGGAAACTTAGATTCAAATTTATTCTTAATTGAGTTTTTAAATATGCCCAATAGAATATTTGATTTTTATTATTAATTTGGAATATCTTTTCATCTAACACCCCCATATGATGTATAAAGGTATAAATTCAAGATAAATGTTGGGTGGGCCAGCCAAATTATAAATTACTTTATTTATCTTTATCTTGGATGGCCTTTTCTGGTGCCCTGTACTTTTTGCACAGATCTGTTGTCTGTACCTACTATTTCAGGTTTCATTTTCCAGTAAATTGAGATAGCTGAAATCTGACCATACATACAGCAGAATGATTGTATGAAAGGAAATCACCCATGTGATCTAATATGGCATATAAGTATACGTTTTTTAAGTATTTCCCATAAAAAGGACCTCACATCTATTAACAGTTCAACCATATCACTTACCAGTGTATTTGTTAAGGCCATCTGTGTATTTGTCAATGTAATCTTTCTTTGTAAATGTGAGAATTTCAGTTTGAGAAGCTTCACATTTTTGTCCACGCCAAGCACCGGTACCGTAATTGCACGAATAGATGCGCATCAAAACCCAAACGGCGGTTAGCGTGGCCGCAGTCGGGGGTTCAGAGCCTGTGCGGAAGAACAACACTGGAGAACAAACTCCAACATCTGCAGGTAGGTTAAACCTGAACGGCCATAAATTGCGATCAATGTGCGTTAATTCCTACTGTCTTAATGCAAAATATGCGTGTTATAACGTTAGGTGTGATCAACAGCTGGCTGTTATTAGCCTTTCTCCAAATTAGTCAAGAAGACGAGCATGGACGTTGGGTAAAATGGCTAGCTACCTAGCTAGCTACAGTTAGACCGGAGCCAAGCAAATATTTTCTTCGTGTTTAGTTACACGAGTTATACGTCAGCTGTAGATGATACACAAGCTAAATGAATAGCAACTTATTTGTGTAAAAGAGTTGGCTTTTAACAAACATTAATTATTGAACAAGTGCTAGTGTAGCAGGCTAGCACGTTAGCATAATTAGTAATGGTAAACATCCGCAAACAATCCAGCTATCCACTCTTGCCTGGATTTAAACTAACAAAGAGGATGCACCTGTGGTTTAAACGTGCATTTAATACATAACGCTCTCCTCTGTTCAACAGGATAAGTTCCAGGACTTGTTCAATTGCCTCACACTGACACCATCATGGAGGAGGAAGGGCCCCCTGCAGATGGCGAGGTGGAGACCTCCTTTGCTGCAGAGACCTATGCAGCTGAAGCCATGGCTGCAGACATGGACCCCTGGATTGTGTTTGACTCTAGAAGAACTCCCAGATCCGAGTTTGATAGCTGGTTGGAGAGCAACGGGCCCTCGCAAGTGAACAGATTTGGTGATGAGGAAGGTGGTGTTAGCCCTGTGGGTTGGATCGCTGTGCTGGGCCTGAACCACTGCCCCAGCAGTGGGGATGTTTTGGGTCTTCAGGAGAGCTGGGAGAAACTTTTGGCCAGCGGGCGGCCTGTCAGCTTCCAGACAGTGAAGGAGCTGGCCCTGAACCACGGTGTGCTCACGGGCAAATGGCTGATGCACTTGGACTCCGGTTTCAAGCTGAATCATGCCTGGGAGTGTGTGGCCAGAGCAGCCCTAGATGGCAAGATCTCTCTAGTTAAAGTCAGTCCCCATAATCCCAACGGAGAGGGCAAGCAGGTAATATGTGCCTATAACCAGAACTTCACTGATGAGAGCGAGGTTATACAGTTGGACTCCATCATCCGTGCCACAGGGGTCAAATGCCCTCTCACCTACAAGCCGGACGTGTACACATACCTGGGAATCTACAGGAACAACCGCTGGAAACTTTGTCCAACCATATACGAGAGCAAATTTGACCTGGAGTGTGTACCCCGGCGTTCCCACATTATCAACAAAATCACCAATCTGGAAGTAACATAAGCCTGTTGGAACAAGAGGACAGTTTTGCAGAACGGGTAAATGAAGAGGCACTTCGTGATCCCATCAGTTGGGTTGTGCGTTACAACTCACTGACCAAGAGGGGTTTAAAGTCAGTGGTTGTATTTTGATCTCAAGTTCTTCCTTTTGGCAAAAAAAAGCACTAAATCTCATTTCAGTCTTTTCCTCTTATGCTTTAATATTTCCTAAGTGACCTGATCTATTGTCACTATTTTTTTAAATGATCATATTGTGTTCATATGTAGGAGTATTTGTATTCTTGATGTTCTGTTTGTAACACACTAACACTCACCTGACGAACAGGGTGGTTGAAGAAATCCTTGATTTGTATGCACAGAGGAAAATTTGCATCCAGTGAAGATTTTCTGTACAATATACATTTGTTTGGCTTTATTTTTTTTCGGTTTGTACTGAACCACGATAACAGAGTTGCCAAATAAAATCTACTTTTGAAGACCGTCTTAATATGTTGTGGTTTTTATTGCCAAGAAAAGTGTTTTGGAATTTGGACAGAATTAATCATTCATTCAAGCATAAAGGCATATAGTATTATCTGCTTACATCATACCTGTATAAAACAGCATAATTCCATCTTAAAGCATCTTTTACAACAGAGTTGAAGCGAGTTAACCTACAGGTCTGAAACATTTGAGTTAAACTGCAGCCATTTTTCATAAAATAACTGAAGATAAAAACTGATGAGACCAGAGGAAATTCAGCAGACACAGAACCAAGATTTGATACAGCTCGTGGGTGTGTGCTTCTTTGCTATAAGCATGTACTTATTAATGTTGCTTGTTTGATAATTATTTATATGTAGACCTTCATTTGGTTTGCAACACATACTACGTTTTGTTGAGACTCAACAAAGGCACCTGTACAAGAGACATTAGATTTACTGCTGACCTTCAGAAATCACAAAGTTCCAAAGTAATGCCAGGGTTCCCACGCATTTTCATGGAAATATTCCTAAACTTTTCCAAGGCTTTTTAAGGACCTATAATAACATTTTCATGTCCATTCACAACCTATAAGGACATGGCTGTATAGTATACTGTATTCCAACTGTTAGTTAATGTATTATAGTGTATATAGTAAGCAAAAGGTTGCATGTCAGAGCTACATTACATCAACTTTAATTAATTTGCCATGTTACAATTCATTAACTGTCACGATTAATTCCATGATTTTTCCAAAACTTTAAATGATTTACGAGTACCCTTCTCCAAACCTCGAAAATGAGATTTAGAAATTTCATGACTTCTTTAGGTTTTCCATGAATGTGGGAACCCTGTAATACATGGGGATATTTAATTACAGGAACAGTGGACATAATGGACATGGATTTGCCTCAAGGTCCAATCAAAATGCCTTTCTGAAACTACCTACTGTATAGTACAGCAGACCAACCTTCCACATTACAGAGTGATAATCTCACTGACCACAGTTCCCGAAATTGTTGAAATGGCAAGTACAAAAACATGCTAACATATTCCACAGAAAACCTCAAGAGAAAAACATTTGGACAGATGCCTTCAGCAATGCATCTGATTTGACTGTCTATAAAAACAAAGTTAATGATTGATGCTAAATATGGGCTTAAGGGCAATGAAATCTGTCAAGCTTCAGTCCTGTCTTATCATACGTCGGTTTAACTGTATTTAAATGACTGGCAACACCTGCTAATTGAATACCATAAAGAGTCTTTGCTGGTATTTCAACAAGCATGTCCACAGTGAGCAGTATTGCTACATTCTGTCCCTTGCAGCCCTCTTATATCCACCTTGTTTCCTTTGTTGTATTTTGTAACAACAAAGAGTTTCAGTTCTGAAGGTTAAGGGGCAGATGCAAGTGGTCTATGTAAATATGTTCGTAAAAAAAATAACGGGGACAAACTTTAAGTGGGGTGTCCTGACACAAACCCAGCTTGGCTTCCACTATTAAAAATGGAAATCAGACGATCCTCGTCAGCAGACATCAACTCATCAAACTCATCCAGCACAGCAGGCCGGTGATTGCCATTGTTGGATGCCATGTCAATCATGCCCTCATTCTGGAGTAAGCTGACGATGCTGTTGGGGTAATTCATCCAGGTGCTTCCTGGCATGCTGGCAGGGTCAGAAGTGTTCTGGGATGCTGCGCTGTGGGCAGCAGTGGAAGAGCTGGGAGGGGCAGGCTGCTGGCACGAAGCTTGAGCCGACATCGAGGTGCCGTTTCCACCACTCTCGTTCATAAGCGGGGGGCTCAGAAGGTCCTCAAAGTCGTCCATGTTTAGGCTTTCCAAATTGCATTCCCTAGCTTCGGAAAAGCTAGGGAACTCTGGGATGTCATCGTCCACAAGTGGTGCGTCCACCCGGAACTGAGAGCCCTGGAGGGTGAAGGAGCTGGTGGCCTGTGAGGGGGCCGTGCTTGCCTGAGAAGCTGCCTGCTCCTGGGCGATGCCTGAGGAAATGTTGGGGAAGAATTCGTGAAGGTCTGAAAGATTGACAGTTGAGTAGTCCTGGTTGGCAGTGGAGGTGGTGGTAGAGGAGCAGGAGGATGGTGCTTGGCTCATTGTAAAGTTGGGCACCGGTGTAGCTTTGGGCTGGGAGCCCAGGCTCAGGCTCTCCATGATCCTCCATGTTTGGTTTGTAGTTGCAGAAGAGATGGAGGGGGAGGCCTCCACCTTGGGCTGGACTGAGAAGAGCTGGCCTGGTTGATAAGAGTAGGTAGGCTGGGGTTTTGCTCCACCTGCAGCAGCAAGCGCAGCAGATGCTGGACAACACAAACACAAAGAAAACAAGGAATTCAGTTGGAGTCCCACAACTGAAATTCTGATAGTAATATTATTTTTATGCAGAACATTACCTACACATGGGGCTGAGCAATATGGCTAATAGAGATACTGCTATATTTTTAGACTACATCTTGGTACATGATCTCATCTAAACTACTGTAGACTACCTAACTGCTAAATAAACTACTGTTACAATAAAGTTAACGTATTGTTATAATAAAGTTAGATTAGGTACTGTTATAATAATGTTATAATGAAATAAATCAAAGTGGAACCACTGGAGCGTTTATTTTGCAGCACCAAGTTTGACTCGCCCCAGAAGTGTTGATATTTTTTTGCCGTGACCTTAAAGTTTCCAGTCAACAGTTAACTATAAGCTACTAGCTATTAACAATTAGCGGAAAGTTACACCATTACAGTAGCACTGTTAAACATGAGGATTTATTCACTGTGAGCGGGAAACAAACTAACATCTCCCCTGTTCATCTATTCATAATATTTGCAAGTCACACTGGTGCTCCATGGTCACAAATTGTGACTAACGGTCATGGTCTAGAGCCCCAGTGCAGACACAAAAACACAAGCCTTGCTTGCTCACACACTATCGCCCAGGAGAGAGTGGTCTGGATGGACTGGGGAGTCTTTTCTGCGACAGGGATGGAGCCACAGGAGTGAGCAAAAGAAACCGAAAAGCCAATGCAAGTAGCTTAAAAAATGACGGGATAATTTATACGCATACGCACGAATATTTGCAATCTAGTCATTTTATACATCCTACATGAAACTAGTCCCGATACATTGAGTATAATGGATATATCGCCCACAACTACCTACAAGTTATCAGTTTTAGGTTGTTTTAAGATAATGTCTGACATGTCTCTATATCTTTTAGACAGACTCACCAACTTGTGCATTCATTGATGGAGGCTTGGCTGTCACAGTTCTCCTTGCCGGGCTTATGTGCCGTCTATCTTGTGGAATGGACACTGAAATTCCAACAGACATGATTATATTACACTGCAACTAAAATCACTATTACCTTTTATATAACTATCAAGGAGTAAGGGGGACAGAAAAAAAATTCATGAACATACCACTAGACAGCATGGGCCCCAGTTTGAGGCTCTGGAACATGTCCCCAGTACGCTTCCTCTTGTCACTCAGCCTGTATTCATCTACAGGGGTCATTTTTAATAAGCAGTTAGAAGACAAGCAAATTCATCTCTCAGGTATTTTAAGAAATGTTTTATATTCTCAGGAAAAGCTTATAAGAGTAACTTGTGAAAAAATTAGAAGACTGCCTCTTACCTGGGTCAGCGGGCAGGTACTGGAAGTCCATCGGCTCGCTGACCTCGCGATCAGAGGGCCGGCGGAGCTGCATCTTCACTCTAATGGGCTCGGTGAGGTTAGTGTCGCGGTACGGTGGTGTGCGGAACACGATGGCCACCTGCCTGTGGACATCAGCCTGGGAGAAAGTGCCCTTTCCTTCCCAGGAGTCCTGGAAGAAACGCACCTCGATGTCCTCTACAGGGAAACAGGCATTGGGAAATGTAAAGAGATATCAAACTGAGAATGTAAACTCCACAAGGTTTTACAGCACATATGCCTGCCACGATCCAACTACTGCAAAATAAGTGAGAGAAAAAGCCTTGTTTTAATTGAAAAAATGTGTGATCTTCGATAATGATCGTATAACTTTGCTTTGTTTAACTGAGTGTTAATTAGAAAGAGATAATGCAAAGAAATGAAACAGAGGAAGAAAGGGGTTCACAAGAAGCAGGGAGGCTGAAAGTTTGAAGAGCTGGACTTTATATCAGTATCACAGCACCCACACAGGAAATCCTTTTGATGCGAACCTCATGATACACTGCGAAAACTTTCAAATTTAACAAGCACAGAAACAAAGTGGAAAGCACTTCATTATCGTTATACACGTATGGCGTGTTAGTCATTTATTAGAGAATAGGAGAAATTAGAACGTTGGGCTAGAGGAAGAAAGCTTTTGGTTCATGACTGAAGTCACTCAGTTGTAACGTGACTGCTTTGCATTACACAGCAGATACTGTGACAGGCAATGAAACCTTGCACGTGCAACAATGGTGTTGACCAAGAATATCACCACATACTGGTTGTATTCTCTGTAGGTTCATCACTGCAAGCAACACCTTTCATATTTAACAGCGTCATTTCATCCATAATACAAATAAAAACACTGGTTAGTGGAGCTTTAAGGACATTTTTGAGAGGTAATCACTAACAAATAGGACAACCACTGCATACACAAAAATTCAGCACCACCAAATTACCAATATATGGGGATTATGAAACAGCCTGCGATTAATTGTGACAAGGAGTCATTTATGACTCACATTATGAGTCAAGGTTCTATTTCCAAGCACAAGATAAATACTTCCTGTGAATATTTCTTCCTGAAAGCTGAACCTGTCAACTGACAGAAGCACATACAGTTCAGGCATATGATACCTTTTTGTACTTTGTCACACAGCAGAAATATTTCATCCCCTCCTTTGCAGCTTCCAGAGTTGCGGTTGACTCTGCAGATCTTCAGCTCAGCTGTGTTCGGGGCCCCTTTAAGAGAGAGAAAGCATTTATGAATACATATACAAACTTATTAATACAAGACCGAGGCTACAGATTAACATCACACACCTTTGCAGAGGAATCTGGGCTGTGACTGACAAGTCAACACTACCTTAAGGCTCTGATCACACATATAGTGTTTTAGCAGCTGGAGGTGGCTTTTTTAAATTGCTTCAAATGGGAGTGAAGTTTTTTGCTTGGTGTTTTTGCATTGTTATGAGCCTTTTTGCCGGAGCACTCTACACTCAAGTTGAAAAAACTTCACCTTAGAGTGGAAAAGTGCCCTATGTCATCTCCACTTTTTCCCCACTGTCTAAAAGGATGATTTTAGAGACGGGCCTTCCGCGGTGGTCATGACAGGAAGTTTACAGTTTGTAAAAAATGGAAGAGAAACTGGTGGTGCTCACAGTTAATCAAGACTGCAGTATTAATAAGCTCTGACAGCTGTTTTATCATTGCTTTTGAAAGTTTTGGTGTCACGTATCATCATGCTGCAGCCTCTCTGCTGCTGTCTGCATGTCAGGGCTGACCTCCTCCACACACATGCAGACACACACAAACATAGCAGAGTGAAGTCCGAGCCGCGGTGCAGATGAAGTGAAGATAACTTGGAGATTAGTCTAGCTGACGACTACTACACTTGTTACTGTGAGTAAGAGTTGTAAATACATGTGTTCAGCATGTAGAAAGGGATATTTCTGTCCACAGTCCATCATTCACCACCGTTATGGTTTACAATCGTGGTTTACACAAGCACATCGCACTAGCGAGGCTTACAGCATATTGTTAAAAACAAAATGAAAGCTGTCTGTATGTGGTCTGTTTAACTTAGTCTGCCACTTATATTCAAATGTACCTGAGGCAGCAGGGGGACAGAGAGCAGAATGCATGACTGATACTGATGTCTGTGTTCTTCATGCTTACATAATGTTACTTTCTTCTTCACTCAATACTGTGATGTCAGGAGGAATATTTATTTTATTGACATGGCAGATTTGTGTCCAGTGAGATGTGATTGAGTTTATATAGTGACTTTGCTGTTGTAAACATGACTGCTGCTGCAGTAGACTGTATAAAACTGTCCTGTGTATTGTTCTAAACACTTGACCTCAAAAGGAAAATGTCACGAGGTGAGGTGTGTGTGTGTGTGTGTGTGTGGGAGAGGGGAGAGGGAGATTTCTGTAGAAAGAGTGTGTTATTGGTTACTCATCATGCCACCTGTTCCGCTTCTATGCACTGATAGCTCTTTTTTATTCTGCTTCTACGTTATGTGATGTTCCACGATCAGTTAGATGACAAAAAATATATTCTTTAATATGTCAAATGATAAACATTGCTCATTTTACTACATTAATTTGCATTTGTTTAAAATTTTTCATTACCAAAAGCTGAAAAAAAGTTTTGCTCGCTGCTGAAAATGTTTGGCCCATTGACATTTTCTGGTTTTAAAATCCAGCCCGACTGAATATGTAATTGAGTAGCCCTGCTCAGCGCCATTACTCAGGCACAGAAGTGGAGACATTTGGTCAGATACTGATTTGGTGACACTAATCTTGGGTGTCCATCTTAATACTGTGCTGATTATAGAAATCTTTTGCGCTGTTGGGGTGAAGATGTTTGAGAAGCATCAATGTTTTCACAGACATGGACATAAACTCTAAGAGCAACTTGACTATTTCATTGAGGCATACTACCTTGAGGTGGTAATTGTAGTTGATTATGTACTGTTTTTTTTTTTTAACCTAAATTCTGTAGATATACTCTATTTTCATATAGAGCTGTGTATTAGAAGGGTTCCGAGTTACAAAGGGCGCAGCCACTGGACAAGATTCAAGGTATTTTCTACTACGACTGAGACTAGTTCTTGTAAATACCTTCATGCTAACAAGAAAAGTTCACATGCAAAGAGGAACAAAGAGTATCTGAGGTAACAGGGCCTCAGAATACCTTTTGACACTGGTTGTAGTGGTGTGCCTAACTTTTTCATTTAGGTGTGCCAGCACATAAGGTACGTGCACTCAAGATTTTTCACCATGCCTTTGCATACATTTAAGCATTACCTTTTTTGTCAGTTTCCATACACATTGGTGATTTCCTAACTGGGGTTGGGAGAGTACACTGACCTCCCAATTTGGCTCATACCCCGCTTTAGGAGTCACAGTTCAGTGTGAGGTCGGTGCAGCAGAAAAAACCAAACGCATAACGATCTGTTTGTTTCCATTTATTTTGAACAGCATATGTTGCTAATGACATCAGCCTACAGCTAAAAGTTTCCAGGCATAATTTGCCCTTGTAAACAATAAATGGAACAATACAATGAATTTCTGCCACATTGGTGCCTCCAGTGAAAATGTTTAGCCATATCTGACTGATTTCTGGTCACAACCAAAACAATCGCACTCTGGAGTGGGGAATTAAAGGTTGCAGGAGATGTGCAGGTTGGTGTGTGAACTTGCTTACCCAGATACAGGTATTTCATTTAAATCCAATATAGGTTTATGAGCTTACCCTGACATTAAATCCTGGGGAAAGCCCTGATGTGAATTAAAAACTAGTTCAAAGATATTAAAGAGCACAGAATACCTATATTGTATACGTGCTTGTGTGTGCATACATGTGTTGTCCACTCACTGTTGTCATAGATGGGCTGCGATACCACAGGCTCCAGAGGAAACAGCTCTCCTGTGGGCAGAGTGATGGAGGCCTGGAAGCAAAGCCGGACTGAATTCAGGTCAAACTCCTCCTCCCACACCTTCGCCTCCGGAACTGCAGCCAAGACACAGCAGGGAAAGGGTGGGGTGCACAATCAGGCAACACAGCAGTCTGATTGCATCCTGTCATATGTATGCTATCTGAATTTCACGATCAGTCAAGGGTGAAGGTAACAAATTACCTTCCTGTTGTTATGTGTGAATGAATGAATGAAATCAGTTAAACAGTGGCAATGGGACTGTTCAGTATTTTTCAACAAATTATCTGATGGGGTTTGAGTTTCTGGTGCTATTACTCTGTTAAGCCATGGTGGCTTTCACTGCTAATGCTAAATACCCAGTTTAGCTAGTTTTTAACACAGCAACAGTGAAAGCTAAACAGGCTACAGGTGTAAATATAAACATTTAGCATAAACAAGAGGACAGAAAGACACAGTTAAAGAGTAATGATATCACACTGTCTAAATATTGTATCCATGACAGTAGCTGGACATATCATACTTGACTAATAGCTAATAGCTTGTCTAGCTTGACTAATAGCTAACGAACTACCCAGATAGCTAGTTCTTAACACAGTGCAAGCTAAACTGGCAATAGGTTTATATACAAATGTGTTGTTTTAATAGGAGGACAGAGAGACACAGTTATAGAGTGATGATATTACACTTTCCATAAAATGTGTCCATTACAGTAGCTAGCTTGACATTAGCCAAAAAAACATCTAGTATTTTACCATTGTCGTCTATGAAACAGTGATTTTAAGCTTAGCCTTACAAGTTAATTCACGGTAATGAAATATGTTACAATATGTTAACGTTACAAGCGCAAAATCAGTAGCACTAGTAGTATTTTTTAGGAAGAATAGACATTTTTTTATACAAATGAAATGATGACATAATTTTCAAATTTTCATTGCTCATGCCAGCTGCCCTATTAGTTAACTAGTTCATAACACAACAAACAGTGCAAGCTAAACCTGCTACAGGTTTAAATACAATGTTGTATTAATAGGAGGACATAGAGATACAATTATAGAATAAAGATCAAATGTATCAATGATAGTAGCAAGCTTGACATTAGCCAAAAGCATCTACATTGTGTTTTACCATTGTCGTCTATGAGAGCAGCCATTTTAAGCTGAGTTGTTAGCCTTGCAAGTTGATTCAAAGTAAGAAAAAATGTTACTAGCACAAAGTTTGAAGCACTAGTAGTTTTTTAGAAGAGGCGTTTAACAAAAAAAAAAAAAAAGATAAAATCTATCCATGACAGTAGCTAGCTTGACATTAGCCAAAAAACATCTATCCAGCTACAGTATTTATCTTGTATAAGGACATTCACCTTCAAGCTAATGTGTTAGCCTTGCAAGTGAGGCTAATTTATGGAAAAACGTTAGAGCAAAGTTAGCAGTGCTGGTGGTACTTTTTAGGCAGAATAGGCATCTTTTTTATTTTTTACTTTTATCAATAAAGTTTACTACAAAAATATCAGTACTGGCTCAGTGAAATCATAGTCTATAAATCTGAGTGGGACATTTAGGGGCTCTCTCCAGACTGCACATGAACTTCTCACACAATGACTTGACAGAGAAAGGGCAACAACACAGTGCGTGCTTTGTGTCACACACTCTTCTTTCAGCATGAGCACTTACTGTTGAAGGGGTTATTATTGGTCTGCAGCCTACAAGTGATGGCCTCATTCACATCCTTCTTCTTGACACACTGTATGCCCAGGTTCTGAAAACTGAAAGCAAATACAGTCTAAGACCGAAACGAAAAGACAGAAACCACTGAAGCATACATGTAATTTCTAATTTGATACTATGAAATCTTACACATTTTTTTTTCTATGTGAAACAAAATACCCAGGGGACCAACACATCATTGTGGTCAAACACAGCTCACACATGGTGTAAGTATTCGTATCATTAACCTCATTTTTAATCTTCTTTGCACCTTCACTTGGGACACTTTTGCTCCCATAAAAGCCACATTTAAAAATAAAGCATCATCACTATGGGTCACTGACCACATCCGCGAGCTGGGAGGACAGTTTGGGAGAGTAAAGTGTGAGTGGAAAAATACTTGACCTTAAGTGCACTACAATTAAATGAAGATATTTTAGACATTAACTAATATGAACTTGTAAACGAATGTATTATTATTGTATTATATATCAATCCAATGTGAAAAACAAATGACTAATAAAAACAAGTACACTTAATCCCCTGTATCACAATACTGGCAGTGGAGGGCTGTACAAACTGTCTGAATTTCCTCACACTTGTGATAAAGACAATTATTCGAAAAATTGTCAAATAGTTGCCGTGATTTTCGAAAAGTGTTTTTGCTTGTGCTGCCCATCCCTAGTAGCAAGTTTTGACTGCCATACAGGATACTGACAGACAGCGAAGCAAGCAGAGGTAAATTCAACTTGTCGTTAGGTGATTTATGCTGTTACTGTGTTACTCACTCCAAACCCTAGGTGAAGCCGGCAGTTAGTTTTACCAAGGTAACGGCGAACACGTCATCTCACACAAATGATGAAATCCTTATCTGGGTCAATCTCAAACCTTGTTTTGATGTGGAGCGCCAGTTTCCCTTCGAGACAATTCAGTGTAATTTTAAACCCTCGTAAAAAGTGGCATCATTTCCTCATGTTTCTCTCAAGTGCGTGAGACACAGAGCATGGCACCTCTGTCTGTCACTATTAAGCCACATATCTAACTCTGAAGCCTACCTGTGTATTCGTCTCTCCTGCAGGTCCGCCTCGTAGTAGCCATGTTTGCAGTCTTTCCCAACCAGTTCGTGGGGGTGAGGCTTGTGCGGTGGATTCTTCGTCACCAATGAAATGCGAACACGCAGGGGGCCGCTGTAGTTGTGCACCTGTAGGGAGGAGTATGTCAAACTTTTATGATGCCAAAAGGGAATTTAAAGGGCACCTGAGCAGAGCGTGCTTACAGTCTCATTGAGAGCTGATCTCATTCAATATTGCAGCCTTCTGCTCAAACAGACAAACTTCAAGTAATAACTCACAAGATCTGAAATGTAACAATGTGTTATCATGGCTGGATTGAATCTCAGCAACTTTAGGCTATAGCTGCTACATTTGCGACTTCTATACGCAATCCACAGTATTCTTAGAAAATAAAACAAAAGAGAAAGAAAGCTACAAGGCCTCACTCAAAAGTGGAATTGCAAGGTGCTGGAGTTGAGTCTCTAGGAAAAGTTTTTAAAAACCTTCCAATGAATAGCTTCTCGCTGAGAATCAATGTTTAGCTTAGCATTAAGACTGGAAACAGGGGTTAACAGCTAGCCTGGCTCTGTCTAAAGGAAAAGAAATCCACCTACACTACCAGCACCTCTAAAGCTTACTAATTAAAAAAATGTAATAACCCCCTCGCAGTTGTATGCCTCTGTCAACCAGTCAAGTTGATGTCTGTGAAAACATGGATGCTTAACATACATCTTCAAGGTGGGCACCCAAGATTAGTGCCACCAATTCAGTAGTTTATGTTTTCGGACAACATTATGATGTCACAGTGAAGTTGACCTCTGACCTTTTGGATATAAAATGTCATCACTTTGTCATTTTATCCTGCTAGACATGTGTGTAAAATTCTGTCATAATTAGCATATGAATTCTTGAATTATGGCCAAAACCACATTTTGTGAGGTCACAGTAACCTTGACCTTTGATCAACAAATTCTTATCAATTAATTTGTGAGTTCAAGTGGACGTTTGTGCCATATTTGAGGACATTCCTTAAAGGCCTTCTTGAGAAGTCATGTTCATGAGAATAAGAAGAACGCAAGGTCACAGTGATCTTGACCTTCAACCTATGAACACCAAATTCTGTTCAGTTCATTCTTGAGTCCAAGTGGACAATGGTGCCAAATTTGAAGCTAAATTTGGGACTCTGGCCACAGCTATCGCTGGTGCAGAGGCCTAAATATAATAATAATAATAATTGAGTTATTAACTTCTTTGTTAATATGTACAAACGACTTAAAAAAATACAACTGGTCATATTACAGGGGGTTATGTGCTGGATGAGAATATATCTAAGGTCATGGAGAATAAGGACAGGTGGGTACCCCCCCCCCCTTTTTTTTTTTTCCCCAAACTTCCACCAAAGTGAATTATTATGTCATCCTAGGTATATTAGATGGATCACAGCTAGATAGCATGCTCAACAAGTATCACCTATCT
This sequence comes from Epinephelus lanceolatus, assembly GCF_041903045.1. Lineage (NCBI taxonomy): Eukaryota > Metazoa > Chordata > Actinopteri > Perciformes > Serranidae > Epinephelus > Epinephelus lanceolatus. Next base: position 30,095,671 of record NC_135755.1, on the reverse strand, counting down.
CACCTTGATGGCTGGGTGGGTCTTAGTGGTGTCATTGCTTTTCTCTCCGGGGATGCTGCCAGCTGAACGTCCCTCACACTTATACCTAAACCTCATGCCCCTCTGCTTTGGCTGCTCGATGATCTCTATGAAGGGGTTTGCTGCTTGGACTGATGGACAGGTGGAAGAGAGAGAAGAAGAATGATGTTATTTAAATGTAGTATCACTGTATTTTAGAAATATATCACCCATCTCGCGAATTGGGACAAATCATGTCCTACCAAAAAAAAAACAAAAAAAAAAAAAACAACAACTTATAAACACGGTAATTCCATTTTTGGGATAAAACATTATTTTTTAAAAGGATTTCTAAAACTAACAGTACATACTGATAACACTGGTGCAAAAAATGAACTGCTACAATGATCTTTATTTAATTTTTTAAAATTGAAAATATTGTCTCTTTAAAGATGTGTCCCATCTTTTTTCAACGCCACCAGATTTCAACAAAAACATAATTTAATCAGGCATAAAAGGGGTTAGCTATATCTACTAGTTTGCTACTCTGTGTAGGTCTACACGTTACCACAGGCCAGTAACTTTGCATCATGTACGTTTATCTGTATGTTTCCATTTATTAAGCAACCAGTAAAATATAGTCACTTTAGTGGCATGTGTGATTCCATTGAGTTAACAGTTCAGTCATACAGTGCGGTTGACATGGGCTGATGTCATGATGATGATGAGCACAGCTGGAGGTTTGCAGTGAAGTATCCAGGCTTCTGTCTTTCCCTTCATCATTTATCCCAACTGTTATTTGTGGAAATGTGTTCATCTTTGCAGTGCAAAGTTTGTTGTGACGACCGTTAATGTAGGCTAATTAATGGTTAATGTAATTAACAGTAGGTGTGTAAGTGTCTTTTAAAGGCTGCATTACCGTAAAGTGATGTAATTTTATGAACTTAGCAGACTGTTTTCGCTGCTCCATTTGCTTTTACCCATTTAGTCACTGTGTCAACATTACTCATTGTGTAAATATTTTGTGAAAGTACCAACAGTCAACCCTAAAATATTGTAGCAACATTGATAGTGAGGTATTTGGTCAAAAAAATATCATGAGATTTTCTCCATGGCGCCCAGTCCGACTTAACAGTTAGGAACACAGGTAAAGTAGAGTGATACATGCGTAGTTAACAGTCCCAGGGATGTTGTACATCAATCAAATGATTTGGCTGGACCTAACCGTTGCTTAAACACAGTACCCAAATTGTAAAACACTGCTTGTCTGCACTGCCTCACTTGAATCAGTGTGTCAACACAGAAATAGCTCTGTCATTGATCATCGGCGCACAGACTGATGAAATGTTTACTCATGAAAAGTCTACAGTCAATACAGAACACTTATCATTTACGAGAAGCGGCCTCTTACCTGGGTTGAGTGGGTTTATGCCCCATCCATACACACCTGTGGCGGACAGAAAACAAGAAAAGACATGTCAACTACTTGTTAGGCAAAATCCTACAGTGATTAGTGGTTCACCATCCACGGTACATGACACACAGCGTACAGTGGCAGCACCGATGACAAAAACCAAAAGCTGCTTTCAGCACATATTTGTGGCTTAGTAAGAGTTTGTCATTTGTGCTGTGGTCACTAAGAGTGGAAATCTACTAGACAGCGCAGCGTCCAAAGAGGTCAAAGGACGCTGAGATACAAGGGCTTCCCAGCTAAATATAATTACTCGCCATAAACTGCCTGCCAAGGGCAGAAAGAAGACGACATGCAGAATAAAGCAAACAATGACAGGCAGGGTGTAATATCAGTATCAGATTACCCGCCTTGTTGCGCGGTGACTCCATTGTGTGTGGAGAGCACGCAGCGCTCCAGTTTCAGGTATGTGCTTAATGAATTACTGAGATTCATAAACAGAGGCGAGGTGTGACAGAAAATCAGGAGGTCAAAGCTCCACCCAGCAGCTAGTCGGTCTTTGATGAGACCGCACGGGTAGGATACTTTCCAAGTTGTAACACGCCTGCTTCCCAGCCTCAGACCAGACTCACACAATGTGAAGCAAATGACTTTTAGTTATATTACATAAGATCTACATTAATGAATATGTATCTTGGAATAAGACAAAGAACAATGGCTGATAAGTGTGCAACAGTTACACTTTTCACCATTTATTTGAAACACACAGACATCCCTGCCTATTTATTGAGTCTGACGTTGTGAAAGTGAAAGTAAATGTCTACCACAAGTTGGCCTTTATAAATCACTAAATGTACTAATATTAAATCAGAGCATCTGAGACACTCGTGTGAATTTGAAGGTGTCACTGCTTCCACACTGTTGACTTTTGTGATATGGATTTAGGGCTGGAATTGGATATGGATTTAACATCAATACTATATTAGTATTGTGACAAGAAATTAGATATCATCTTAGATTTTGAATATCGTAATAATGTAAGTGTTGTCTTCTCCAGGTTTTAAAGGCTGCACAACAGTAAAGTGATGTAATTTTATGCACTAACCAGACTGTTGTAGCTGTTCTATTACATGCTATGAGTCATTAAATACACATTACTAATGATTATTAATCAGAAATCTCACTGTGTAAATATTTTGTGATGGTACCAATAGTCAACCCTATTTGTTCAAAAAATATTGTGATATTTGATTTTCTTCATATCACCCAGCCCTACATAATCTATGTTAAATTATATTAACTAGTTTCTATCAACAATGTCAATTAATTTTGGTAGGTCAGGTCTGGGTTGTGGAAAAACCTAATAGTGACACAACATAATATCCATATAAAGTTGTGTTATTTAATGTTCTTTGGCTTACAGTCAAATATTAATGTGATATTAAATAGAAACATTGGCAGTGTTCATTCAAATCGTCACAAAGTACTCTTCACATCGGCATATATATGTCCCACTGAAAGGCCGGTATCTCTACGCAACTTGTACAAAACATGGTGTGCTATTTCCATAATTTCCGTCCACTAACAATGAGGTGGGCGCTTGTTTTACACAGTCTACGGGTGGGCGGTAGCAACGCCATGAACCAATGGGGCATATTTAAATAGAAACGAATGCTACCAGGTGGGTTATATGTTAGCCGAACTCAAGAGAATTTATTAACAATAACAGATAAGAAAACTATTATTGTCATAATTATCACATTTTCTATAAATAAAGAGATAACCAATGAATCGACAAATCTTTAAAGGAAGTTTGGCGATTTCAGTCACTTTGGGGAAATCCATGAGGTGGACAAACCCAACAGGCCTCTTGGCAGCTCGACACTGTTTGGTTCACGCGCGCCAGGTGAGTTAGCTACACACAGAGGAATAAATACATCCCATGTATAGCATCGAGTTTCACAAAGCACTAAGTTATGACAAACTTCCTATTGTAGGTTAGCTTACGTTACTGTCCGGGAACAGCAGACTGCCCTTGTTAGCGCACAGCCAGTGATAGCGGGGCTTTCCCCTGCGCGCAAAACAACTCCCTGTACAGTTTCACCTCCACTCTCTGGACTGATTCAACAGGCCGAGCAAACACACCCATGTCACCCAGTCCACCTTACCCTCCATGGCTGTGTCCGGGTCCGACTCCCGCTTCTCCGTCGACACCAGTGTTTGTCTGTTTGTTTGTTTTTGTCCTCTAAAAGACGCTGCATACGCGACAGTACGGACTCTCTAAAACTTCTTGACAGAGCAGTTCTGTCGCCTCCTTTGCTCCACCCACAGCTGTGTACGACATTGCACTGATAGTAAAGCTGGACGGTGCAAGGCTTCCGGTATGAGCAGTGCAACTCTTTACGTAATACACTGAGAACGTGACTTCAGTATTTACAAAACCTCTGAAGCGGGCTGGGCTACATGAATCAATTTATAGTCTTTATCGAAATGTCTCTCTCACACCCACTAGCGCAGTAGTTCCCCAATATTTCTATTTAATTTAATTTTATATACTTTATTAATCCCTGAGGGGAAATTCAATTTTTCACTCTGTTGTCAATTACACACACATGCACAAACAGGACCTATACATGCACTAAGTGGAAAGATGTCAGAGTGGGGGGGGCTGCCCATGACAGGCGCTCCGAGCGGTTGGGGGGTTTGGTACCTTGCTCAGGGGCACCTCGGCAGTGCCCAGGAGGTGAACTGTCACCTCTCCAGCTACCAGTCCACGCTCCATATTTTGGTCTGAACGGGGACTTGAACAGGCGACCCTCCGGTTCCCAATTCAAGTCCCTATGGACTGAGCTACTGCCGCCCCCATGTTATGTTTATATCTTAAATAATAATCTAAACTTTTAAAAACTGTAATTTCATTTAGTTTTATTTGCAGAAACAAACAAAAACATGCTGAAATATAGGATTACTGTAAATGTATGTTTTAAAATTTTTCTTACACTCCTTTAAATCGAGAAGGCCCTGCGACCCCCCACGAAGCTTTGGTGACCCTGAGTGGGGTCAGGACCCCCAGGTTGGGAACCAGTGCATTAGCCTATTCATTGATTGCTTCTAGTCCATTCATTTATTTTGCTTGTCTGAAATAGTAAATAGTATAGTTAATGAGAATATACATGTACTGCACAGGCCTACACACAGGCTACAGATAGTCCTTTAAAAAATGAAATAAATGAATAACTGGATGTTTGAAGATTTTCAGTGTTGTCCCAATTTAAAAATATCACAACACGATATAAAAAATGTAATTTCAATTCAAATAACTTGCAAAAAACTGAATAAAACTCATGCACTTAGTTTAAAATATCATTAAAGGTACACATTTGTGTCTAAAATATTAAAGGTAATCACTTAAATGGTTTGATTCTTAATTGAGAAAGGATATTATGACATTAAAGTACTTCACATTTTTGTATTTAAGTAGCCTACTTTACCACAGTGGCTAAGCTGAGACCGAACTTATAATTTTATTATATTTTTTAACAAAACATGCAGAATAATAGCAAGGACAGTGGTTAAAAGTATTAAGGTAAATACCAAAACAACAAACAATGATCTTAATTTAGCAAATATCAAAAACGTAAAAAAGTAAATTGTACTGTGAAAAAAAAAATTATTGATGACATTTTTTTGTCTCCGTGTCTGTGTGATTTTAGGTCATATTCCACAGGGTTACTCCAGATTGTGTTTATCTTTTTGGACTTTGTGCTGGGACTAGAGAACTTCAAAAAATAGCCATTCATTTTGAAATTTAAGCATGCAATGAAAAATGTATATATTTATCTTACACTAAGGCTACACATATATCTAATTATGCTAACTTATATTTCTACTTGTGGTAGAATATTAAATAGTTGATCAAAGTAATGGCTGCTTATGTTTTCACAGCACCTTGCCGCTTTTATTTTGAAGGTAAAAATCATCTGTTTCCGGTGTTGTCCTCTGCATAGCTTGACGCGGCTGCTCCCTTCTGCCTTTCCTCTGCAGTGCAACTTGCCACCACCCACTCAAAACAGTGCGGAAATACCCAGATGACGCACTTGAAAGGAACAGAAAAATAGGTTGTGAGTGGGAGAGGCAATAACATAACTTTTGGCTTTAGTCATAACCCGGAGAGAGTGTTAGACTGGATCCAGTCTGCTCCGGGCCCACGCAAAAAAATCTGTTTTCCAGGCCTCTGACAGTGGGAAAGTAGCGCCAACACACATGTAGTGCTTAAACCTCTTTCTATTGATTAGTATTTGTTCTTTACTTTATTTGTACAACTGCAGATTATAGAAATCGGCTGTTTTTAAATCACAAAGTAGTCATTAAAAATGTAGTTTTACACTCAGACAATTCATATTCTAACAAGAAGATGGCGCTGTAAGTGAATAAATCGGCATCAACTCTTTAACAGCACTGTGCTTTTGATTCCTGATAATATTTAGTGACCAGACTTTATATGTCTCTTTTTAAGCATCCCCACAAGTTTCTTCATTTTAAGTTTACTTCTTTGTCAATAAAACTGTCTTATGAATATCTAATCTGATCCTTTTATTCTTTTAGTGCACGTGAACAGAAATTAAAGAGGCACAGATATCAAGTTGCTGCAAAAGTTTTCGACTGAGTTTATTAAGTACATATTGCTAAATTGTGATTTGTTTGTTATTTTATTGAAATTTAACAGTAACCTGTTGCAAAGGCCCTGGCTATATGATGCTTTCAGGAACTGTCGGAAATCACCGAACAAGTTGAGAAAACAGGAACAAAATGCAGTTAAGAAGGTGGGAAATGTCCATTGACATTTTTGTACTGAGTGTCAGTGTTGTCCCCCTCTTTGTACTGGGGTCCTTTGGGTGCTGTCATGCAGGTAGGTCTGTTTGTGAGTTTCAAATGCTGGGTGCATGCTGGGAAAGTCCTTTGGGCCTGATGAACTGTGATTCATCTGTTTTTTTTTCTGTACCCACTGATCCTAGTCATGATAGTGGGGTTACTGTTTGTGTACCATTTATTTAACATGTTAATGTTGCAGTTGTTACAGTTGAAAATAAAAGTTAAAGCAAATGATATGTATACTTGTCTCCGAAATGTTACAAGAGTGAGCTGATTGATTTCTGAAAGGAATTGAGAGTAAAATATATATTCCAGAATCTGAAACACTTGACATTTGAAAGTTAATTTTTGATTTTGGAAACAGTACTGTTTGAGCTTGAGCAAACTCAGTCCACTGAAGAAGACTGTGAGGTGTAGTTGAGTTGAAAGCCCTAGAAAAACCTGCTAAATAAACCCTGAATGGGGATTTTTGCAAATAAAATGTACGGTATAACGTGAAAAACACGGTTAGGGCTTATTAGCTTCCCACTCTTCCCGTTTCTGTGATGGAAAATGGAGTATCCGAGGACATTGAACGCAGCATAATAGTCCTAAACGGGAGGCCTGTGAGTGGGAGGAGGTTGGCGGTGCGTTTCAGTGCAGTGAGGCGGTGCCTGCCCTGCCTGCTCCAGACTGCGGCGGGCAGAGCTGACTGCTACAGAAATGGCGGAGGGGGAGTTGGACGTCGACTCGCTGATTTCCAGGCTTTTGGAGGGTGAGTTCGCCACCAAACTACATTCATATATCCTGTTGTTAGCCGCTTTGGTCCTCAGGTATTATTTAGGCTTGTTTTTGACTCGAGTGGACAAGAAAAAGGGCCGCTTTAGGGTACTCCGGTGTAGGAGTGAACAGGACTAGTCCCGTATTGTTAGGTATGAAATCATACCTAACGGCACGTGAGACTTTTCATAAATTGAGTTGTGAGTGTTACAGTGTGGGCTCGATGTTGAATACTAACAAAGTTACAGTCCGAGGACTGGTTGTACCCTGACGGGTCGATTAAGGGAGAGGACACAAGACCAACCTTAAAACTAAATAATTGTTCCCTTTGATTAGTGTCGCAATAGTTGTATTACACCACTGTTGATGTCATCACTGTGGCATGCAGCATATTAAACACTACCTGAAAGGCTTTCATAATAGAAAAACCTCAACCATTTAAAGCGACTCTGCCTATACTTACACAAGCTTTTCACAACAAACTACTCCATGATGGGCGCGGTAGCTTGTGGTGCACATCACTCCCTTAAGTTGACATTACTGTTAAAACAAAAATCAGCTTGGTAAACTAAGTATGCCGAATTTTTCAGCAGAGTGTTCTGATCACCCATGACACCTTACATTTTATTTCTAGTACGTTTATATATTGTTTTTTTACAGTCCCAAGAAAAATATTAAGTTTTTAAACGAGCTTTGGCAGAAAGATTGCTCAGCTGAAAGCAGGAGACACGTCGCGGTGTTATGGTGTTTCTATGGGAAAATTGCTGAATAGCAGTGTTTACACAAGCCACAGGCCTTGATGATATTCCTCTTTAAATAGAAGTGCAGAGTTTGAACCCTGCCCTAAGCATTTCACAATATATTAAGTTTGTCATTACATGTAATTTGTAATTCAACAGCCAGTGTTTTTATTTTAACTATTGTCAGATCATCTCCTGAGCTTTATTATAGAAGGGAAAAATGATCATTACACATACATACATTGATAAAGTAAGACTTACCAGTGTAGCTTTGGATGACAGTAATTCAGAAAAGTGCCTGTAATGTATTTCTATCTACTCAGCTAATACACACAATTGGATATCATGTGTGTTGTTTTGTGTCTAGTCCCATTAGTCTGAGTCTGTTAATACTTTACAAAAGTAACCTCAGTACTTTCATAGAAAGCGTACGTGCTCCTGCACTGCTGGTATGTGTTGGGTATCAGTGGATTCTTAGCAGTGCCAAATAGGGGATCCGGACATAAGAGCTGCTCTCTCTATCTGTATTTCTCTTGTCTTTTCGTTTCCCTGAGAACCCTGAGACAGTGTCCCTCTGTGTCTTTGGTAAACATGTGGACAGCTGAGGCAGTGGTGAAGAAACACTCATGATCGATTGTTGGTCACACACACATATACTGTGTGCTGAAAATCACACACACATAGAAGCGTGCACAGATAGGCAGCCTGTGCTAAAGGATGACAACACTGTGGATCAACATGTCAGTGTAACCTAATCATGTGGATTGATTGGAGCTGGTTACATAACAGTGCTTTTTGTGTGTGTGTGAGTTGTTACAGCAGTGTGAGCCTGTACTGTAAGCTGGGCAAGGCTCTACTGTAGCCAGTTAGCTTGCTACGTATTTAGTTGCTTTTTATGTGAGTAGGAAACCTCAGTGGAGGAAATTGGAGGGATCTGGGCCTAAAGGCTTCCAGATGTGAGCTGTGAATATATCCAACCATCCATCTTCTTTCAGCCACTTTCTCTTTCAATCTACAGCTAGTTTATGTCAGGCTGGCTCAATTCTGGTGTAAAAATACCAACTAAGAGGCAGGCTCAACACTTTTATCTGAAGGCTGAGCCAGTTTTTAGATCAAAAATTCAACAGTGAGTATTCAGTGTTTGTTGTGTTTATTAACTGGACAAAATAAGTTTGAACATTTTCCATGAAGTAGTGCCAAAATTCCTTTCTTTCTTGACAGCTTGAGAAATCTATTACTTATTTTTTCCTACAAAAGTTCTCAAACGTTGTCTAAACATAAGCCATACAAGAACGCTGCCAAAATGGAATGTACTAAAACCCTCAAAAGTAGCTGACAAAACAGTCTCCACTTATCATCTGTTTTGGAGCTTGTGACCACACAATATTTTCATCTTCATCAGCCACTAAACTGTAGTTTTCAAACACTTTTAGGACTTTCTGTTCAGGTTGGCAAAATTTAGATTAAAAGGTTCTGTATGCCCAGAGATCACGCTATAGGGCCGCCATGAAGTCACTTCTGTGTTCCTCCTTTGCATTTTTAAACAGAACCAAACAGCAGCAGCATCATGCTGCCTCACTGTGTGATTTTAGACAGCGATCCATATGGCGTAAACAATTACGAAATGTTTCTGCTAAAGAGCTCATTTGCTGGAAAAATAATTTTACCTAATATGTCAACTTTGTCTCTATCTTTAGCATTTTGTTTTCTGTCCTCACGTCCTGTCTCTTATTGTGCAGTGAGCTGAACTGCCAGTCAGAATGATTTCGACTGAACGTACCAGATCGGCCGATAAACATCTGACAAGGGCCGACTAGTGCCAACTATATGGGACACACTAGGGCAGCAGACTCTAACCAATGACCCAACATTAGGGGTGTAACGGTACACAAAAATCACGTTTCGGTACGTACCTCGGTACACAAGTCACGGTTCGTTTTTTTTTCCGGTACAGTAATGAAAAAAATAGACAACTATTAAATATCTTTTACTTATTGGTAACCTTATTAAAACATACCACCAAAGCAGTTAACTCTTTTCACACATTTTTTGAATGAAACAAATGTATATATAATTCTGCTTTTTCACATTGTTTGAATGCAAAATAGAAATATAAAAGTGAAAAATAAAATCCTGCTGTTTTTTTAACACATTGTTTGAATTTCTGCTTAAACAATTTTACTCAATTAAAATAAAAAGTATAGTGCAGCTGGTCAGCTTTAAAGCCTGCTCAGATTCAGTTTTACTAGGAACTTACTTAGCTTTCCCACTCTGTTAAAGTGCAGTAAACAAAACATGCTTATATCTAAAGTGCAGCTTAAACAATTTTACTCAGCTCCAATGGCGTTGGTTATTTCTTTAGCGCGATGGTCAGGGAAATGCTCTTTGTTTTTAAACGACGACGATATCGTAGTTTGCACCAGATTGCTTTTTCTAGTCGTGCCGGTTAACGTTCAAACTCGGGTGGTGTCGCTTTAGATGCGTTAGCATGTTAGATGTGTTTCCAAGTACATACCCGACCGCTGTTCTGCAGTGTCGGCACACTGCTTTTGTCTTGTCCACTTGTTTATTTCCATCTTCGTATTTTACCCTGAAACCAAAGTGTTCCCAAACGGAGGACTTAAGGTTTGCAGGGGGTCTTCAGGTTCGTCAGGCTCACTTGCCATGTTGTCAAAATGCCAGAATGTACTGCACAAAGTGAAAGCGAAGATTTACGGGACTCGGTCCATCACTCAATTATGTCCGTCAGAGAACTAGATATTTTAAATGGTTCGGCTCGCAAAAACAGAATTAAAATAAAACAGAATAAAATAAAATAATATCCTGCGCCCAATAATTCGGTACAGGGTCGTGCCGAACCGAAAGTCGCGTACCGAACAGTTCGACACAAATACATGTACCGTTACGGCCCTACCCAACATTGACCGAAAACCCACTGTTAGCTTTGTGTGTCAGGGCTCTTAAATCAGGAACACTCTGTTTAAAGTGGGACTGTCGGTTAATATCAATCAATCTGTAATTAATTTACTTTATTAATCAATGTCTCGTTTAATCTATGGAATGCCAAGAAATAATTTAAAATGCCTGTCGCAGATTGCCAAAGCTCAAGTTGACATATTCAAATAGTTTCTCACAACAGCAAGTGTAGTGTTGATCCCGTCTGCAAACAAACGATGTAATCAACCTGTATTGTAAAATCGGGCTGTGTCTTTATAAGGACAGCAAAGGCAAAGTGGTGTTAGTCTAACGCTAGGGTACATACTGTATCATACACAGGCCGGAATACAAATGCACACGCTCAAACTGTCCGTCATGTATCAGTTTGTCTTTCTAAGTGCTGCATTTTATTTTAAGACTCGACCTTTCGACAACACAAAGACTTCTCACAAGCTTTTCCCAAACCTTGATATCTGTCATCTCAGTTTACTTAACCAGATTACATCTACAGCCTGTTCTCATGTAGACGTTCACTAAAAGGACTGTCAGTGGCTTTCTCCGGCTGCCATTCAGTTTAAGCAGCTCAGAGGGTTTTGTCAAACTGACGGGGAAGTCACTTTTTCTTCTGCGCAGGAATAAAGAGAGCTTTTCCTCAAGGTAGAACAGGAGTTCCTTAATCACTTCAATAGCAGTTTGATCTCGCACTTCTTCAATGAGATCTGGTGCCAGGTGGGAACCTACATGCACACAGAGGCACATATGGAGAGCTCTCTGATCTCCTATTAAATGTCAACAGGCACAGCTGTCCCTGGTAGAAATTAACTTACCCTTTTGGTGACACACACACACACCGGGGGGAGAGTGTAAAAAGGGCAATACAGTGATACAGTAGATTTTCAGCTCCACCTGTTGTTGCCTTTTCTGTTGCATCATTATTTTGCAGGTATGTTGTGAGAACAATGTCCCAAAACTGCACACATACAGTGCACGTGTCCTCCAGCAGGTGTTTGTTTTGGGGGGTTGACAGGCGCTGTATAGCCGACAGGCTAAACCTGATCAACTGACAACATGGTTTACAATCACAGAAGCCTCCTCAGCAGCCTCAGCGTACAGTTTTTTTTGCCTCTCTGGTTTCATTTGTCACTCTGAATACAGTGACTTGTCATTTGCTGTCTTGTGGCCAATCTTGTGAGTCAGAGTTGATATGTAAGCAGCACAAAAGTTTATAGATGAACTTACCAAAATCATTGTCTGTATAAATAAATGGCATATGTATGTCTGTGGAAATCTCTGTTAATATAATGAAGTCAGAGTGGCTACACTTGTTCAGTCCTGTCGCTGTTTCACATTGGGCCTAGAAGGTCTTTCCTGGTGGACTAGTTTGGGCACACTTATAACTGGAACAGTCTCACGGTAATACCATATTAATAAGACGCCAATTGTGGAATTCATCATGTATGAGGTGGCTAAAAGTTTTAAAAGTTAATTTTTAAAGTGTTTAATTCCAAAGGAAAGGTACTTGTGACTGCCGCATGCTGTGTGTGGAGCTGATTAAAGGTATACTTCACCCACAAAATGATTGTTTGCATATCAGTTACTCACCCAGTGTTAGGATGAATTCATGAAGAAAACTTTGTTTTTCTCGTATGCTTCCGCAGTGAACAAAGAATCCAAAAAAATAGGAAGTTCTCGATCAATTGGAGTAAATGGGGGCTGTGTAAAACAACAAACCTGTATCAAAACTAGGGCTAATAGTTGACCAAACGTTAGTTGACCAGAAAGGTCATGAGTCTCATGAGTCAGCAAGATTTCATTGGGTGCTTAGACACAGAAAAAAACAAAAAACAAACAAACATAAACTCTATTAGGAGCTGCACCTTGTCAAAATAAATCAAAACCTTTATGACTGGATCATGTGGGAATTTAATTTGAAAGGACAGACACAGGAAGTGGCCGTGCTCAGCAGTCAGACAGGAGTCATGTAACTTTACAGGGCTGGTGCCTGCGGTTATTACACAGGCTAGTTAATAACATGTCGGGCAGGAAATCCAAAGTGTGGGATTATTTTGAGAAGGTGAAGGATGAACCAAAGGTGATATGTAAACTCATCTTCATTGGTCAACTACAAACATGACGTATCATCTGAAACATGTAAGCAGCTACATGCCCATTAGCCCCTGAGCACAATCATTACTGCTTTGCCAACAGCATCATTAACAGGCGGCTCACTCAGTGTGTGATGTGCACTTGTCGATAAAATATAGACCTATATTAATGAAGGTTCATTATGGTTTTGTGTTTCTCTGTAATGTAGCACAGTGTTGACAATGTTACTTATATTATTCTTTCTCAGACCTTAAACTGAAACCATTGTGTTGCCCCGCCCAATATATATAATTTGATAATTGAATTGATATCGTAAACATGATGGCGACTAGTTGACTAATGGCCCTAAATGACGATTATTGGTTGACTAGGAAAATTCCTAGTCGGGGGCAGTCCTAATCAAAACATCTGTTTACAAACTGTCACACAACTCGTGCAGTATAATCCAAGTCTCATTTATCCAGTCGTATGCTCAGTACTTCAAAACACACGCATTTTTGCTTAAACTTTACTAATAAAACACTTCCGCATAAGTTGTGCGAGAGTTTTTAACCTGATGTTTTGATATAGTTTTGCTGTTGTTAAACGTTACTTAAATTAAGAGTTTTCTCTGTTTGTGGATTCTTCGTTCACCACAGAGGCATGCAAGAAAAACAAAGACTTCTTAACAAATTCAGCATAACACGGGATGAGGAATTGATATACAAATGGTCATTTTGTCGGTGACGTATTCCTTTAATTAAGAGCACCTACAACTGGCAGTTAGGTGTGTAATCGCAGGGGTGTGACGGCTTGTCACTGCGGTGAAAAACAATCAATGCACACATCCACATTACACAATATTGCATGGCACTGTGGGAAATCAATCAATCAATCAGTCAGTCTGTCGTTTCTGTACAACTCTCAGTAGCATGTTTCAGATTTCATAGCAGAGTCGCTACAGTTGGTTACAGCACAGTTGAGCTGACATTGCAGTTTTCACAGTATTGATAGAAATCCTTCAGTTGTCTGTTCACAGCAGACAGCAGCAGCAGCATGCCTCAGGATGACTGCCCATTTTCTTCCCTGCATGTTTCTGTTTGTTTCCTGAGTTCTCCATAACAGGCCCCTCCTTCTCATCTTCATTAGTGTGTACTAGTGCTGTTAAAAGTCTGTGTGCTGCAATCCAGCAAAGCAACTATTACAGCTTTCCCGACATGCCCACGCTAAGCCTACACTGGCCCGGGCTTTAGCGACAACAGGCCCTCTGTCTGTCCTGCCAGCACAGGTGGCCTGTAGGTTTTATATGGCACAATCAACACCACAGCTCCATACATCAGCCAGCGAGAGCGGAGGGAGGCGGGATGGAAAGAGAATTTCGTAGCCATTTTGTCGTTTTGGTTTATGGGCAAAGACGGCAGCCAAGTTGTAACCCAGTATGGGTACACGGAATCTCTCTAAAGGGCATTTCTCTATTTAGGAGCTGTCCAGGTTGAGTTGGTTGAACTGAGCAGTCTTTTGACAGTCTTCACTTGCACAAGAATTTATCAACACATAATAAAGGCCTAGGTACAATAAATTATAATGACTGATACATTATATTGGGGTTGTAAAGCCTGGTGTCCACCAAAGCGTTTTTTTCCCAGCTGAAAACAGCAGGTGCTCCTCAGGAAACGCCCTGCTACAAGCACTTGAGAGCACTTTGGAGGCGCAGCATTTTTTCAGCTGAGACGCTTTAGTTACAGCTGGTTGCTATACCAAATATTCGTGGAAATAAAAATGTCAGCATATGATGGAGCACTTGCTCTGGAAGAAGGGAAGGCATGCGGAGAGATAGGATGGACCAGCTGATCTGTGTAGGTTGTTGGTTAGCACTTGTACATGTAAGATATGACGGTCAGCCTTCGTGGTATTTGTCCCTCCTCCGCCGTGATTTAACGGCTGAGTAAAAGTGACAGTGACAAGTGCAGTGTTGTACCTAAAGTTGAATATTTTTCAACTCTTGGCACTTGTGGAGCGCTCAGCGCAGAATAGATGCCAAGTGCCTCGTCACGCTGGTGGCATTTGTAGGGTAAAGGTTAAACGGAGACCTGCATGTCATTATGGTCAATAAGAAAACAATGAACAAATATTAATATGTCAATAATGCTCTGTCATTAATACAAAAGACTAAAACTAACATATCTACAAATATAGTAAAAAAAAAAAAAAAAAAAAAGATGTGTAATATTTAGCTGTAAAATGAAAACGTTTGTGACCCGGCTGCCATGTTAAAAACAGTCAAGCCAAAATGAAGCATCGCTCACCGGCTGCAGCAAACTCTCATTTTACAGCTGAACAGTACACTAAAATATGTTTCTGAAAACATTTGATGCGAGAAAAAGGCAATTCAGTGACAGAATCTTGATTGATATTTGATCAGTGTTGCCTAGTCTGAGCAGAGATTGACATGATCCACCACTGCATTAGTGACTCCTCAGCTCTGATTGGTTGTTTCACTCAGTCACAATGGATTCTAGCAAATGTCATCAGAAGCACTACGAGGCGATTTTTTTTTTCACTGATTATCCGTCTCATGTACCACTGTCTATAGATGACGGTTTCATCAAATATGGCAGGAAGTAATTTTTGTAAAAAGTTCCCACTTGTAGCTTCCAAGTGACTCTGTGTAACTGTAGCTATCGGGCTTCAAGTGCTAATAACAGAAATGCTAAAACACAGTGCAAACGTAGCACAGGTGAAGAAAGTCATGAAGTTACGGAACTGATTTAGTTCTGTTCTTTTGTAGGACAACGGCAAGCAAAAATACTGCTAGCATCATTTAACAATAGCCATCTTAAGCAGGTCATACCAGACAACTTTTATACTCG